>NC_141469.1:83575717-84304933 GCF_009769465.1 Tauraco erythrolophus
TATATTATCAGCTATTTAGCTCTAGTAACATTATCTAGCAGTCCAACCTTTAAGATTCTGAAAATATCAAAGCAAGGACTCTGTATCACTCCTTTAGTACTGCAATAGCTGATAATTAAGGTAACACATTCATAAAAATCTAGTTTGGGGTCAGGTTTGGTTTTAATTATTATTTTTCCATTCATTCTCCCTCCCTTGAGAAATTTATCAGGGATCACACAGGAACAATATTACTTAAAAGGCATAACAGATTTTAAAAGGCATAACAGATTCCCATCTGTGCAGTGGGATTTAAAGAAGGTGGTGATTTACTGATTTATAATGATTTACTGATGTATTCCCTCAAATTCTAGTTGACATCTGAGTATCTGACCATCCTGGGTTTACTAGCTACAAAGACTATCTCTAGAAGTCTGTATTTTTTGTAATTCTTTTCACAATGAATAAAATGGACACAAATAGAAATATAGGAAACCTCATTTAAATATAAGAAAAAAACACCACTTTTTTTTTTCAATTGTCAGGGTGATTAAACACTGAAACAGGCTGCCCAGAGAGGTTGTGGAGTCTCCATGTTGGGAGATATCCAAAATCCAACTTGGTAAACCCCAGAAATCCTTCCTAACTTTGGAGGTTCTGCAGTTGTGGCTCACTAGCCATCATGAACTACCTACTTCAATGTCTTCCTCTCTCCCCAAGAAATAAATCAACAACAGGACACAAGTAAATCACTGTTGTTTATGAAATTAAAAGCGTTCTCACAGGAAAAGAAACATTTTATGCACAGAAAGATGTTATCAAAAACTAATTTCTCAAAGCCAAAACCTGAAATGTTTCTGTTCTCAGAATACAACGAGACAAAGGTCAGACTATTCAATGAAAAGCAGCAAAAGAAGAGAGAAAAGAGCAGAGTTGTTTATACCATCCCTGGTAACAAACTCCACTTTTCAGCCTATTTGCCTGTCTGAATATCCACAGCTATTTGGCGTTCACCTCATTCTCACCTGCCATTTCCCCAACTTGAGTTTTACTTCCAGTTTCCAGTGTGAGAATTCCTGCAGAAAATCCTCTTTTCAGAAACCCATGGCACTCAAACCCAGGGGACCCTGTTGCCTACGGAGTATTGAATGGTTGCAGATGGTCAGACCTCACTCCCAGCTTTCTTGTTCTCCACAGTACCTTCAAAGCATTTTGGTTTGCAGGGAGAGGTAAGGCAGTGTAAGCCCCAATAACAACAGCTTTTCCCATTCCTGCTTATCTGGCTGCTGAGAGATTCAAAATACATATTTGAAAAACCAATATGCTCATGGTTGGGGGAAAAAAAAAAGTATGAGAATATTTCACGAAGTAAATTAAAAATTACTTGAAACAGCTCACTTCTTGTTCCAAGCTTTGGAATAGTAACCACAGAAAATAGAGATTTCAGTCGTTTCAGTCACTCCCCGCTAATCTGCACCTCCCTTTACTCTCACTGCAATTTCAGTTCATGTTTTGAAGCTGCACAGTGATTTTTATTATCTTAAAAAGGACATGATCCTACCAAGAATCAATTTTTCCCTAGCAATTTCTCTCATTTAACACTTAACACTGGGTCAGTATTTGGGCCACTTTGGTTTTACTGCGTGCAATGCAAAATTGCTGAGAAGTTTGATGGCCCTCCAGGTTCTATTATTTTCAGATCTCATCATTTTTACTTTATGCTTGTGGGATTTTTATATTCTTAGATGGTGCTGTCACAGAAATATTCATTTCTAACCAGGTGAGGATCAGATTCTTTGCTCTCTGTGCACACCTAATACCTCTGTTGCTTCAGGATTTGTGATCCTTCCAGGATCAGGTTCTTAAAACCAGCTACTCTTAATTGCTTGATTCCTAGAAAAGTGGAAACACTTATAACATCATCATCTCTTCTGTGAAGCTTATGACAATATTTCCTGCATTAGCTAGTAGAAAACTAGTTGGTCTTTATGAAAGGACTTCCATTTATCTTTTGATTCCCATTGGAATCGGGTGATAAAGGCTTCTATCTGCAATCTAAATCTTGTTCTCTCTTGCAAACACCGGACCACGTATCTTGTCAGTTCACAGATTGACTAATATAATTCCACGCTGGCAGGTCTCCCAGATAGCACTGCAAGAAAATGTCAGCTGGTCCACTGTATTTCTGCAGAGTTAATCATCAGTTCAAAATGTCACCATCCTATTTCCTTCCTTCTTCACTTACTTGATTTCCTTCCCATAAACTTTTGAATTAACTTTAAGAACTAGAAGACTGACTCTCCATTGCACCAGAGCACGAGAAATAGTTTGGAAATGAGCAAGCCACAAGTGGAGTGAGGTGCACTGAACCTTGATGCCAATGTAATGTAACCAGCAAAAGCCTTCGATGCTGTTTAGATTCTCATCCTGTCCCCATTGCCTTGGCACACAAGGGCACCAGATTGCCTCATGTGGTCCCAAGGAAGACACTGAACAAACATTGCCACATCTCCAAAACTCTAGAGAGAAATCTGTGATTGCTTGAACACACAAGCCTCCCGACCACAGGGCTTCCTATGCAGTTCTTGGGGAGCAGGTGTATCTCATGGAAGTAATCCTCATGACAAGAGCTGACCTGCTTCAGCAAGCACTGCTCCAGGTGAGCAAGGACTGGAGCTGCAGGCTCAGATAAGGGAAGGATGAGTTTTTCAGATGTTCTGCAGGGGTCGTTTCTGCATTAAAAAAAGTCATTGATGAGATTCCATTACAGACCTGGATGAGCACTGTCCAGGTGCTCGGACAAAACTGGATGACCCCAAAAAGCTTGCAGATGCCTCATGAAGATTGCTCCCTCCAACATGAGCAATCTCAGCCCTGAAAACAGGCTACCCACACGGGCAAGGAGCTCTGCCAAAACTAGAGAGCAGCTAGTGCATCGTTTCGTTTCAGTCTGGCAATGTTACACACTTTATCCCACCAGTGGCATCAGTGTGTTATCATCCATGTTCAGGTACAGCATCTCCCCTGCTCCTTTCAGCATCCGGAACAGGTCAAGGCTTACGTCATAGGATCCAGCTCTACAGGGACCTGCACGTACGCTTACAAGGAACTAAGCCTGAGCCCTGGGATCAAGCATGGCAGTTTCTTCTAACCATCACCATCTTAGGAAGATATTTTTCACTCCGAGGGCGGTGAGGCACTGGCACAGGTTGCCCAGAGAAGCTGTGGCTGCCCCATCCCTGGAAGTGTTCAAGGCCAGGTTGGATGAGGCTTTGGGCAACCTGGTGTAGTGGAGGGTGTCCCTGCCCATGGCAGGGGGTTGGAACTAGATGGTCTTTGAGGTCCCTTCCAACCCAAACCATTCCGTGATTCTATGATTCTACCACCTCTCCCTGCATTAAGCCCATCCAAATATGAGGCGATGTTCTAATTCTATTCTTTCTTTCCCCTTTACATCACCCCAACAATTTGACAGCAAATCTTGACAGTTTTCTAGAGTAGAAAACATTAAATATAGGCATGCATATGCAAAGTGTTTTAAAACAACAAACTCTGATGGAATAAAAAAAATATACACGGACTGCACCATCACAGTAAGTCATTTGCTTTGGTGTGGGATTGTGCTGTGTTTAAAAAAAGCGTGTTTGCTTTTTTTGAAATTCACAGATGTGGAGTGATGTTTGCTAACACTTAAATTCAGTCCTTAAAAAAAAAAAAACAAACACAGAGCGAGAAGGGCAAAAAAAGCTAGTTTTCAGATGAACAACATATTACCAGGACAGCTTTCTGCTCAGAGCTCAAGTCCTTTCTGCTTTTCACACCCAAGGAAACGGTAAGCACACTATTCATCTTTTAGCCTGTCTACACTTGATCTTCACATATGGATGAATAAAAGTGTAAGGAACTTGTTGGGGCAGGCTTCTAAGTTAAGATACCCATACAGGCATAGGTTTGACAGCACTGGGAGCCTTCCCATGTGTTTTGAGACGAACAGCTATGTCAAATCAGGTGAAAGATCCATCCTGTCTCTGAAACAGGTAAAACCAAATAGTTATGGAAAAGTCTAAGGTAAGGGCATACTATATCCCAAAAGGATTTTTGCAGACAGCCAACAAGTTGCTGTTCAGATACTCCCAATTCAGAGATGGTGCTGCTTTTTTTAATTTTATTTTATACTCCTTTGAGAGGCATCTCTTTCATTAAATTGCCTCTAGAATTCATGTAAACTTTTATTATCTGCAAAAACATGAAAAGCTGCAGCCCTGTTTTCAATCTAACACTTGCTAGCTTCACTGGTTGCCTCCAAGCTGTACTTTCTTTTCCAACACAGAAATGAACAAGCAATCCTTATTTACCTCCTGTATCCCACTCAAGGTTTCACAGAGCCCTGTCATATCCCCCTTATTGCCCACTGTCCTGGCTGAGGAGCACCAGCACACAAGCCTACCCATATGTGGGTCAGGGCAATCCCAAGCACAAGTACAGGCTGGGCGGAGAATGGATTGAGAGCAGCCCTGAGGAGAAGGACTTGGGAGTGCTGGTGGGTGAGAAGCTCAACATGAGCCGGCACCGTGCGCTGGCAGCCCAGAAAGCCAACCGTGTCCTGGGCTGCATCCAGAGCAGCGTGGGCAGCAGGGCGAGGGAGGGGATTCTGCCCCTCTGCTCTGCTCTCCTGAGACCCCACCTGGAATACTGCACTCAGCTCTGGAGTCCCCACCACAAGAAGGACATGGAGCTGCTGGAGCGAGTCCAGAGGAGGCCACGAAGATGATGCGAGGGCTGGAGCACCTCTGCTATGGAGACAGGCTGAGAGAGTTGGGGCTGTTCAGCCTGGAGAAGAGAAGGCTCCAGGGTGATCTTATTGCAGCTTCCCAGTACTTAAAGGGGGCTACAGGAAAGCTGGAGAGGGGCTTTTTACAAGGGTGTGTAGTGATAGGACAAGGGGCAATGGATTCAAACTGAAAGAGGGCAGATTTAGATTAGATCTAAGGAAGGAATTTTTCCCTCTGAGGGTGGTGAGGCACTGGAACAGGTTGCCCAGAGAAGCTGTAGATGCCCCATCCCTGGCAGTGTTCAAGGCCTGGCTGGATGAGGCTTTGGGCAACCTGATGCAGTGGAGGGTGTCCCTGCCCATGGCAGGGGGGTTGGAACTAGCTGATCTTTGAGGTCCCTTCCAACCCAAACCATTCTATGATTCTACTTTCCTTCTATATCCCTTTTGAGATGGAGGGACCAGAGTGCACAGTCAAAATGTAGTGTTTAAATCCATAGCGGGCTTACATGATAATACCCAGTTCATTCTCCATTCTTTCACCTGATAATTGATTACTAACAGTTGATGTCTTTTTTTTTAATATTATAAATTAGTATTACAATCCTGAACATAACTCCTGAGTAGTAGCAACTAGTCCAGAATCTATCATTATATACGTAAAGTTTGAGTTATTCGCCTCTCCCAACACCCAAACACTACCTAGCCACATTATGCTAGTAACATTTTGCAGTGATTCATAATAACAGAAATCAGCCTAAATATGAATATAGCTATTTAAAAAATGCCACAATGAGTTTTAAAAAAAATACCAAAATTTATGTTGCTTTCTTTAAAAAACTAATCCTGCTTCTAGAAGTACACTTTTACTTCTCCGGTCCCTGAAGTGTTAGAATTGCCTATGTCCTCAAGATATACATCTCCAGAGAAACAGAACTAATACAATTTTTTCCCCAATAATTTTTTTACACCTGCTTGGTGTTATTTACAGTAAACATGGTTCAAAATTTGGGCGGAGAGTGTGTGTGTGTGTGGAGAAAAGGAGTCTTGCCAAATCATCCGTTTTACATTTGCAAACCAGAATTAAAAGACTAATTTATTTCCATTAAAAAAAAAAACAACACCTGCTCTCAGGATTTTCTGTGCCCTCCCTCCTTTCCTGCCATCCCTGCCTTAATTCAGTGACTTGAATATAAAATGCAGGAATTATGCAGGAGTGCAGGGAGCAGAGACCTCAACTCCTTCTACTCAATGAACTCAGCTACAAAGCTCTTCCTCAACAGAAAGGCTGGCTGATGCCTTCCAGTGGAGCTTACAGGTCTGTGGTTGGAGCTGGCATCCTGCAGACATGGGTTTGGAGCTCTCAAACTGGAAAAAAGAGTTTTCACAGTAGCAATGCTCAAGGGCTCCCTGCTAAATACACTTCCCTGGGCAACAGGCCTGCAGGATCCTACGCTCTGTCCCCAGGCTGGGTCTCATCTCCATCTTCCTACAGAGCCACCAGCATTTCAAATGCACGTCACCACTTCTGATCTGGAAAAATCAGCCCCTGGTAGCGAAGTTTTAGGCAGGTTTAAAGAGCTGTAGTTCAAACATCTGCTCATTCTTGATGCTGGCTAGTCAAAGAGTTCCTGCATCTCTGATCACTGCCTGAGGCATGTCATTTGTTCCTAACTCCCAAAAAGATGGACTCTAACTTCATTCCCATGATAGAAAAATTACTTGATCATGGCCAAAAGCCAGAGCAAGTAGCTCCTTTTGGGACCATGATTAAACTATATTCTTAACAGAAATGGTTTTCCAACTTAACCTTCTTCTTGTCTCTTCCCATCCTCAAGATCAAGCCTGAAGTAAAAGGGTAACTCTTTAAAACTCCTTATTGATAGGGGTGGGCAGTGGAAAACATGATTCTAATTTTTCAAACAGATGCTCTTAAATGAATCAAGAGAATTAAGAGCCAGCACCCTGCTGTCCAAATTGGATCATCTGAACGAGGATAAAATAGACATATAGATAAGTATATTTAGGAAGACCCTACGTGGCTTTCACAAGCAAAAAATCCTATCTCACAGGTCCATTAGTGGTTTTGTTGTCATTTTTTAAACAGTTGCTTAACACCTGGCCTAGGAAGCAATCCTGACACATTCAAAGGGGCAGAGTGAAGCAGAAGCAAACAACCCATGTCCGTTCTCAGTCGGAGGGAAATGTTTGCATCCCCAACTATTTGCTGGAGAAATCCTCATCACAGTGCCTATTCCATAAGCCTTCGTGCCTTTCCAACCCCCCTTCCCCACGTCCAACTTACACCATACTTAGACATTGTAGTAACCACGGCAACGAATTCCCAGAAAGATGAACTCAAGGTAGCACTCATTTATCCAAGAGGTGGGAGAGCCTGTAAGGATGGTCTCTCACCATTTTCTTCCCAGCTGGAGCTGAGGCAGAAGAGCCTCCAAGACAGAGCTAGAGTAGCCCCTGGCAGCTGAGGAGGCCACATACAATTAAAGATTTCACCGCATGCTTCCAGATAAATAAATATCTGGAAAAATTCCAGGTGTACGGCCAGATATGACAATGCATTCCAGAACACTTATTGACACGCTTGGTCCACTAGTAATCCATTTCCACTTTCTTGACCATCCCAGCTGTGAGGCTAAAGGCTAACTAGCCCTGATCCATGGTAGAAAAAACCCACAAGTACAAGGTAGCATCCCTCTTCCCTTGTGATATGGCTTCAGAGTCAGGCCGTGCACCAAAATGAGAGCACTATTTCAAGTCAGCGAGTGCTGTTTTGTCCTAGGGCAGGAGGTGAGGCAGTAGCACATGGCAATAGGCTGTTCCACATCTTCTAAACTGTCCAAGAAAGAGATGTAAGCACAAAGGCCAAAGAGTCTGAGCTGTTCAGGATCAAAAAAGCCAAACGCTAACTGCAAAGAGCTGCAGAAAGTTTTCATCATACTGAGTAAATGGGCAATCAAAATGGCAGATGAAGTTAAGGTTGATGAAATGTTAAACGGTGCACCTACCAAAAAGCAATCCTAACTTCATAGTCACAACAATGGGTCTGAACAAAGCACTACCTCTCAGGAAAGTGATTTCAGAATTAAAAGGGAGAGTTCTATTAAAACACTCCATCAGTAATCAGTGGCAGTCAAAGAGGCAGACAAAATGCTCAAAATTGCTAGGCAAGAAAAGGCAGAGAACAAAACAGAAAATGTCTGTACAAATCCAGAGTGACCCTGACTTTTGAACGCTGTTTGCAGGTTTGGCCTCTCTCCAGATCTCCGAAACTACATTCTAGAACAAGCAAGGAGAAGAGTAACCAGAGGTATGATATCCCTTCAATACAAGGAACAACTGGATCACCTACTCAGCCTAGAATACAATCAAGCAAGAGGGATGATACAATACAGGTTTAAAATAAAAAGTGGTATTAAAATTGAATATGAAATGAATATCGACTTTTTTTTGTTGTAAGAGGCCTGAAAAGCATCAAGCCACATCATCAGATGTTTCTTTGTTCAAAACAAAGAAAAGTGACAATTTCTCATGCGACACATAGTCAAAACGTAAAGGCCATTATTACAGGATTGTGTGAATAGCAAAATTTTACACGGGTTCAAAGAGCAATTAAACATTTTTATAGAAGACCAACTCATTAAAAAACATTAGATGAGGATTTCACCCTGGCTTCAAGCAGTCTTTTAGTTCCAGACTGCCAGAAGCCACATCCCAGGGAAGTACCACCAATTAAAAGCCATTGCCCCTTGTCCTATCATTACACACCCTTGTAAAAAGTCCCTCTCCAGCTTTCCTGTAGCCCCTTTAGGCACTGGAAGGCTGCAATAAGATCCCCCGGAGCCTTCTCTTCTCCAGGCTGAACAGCCCCAACTCTCTCAGCCTGTCTCCATAGCAGAGGTGCTCCAGCCCTTGGATCATCTTCATGGCCTCCTCTGGCCCCGCTCCAGCAGCTCCACGTCCTTCTTGTGCTGGGGACTCCAGAGCTGAACACAGTGTTCCAGGTGGGGTCTCACCAAAGTCAACAGGATTAAAAGCAGCTTGTTGCTCAGATCTTTCTGAACTTGCCACAAAGATGTTCTTACTTACTAACTCATATTTCAGCTCCACTTATAAATAATTTATATCAAGTAACAACTAGTTAATTGATAAGTCATTAATATTCATCAGCCAATAAACACTGCTACTGAGCTCAGCTCATAAGTTATTTCTACTCACTTCTTTCAGTAGTCTTCTAGAGTTCCATAATTACCAGTAACTTTGTCCTAATTATAACAACTATTATTTGTTATTAACTGGCAAATACTTTACAAATCACATATTAAAGCAGCTGTAAAATTACTTGTGCTCATTTTGTTATTCAATTTAAGATACTAAGCCGTGACATTCTGTGCCTTTCCAAATGCCATCTGGAAGAGCAAGAAAATTCTCACTACATCTGATCAGAAGCTTTGTCCGTTTTTCAAACCCTTTACCTTTATTTTTAACTATCTGCAGCAAAGCAAAATATTTTATTATCTCACCACAGACTTCAAGGCAGATAAGAGATTTGAACTGGGAATTGGAAATGCTGCAATGCTGCACATATGGGCACACAACAGCTATTATTGTAAGGTTGCCTGAAGCAAACCAAGGACGTCAAGCACTCACTGCTGGTGATCTTTGTCTGATTTGATGTGTCCACACAGTGCAATGGGAACAATGGCAAAGAACTCAGCTACTGTCTCATCCACTTCAGTTCACACCAGGGCTAGGTATTCGACTGCCACTGCCAATTCGTCTTCACTTTTTTCCTGTTGTCAAGAGGCTTGGAGTACAACTCTCTCCTGATCAGTCTTTCAGTATTAAAAGAGAACACGACAACAACTCAACAGCAGATAAAAGGGAGCTAAATGACACACATCAGCTGTCTGTGTCTACCACCTGGAGTACTGCATTCAGCTCTGGGGACCCCAACATAAGATAACATAACCCCATAACATAACACAAGAAGGACATGGAGCTGCGAGTCCAGAGGAGGGCCACCTAGATCATCTGAGGGCTGGAGAACCTCTTCTATGAAGACAGGCCAAGAGAGTTTGGATTGTTCAACCTGGAGAAGAGAAGGCTCTGGGGAGACCTTCTAGTAGCCTCCCAGTACTTAAAGGGGGCCTGCAAGAAAACTGGAGAAAGACTTTTTACAAGGGCGTGTAGTGACAGGACAAGGGGCAATGGCTTTAAACTGAAAGAGGGGAGATATAGATTGGATATAAGGAAGAAATTTTTCACTCTGAGGGTGGTGAGGCACTGGCACAGGTTGCCCAGAGAAGCTGTAGATGCCCCATCCCTGGAAGTGTTCAAGGCCAGGTTGGATGAGGCTTTGGGCAACCTGGTGTAGTGGAGGGTGTCCCTGCCCATGGCAGAGGGGTTGGAACTGGATGATCTTTGAGGTCCCTTCGAATCCAAACCATTCTGTGATTCTATGATCTTAATAGATTCAGGGCACATATGGCCCATGGGATACCTCGTCTTCAGGGCATACCTTTAGTCTAAGTGCCCCGTGTCCCTGCATGCCTTGGCTTCTTTCGGAAGGAAAGCTCTTGAGCATCCACAGAGATGAGGGAATCATAAATGGCTTTAGCAAGTCCTCAATGCTGGTGAAGTAAAACCACCTTGGGGCAAAATACATGGACTTATGGCACAGGTACAGCCAAGCACGCTCCAGGTGGGCCAGACACCAATAAGACACCGCAGAAGTTGCAGTGTGTATCCTGCCACTTTCCAGAACGGGACTGCAGGGTGAGCATGACCCATGCTAGAGTTTTTAGATTGCTTCACTCAAATGCTGCATACATATAGCAGCACTGCTCAGTTCCCTTTCAGCCTTTCCATGTTTGTGTCTGTACATATAAAATAACGAATCCAGGAAGAAACAGCTATATTTAAGGATGCCTATGCCTTTCTCCTGTTACTTATTTACTTATTGATGAGAACAAAACTCTCGTTTGCCCTTCTGCAAACATGGTTATCTAAAGCAAGAAGCATGGGGGGGGGTTGTTCTCTGGGGCTTTTTTTAGGAGGAGTTCTTTCACTCTTCATCTTTGCTTTCAGAATATCAGCTGAAATTTATTTAGGCTCAGTCAAACGATGCACTGGGAAAGCAGAGAGTTATTGCACCTGCAGCCAGTGCCCCGTGACGAATCTGCTTTGCCTACAGTTAGGAGCCAGCTGGGTAGGAGCAGACCTCTCCTCTGGGAGCTCACCCCTGACAGTGATTTGCTGTTCATACCTTCTTAAAAGACAAGTGTTATTTAGGCTTTGCTCAAGAATTAAAAGAGAACAGCAAAAAAAGTGGCTTCAAGCATGTGTCCCTCTTACCAAGGAGTTGATGTTCCTCCAAGGCAGAGCCAGACTCCCTGCATCCCCCAGCACACATACAGCTCCCTGCCAGGGAAAGGTGGCTTTGTCCCTCACCATTAGGTGCCAGCTCCCTCAGGTGCCTCCACTCAGGACCCAGACATCCTCTCCTCACCCCAAACTCGTCTCTCTCACCTCCCTGTAACTGTGGCTGCCTGCAGGGCAATGGCTCTGCATAATTCAGCACTCACGACTCAGGGGTAAAGCCAAATGTTCAACAACATGTATGAGATATTGGCATTAAGACCAGCAGGACGGGATCAACTGCAAAGAGAAGTCTTCAAAGATCTGACTGCAGAAACATCTAGGTTAGGTTAATTTTGAAAAGAGTGGGGAAACCCAAAGGGGAACATAGCAGCTATACTTCCAGTTACCCACATCTTTCTATTGAGAAAATATGTTATAGAAAAAATGTTATTTATAAGCACAAATCACCTCGGCTTTCTGTGGCACAAGCCATCATGAAGGTGAAAGGTGTGGGGGTGTGAGGATTGGAGATCTTTCACTCTTTATCCTCATCAATTTTATAATTCTAGGCTTAGGAAAAAAGTTCCATTGTTTTTTTCCAAAGCTTACAGTACATGAAGTGTCAAATCATCTTTCAGGGTAAAGGGTAGAAGGCAAGCCCCACTAAGGGTCTCGGATGATCTGAAAGCCCCAAACTATATGTACAAATCCAAAACTGCACAGTCCTGTATCAGCTGCTGGCTAATGCAGAACTGGTGCAAAGTCTACAGATACACGTATTCCTTCCAAAATTTCACTGCCACCAAAAGCTTTAACTCCAGACAGGCCCAACATCCCTAGAAGCTCAATGCCTTTTGTTCTAAGCAACCCATCCTCCAGCTTTAGTTATCAAGGGACATGACCTGCAAAACCTTCTCCAAACCTACCAGACTAGGCTTACCACAAACCAAAGATGCCAAAACTCTCTTTCAGAGGGCAGCAGATTCCTACCTTCACAAAGGCTGTAGGAAAGGGGTCTTCCTTTGAGGCAGTGGGAGAAAGAATCAAACCAGGACAGCTCCCAGAAGTCCAGACTACAGGGCTGACCTAAGGAGCCCCCACCTGAATGCATGTGCTGTTTCAGGCAGCTGTATGGACAGCAACTTATTTTCCAAATGATAATTCACTTATTCTGAATTAACAGCTACTCAGTGCATGCTTGAGTTACAAAATTACGGTTTTTTATGACTAAAGTGCACACTGTTCCATTAACCAGCATCACCTTAGACATTAAGAAGTCATTTTCAAGTAAAAACCACAAATTTTAAAAAACAAATTTCCTTCCACGGAAGACAAAAAAAGAGGAGGCGCATTCTCTTTTATGTCAGGACTCCTGTTAAAACACGTTCATAAAGGTTCAAGAAATACACAGTCAACATTATAAGCATGTTACCTGAGAAGCAGGTGTTGTGTACGTGAATATAAACCAGGATTTCAGGCAACCTAGGTCAAGCCAGTTTATCTACGAGTGCATTACTCACCCCTCATAAGTTACATAGAAAAGAAGCAAAGTACAAAGCATCGCTGAGTTGTGGTCAGACAGAGCTCTGATCTAACAATTTCTTTCCTCTAAGTTTGCTTTGAAGTGAACTCTGCTTGACACACCAGTAACCAGCACAGTTCGATGCTGGGGACACAAAGCACTACTCTTTCCCAGGTCTCTCATCATCATTACTACTCCAAGGTGAAGGCAACTATTGTACCTGTACTTGGGACGAAGGAGCTCCATCCACAGGTTGAAGCTGTCGAGCATCAGCAGACACCTCCTCTCGGAGCTCCTTGCCAGCAGCAAGCCACCATCCACACAGTCTCAAAAGCCAAATACTGCTTAAGCTTTGCACAGGAATTAAAGAACAACAGGAAAAAGCAGCTCCAAATCATGTCTCCCCTACAACTGAAGGCACCTGAAGGGCACCTATCCTGGGCATGTGCACAAGCCCAGGGGGAGTGACCACTTCCCAGCTCCACCACTCCACAGCTGTGCTGCTTTAGAAGTTCAACTCATTTTTGCTTACTCTGAGCATTCCCATGTTGTTTCAGAGGACATGCGTGGCAATTCTGTAATAAATATTGCTCAGATTGTCTGTGGCAAATTCATGAAAAGGCCTGGTTGTGTTCTGCAAAGCTGGAGACAACATTGGCCTGAGGTCCCCTCTCCTTCCCCCACAAGCTTCCTCAAATGTGTTTAGGAAAGCCACACATGTTGGAGATTCACCTCCTCTCAGAACCTCAGCAAAACCTCATGTCCCTGCTTCTTTGGGCTCACCCTCAGGACATCGTTTCCTGGCTTACATGCAGGATGCACCCATGGTTGTCACCCAGGGCCCAAAACCCCATTGAGAAAGCCACAGCCTGCCAGCCACCACCCAACAGACACCTCCTGCACCATTCAGCAACATCTTGAGCACCGGGAGCAAGCACAGCTCAAGCAGCCAACCAACGGATGCAGTGGATGGCTGTGGTCCCCCTGCTGCTTTTGCCTAAACCACAGCAGAGTGTGGGGAAGCTGTACTGGATCCCACTGCTGCCCCAAGAAGGGACTAACGTCAGGCTATCTAAGCAACAGCAGGAGCACCACAAAAGTCTTCAGAGATGAAGATCTGGTCGAAGAGATTTTTAGGCTTTGTTAATTTTGGAACAGTGGAGAAACTCAAAGACTGGACAGAAAATTGAAAATAATCCCCTGAATAAGTCAATGTGATGACAGCTTGGCGAGCTGGCCCACAGTTCTGGATGCTGCATAGAAAGACTGTGATGGTCAAAACCCCTATCCCAAACAAACAATGAGTTTTGACCATCTATAGGACCCACTTGAAGGTTGCTATAGCAATAATGCCATATCCCCTCTTCTCAGTCAAAGCTCCAGCAACGGAGAACAAATGGCGTGCTGTCTGAACCAGAGTCAGAGCTAATTCTGCAAAACTGTAGAGGAATCAAAAAGCCATTTACCTGAGCTTTACTTTTTTCTATCACTGTTAAATTGCAAGTCAAACATTCACTAACTGTCCTTTCTTAGCCTTGGAAAACAAAAAAGCTATTGATTTGCAGCACTTTTTTTGTGTGCTGACTTCTTGCTCCCATTAAAAAGCCTCCAGAGAAGCAAAAGGTTTCCCATTGAGTTTGTAGCCATTGTGAGTTTGCATGGAAGCTTTAATGAAGAGTAATAAAAGACCAATAAATGATGTGTGACAGGATTCGCAAAATTTCAGTTCAAGTGGCTTCTGTTCCTTCTGTCTTCTCCCAGAAGATGGAGCCAAATGACCAGCTGCACATAGGCACAACCGAACAAAACCCTTTCCAATGAAGGGAAATTCAGTTTCACTCAATGGCTCCCATTGCCAAGGTTGGCTGGCGTGCTGGTTTTGGCTGGGACAGAGATAATTTTCTTCATAGTAACTAGTATGGGGCTGTGTTTTGGATTTGTGCTGGAAACAGTGTTGATAACCCAGAGATGTTTTTGGGTTTGCTGAGCAGTGCTTACACGGAGTCAAGGACTTTTCTGGTTCTGACACCACCCCACCAGCAAGCAGGCTGAGGGTGCACAGGGAGTTGAGAGGGGACACAGCTGGGACAGCTGACCCCAACTGACCAAAGGGATATTCCACACCGTATGATGTCATGTTCAGCATATAAAGCTAAGGGAAGAAGGAGGAAGTGGGGGATGTTCAGAGTGATGGTGGTTGTCTTCCCAAGCAACTGTTACGTGTGATGGAGCTCTCCTTTCCTGGAGATGACTAAACATCCGCCTGCCAATGGGAAGCAGTAAATCAATTCCTTGTTTTGCTTTGCTTGTGCACACAGCTTTTGCTTTACCTATCAAACTGTCTTTATCTCAACCCACAAGTTTTCTCACTTATACTTTTCCAATTCTCTTCCCCCATCCCACTTGTGGGGAGTGAATGAGTGGCTGTGTGGTGCTCGGTTGCTGGCTGGGGTTAAACCATGACAGCTGGGAAGGCAGTCAGGTTTCTTGCAGATATTTTTTGCATGGCACAGCTCTTTTATAGCCCTTCGAAAAGAAAGGAGGCCAACAAGATCAGGGTCAGAATCCTACATTTTAAGAAAGCTAAATGAAAGGCAAAAACTCCTCACCAAACCTCTCCATAGACAAAAAGAAACCTTTACTTCTGACTAGCAGCATCAGAAACCAATTTGGTATCCTCACAAAATGAGTTTCAGAGTCTAAAGTACTAGTATATCACTCACCCTTGGCTTGCACGTTATTTACAGTAACTAAAAAGTTATGAAGAAAGCTGGAAGGAACAGCTCTCTGTAAATATGCAGGAATTGATAAGCACACCCAGTCCTCACATTTTGTGATCCCCTGCTGGGAGCGACTGAGAAAGCCACACTGCAAGAGCAGCCTGGCTGGAATGGCATTTAGGTTTAACCAAAATCATTCAGAAGTCATTCAAAAGGGCTTCTTTCACTTTGTACAACATGCAGTGACCTTGTTTACGAGGATAAGCAGAAATGGAGAACTGAGATTTTTCTGGGAAGCCAAGGGATGGTGATGCATCACAAAACACGATCTGAATCGATCCTGCAGATTACTGAAGAGGAGAGGTCCCCTACTGGGCTGAGAAGTCATGTAGGGACCAGCCTGAGGTCCAGCATTTTCAGAGGAAGGCTTCCTATCAAATTCACTCATCCCAGCCCAGGTCCTTCTGGCTAGTTCAACTCTGATGGATTCTGGCTTTTTCTGCTATTATGTTGTTCTCATTGCAACGACACGGGGCTGAATTCCCTGTCACGTGGGAACAACTTTCATCTCCAGTGATGACACCAACTTATTCAGGACAGCATAAGAGACGTGACGACTGCCTGAGGAACTGCAGAGGAAGAACATCCAACACATGGTGACTACCAATACAATGGCAGACAACATTCAACGTAGACTGCCAAGTGGCACACGTGGGAGAGAAAACAATCCTAATTTAACACACAAGCATTGCTTTTCCAGCAGACACCATTTTGCCCTCAAGTAGTGCAGCATGAAGAAAGGCTCCAGCTACATGGCAGGACAGGGCACAATTGGGTAAACTTTGTATGTAGAAATTCAGCAGACCTCTGATAATTAGACTGGTTGGAGGCCACTAAAAAGGCTAGTGAGAAGGTCTGGGCTTGGAGACAACTGTAGATATGTCTGTTGTCCTCACAGCAAAGATCCCATAATACAGGTGCATTCCTCTAACACGAAGAAAATAAGGTCTACCTTCTGTCAAACATGATAGAGGTAAGACCTCTCTTACCAAAATTACAAGTAAGACCACTTGATATCCAAATGAACATTTCAATGCAAGTGTAGCAAATTTCTCCTTTGATTCTGCCCATCACTCTGCTCCTCCTACCCCAAACTGGACATTTTTTGTTTCCAATTATTTAGAAAAAGAACTCAGTGTTTAGGGGATTGAAATCTTCCCTGTTTCCCTAAAAATAAACCAACCTAGGGTTTGATTTTAATAACACATTCCTTTTACCTGCAGGGATTTCGGAGCTTCCACTTTAAATCATGTCACACTTTAGGTGAGGTGGGCATTTCTGTTCTAAACAAAAATCATTATTTTATCTTTGTCATAAAATGTTCAGAGTTTGTCACAAATAATGGAGACATTTCTTATTTATAGGAGATTTAGAACTGAGCCTGAGGTATGTACAGGAGATTTTTCTCACACTCCATATTAGCTAAAAAAGGGATGCAAAGGGATTAAAATTTGACAGGTAACATAAATATTGGTAGGATATTGTAATTATCACACGGATGTTTTGGATTCATAAAGAGAGGGAAACTAATGAGTGAGCATGGTGAGAGAAAGCCCAGCTGCACCAGTTCTGATTCTCATTTGACTTGGATCCTGAGGCAGTGTCTGAAGAACAGGACAATCTAAATAAGTCCTTGTGTTGGTTAGCCAAGATAATTCAACTGTGTTTCCATGGTCCCACTTTGGGTTTATGCTATACAGAAAGTAGGAAGCTTGTTAAATAAAGAAAAGCTCTGTTTTTTTTAAAAAAGGAGAGTGAAGAGTCAGCTACAGTTTGGGAACAAATGCAAAACACAATTTAGCTGGGCCTTGTGTAAGCATGTGGATGTTGATAAACCTGGACAAAAGGTGGAGAGGATCCCTTTATGTCCAGTGAGTTATTTAAAAAAAAAAAAAAAAAATGGGGAGGGAGTCTTAGGGCAAAGAAAACTGAGTCAAGGAAAAGAATGCCTGCCAGTCCCTTTCAGCTGCTGTACATCAGAAGGGATGGAGGAGTACAGCATCCCGTAGGAAGCAATTGCGACTGAGCTTACGTAGTATGCAGAGAATCATAGAATGGTTAGAGTTGGAAGGGACCTCAAAGATCATCTAGTTCCAACCCCCCGGCCATGGGCAGGGACACCCTCCACTATACCAGGTTGCCCAAAGCCTCATCCAACCTGGCCTTGAACACTTCCAGGGATGGGGCATCTACAACTTCTCTGGGCAACCTGTGCCAGTGCCTCACCACCCTCAGAGTGAAAAATTTCTTCCTTAGATCTAATCTAAATCCCCCCTCTTTCAGTTTAAAGCCATTGCCCCTTGTTCTGTCACTACACACCCTTGTAAAAAATCCCTCTCCAGCTTTCCTGTAGCCCCCTTTAAGAAACATATCCATTGCTTAGGCGGTTTGCAGATGTGCTGGGTGACTCGGTTTAGCCTTCACATTGCATTCTGCTTGGGCAGGTGGGATTTGTAGGCCACCTAAATCTCAGATATAATGCAAATATGGCTGTGGAAACTCCAGGCATGCCAGAATAGAGCCAGGAAACAACAGAGGAACTCAAAACGTAGGATCTGGTTTTCTCTAGACCCATTACCATGCTGACGGATGGAAAGAGAGAGAAATTAATTTGCTCTTCAGCTTCATGGCCTCAATCCTTCGGAGTCTCAAATCCCACAGGGGGGCCAGATTTTCGAAAGTGCAGTCCTCACCCCTTTTAGAAGCTTAAGGATGGAGGATGCCTTTCAAACAGGATTATCGCCTGCACAGCACCTGTTTGCCAGAACAAGAGTTAAGTTCTTAAAACTTCTTGGTCCCTTCTTTGAGAGAACACAGGCCAAGGACTTAAACTTACATTAGAAGAAGAGTGTACGTTTTAAGGAAAAAACAAAACCCCACAATTTAGATTTAAAATCACTGATCACAAAACTTCAACATCGTTACTCCAATAGTTAGTTAACCACAGGGTTAAACTTTTGTATCCGATTCCCACTCCAAACATCAATTTCCAACTACTGGGTTTTGTTATTTCCCAGGGTCAAGCTCAAAGCTGTCAATTATCAATGGTTTTGTTCCCCTTAGAGGTAATTATAGCCTATGAGGAAGTTGCTCATTTATCTTTGCTTTGATAAGACAAATACAGAGAACTCCTGGAGTCTCTCTGTATAATGCATATTTTTCCAGCACATTTAACCACGTGTATTTTCTTCAAACACCCTCCAACCTCACAAACACTTTTGGAATTATGAAGTCTGGAATGGGACTCTGTATTACAGAGGTGTTCCAGATGAGTCCTGGTGTGGGGCTCATGGTGCCTCACACACCTAGAAGTACTGTTACGAATTCAAGGAAGCTGTTCACAAAAAATATCAAATGTATTTTTACCCAGAAGAGTTATTTAGTTCCATTAGCAGAATATACCATAAGCATCTGCAAGAGAACTGGATGAACAGTAGATACTTTAAAGTGAAATCCTTCTGTCTGGCAGGATTCCAGTTCAGCTCTCTCAAGTTGTCTGAGGGAGATTTTGAAGGAGAAATGCTTGAGATTCAGAATAAAAAAATCCAACAGCTTTGGGTCAGTAGCAAGAGCACAGTGACCCTTCACAGCCTCTCCTTTACAATTCTGGGTGCTGTGCACCTTTGTCCTCAATAAAAGGAAGAGGCAATAAAAGCACATTAAACCTGGTCCTGGTAAATATCACCTCCCTTGAATGGAAGCAATGCCTTACGAATTCCTAAATGGAGACACATAGGACGTGTCATCTGGCCACTAAAATCTGCCCATAGCTGGTGCTGCTGGTATCTAGTCGTGTATGGGGAAAGTAAGGCCCAAGAGAACTTCACATGCTCTGACTTGAGGTCCACATCTGGAGCAGCCACAATATGTCAGAAGTTACTGAAGGGTCAGGAACTGTGTTTAACACATGTCCTGCCACTCCCTGCTTCAGTTTTTGCAGATGAGATTATCTGGATACAGACTTGGAAGGAATTTCAGCTTAAGTTCGTATCTAAGTTTATCTATGAAATCTGTGAAATCTATGAAATAAAGCTTTTGATGCACTTTAAAAAGTGCAAGATGGAAATGCCTTGCACACAAAGTGATTCTTTTCTGTCAGATCTGGGAATTAGTGATAAATTCTGATGCAACACCAAAAATAACTGTTTCCATTTAATGATGCTGAGCATGTTAGGCTATGTCAATCATGCCTTGGAAATGAAGAGGAGATGTGATTTGAAATGGCAAGCCGCGGGTGTCTAATCAATAATCCCATTATGTGTCAAGCAAACGAAATTTGATTATCACAGAGCAGCTACAGTCCCCCTCAGTGAAGTTGCAACTCAGTTGCCATTCAAACTCCCAGTCCCAAATCCAGCAGCTGAAGCTGGTGGAAGGTTATTTAGCTTCCAAACGTGGAGATATCTATAGAGGGTTTGTGAGACAGCAGTCCCGTAACTGCTGCAAGCCACAGGAGACTCTACCCTCTTGTGGAAAAAAAGGCAAAAATGCTAGCGTTTCCTTGTCTTAAAAACCCTGGCTTCCCACCATTCCTTGAGATGTCATTCGTTGAGGCTCCTCACTGGCTCCTTGCACCTCTAAGCCCTTTGAAATACAAGTAGCTGCAGACTTTGGGTAGACTCTTGTCCTGTAAAACCAGCAAGATTATTCAACCCTTCTAGTTTTGCTCTTCTTAGCTCTATATAGCACAGTCCATCTCGTAGATTGTTCCTTTTCATTGATCTACCTACAAAGGCTCACATTCTGCCTTGCTCTTCAACCTTGCAGCACAACGAAGGGATCTGCAGAGGAGTAAGCTGTAAACCAAAGGATGTTGTGAGATCTCTTTGAGGTCCCTCCCAACCCTAACCATTCTATGATCCAATGGTATACTTCTACTAAGGATCTGCAAGACGTAGTGACATCAGTCAGGCTGCTCAGCTGTTTCCTTGGTTTGCTCTCTACGTTCACAAGAACATCGGTTCAAAGCTGTGTTCTGCTTACTCATTATCTACATGTACCATAACGGCACCAGATGTCTTTGGCAGGTGTACATTTAGCAGTCATGTCAACACCACTGTGAAGCATCCATACACAACTAGCAGCTTGGACCTCTTACGATTCCATCTGAGTCAGTACAAAACCAGATTTTGCTGCAAGCTACCATTTGTGGTGAAGCTACATTAAAAATAATGCTACAAATTGCACGAAGCAGTGTGCCCATACCTAGCTGTAGGCTGGTTTCGATAAACACATGGTCTCTCTGGAAGCGATACTAGAATTATTTTTCTCCTCTTCTATAGTGGCAACATGGTGAGAGGTTTGTGAAGATCAAGGGGATAAAATGGGCTCATTTGCATTTCAGAGACTCCAGCTGGAAGTGTTTCCTGTCTGTTTAACAGTAACACTGTTTACGACTCTGAGATTTAAGTTTTCTTACACCTTATGTAAAGCCTTAAAAAAGTTCTGACCTTTATTTACTAAATTAATATTCTAATTAACACTGAAAGTTTTAGCCCAAGATAAGGAACTGTCTATTGAATCAGACCTAAGATATTTAAAGAAGTGATGACTAACAGTACTTTGGGGAATAATAAATCAATGCCTTTTCAGTCACAGGTACTGAAAAAAAAGTGCTGCATGATGTATTTTTCTAAACACCAGTTTACAGGCAATGCTGTAAAGCATCTGTCTTGGATCATGACATTATGGAGCTGAGAGCCAGTTTTCATAAGTTAACCACACACAGGACACATTTTTCAGGGAGCTCTTGTCCCTGTTAGGTACCTACAGACAAGTTCCAAAGCATCCAACAGTCGGCAGCTTCTCTGTCCCTTCCCTTTGCAAAAAACCACTGCTGTCACCATAACTGCTGCTGGAACAGGAACCTCTGGCATGTTGCAGAGGCACGCAGCCAGCCAGCAGCAAGGACACAGCCACGCTGCCCTTCTTCAGAGCCCTCAGACACAAATCCTAGAGGTGCAGGTCTGCTTGTGGTGGGTTGACAGGCACAACACACCTTGATCCCTGCTTCCACTGGCGGAGCTCTTTCAGCAGCACTGCTCCCTGCACAGCCAGAAGGCAAGGACAGTTTGTGGAAGCAGCAGAGCAGTGGTAGGGTCTTAGCTGTAATTCTCCTGCAACTTGCAGTGTATTTTGTTCCTGCTCGCATTTGTTTTTTGAAGTTCTCCTATCTCTCTGGCAAAGATCTCAGGAGCTTTTTTCCTTCATCCCAATGGGCATTTTCTCTTTTTCCTTTCGGAAGTGAAGCCCGAGCTTATTTCAGCTCCTGAAGGAACCAGCTGCCCCCAGGAAAGCAGGCAGTTCACTCATTTTCTGACTGTGCGAGGTGATGCTGCTTTTATAATGAGAGGTATACAGAAGAGGCAGGATGTATTTGTTACTTCATTCCACAGCTCTTCCCATAACCCCAGTTGAATTCTGAGAATGTCTCTTTTATCCCTTGTCTTCTTCCCATTCCCTAAAAACCTGGTTAGAGCAATCGTAGTTAAATCCCAGAAGACCTGAGCATGATTACATTGCTGTGATTTCTGTTTGGTGGCATTGGCCAGAAGAACACATTCTGGTATGAGATGGGTAGGAGCTAAACCTGTGTTGGGCACAACCCAAAGAGGATCAGCCCTGTTGTGCTTTTCACAAAAAAAATACCAAAAAAAACCTAGAAATACTGACTTTAGAAAGCCTATGAAGCAGACAGGAGTTTTAGTATTGCCATCAGCAAGAATCGAGCCTTTAAGCAACTTATTGCTTCTCTATTCTTTCTTGTGTAGCAACTGCAAGTACCAAGAGCATTTTAATTTGGATTGGAATCCTTAAAACTTTGCCTTTTTAAGGAGTGATAACACCACCAGCTTTTCCTAAGCAATGGCCTCCTATGATGGGCGTGTTTATTAATTAATGTTCCTGGAAATGTTGCCTGATTCAACTTTTTCTCAGAGTCAGAGTCAGTTTTCTAAGGAATCAAAAGGAACAAAAGCTGCATTTTCCTCATGCAGTGTTCATTACAAAAGTCTTCATTTAGCAAAGCGCCTTCCAGCTTGGAGTGTATGAGGAAGCCCACTGAGGCTAATAGGATTATTCCAAGAGACTCAAGAGATTATTCCGTAAGACTCAAAACATGAACTCCAGCCTGTATGGTAGGATGAGGGAGGCATGCTAGAAAGGACATGTATGTCAGCATGTAGAGTCACACGTCCTGAAAGGGGACAACTCTGTTTTTGAACCATGCAAAGTGCCTTCTAGAGAGAAGTTAGCTTCTTCTATGCCAGGGAATATAAAAAGTCTGGAAAAGCTCTTACACATCAGCTGCCCCAACTCCCACTGAGTTCCCCATACATTATTTTTTTCCAGTCTTCCCCGGCAAGGCACCTTTCTAGCCAGATGGTCCAAAAACGCTGGGAAAACTCTCCAGAACAACTCAAATTGCAGATCTGTAGCATGTTCACCTCATACCAACAAATTCAGAAAGAGCTGCTGTTCTTAAATAAAAGAAGCCTTGAGCATCATAAGGGCTAAGCCCAGGCCCTGCAGCGCTACTCCCTAAGCTCTGATCCTGCCAGCACTCTCCTGCTAAGCCTCAGCACAAGCAGATGAGGATGTGGCTTTGAAGTTTCTGATGAATGTCCTGGGGCTAAAGAAGTTTTGCTGATGATTCGTTAGCGCATTTCTCTAAGTCAAGCAAAGTGCACGAGAAGTGCTGTCCTTCAGGCTGAGGTTCTCTGCAGTCCCAGAGGTCAGTATAAGGTCTGACATCACTTCCCAAACTGGAGGAAGGATTTGGATTTTGGTTTTCCAAAAAAAAATCCAACATTGGGAACTTTCTCATTCTATCTCTTGCATTTTTTTTCATAATGTTTTCCATGCCCTGTGCTCAGCTCCACCAAAAAGGTGTAGGCAACCTAGATATCCAGCAGGATAATTAGCTAACTGTTAATATTCTTCTTAATTTAAGAATTCTATGCCTTTAACACCAATTCTAGTACTTCCAAATGGATACTAAAGCACGTTCTCAGATATTTTCATAAAGAGCATCACAGATACAAGATTTATATGCCATTGTGTTCAGTACGCTTAGAAAACAGATAATCCTATTCATCTAGCTTTGCCTTATCAACTTAAATAGGTTCTCACATACCAGGTGTCTTCAGTATTTGAATGTTGAAATTGCAAAGTGCATACATTATTAATGCTTCTAGGAACAGACCTAGCACTTCGTAAAACAAAGGAGTAAGATTTCAAAGTGGTGGCACGACTTGCTTTTAACAGCAGTGAAAAATCACATGGAGGAATCATAGAATCATAGAGTCATAGAATGGTTTGGGTTGGAAGGGACCTCAAAGATCATCTAGTTCCAACCCCCCTGCCATGGGCAGGGACACCCTCCACTACACCAGGTTGCCCAAAGCCTCATCCAACCTGACCTTGAACACTTCCAGGGATGGGGCATCTACAGCTTCTCTGGGCAACCTGTTCCAGTGCCTCACCACCCTCACAGTGAAAAATTTCTTCCTTATATCTAATCTAAATCTGCCCTCTTTCAGTTTAAAGCCATTGCCCCTTGTCCTATCACTACACGCCCTTGTCAAAAGTCCCTCTCCAGTTTTCCTGTAGGCCCCCTTTAAGTACTGGAAGGCTGCAATAAGATCACCCCGGAGCCTTCTCTTCTCCAGGCTGAACAGCCCCATAGGGGGTTTGAGGTCCTCCTGCTTTAAGGAACCTAAAGCAGGTTAATGCTCCAATGAATAAGAGCTAAGCCACACAGAATATGGCACTATCCCAAACCATGCTTTGACAAAGAAGCCAAATATTTTGTAGAAAACTCCCTAGTTACAGCTAAACAAAATGTACAGTACCTAGAAGCATGAATGAAACTCCTCACTGAGACGTCCAGTTGGGTTACACTGGCTAAATCCCACATCCCCAAAACTTAACTTCTGCCCAGCGCAATTTCTCTTCAGTGCAAGGGAAAATTTCTCAAAAGCAGGCATGAGGCTTGCTGTTGTGCCAATGGAAAGAAGCTGGTGCCTCTTGATAGTACCTTATGAAATTCTTAGAGTAACTGGAGTGATTAATTTATCTTGGAGTCCAAGAAAAGTGCATTTCCTACATGATGACCTTTCTAGCAACAAGCAACCCAGTAATTCACCCTGTATTTGTAACTCCACCTAACAACGCCAGCTACTGGTGCTTTGTTCTTCCATGGAGGGATCTGTAACTCACCTAAAAGCTGTCACCTTCTACCTCCATGTTAAGTATTTCCAACTTTATTCTAAGATATCTAAGAAGTCATGGTGAACTATTCGGAGCAATAGAAGGCTGTACTCCATAGTTGTTTTAGTGCAATCAGTGCACAGCACATTTTATACTATAAGCTACACTTTCTTGGGTAAGAAAGATTAAAACCACAAGCCAACTCTCCTGTGAGTGAATCCCATTAATAACTCTGTGTTATATACTATTGCAATGATTTGGTGTTTGTTGGAAGTTGCATGGAAAACAAAACATAACCCAAGAAAGCTGCCCAGTGAGCAGCGAAACCAGTGAAAATGATTATCCTACACCTATAGGATGGGTGTCCCACGACAGTAACTCCTGCATATCCCCCATACCTGGTCTTCTCTTGGACAACTCTGCCTGGCAGAAGCTATTATACACTGTGGCTAACCTAAAGCAAAACTCACACTGATTACATCACCCAGTACAACCAAGCCAGCAGTTGAGCCAGCTATTGCCTAACAATTTCTAAGCCCAGCAAGGCTGCTAATCTGCATAGCTCACCTCTTCCAGCCACCAGTTCTCATGAACCACATAGGAGCACAACGACCTTTAAATATTCCTGTTTCCGACTGGGCCAGGAGATTTTAAAATTACTGAAGGAATTTCCTAACCATGTAGTTGCCTGATTCTCTCTCCTAGAAAACAGCTTAAAAAAAAAAAAATCAGGACTGAAGAACTAGATACCAGCTACCTGCGAGCCTACAGACAACCATCATCTACAAATAGATGTATCTTTCCTTCACCATCTATTAATAGATACACATATGCACTTGCACACACACTGGAATTTTTATTCTTCAGTCACACCTTTTCATTGCTGTTACAACATGAAACCTTCCTTTTGTTTATGACTTAGAACACAGAAGCTTCTAAAGTGAAAAACTACTTGCCCTTCCAGAACAGCAAAATATATTTGAAGTGAGCAACAGGAAAAATAATTCATGCATTTAGCAAACGATAACTGTGCCAGTATTCTCTTACGGAAGAAAAATGTCTGAAGAAAATCAGTCAGTCAAACAAAAAGGTTTATTGATGACAGGATTCCTTTTTTGTGTGTGATTGGATTCGGGGTGGAGGGAAAAGTTCTGAGAGAGTGAGGAGAGATAAAAGCAAGACATTAAAACAGAAACAGAAAAATAGAAAGGTAGGTGTATGACATCCTTGTCTCTAAGTTGGAGAGACAGAGATTTGATGGATGGACCACTTGGTGGATATGGAATTGGCTGGATGGTCACAAAGAGTTGCAGTCAATGGCTCGATATCCAAGTGGAGACCAGGGACGGGTGGTGTTCCTCAGGGGTCTGTACTGAGGCCAGCACTCTTTAACATCTTTGTTGGTGACATGGACAGTGGGATTGAGTGTACCCTCAGCAAGTTTGCTGATGACACCAAGTTGTGTGGTGCTGTGGACACGCTGGAGGGAAGGGATGCCATTCAGAGGGACCTCAACAGGCTGTGAGAATCTAATGAAGTTCAACAAGGCCAAGTGCAAGGTCCTGCACGTGGGTCGGGACAATCCCAAGCACAAGTACAGGCTGGGCGGAGAATGGATTGAGAGCAGCCCTGAGGAAAAGGACTTGGGAGTGCTGGTGGATGAGAAGCTCAACATGAGCTGGCAATGTGCGCTCGCAGCCCAGAAAGCCACCCGTGTCCTGGGCTGCAGCAAAAGAAGTGTGGGCAGCAGGTCAAGGGAAGTGATTCTGCCCCGATGCTCTGCTCTCGTGAGACCTCACCTGGAATACTGCATTCAGTTCTGGAGTCCCCAACACAAGAAGGACATGGAGCTGCTGGAGCAGGTCCAAAGGAGGCCACGAAGATGATCCGAGGGTTGGAGGACCTCTCATGCAGATGGGCTGGGAGAGTTGGGGCTGTTCAGCCTGGAGAAGAAAAGGCTCCGGGGTGATCTTATTGCAGCCTTCCAGTACTTAAAGGGGGCCTACAGGAAAACTGGAGAGGGACTTTTGACAAGGGCGTGTAGTGATAGGACAAGGGGCAATGGCTTTAAACTGAAAGAGGGGAGATTTAGATTGGATATAAGGAAGAAATTTTTCACTGTGAGGGTGGTGAGGCACTGGCACAGGTTGCCCAGAGAAGCTGTAGATGCCCCATCCCTGGCAGTGTTCAAGGCCAGGTTGGATGAGGCTTTGGGCAACCTGGTGTAGTGGAGGGTGTCCCTGCCCATGGCAGGGGGGTTGGAACTAGATGATCTTTAAGGTCCCTTCCAACCTAAACCATTCTGTGATTCTATGATTACCAGAGCAAATAAGACATGGAATGATTAAGTAGAAGAAAAATTATAAAGGGTATCCAGCCTCTGTTAGGGTTCTAGACTTGGACAACAGCGCTGAAGGATTAGGAAAGAGCTTAAGGACACCAGAGGAGATGGTTGTGTGCTCCCAGTTCCCTGTACAGGCTGCACACTGATGTGTCCCCACACTGTCTTCGACCTACCCCACAGGCTATGAAGAGCCTCCAAAGGGGCCTCTGCCACTGATATGAGGGAACAGATGATCTGTACAGTAGGTTACCTTCATTATCTCAAACCAGTACCTTAAGTATTTTTAGAAAGAACGTCCAATTTCCTTTTTGCCCCTTCACGTTCCATGTTGCATTCACTTTCCCCAAGTTAAAACGTATCTTCAAGCATGGCCACTTCTCAGGAAAGGAGACTGCTCTGTTTGAGTCCCCAACAGTGCACAGGTCTAAGCTCTGAAGAAGGAATCAGCATTTTGTTGCCTGGCAACACAAAATAATTGTCAATAATAAGACCCAGAGGGTAAAATTTTCAAAAGCTCCTACCTGCTTTAGGAGCTTAACATCCATTTCTGGAAAACGCTTAGGAGTCTAAATTCTGCTGAAGATTCCTATTTGACTGAAGAACGTCTTTAAAAATTGCTTTTTGATTCCAGGTAGTGTTTGAAACACGGATCGTGAGCTAGCATGGAAACATGACTGGGAATTTAGTAGGGTTTTCCAAAGCATCTCAGCCACTTCTGTGCTTCCATATATCACTTCAGCCATTTATTTGTATCCTTTATTTACAAATCTTTTCCTCTAGATTCCTTACTGGCAGAGGTGGGTCTGAAAATTGTATCCCCTTATCCTTGGAGTCGAATAGAGTTTATCTGTATAGCAAACTTTGGTTTGACTTAATTTTAATTTTTATTTTAATTTTTATTTTAATTTTTATTTGTGTTAGTTGAAAGCAGAGGTTTAAGGAAGCTGAATGGAGTATAGTCTGACATGCCAATATATGACAGCTGGCTCCTGGTGAAACAATCCATCAGGTCCTTGCTCGTGCCCATTTGCAAAGACTGAAGAGACAGTGATGAGCTTCCAAAACACAGCGTGCAGCTTTAAAGCCGTGAAATCTCCTCTCCTGCTGTATACTCAGAGTGCTGCAGGCATGTAGGTATGGAATTTTTTTCCCCTGACCAGCTTGTGAAACAAACTGTAATCCCTGAAATGCTCTGACACTGTACCTACATGGTTCCCACTACAGAGAGGACAGGCAGGAACATACTATATATTACCTTCCTACACACCCGTTTATTTATAACTTAATTAGCTATTGCAGGAATAAAAATGAAGTGTATGCAAATCAGTTTCTCCCTCCAAACACAAAGATCTCTTTAGAACCACAGAGGTATGTGCAAGACAATAGATTCAGTCAGCTGGTGTGATCTACTGGAGTTGGCAGGCAACAGGTCCCATCTGGGCATTGAGATGAGAACATGGAAGATACTCTGAATGGCACATGCCAGGCCAAGGGCAGAGACCCGTGTCCCATACTTAACCCCTCAAGAATAAAGAGGCTAGTGAAGTATCTGATGCCTACGCTGCCCACCTGGGAACTAAGAAGCACTTAAACCCATGCTTTCTCAAGGTTTTTTTCTCTTTTTTTTCTTGTCTTTTTTTTCTTACCCACTTCACCTCTGCCCAATACTTGACCTAACAAGCTGAAAGAAGCCAAGCATTTCACCCAGCTCTAGCAATACCTGCTGTAGTGTCAAAACAATTTACCTCACAATCTGAGAGCAAGCTGGCCACATACCAATAACACAATGATGGCAAGAATGGACAGCTAGTTAGAGACAGCCGTGGGCTTCCCGCTGCCCACCAAAGCAGACAAGTTATGGAAGGGCAGCAACTGCACCTCCAAGAATTACTTTCAATAGACAGGAGCGGGTCCAGAGGAGGCCACGAAGATGATCCAAGGACTGGAGCACCTCTGCTATGGAGACAGGCTGAGAGAGTTGGGGCTGTTCAGCCTGGAGAAGAGAAGGCTCCGGGGTGATCCTATCGCAGCCTTCCAGTACTTAAAGGGGGCCTACAGGAAAGCTGGGGAGGGGCTTTTTCCACGAGTGTGTAGTGATAGGACAAGGGGCAATGGATTTAAACTGAAAGAGGGGAGATTTAGATTGGATATAAGGAAGAAATTTTTCACTGTGAGGGTGGTGAGGCACTGGCACAGGTTGCCCAGAGAAGTTGTAGATGCCCCATCCCTGGAAGTGTTCAAGGCCAGGCTGGATGAGGCTTTGGGCAACCTGGTGTAGTGGAGGGTGTCCCTGCCCATGGCAGGGGGGTTGGAACTAGATGATCTTTGAGGTCCCTTCCAACCCAACCATTCTATGATTCTATGATAACACGCTATCCATGGCCCTGTGATTCTCATGTAATTTATAAGAAGGATTTAGTTCATGTTTAAAAGCCTACATCTTCAATGTTATCCCAAAGGCAAGGGGGTTGGTCACAGTCATGAGAGTTTAATTAACAGTGGAGAAAAACCACAATGTGATGCCAAGATTTTGCACAGTGTTCATAAAAGTACTCGGTTCTAGTGAATTTTCCTTCTCTTGCTAGAGCTGATAAACATGTAACAACACACCATAAAAATGGGCAAATCTGCTTCCCTATCCACGCTGGCATCTACATACAGCTGCAAAGACAGATAGCGAGAAGGCTCCGACCCAGCTGGCAGAAATGTCAGGTCTTTCAGCTCTGTATCTCTATTATATCAAATACAAACAGCCTTAGCTCCTAGCCGTGCCAGTTCTTGCAAAATGCAAGTATCAGGATGGAGAAAGATTGGATAAATCTAAGTCTGGACACGGCTGGAGAAATTACAAGGAAGCAGGACAAAAGGAGGAGCCAGAAATAACTTGGAAAAGCTTGCTTTCACTGTGTAACACCAGCTATCACGTTTATCTCTTCTTTTACATGTACCTGATCTCAAGATCACGAGAAGGTGCTTTCTGAGCTCTTTATTGATGAGCCCTTCTCCTATCTACAGAGGACCAAGACATCACACCCACCCTCAAACAGAGGTGGGCAAGAAAATCTGCCCACTTATTATCTAAGATTAGTTTAAAAACACAGACTTGTGTGATGCTTCTTTCTTCACAGCTGCTGGAACCAACACCTACCTACAGCAAACGTCCTCAGACACATGTCAGGGTGAATCATTTGGGAAGAACTGAGTAGTCCTTTTTGCCTTCGTATTTGAAAATAGAGTATGTAACCTACAATCCATTTGGGCTCAGAACACCTTCAATATTTAACAACACAAACCTGAATCTTTTTTCTTTTGACTTCCTTGCAGTGGCTTCTCACTTAATATGGATAAATATGATTTCATAAGCAAATTGTTTTTTTCAATATAGAGTTTCTTCCAGTTTCAAACTCCAACATCTTCTACGTAAAGAAAAGCCCCAGTCCATGCAATTGCATACACATGCTTGCACACATACTTCTGATGCCTAACACAAAACATGAGAAGCCTGGAAATCCTGATTTCAGGGATGACTTTGCTTCCTTCAGCATAAGCCAATCAATCTCAAATCCCCACACTGTCAGGACCACAGATTCAAGAAGTCTGATTACTCATCAGGCTAGTGGGAGCCTGAGCAAACCCAAGAAGCCTCTCCTAGGTTCCACCTCCATAGCCTGGAGGCTCCTGTGGTTGACTTCCACAGATCTACTGAGCCTGTAGGTTTCAGACAGATTGTCAAGAAATAGGTCCAGAAAGGAGAGTGACAGTTGTTGGAAAGTTTTGGGGTTTATAAAATTGAATGCTGTGAGGCTTTGGGTCAGGATTCTTCTAACCAGCTCTAGATCTCATCTCAGAAGAGTGTGTTGCTGTGACCAAGCAGTTTACTTCCAGTTGTCTTCTAGTGGCCGTGAAGAGCAACCATCTCAGCACAAAAGGCCCAGGAAGACTGACATTGCTTGGACTCATTTCAAAGACTACAAGAGTACAGAGACTCTGCTTTCTCCTACATATGGCCTTTCCAGACTGCAGAAAGGCATGTTCCTCAAATAACATATGGGAAGTTCCCACCTGGAATACTGCGTTCAGCTCTGGAGTCCCCAGCACAAGAAGGACATGGAGCTGCTGGAGCGGGGCCAGAGGAGGCCACGAAGATGATCCGAGCGCTGGAGCACCTCTGCTATGGAGACAGGCTGAGAGAGTTGGGGCTGTTCAGCCTGGAGAAGAGAAGGCTCCCGGGGTGATCTTATTGCAGCCTGCCAGTACCTAAAGGGGCTACAGGAAAGCTGGAGAGGGACTTTTTACAAGGGCATGTAGTGACAGGACAAGGGGCAATGGCTTTAAACTGAAAGGGGGCAGATTTAGATTAGATATAAGGAAGAAATTTTTCACTGTGAGGGTGGTGAGGCACTGGAACAGGTTGCCCAGAGAAGCTGTGGCTGCCCCATCCCTGGCAGTGTTCAAGGCCAGGTTGGATGAGGCTTTGGGCAACCTGGTGTAGTGGAGGGTGTCCCTGCCCATGGCAGGGGGGTTGGAACTAGATGATCTCTGAGGTCCCTTCCAACCCAAACCATTCTGTGATTCTATGATTCTAAGTTGCTCATCTGCTGCTAAAGGTATTCTGTAAATTAGCAGCAAGCATCACTTCTCAGAGAAGCTGAGTCATAGAGCAGTGGGAAACTGCCTGAAGAACAACTGTGTGCTGGTCCAAACTCCTCTTCTTGAATGACTGAGACCATGAATACTCTGTCATTTCCTTTCAATATTAAAAATGAGAACCTAGATGCCTTAATAAATTGTTCTGTGTTCGTTCAACTAAACTGAGAGTAAGAGACAGACAATAAAGCATCACTGCACTTTGCCATACAATTGTAAAACAAAAAAATGAACAAAATTACTCTCTGGAAAGACATATTGATTGAGGAAGTTGCTTAAGGAGCTTCAGGGAATCTTTATCAAAACAATGTTATCAACAGAATTTTTTTCTGACCCCAAATTTTGTGCACAGAATTCAAGTTCCCAGAGAAAAGCCACATCTGCCAAAAACACAAGCAACAGATGTCGTTCACGTAACGCCCTGCAATTGGTGTTGGTGTTTTCATGGCTTGCAAAACAGAACGGTCACATTTCCCTAGGGTAGGCATTTGACAAACTGATTGTCACCAGCAATGTCCTCATCCACATTCTTCAACATGACCAGATGCTACCTCTCATGTATTCCTGAAATAGAGCACCCAGGAAGAGCTTTCCAGTGTGAAATCTCAGTTGGGGTTAATTCGAACTGACTCTCAGTCTGAGAAGTTCTACGAATTTTCAGGTTTTTCTGTAGGACACTCTGCTGAGAATCCAGAACAGTATCTCCTAGGTAAACAACCAGCTTTACTCAAACTGGTGTTAGTCACCGGACCCTTGTGCACGCTGGCTGACAGCTGTATTTTAAGATAGGGAAGTTTCATTTAACACCAGCCTCCTCTTCATCAGGTCATTGTTAGCTAAGCATGACAGCCAGGATTAAAGAAACAGCAAAAGCCCCTCAGAGGGGTCCAAAAGAAGTGTTTCTAGAGAAATGCAAGGAAACAGAACCGGAACAGAACCCTCAAAATAAACCTCACACTGTTTGCAAAAAGGACTAGCCCTTCACTGTTTACTGATTAAATATGTACCAAGCTACTGATCTGTAAATATACAGAAGCTTTTCTTAAAAAGAGAAAAAAATAATCCTTTGTACTTACATGCCTCTACTTGATCTCTATCCCTAGGGGATTAAACACGTTTCTCTCAGTTACAGCCACATGGTGTCACAATGAAAAGGAATTTAACAATAAATTCACAATTCAGTGTTCTAGGGCAACAGCACAAGCAATCGTGCAGGCAAGTGGTGTAAAACTGGAATTATACCCAACAAGACAGCTATTAATAGGCCACCAGCCAGGGGAAGAAGTGATTAAAGAGGTCGGCAAGTGTTGTTGTCAATACTCGTATATATGTATCCCTCTTGTATTTTCAACTGACCTGAAAAACACAGCCTTTCCTTCCCAGCCATACTTGTAAATGACTTTTCTCATATTATTTGGAAGTTAAGGGACCTTACGTACTTTATATCATTCAAAACAAGGCCTTTTTACAATATATGTGCATATATATGCACATATTTTTCCATTTAAATGGCAGCCTTTGAATTAGCGAATTTGTCCTCTGGTAAAGCTCACAGGACACGTTCATCTCTCCTGAATCCACTTCTAACCTCCCAACCAAGAATTTTCAGGTGGAAGAGTAAGATTTAAACATAAACGGTCTGAGAGGCTTCAAACACACCTTCATCTCCAAGCAAGAGGAGGTCTCTGCCTTGTTAGGACATTAAGATCTGTTTTGGGAAGCATTAGAAGACTCACAGAATCACAGAATATTAGGCATTGGAAGGGACTTCAAAGGATCATCCAGTCCAATCCCCCTGCTGGAGCAGGACCACCTAGATCAGATCACACCAGAACGCGTCCAGGCGGGTTTGGAACATCTCCAGAGAAGGAGACTCCACAGCCTCTCCGGGCAGCCTGTTCCAGTGTTCTGTTCCCCTTACTGGGAAGAAGTTCTTCCTCATGTTTAAGCAGAACCTCCTATGTTCCAGCTTAGATCCATTTCCCCTTGTCCTGTCATTGGATGCCACTGAGAAGAGCCTGGCTCCATCCTCATGACAGTCACCCTTTCCGTATTTATAAACATTAATGAGGTCCCCCCTCAGTCTCCTCTTTTCCAAGCTAAAGAGACCCAGCTCCCTCAGCCTTTCCTCATAAGGGAGATGCTCCACTCCCTTCATCATCTTTGTGGCCCTGCGCTGGACTCTCTCCAGCAGTTCCTTGTCCTTCTTGAACTGAGGGGCCCAGAACTGGACACAATATTCCAGATGCGGCCTCACCAGGGCAGAGTAGAGGGGGAGGAGAACCTCTCTCGACCTACTAACCACACCCCTTCTAATACACCCCAGGGTGCCACTGGCCGCCTTGGCCACAAGGGCACATTGCCGGCTCATGGCCATCCTGCTGTCCACCAGGACCCCCAGGTCCCTTTCCCCTGTGCTGTTCCCCAACAGTTCAGTCCCCAACTCGTACTGGTACATGGGGTTGTTCTTACCCAAATGCAAGACTCCACACTTGCCCTTGTTGTATTTCATTAAATTTCTCCCCGCCCAACTCTCCAGCCTGTCCAGGTCTCTCTGAATGGCAGCACAGCCTTCAGGTGTGTCAGCCACTCCTCCCAGTTTAGTGTCATCACCAAACTTGCTGACCATGCACTCTATTCCCTCAACCAAATCGTCAATGAATATGTTGAACAATACTGGTCCCAGTACCGACCCTTGAGGGACTCCACTGGATACAGGCCTCCAACTGGACTCTGTCCCATTGACCACTACTCTCTGGCTTCTATCCTTCAGCCAGTTCACAGTCCACCTCACTACCCGATCATCCAGACCACACTTCCTCAATTTAGCTGTGAGGATGCCGTGGGAGACTGTGTCAAATGCTTTACTGAAGTCAAGATAGACCACATCTACTGCTCTACCATCATCCACCCACTGGCTGATGTCCTCATAAAAGGCTATCAGGTTTGTCAAGCACGACTTCCCCTTAGTGAAGCCATGTTGACTGCCCCTAATGACCCTCTTATCCTTGATATGTCTAGAGACAGCACCAAGGATAAGTTGTTCCATTATCTCCTTTCCTAACCTTTTAAAATATCCATATTGCAACTGTTTTTGAGGCTTCATTCAGTTACTTCAAACTCTGCTGTGTTTGAAGATTTCAGCACTTTATACCACGACCGTTCATTCCCTCCTTTTCTTAGCGAGTATTAAATGCTTCTCAATCAGATTTAAATTTACTTCCAACGTCATCTAGACTAACAAAATTAGCTGCCATTGCCTTAACTTGATATTCGAGCATGAAGCTATTTTAATAAATGTCAACGAGCAAATTAAATATTTGAATTTTGATGTTGGTCTCCTGAAGCAGAAGTCATTTAATGCTCATCTAAGGAAAAGCATGATTAACATTCAGGTCAGACCCACCCAACAAAATCTGCTGAGTGTTCAGCACTGACACATTCCTAGTGACTTTTGGAAGTGCTAGTCGTAAGACCTGTTTGCATATAAACATATGTGACAAAACTGACAAGCCAATTGTGTGTAATTTAAATATTTGCAGATTACTACAACGTGGTTATCACTGAATTGGTGACATGGATGCTGTTGCTATGGGAGCTGGATTGATGTTTATATAATGCAGGAGGCATTTGCTCTGCTATGCAGGTCAAAGCATGAGTGGGGGTGCTTTGCAGTAGACAAGTTTTATACTTCATTTGGCTATGGTCAAATTCTGTTCAGGACATTGAAGAAAACAAGGCTTGATCTTTGCCTGCCTTTGCTCCCCATATGGGCCTTGCAATGGTTTATGGTATCTTGGACACTTCCCCACGATGTACCAGGTGACAACATGTCCTATCCAATAGCTATCTTTGGCAGGTCTGCTCATGGTATTCCTGGCTTACCTGGACCCTTTCACGCCTGGCATTGCAGTTACAGACTAGCTGTGTGTAGAAACAGTGTCTGTCCTGGGGTTTTGGGTAGCCCCTAGTCAGAGGAGGAGCAGATTGCTGACACAGCAGAACACAGGCACTCGAACAGCTGTGCTGGCACACGTTACCTGGTCTTCTTGTCACATACAACAACCTGACACAGACCTGGCAAGAGGGACTAACACTGCGGGGCTCCAGACAACACAGCAAGAAGAAGGGATTCAGCAGGACACTGGCCAACATTGCTCTGAGCAAGGCTCTGAAAACGGATTTGGGAAAGGTGTGAATGGATAAACAGAGGACAGCAGAACATGGAAGGAAAGTATGTTTGGGGCAGGGTTTCACACATCACGTTGAGTATACAGACCTCAGTGAATGAACAGCCTTTCTACACCAGGTTGGATGAGGCTTTGGGCAACCTGGTGTAGTGGAGGGTGCCCCTGCCCATGGCAGGGGGTTGGAACTAGATGGTCTTTGAGGTCCCTTCCAACCCAAACCATTCTATGATTCTATGATTCCACTCTCTCTATTATCCCATATTAATCAGCAAGCTCCCCAAAGTCAAGACAAAGAGATGTAGATTTGATCAGATCCTTGATTATCATTGATAGAAGAGTGCAAACAAACACACAGCCTTTAGACAAGGTAAAACAAGGATGTGATTGATATTGTAAACAAACAAACGAGAGATGAGGCAGTGCAGATGCAGAATTGCATTTGTGAAGAAGTTAACAAGTAAAAAGAAAGCACTCTTACCTGGAAACCTCCATGACCAAGACACATAAAGACAGTCATTTGCATGTTAACAAACTGTAGTCTGAAAGCAAAAATCTAATGAAAAAAAGCTGAGCACAAGATGAGTATTGCCATCCAGAGTACCACTGTGCAAGTTAAAGGACTCCATGCACCACTACCCCTCACCCTGTGCATTCCTTATTCATGTCCTGGGACCTTACTGTTGATTGCTGCTCCCAAATAATCACTGGGGTAATATTGTTACAGTGCTGCAGCCACAGACAAGCCCTTAGGAAGACAAATACTGAAAGAACAAAATAAACCCAAACCCTGGCCAGCACCTCTACTTGAAAGAAAAATGCTCCCAGCAAAAGTGCTGTTTTGAATTCAACCTAATTATTAACATGATCCCTCTGAATCTCAGTCACTGCAATTCGGCATTCTAGCAGAGCAGACATGTACACAGAAGAGAGGAGAACGTTGTGGCACAGCAAATATTTGCTTTCCATCCTCAGATAATCCTACCAATGTGTCACTGAATTTAGTGCACTAGAAAACTCTAAATTTCCCATTAGAACTAATATTGTGGGCTCTGGGGTCAACCTGTGCTCTCTGTTTAGAGACAGTAAATTCAAAGGCTTCGGCGAAGTCATCTCAGATTTATGAAGGCGCATTTGGCCTTGTGACTCCCTGAACTTAATGCCAACTGAGATAATTCTGTGCGTTAAAAAAAAAAAAAAGAGGAGAGAGAAGCTAAGTTATGATCATTTCAACACCAATTTATTTGAAAAGAAGCCTTGCAAAGAAGTCTTCAGAGAAAACTACTATTAAGACAGCATTAAAGGAGCTGAGAAATGAAAAAGAAAATAAAGAGTCGAAGGACGCTCATTTAAGAGATGTTCTGATACAGGGTCTGGTATGAGCTGCCACTGACAGAAACTATGGTATCCAACTGGTAGGGAAGGTCTTCTGAAAAAGTGGGAAATGGCAGGGCCAGAAAACAGAGGCAAACAGTTTTACTATTAACTTTAATCCACTGTGCAGAGTTTTAATTGAGGTGCAAAGCATAAGCCACAGCACTTTTACAGTCCCAGAGTGAGAACTGTCCCAGTGCCTCAGACTCAAAAATAGGAGAAAGCAAACTAAGGTAAAGACAACAGGAAACTACAGAACTTAATGGAGAAAATAGAGGCAATCTCTCATGTCCTATGTCTGAACAGCCTCAAATCTATCCCATCCGAGCAGTGCCACCAAGAGATCCTAACGCACTGCTTTTCATCCAGAAACAATACATGAAAAACACACAGGACTACCATGTGGGAAGCATTAGGTTGGTTTCGGTGCGGTCTCCATATCCTTTATCAACTCCTAATGTTACATTATATGAGTGCCAGAGATATTACATTCACTCATTATTTCCCATGCCAGAAATTTGGAGCTACCCAGTTGAGATGCTGGGAATCATGTGCTTAGGGTCCAGAACTGGATATCCTCACTCTTACAGCAGTTCCCTGCACAACCACTGTGGACCTTCTAGTTATAGCAATAACCAAGGCAGTAGTCCACATTTAGCAGGCTGGCTAGCCCAGTCTGAGAGTAGCAAATATAAAAAGCCCCCCATATATCATGTTGTCTCTAATTGGCTGTGTTGACCTTGATCTCAAGGGAGATTGAGATCCCTTTGGAGAGGCACTTTTTCCAAGGGCGTGCAGTGATAGGACAAGGGGCAATGGATTCAAACTGAAAGAGGGCAGATTTCGATTAGATATAAGGAAGAAATTTTTCACTCTGAGGGTGGTGAGGCACTGGCACAGGTTGCCCAGAGAAGCTGTGGCTGCCCCATCCCTGGAAGTGTTCAAGGCCAGGTTGGATGAGGCTTGGGGCAACCTGGTGTAGTGGAGGGTGTCCCTGCCCATGGCAGGGGGTTGGAACTAGCTGATCTTTGAGGTCCCTTCCAACCCAAACCACTCTATGATTCTATGATTCTATCTCAGCACAAAACTGGAAGGGATGAGAAGGTCATGAGAAAGAACGTAGTTACGGGAATCTAAATTCAGCATCCTCCTGGACACTTAGAAGTTAAGAAGAGAACACCTCAAAATTTTCCGATTCTGACTAACCAAAACATACTGCAAAGCTCATTCCCATGTATTTAATTTATTTGGTGCTGCATTTAAGAATCCATGAAATGAAACTCGTGTGTCTTTTCAAAGGAATTCACCTGTATAATAACAGGCTGAACACGTCAGGTGCTGGGAAATCTTTGGGAAAATGTCCTGTCTGTTTTTACTTCTTTTTGTATCCTTACTAATTTAAAACATCATCATTCATAATAGCACATTATTCAAATTTCAGCAAGAACACCCCCCTCAGAGGCCAATATTTGGTAAGATTCTGTCATTCCCAATTCAGTTTAATTAAACAGCAATAATGATCTTTTCCAGGACCAAGGATACGACAAGCAGGTATTTAAAATACATGGACCAGTTGGAGAGGGTCCAGAGGAGGGCCACGAAGATGATAAGAGGGCTGGAGCACCTTTCCTATGAGGACAGGCTGAAAGAGTTGGGGCTGTTCAGCCTGGAGAAGAGGAGGCTCCGGGGTGACCTTATAGCGGTCTTCCAGTACCTCAAGGGGCCTACAAGAAAGACGAGGAGAGGCTGTTCAGGAGGGCCTGTTGTGATAGGACAAGGGGTAATGGTTTTAAAATAGAGGGAGGTAGATTCAGATTGGATATTAGGAAAAAATTTTTTACCATGAGAGTTGTAGAACACTGGAACAGGTTGCCCAGAGAGGTGGTGGATGCTCCATCCCAGGAGACGTTCACGGCCAGGTTGGACGAGGCCCTGAGCAACCTGATCTAGTTGGAGATATCCCTGTTCCTTGCAGGGGGGTTGGACTAGATGACCTTTGAAGGTCCCTTCCAGCCCTAATCATTCTATGATTCTATGATTCTATGAAATGGAGCTCCGAGTCCTGACTGCTCGCGTGTCACCAAACAACTATGATCTACCTACAGTGGGTTTATGTTTTAAATTTGCAATAGCAGATTTGCATCTGAATATTTTCTTGCCAGAGGAAAGCATCCCTGGGCAGCACGTTTAATACAATTGAGTTTGTTGATTTGTGGTTTGTTATTCTCCTCCTTTGTGTTCTAAGCTTCTCTGCCTGCTGATGCATTACCTCCCCGTGGGCAATGCCCACCGAGTACATAAAGCTGTGATTCAAGGTACTTGATAAATGTTACTTTGATCCCAGGATATTTGGTTGAAACACCTGCCACATGAAAATAATTTGCATCTTTTCCTGACGCCAGAAAAAGATCTGTTACTGTGGAAGCTGAAGTGGCGTCAATCTAGATACGCTCAGCTCAGCTTAAGAACAAAAAGAGTAAGGTTAAAATGATAGCAGTTTATTTTGACCGAGAAGAACAAAAAACTTTGGACCTACTTTCTCTTGAGTCCTTCTTAACCCTGTATGAGTCCTGAGTGTGGCCAGCAACAGACCCATTCAACAGGCTGTAACACAGTTCAGCAGGGTACTCACTCAGACAAAGGCAAGTTGCAGGACTGGTATCAATCTCTTCTGACTTCATCAGCTTCTGAAACAACCCTAAACAATCCAGGGGAATGGTGAACATTTAGTGCTTGGGGACACCAGAGCGAGGAGAAAACATTTAAAGAAATATTCTTAAGGAACCAATCCTATACCAAATCCTATATCAATATACTTAAGGAACCAATCCTATACCAAATCCTATACCAATCCTATAACCAAACCAATCTTTCCAGTACCTAAAGGGGGCCTACAGGAAAGCTGGAGAGGGACTTTTTACAAGGGTGTGTAGTGACAGGACAAGGGGCAATGGATTTAAACTGAAAGAGGGCAGATTTAGGTTAGATATAAGAAAGAAATTTTTCACTCTGAGGGTGGTGAGGCACTGGCACAGGTTGCCCAGAGAAGTTGTGGCTGCCCCATCCCTGAAAGTGTTCAAGGCCAGGTTGGATGAGGCTTTGGGCAACCTGGTGCAGTGGAGGGTGTCCCTGCCCATGGCAGGGGGGTTGGAACTAGATGATCTTTGAGGTCCCTTCCAACCCAAACCATTCTATGATTCTATGATTCTATTATGGCAGTGTTATGGATGAGAGGTCAGATTCTAAACATATCTAGGGAGCCTGTAGATGCTAAAAGATGCCAAATATGAACTTCAAAGGCACCGACAAGCCTAATTGACATTGTTTTTTCAACCTTCTGACTGTGAGAGTGAAAGAATCCCACCCCCAAAGACCTTACAGTCACAATAACACGCAGAAGAAAAAGTTTGTCCACTTGTGTCAGTGCTGTGTTAGGAACGCAGACACGAAGATTTTGGGGCCACATTTGGGGTATTAAGGCACTGAACTGCCAGTACTTTTGAACTAAAGGATTTGCCAAGTTGCCAAAGACATTATACAAGAGTCATCAAACACCACATCTTCTCAAACCCAAACCAGTGCTTGCTCCAAGCTTCTGGACAAATCTTTGGAGCCTGAATCACACCCACGTGCCTACATACAATCTACACCACGTTTTCCACACACACCATGGAAGCAAACCTTCTAGGAGATGGTTGGCATTTTTCCTGAGCACTATCTGCATCACACACTATTCATTTGAAGAATTTAAGAGGGTTTTTGGTCTCCAGAGTGAAATTAGCTGTGAATTAAATATAAAGATGAAAACATGGAAGACACTAATATTGTGCTGCATATAATAGAATTGACCTTGACAGATAAAATGCAGCAGCACAGCTTTTATTGGTACTACTGGCTCAGGGATTTTTTCACGTTTTCTATCTTCCATCCAGCTCCGTCAGGGAGAAAATTCTTAACGTTTGGCACTTTGCATATGTCAGCATTTACTGATTTTCTAAGACAAAGTCAATGGATTTGTTTCCTTCCATTTATCTGAAGTACTGTTATATGTTTATCAGTTGAGTCATTAAAAAAATAACATTCATCTCCCCAAAAAATTGCACTGTCATTACAATAAATGAAGAACTAAGAAAAGACTGGAGCTGGGGGGAGATCCTGAATAATTTGGGGATTTTTTCATTGATGAGTTCTGAGATTAACTCAGATATGATGTACATGAGTGAGTTTCCATGTGTAGCACTTCAGCTATTGATCTCTTTTCTCAGCAGGTTTTCATGCTAAGATTATCTGATTCTCAGACATCAAGTGAAAGACCTGGACAGGGTCCAGCACCCACAGTGAAACATTAGCACCTGATACAGTATTACTGCTAGGTGCTGTTATATTGTCAAGTCTTTTGGTTGAAGACCTTCAAACATTAGGTCTCTATCTATTGCAATGTATTGATAAGAAGTCCACCAAATGCTTCTATAAGGGACATTCCTTCCCTTTGGGGCAGCAGATATATTACGGTCTTGGACTGCATCTTTAATTCACAGGGCTTTCTTACAGTGGTATTGGTGTGATTGTAACGAAGCATTTGCAAATACTCTGCATAACACAACATTACTTATACTCTTGGTATCTTAATCACTGCCTAGGATCTGATTTCAAAGCTCTGTTTTCCCTCAAAATCTTGCAAGTACTCCTTGAGGCAGAAGTTCCCTAAAGGTGGCTTGGGTATTACTCGCAGTGCAAGACAAACTTCACAACGTAGGGCAATGGCACCAGCATGAGCGGCTGCTACACAGATGCGTGCACCAGCCTTGCTAATGGAGAGCATGCAGGAGTAGGCTTTGGGCAACCTGGTGTAGTGGAGGGTGTCCCTGCCCATGGCAGGGGGGTTGGAACTAGATAATCTTTGAGGTCGTTTCCAACCCTAACCATTCTGTGATTCTATGATGCTAAGAAGCTGGCAGAAAGAGTGCATACCAGAGCAGGACCCAGCTCTGCAAACTGCTCAAGTCATCCAGAACAAAAGCACAGTACTCATACCTCCCCACGGACATCCCACCAGACCATAACTCTGAGGTGGGTCAGACACTGAGAATGGCAAACATTCATAGCCTGCTAGGAGGAGCTTCAGATGGAAAGATGGCTTAAAAGACGCCTCCTTCCACTGAGTTTCTCAAGTATCATCACTGATCTGCTAAATGTTCTGTTTATAAGCTGTTGGGTGACATAGAGCTCACTTCAAAACATCAACGCTCCTTAAAGCATTAGAAGACAATAAACATTCTTTATAGTAGGATATCATAACAGACATAGGGGCTGTTCTCAGTCCTAAATGAATTTGTTCACTTGGAGAGGTGCGAATAACAACGTCGGCAGGACAGAAAGGAAGAAAACATCTTTTCTATTTGAAAATTTCTAGAAAACTGAAGTACTTTAGTAAAAAAGAAACAACTTGTGGGGAAAATAGGGAGGAAGAGTCACCAGGTGTGAGACTTGGAGTCTGCAAGGGTAGCAGGGAGCAGGTGACAGCCAGCACTTGCATAGCTAAACTGCAAGAATGACTGAAAGAAGACACGCAAACCCTTAGGAGTTTTGGTAAAAACCCCAGGATACTCCAGAAAACTCCTGGACTGGAATAAATGTTCTGCTCTGAAAGGGCTCTGTAGACAATTCATATGCTTGCTTTCTGAAATTTAATTTACCTCATCCAACAGTCCTGAGAATTTTAGGGCCAAAGAGGTAAAAAGCAAAGAGGTGATGACTGAAGCCAAGGAGAACAAAATATTACAGAGGGGAAACGGATGAAGAAACTAAAATGGAAGAAGCAACTAAAAGTACAAGTCAGAAATAAAGGTTCAATACAAAGCTTAACCAGAAGCAAAGTTTCTTGATAAATCCTATCCAGCATAGAGTGTCTTCTCTTCCCCTTTCCACTCCATATATTCCCAAATAGAATCATAGGATGGTTTGCGTTGGAAGGGACCTCAAAGATCATCTAGTTCCAACCCCCCTGCCATGGGCAGGGACACCCTCCACTACACCAGGTTGCTCAAAGCCTCATCCAACCTGGCCTTGAACACTTCCAGGGATGGGGCATCCACAGCTTCTCTGGGCAACCTGTGCCAGTGCCTCACTACCCTTTGAGTGAAAAATTTCTTCCTTAGATCCAGTCTAAATCTGCCCTCTTTCAGTTTAAAGCCATTGCCCCTTGTCCTATCACTACACACCCTTGTCCAAAGCCCCTCTCCAGCTTTCCTGTAGCCCCTTTAGGTACTGGAAGGCTGCTATAAGATCACCCCGGAGCCTTCTCTTCTCCAGGCTGAACAGCCCCAACTCTCTCAGCCTGTCTCCAGAGCAGAGGTGCTCCAGCCCTCGGATCATCTTCGTGGCCTCCTCTGGACCCACTCCAGCAGCTCCATGTCCTTCTTGTGCTGGGGACTCCAGAGCTGAACGCAGTATTCCAGGTGGGGTCTCACGAGAGCAAAATCTGCCTCAGGGATGGGTCAGTGCGTGTGACAGGGGCTCCTGCTGCACATTTTGATTATCTCCTCCAGGGGATCACCACCTCTGCAACACGGCTGTACACCAACATATCTGGTGTGCCAACATACCCTCCTGCACGACACTGACCAAGTTTTCCCTGTTCCCACCAAATGCCCTATTAGCAGGACTTTAAAATCCAACTTTTCCAATCTGTCCAATGCCTGAAGTGAAACAGGCACACATCTGCTGGTTAGGGCATTAGTGTGGGAGGCAGTCAGCTCAAATTTATATCCCAGACTGAGCCAGAGCTGGAATTGAACCCACATCTCCCTGTCCCTGTAAGTTCCCCAGGCCCTGAACATACGACTGTTTCAGAGTAAAGTCCCTTCTTCTAGCCCTACCAGAAAGTATCCCCCCATCCCTCTCCTCTCCAAACTGGGAAATGTTTCCTGAAAACACTTCTGTCACAAAAAATTACACATCTATCAAAAAAGTATCGTCTGCTTTTTCTGAGCTGAAATATTCCCAGCAATATGATCTAGTCTGTCCAACCGATAGATTTACCTTACCCCGTCTTCTCATCTATTTCATACCACTGATTTCAAAAAGTCTCTGCCTGCCAGTATTTCCTGCTTCCAGATGGTCAGTAAATAACACACAAACAAAATAACCCTTGAATTTTCACATTTCCATCTCCAGCAACTATTTATCCTGTGTATCAAACACATCTTTGATTACATTCTCAGTGGGACAATAAAATTACTGCCTCTTATTAAAATCTGATGATGTACACAGGGAAAAAAAGTGACAATTGCACAGCGTATCTGCTCAAGAACTGTGATAAACTCATCTGTGATGACTTCCAAATAGCGAAAACAATTTCTGAAGGTGGAAAACAGCTCTGTCCATAGGTCGCTACTAGAAGTGCCATGGCTTGGAGGAAGCTTCCTTTTTAAAAGTAAATGCTGATCTTCGCCCATAGACTTTTTTAAAAATTGTGCTCCATCTGGAAAAATAAATTCCTCTTGCCTCAAATATTAAACCTGCTTTAATCCTACAGACTAAACAACAGGTGGTAGATTATTTTTCAGAATTAGCAGCCAACTGCTAGAGCAATTCTCAGCCCAATTAGTTTGGTTTGAGGTTTGAATTTCATGGCTTAGTGGCAGCCTACATTTCTTACCAGAAGAAACCAACATCAATCCTCCAAGACACGTGTCCCCATTTCCCCAGTCTCTCCAAAGTGCAGACAACTTCATAGTTCAAATGTAGTTCATTTTAAAGGGAAATACACTTTCTGGCATTAAAATCCTAAATGTAGTAGGGCTCCCATTGTAAAATATAGGAAAGGTTTTTCAAAAGCATTCGGAATTTTCCTAACATTTTCTCCATTAAGCCTCAAAAACATCACCTTTTTACTAAAATCGAACATATTTAGACCAGCACTCAATAGAGAGAGAGAATATTATTTTACCTGCCTAGGAGAATATGCAAAATATGAAAAAAAATTTCTCTGTGCCAAGTTGATACTGAAATTGCAAAAACAAAAAACCACACTCTAAACTAAATGCACAGTGTCAGCTCAAGCCAATTTAATATGTCATATTGTTTTGTTCTAAATTTGACCAGTAATCAAACCAAAAATCACCAAAGAAGTAACACGAGCCTTTAAAATTCATTTCAGGCTAGAAGACAGGAGCTTTTCAGTCAGCACGTATTGCCATCAAAACACCTTAAATCTGGAATTATTTTTTTTTTTTTGAACTTTTGTAGTCAACTTTTTGAAAACAGACCTTTGTCCCCAAACTTCATGTTTCAATGAGCTGGCATTTTCTGATTAAAAATATTTGAGCAAATCCTGACAAGCTCTAATGCTAAGCACTTCTGCAAAATTCCAGTCCGGAGTGATTTAAGCCATTATCCCCGAGTTGTAGAGGTGTATATTTTTAGAAGCGTCAGTTTTTACCCAAATGGCCGTTACGGGTGCTGCCATGGGAACAGGCTAGATGCCACGGGCATCTCCCCGCTTCCACTCGCCCTGATGGATCTGATTGTTAGGTGACCTGTTTAAGGCAGTTACCTTGCTCGTCCCCAGTGAGAGCAGACACCTCTGGAGGGTAATTCAGCTCATCTGGAAAACATAGATCTCATAATGGGGCTACTCAGCATCAACCACAGGAGGAGGGCAGCTGCCTGGTTTGAAGAAAATGCCGTAGCACCTCCACGGCTCGCAGCAGGGAATGGGGATCACTGTGCAGGTAAACTGTGCAGAACTGTCTGGAGAATAGATGGTGCTTTCTTGCAGACTAGTTGCCCCCATGGCTAGGTAAGGGGCAGGTAATTGCTCAAAACAGGCTCATCTGAGATTAAAGTGAAGATAAAGTGACTTGGGGCTGTTCAGCCTGGAGAAGAGAAGGCTCCGGGGGGATCTTATTGCAGCCTTCCAGTACCTAAAGGGGCTACAGGAAAGCTGGAGAGGGACTTTTTACAAGGGCGTGTAGTGACAGGACAAGGGGCAATGGCTTTAAACTGAAAGAGGGCAGATTTAGATTGGATATAAGGAAGAAATTTTTCACTCTGAGGGTGGTGAGGCACTGGCACAGGTTGCCCAGAGAAGTTGTGGATGCCCCATCCCTGGAAGTGTTCAAGGCCGGGTTGGATGAGGCTTTGGGCAACCTGGTGTAGTGGAGGGTGTCCCTGCCCATGGCAGGGGGGTTGGAACTGGATGATCTTTGAGGTCCCTTCCAACCCAAACCATTCTGTGATTCTATAAATGGAAGACGAGTGAAAGAGCTGAGATTATATAAGGCCAAAGTTTTTCAGACAACGATACACTTCCGTGAGAGCCTCCCTTCAATTTCAGTTAAATCTACCTCCACTCTATCATTGAAAATACAGAGAACCATCTGCTTTGTAAAGTTCACCTCCAGACTTAGAGATTTCTTTTAAGTATATTTAGACACAAAAAATGATTAAGGCGTCACTATATATTGAGCGTGTTAATTGAAAAATCAGGGACTATGCACTTAACTTTAATTAGCACCTGTTCAGTATTTACTTAGGAGCTTGTCATGCTAAAACTTGTTTAGCTTGCTGCCAAAGATATTTTTGCCATGCAAATTTTCCGTGCTGGTTTGAAATAAGGGGAGGATGTGGTGTAGTGCACAAGGATATATACATTAATGCAGCAGGCATAATTTCTCATAAGATTCTAGAGAAAAGTAACAATGAAGATGCCACCATTATTTCTGTTCTGTTCTGGACAAACTCCAAGCCTTACTAGGGGTATTTGCCAAACACATCAAGCTTCTCCTCCCTCTCCAGCCTAACGCTCTCAAGCTCCTGCAGTAACAGGTCCATCTCCAGAGCCGGTTCCAGCTGAGACCCACTCAACAAGCTGCTGCTGCTCTGCCCTCCTGGCTTGTCCGACTGGCAGTGCCCAGAACACTCCTCCTCTCCGTGCCACTGCCGTATGTACACGGGTCCTGCTCTGCCACACAAGCCATTCAGCTTCTTTTCACGCTTCCCTACCCGTTTTAGGGGCTTACTGAGCTGTTTGGTCACCTGCATGCTGTTTCTTCAGGTGTCTCTATGCTTTCTGCCCTGTGTCCCCTGTACGTAGACATCTATTTTATTCGTGACAAAGGCCTGGCAGTCACTGGTGTAATGTTTTGATCATATATGCAGCTCGAAAGATAATCTGCTTCTTCCATTTAGTTCCACGTCTCCTGCTACCTCAGTTTTCCCAGTCTTTCCTCTCCTTCTCCCAGCATCTCGTGCTCCTGTTGCCGTCTGTCCATCATCATTGGTCAGGGTTAGAGTCATAAGAGCCTCGATGCTTTTAATACTTACTTTAACAACTCAGCTCTTCATTCATCAGTGCTCTGCTTGTTCTTGTGACTATATGAGGGCCTTATTTCTCCTCCTTTTAGCTGCATGGACCCCATCTGATACGATGTCTACCAGGATGCAGCAGATCAGACCCGCTCCCTACAGAGCGAAGCAAGCTTTGCAAGAAGGGAGGTGAAGTGATTTACTCCCCATACCTGTTCTCCTCAAGACCTTGCCACTATGAATATCAATGAGCTGCCAATTAGTGGTATATTATCAGAGCTTGATACCAGTAATTTCAACAGTGAGACAGGGCCAAAAATCCTCCAGTGCTATAGGTCAGAACAAGCCATAGGAATGCTTACATGGAAAGTCAGGTAGCAGCACAGGTCACACACCACTTAAGTCAAAGCTCCAGAGTGACTACCTTCCCTTTGCCCAGCCAGTTCTGCTGTAACATCTTCCCTTAGATGCTGTGTGTGTATTATTTAAAAATAGAACTGCTGCAAAGACACAAGTTCTTCAACACCCACTTCTTCAGAGCCTGTGCTTTGTCTGGGATATTTCTAGACAACAGCAATAAACACTTCATTTTAATTTTAACCTTAGCAGTGGCAAAAGACTACAATGTGCTAAAAATTGAATGCAGACACAAAAACCCACAAGCACCATTTTAAATTAAATTAAGTGCCACTTCGTTTGTTTTCTTTGATTCTTGTCAGCTCAAAACTCGATTTAGGAGAACCGTTCCTTGGCGACCGTTTTGGGGGGTAAACCCGATCTACTGCTTTTTCCCTTTTGAAGCATTGTTTTCTTATAGCCAGCATTTGCAAGAAGGCAATTATTAATTTCTAAAATGTAGCCCCCATCATCTTGCCTTCTTTTTGGAGAGGGCAGGATGAATGAATGTAAAGAAAAGATGGTGCTTACTTAAAATGAAATCATCATAAAAGAAGAATTTCTACACCTCCAGGGAACACAAAGACGACAGGCTGCAAAAGTGCAGAAGTTGAATATGTAGCAGAAAAGGGCATGGAAAGCTTAATCCACAGGAACATTCAGAACACAGCATCTCATCAAGATCTGTGCAAGGTCCTGCACGTGGGTCGGGGCAATCCCAAGCACAAGTATAGGCTGGGTAGAGAATGGATTGAGAGCAGCCCTGAGGAAAAGGACTTGGGAGTGCTGGTGGGTGAGAAGCTCACCATGAGCCGGCACCGTGTGCTGGCAGCCCAGAAAGCCAACCGTGTCCTGGGCTGCATCCAGAGCAGCGTGGCCAGCAGGGCGAGGGAGGGGATTCTGCCCCTCTGCTCTGCTCCCCTGAGACCCCACCTGGAATACTGTGTTCAGCTCTGGGGTCCCCAACACAAGAAGGACATGGAGCTGATGGAGCGGGTCCAGAGGAGGCCACAAAGATGATCCGAGGGCTGGAGCACCTCTGCTATGGAGACAGGCTGAGAGAGTTGGGGCTGTTCAGCCTGGAGAAGAGAAGGCTCCCGGGTGATCTTATTGCAGCCTTCCAGTACCTAAAGGGGCTACAGGAAAGCTGCAGAGGGACTTTTTACAAGGGCATGTAGTGATAGGACACAGGGCAATGGCTTTAAACTGAAAGAGAGGAGATTTAGATTGGATCTAAGGAAGAAATTTTTCACTCCGAGGGTGGTGAGGCACTGGAACAGGTTGCCTGGAGAAGCTGTAGATGCCCCATCCCTGGAAGTGTTCAAGGCCAGGCTGGATGAGGCTTTAGGCAACCTGGTGTAGTGGAGGGTGTCCCTGCCCAGGGCAGGGGGGTTGGAACTAGATGATCTTTGAGGTCCCTTCCAACCCAAACCATTCTATGATTCTATCTTCTCTACATCTCCTAACTGGTGGGAAAGAAACAGAACCTTCCTGAGCTATTCCTGCACGGCAAGCAGGTAATGCAGCCCTGTTCAAATGGGGAACAGTAGACTGGCAGGGGTAAGAAAACACTGTGCCACTCATACAATTTCTACAAGCATGGTTTTTAGCCAGCACCTTTGAGCCAACACAGGACACATCATCAAGCATCTAATGGATTTAGGCCTATTCATTCCCAAAGGGCTACTGGAAATCTGCCATATAACCCATGCGCGTATCCATGTAAAATTTTGAAGCTGAAGCTCTAATAAGCCTGCTTAAGGCCCAAATCCCAGAAAGAGATTTGGATGCTTCCACTGCCCTCATAGCAAATAGTCTATTTTGCTCCTCACTGCTATTGCCATATGCACGCTTTCAGGTGAGGGTTTCTATTGCCATTATGTATCTTTATTACTTGCTAAGAGAGAAGCTATTTGACTTATAATTATCCATTACTGGTACCTGGACACATTCCCCGAGGGAAGCTTTCCAGTAATTCATACTCTTGTCATGTTTGCTGCATCGCATCTAATGTCGCTTTTCCAAATTAGATAAATAAAATATTTATATTTGGTGACCTTGAAAAGACATGCGGACCACTAGCTCAGGATGAATTTCCTGGAATTCAATAAATATTAATAGAATACAACAAGCACCAGAGCAGAAAAAGAACGACTGATACACCCCTAATGAGTGTGGTGGCATTTATTATTTAAATGACCGTTAGAAACACTCTTAGCCTTTTGAGGAATTCAAGCAGGAGTTGTAGACAGATGCTGCTGTCTGCAGGAGAATAATTATTCTCTTTGTGCAATGCAGGACCAATTAATTCGAGTTTTGTGTTGTGGTTTTTTTTTTTTTTTCCCTCTCCAGTAAAGAAAAACAGCAAATTAAAATTAAAATCTGGATCTTCTTAGATGTCTACCTTATGTAGTAGGAAGTACTGCTGTGGCTTCTGGGTAGAAAACAACACTTCCCACACAAACTACTGTAGCCTGGCTACAACCAGTTAATCCTCACAAGGAAACCCATGTTTCAGAGACAAGAGGACAAGCATGCTGCCATAGAATAAAAAGCGTTTTGACATGCTTGTGCCAGAAATAGCAGTTCTGGTCAGGAGTGGAAACTGCTGCATTTTAGCAGATCTCACAAGCCATATAACAGATCTGGAGGACTGGCTTTAAAACTTAAGTTTCATAATACTGGGATCTGGATGACATAAGTTACCATCACTGGAATAAAATCAATAGATCACGGTGACATACACCAACCAAAACCATGGCAAGCGATAATAAAAGTTGAGATAAGAAAGAAAGGTGATATATAGTACAATTCTTCCCTTCATGTCTACAGTGACTGGTCCCAGTATACGACAAAGGAACGCCACAAACCCAGGGTGGCCCAGTCCCATCCTCACATCAACTGTCCTTGCCCTACCGTAGACCTAAACCAGCACCAAAGGGTTAAAAAATTGCTTGCAGGGGCTGCGCCTCACCTCCGAAACTTGGCACTTGCAGAACATCATCATCTGCCATACAACCAGAGTCCAGAGGAGAAGGTACCACGTTAGCATTGGCATAAACAGACCCTGAAGTCAGACAAAGGCTTTAAATTCCACATTGTACGTTTTGCATTCGATGGATAAGCACAGGAGATTTGTCACAATGAAGTTGTGATGCTGGATTTAATGTCCTTCTGATTATTTCCACAAAAATTTGGAGATGCAAAGAGAAACAAAATAAATCATGTCAAATATCATGCTTACTGGCTATAGAGGGCAAACACGAGGAGGGGCGGGAATAAATCAATGTAGTCCTTTGATGTAATCAGTACTGCTTAGCATCTCAAAAAAACCCCAACCTTCCAAAATGAGACACTGCTATTTAACACAGAAATTTTTCAAATCAGGCTGAGTGACAATGGAAACAAAAATGAGCATTTTTGTATATGTAAAGCAACAGCATTAAAGGCTTAGTACCACTTGTTCTGGTAAATCTTTAAGATAACAGAAAGCTGAAGCTCTTAGACATCCTCTTATTAAAGATAAACGCAGCAGAAGAGGCACATTTCTTATCTCTCTTGCTATGGCATGTCCTTAGCTCCTCACCTTGATTTGCTGGCTGTTTAACAGGGGAAGTTCTTGCTTTACCTCTGGCTTGCAAGGTTTTGAAAGGTTATAAAATTTTGCCTGAACCTGTTTAGATAAGGCTCAGAATAAAAGGTAAGATGTTGGATGGGATTGTTACTCCACCCTTCCCTTCCCCTGCAGAGTTCTGCTGATAGACAGGTACCTTTAGAAAGGCTGGAGATAAGAGGCCCAAGCCCAACCTGAATCCATGAATATCCAGTCTCAGGTTTGGTCCAAGTTGGCAAATGGAATCCCTAATGTGGGAATTGAGACACAGAAATCCTAAATTCTTTTGGAGGGTGTTTGGGAGATGAAGGTAAATTTGCAAGATTCTTGTTACAATCTTCAGAGTTTAAAGCCAGAACCTGATTTGGTGTAAACCAGCAAAGCAGCTCTGATTTCTCCCAAACTATTTCAATGAAGATTGGACAAGGAAACAACCAAGTGAAAGGTAGTCTGGTTGCAAAGGAATAGAAGCTAGGAAGGAGATGACATTTGACTTTTAAGGCTGCTTTTTTAAAGGTCAGGTGTCTAGATGCCTGTACATTACATCACACTGCTTCAGGATCAAGTTATTTCACAATTGCCGAGATAAAGTCAGATGTTTACTGCAAGGTAGATAATGATCATCTACTTGAATACGATGGGAAAACTTATTAGGTGCTGATATGTCTCTGTGAAAAGTAAGATTGGAGCTGAGATGTTCCTTTCTCTTCCCTCTTCCTCCCCCTCCAACACTCTCTACAACAACTTAAGTGAATTCCATGTTAAAGGAACAGACTTAAACCTCCTGAGACTGAATTTCTGAGTTCATTATCAGAGCAAAGAGTATGGGTAGAAGCCAGACAGCTTGTTGAGGATAACTTCTCAACACGTTCCCTGGTATCACAACACAGCCACATCTACAAACAAGAAAACTATTTATTTCTCCTGATATTTAAACTTCCTGCTGCTAAACACACCACAAGAACCTGGCAGCTTTGGCCACGATTCGGTCCTACGCAACATTTAAGCACGTGCTTACCATCAAACAGGTGTTCACAGTCAACCGATTTCAGTGCCTACAACCTCCACGCATTACAATCAAGAACATTTTAGGTTTTGAGGCACTGCGCACAAGTAGGTGGCTTGCACACCGGACACTAGATCCTCTACAATAAAGCAATGTGCCAAAAGGTTTTGTTGGCCCCCAAAGGCATTAAACAGAAGGCAGTGATAGGGCAGAGAGATTAGAGTGCTGGCGTGTGTTCAAGTCCTGCTCCACCACTCACCTCCTCTGTGACCACAGAATCATAGAATCGTCTGGTTGGAAGACACCTTCAAGATCATCGAGTCCAACCACTCACCCTGCACTGTCAGGGTCTCTAAGCCATGCTGTTCAACACCAAATCCACACGGTTTCTAAACACCTCCAGGGATGGGGACTCCACCACCTCCCTGGGCAGCCTGTTCCAATACTTCACAACCCTCTCTGGAAAGAAATTTTTCCTCATATCCAACCTAAATTTCCCCTGGCGTAACTTGAGGCCATTCCCTCTCGTCCTGTCATTCCTAACGTGGGAGAAGAGACTGACCCCCATCTCTCCACAACTTCCTTTCAGATAATTGTAGAGAGCAATAAGGTCCCCCCTGAGCCTCCTCTTCTCCAGACTGACCAGTCCCAGCTCCCTCAGCCGCTCCTCACAGGACAAGTTCTCTGAACCCTTCACTAGTTTTGTTGCTATTTGTCTCGATCCTGGACAAACAATTTGGTATAATGGCACTTCTTTGCCTCCCAAAGATGTTGCAAGAGGCACAGATACAGTGGTGACTGAAAATCAGCTTTGCTGGGGAATATAAGAACGTGAAAGGACAGCACAGCCAACTGCCGTTTCCCAAAACCAATCTTTTGGGATTGAATCGCGTTGATATTTCAGCAATTCAGGTATTACAGCTCTACCCTTCTTCCAGTACCTCAAAGGGGCCTACAAGAAAGATGGGGAGAGGCTGTTCAGGAGGGCCTGTTGTGATAGGACAAGGGGTAATGGTTTTAAAATAGAGGGAGGTAGATTCAGGTTGGATATTAGGAAAAAATTTTTTACCATGAGAGTTGTAGAACACTGGAACAGGTTGCCCAGAGAGGTGGTGGATGCTCCATCCCTGGAGACGTTCAAGGCCAGGTTGGACGAGGCCCTGAGCAACGTGATCTAGTTGGAGATATCCCTGTTCCTTGCAGGGGGGTTGGACTAGATGACCTTTGAAGGTCCCTTCCAGTCCTAACCATTCTATGATTCTATGATTCTATACATCCTCATATTAGCAAGAGATAAATTCGTGTGACAGAGCAAACATAACTCCTTCAGCTTCAAACCAGAGGGTATTTTAGGAACTTCTACATAGACTGGAGGAAGGAAAGTTAATAGTTAAGCATTCACTTAACCATGAAGTTATTACAACAGCTTCTACATAAGTAAAAAGTATTTTCAGCCAATTATCTCTTTGAGTAATATCACTTTTCTATAATGCACACTAACATTCGGGTGCCTTACAACAAAAACAATGAAAATGCACATATAGTTTTGGAAGAGCAATGGACCTTTGTGCCTCCTAGCTATTAGTCATAGGTTCAACTATGTAGAAACATGACTACCTCTGAATTTGATGGAGTTTCCACCCCGGATGTCACTCCGTTTGTTCCTCCACAAGCAGCTGTTGCAGATCTGCAGCAGGCTTTACTGCCAGCCTGTCTTTTTAACCAGACAAAAGGACATTCAAGCCCCTTATGGCTCTCCCTCCCAGTTTAGCCACAGCTAGATGGATTAGAGGCTGAAGCACTTTCAAATGAAGCGTCATGTCCATTCAACACTGGTGGTCGATGACCCTAAATTTCTCTATGATCAAGTCTGAGCTTCACTGTGACGGATTCAGGAGCACATCATTCAGACTATATCAACAAGACCAGTCAGGTGAGCGTGTACCTGCATATGAGAATTTTCTCTCTAGCATCTGTTACAAATAAACACAGGTCAGGACCAGTTTCCAGTGCAGCTTTGAACCATCAGTTTTACTCAGGATGCAATGCTCTTGTTACTACCAGTGATTTTCACCACCACATTAGAACTCATAAATGGTGACTGTAATGTCCACAGTCTACACAGTCCTCTGCATATGAACTTTACAAACAGGCTTGTGATGACTGGAAAACTTTTGCCTATCATCAGTTAAAAACTGCTGACTAATGTCAGCAATAGTACAGGCATCATCTGTAGAAATAACGTCATGGACCTCCACTCCTTTGGCTGGTCCATGGCAAATCAAACAGACTGCTATTCACCAATTTCCTGAAGGTTTCTGGTAACAATCCTCACTTTTGCATGCACAAAGCACAAGTCCATTCGCTAACACACTGCAGAAATTGCTAATGGCCCTAGAACCAACAGAAGTGCCCTCAATATGATTCTTCCAGCCCAACCCAGGACAACAACCAAAGGGCCTATGCTTCACTATGTATACATGCTCCAGTAGTAGAGGGCATGGGTTGTCTTCGTCTGTGACACAAGGCACCGAGAGCAGAGAACACCAACAGAAGAAGCTCCAGAGAGTTTTACACTAGCATTGTAGTGTGAAGTCAATTTAAAACAAGAAGTGGTTTAGTTACACTGATACTCAACTTCGCCAACTCTAATCCCGTCAAGTCGACTGATGGCTATGTCCCACCATAACAGCTAGAACAGAACGACCCTTTTTGAAAGTCTCATGCCATGTGTGTGACGTTACATGCCACTGGAAGGATGGAGAACTTCACAGCTCTCCTATTCCTAAAGCAATCGGCTCAGATGTGCAAGAGTTAAAATCCCACACAATTCTTCTTTGGAGTAATGCTTTGTGTTGTGCCCATGCATGCCAGAATGGCAGTACACCTCTGCTCACAATGCCAGTTTTACCCATCTCCTTCTTAATAAACACAGAGTAACTTCAAAACCCCCAAATAATGTATAACCCAAAGCTCAGCTAATTAGTTAAAAAGAAAAAATACACTGTACAATAGAAGGTAGAAAGAATATCTAGAACATGATTATCAGAATTATAATAATTTAAACATTTTCCAGGTATTTTTTAATATTCTGTAAAAAATCAGGGAATTGTATATGGATTTTTAATCTTCTAATCATTTCTACATTCCGGAAGAAACTAGTCCCTGTGACACTCCATTGGATAAGGCAGTAAATCACAGGCAAGTATGTGATACTGCAGAGTAGGCAATTTAAAGCCTTTCTTTAAAAAAATCATCCTTGATTGAAGCGTGTGTGATTTGGTGTATGCAGGTGTAACTGAAACCAGTTTCCTGATGAACATAGCTTCTGGCACAACGATTTGTTTCCAAGAAGGTGTATGTCTGCCTTGGGTTTCAAAAGGGATTGGGCAAAACAGGCGTTTAAACCTTTGACTCCTTCTTAAAAAAATCGTTTTTATCTACGCTGAATTGAAATGCTGTCGAATAAGAAAAAAGCCATTACTCAAGCTAGAAGCATGTTTCCTGCTTTAAAGAGGCGATAAATACGGAGAAAAAAAAAAAAATCCCTTTTTTAAAAATATGAACAGTGTATATAAAGCATAGCTCTTGTCTCAATAACTCATTAAGCATGTGTTTAAGTGCTTTGTTTAAAGACATGCCTGTTTAGTAAAAGCAAAAGTGCCTTAGTGAATTCAAGAGTGTCACGGTAAGTACACACTTCAGTGCTTTGAAGAACTGCTTTTGATTTGACGGAGAATAATTTCAGAGGGAAAAGAAAAAAGATGGTCTCCCCCAGTTCTTAAACCGAACTGTGTATGTGATTTCTGATTTACCGGAAAATCATCTGCAGCACTTAAAAGGAGCCCTGTAATTAGCTCTTGGAGCTTGCCAGTGTAAACACAACAGAACCCAAGAAGCTGCTTTGCAAATGAGGGTTAATGCAGGGTATGATATACCATATAGGACTGGACAGCATTAAACAGAGGTTAATCGTCAGCAGCAGAAGACATTAAATGGACTCTCTTATTGAATACCCTAATAGAAAAGGGGAGAGAAGAAAAAAGCACCGACTCTCAGATACTTAATTATCTGCAATGTATATGCAAATATCCAGAATTTGATGAGGTATTTACTTTTCACCTTTAAGCACCACATTAGTAATTCATGAAGCCACTACTAACGCTGTGGAGTGCAAGCAGCAGTGAAAATTAAGCGCTAATGACTTCAAAGGTAGGGTGCCCATACAACGAGCAGACACCTCTGAGGTCATCTGTACTACGTGAACACAAGTGATGGAAAACCATCCATCAGCTCAGCATTTAATCAGCTGCACATTTCTAAAGCAGCATCACCAATGCCCAGGGTGAGTTGCTATGAACCAAAGTTCACACCACCATTACTGAGGAGATCCCCATGCATTTCCTGGCCTTAAACCCCACCAGCTTATGAGACAGCATTTCAATAAAGCCACAGAAGCAAAATAATACACTAGTGAGTCCTTGTACCGGGGAGGTGGGTCGACAAATAGGAAAATTGTGACCACTTTAGTTTTGTAACCTTTCCTGAGGACAGGAAGATGCAAGCGAGCTGCAGAATACAGGTTGCCCAGAGAAGCTGTGGCTGCCCCATTCCTGGAGGTGTTCAAGGCCAGGCTGGATGAGGCTTTGGGCAACCTGGTGTAGTGGAGGATTTCCCTGCCCATGGCAGGGGGGTTGGAACTAGACGATCTTTGAGGTCCCTTCCAACCCAAACCATTCTATGATTCTATGATTCTAATACGGTTTACAAAGTCATTGGGCTTTTCAGGGCCATTTGTAAATTCTGAGCCCCAGCCACCTGAAGAATTAATCTGTGACAAATCACACTGCAGCAAGCCAAGCAACAACGTGTCTGTTAAGTCGCTGTAAGAAATCCACTAAACTTTAAAGCTATCCAGACAAGTATATACTGGATATAACTATTATGGTAAGTTTAGTCTTGAGAACTAGCAATACAGTTTATGCAATATCAAATAGAAAGTATTGAATTTACAACATAAAAATCACATGGTTATTTCGAAGTGAATGATACGTTAGTAAATTCAGACAGCTGCTCTTGGCATAAGAGCAACCAAGCCTCCTATGAAGATATTTCTGAACAGCTCATTTTCCATCTTACCGTGTGTGCTGGGCTTACGAGAGGGGCTGTGGAAATGGCCCCTGTAAGTAGAATCATAGAATCATAGAACGGTTAGGGCTGGAAGGGACCTTCAAAGGTCATCTAGTCCAACCCCCCTGCAAGGAACAGGGATATCTCCAACTAGATCAGGTTGCTCAGGGCCTCGTCCAACCTGGCCTTGAACGTCTCCAGGGATGGAGCATCCAGCACCTCTCTGGGCAAAAAAAGTAGCTGTGAAAAGCTTCCCTGGCTCCAAAGCAGCCAGACCAGCCTCTGGGCAGGTCAAACCCCCATCCCCTCGGGCCAGGGATGGACCCATCAGTGTCCCTGCAAATGTCCTATTTAAGATGGGGACAAAGGAGCCTGAAGAGAGGCTGGACCTACACTGAAGAGAGAGGGGAGGCAGGGGCTGGCCTCCTGCCTCCCAGGTGGGCAGCTGCCCACGCTGGGCTGCCGCTACCCGACTGGAGATGGCTGCAGCAGCATGGCTGGGAGAGCTCCGAGGTGCTCCCAGGGTGCCCGCTGGGAGGAGTTTGTCCTGCTGAGGCTGCTGAGGTTTGTTGGGCCCATCATGGCTGCAGCAGAGACAGAACTGAGACCTAAGAGATGTGCCCACGCAGACACCAAGGACAGTGAGGACAGAGCAGGAGGAGGTGCTGGAGCGGGGATTCCCCTGCAGCCTGCGGTGGGGTGGCAGCCCCCTACAGCCTTGGAGAGACTCGGTGGAGCAGAGACCCACCCACAGCCGGTGGAGGACCCCACGCTGGAGCAGAGATGCCTGAGCCTGAAGGAGGTCATAGAATGGTCTCCGTGAGCTGCTGGAGGTTGACAACAAGGTGGAGAGGCATCTGAAGCCCATGGAGAACCCCACGCCGGAGTGAGTGGCAGCTCCCTAAGAAGCCATGGCTCTGTGGTAAAGCCTGCGCCGGAGCAATCTGATGGGTCAGGATTGCATCCTGTGGGAAGGACTCACATTGGAGAAGTCTGTGGACGGTCCCCTGAGGAGGGGATCCACTGGAGCAGGGGAAAAGGGTGTAAGGACTCCTCCTCCTTTGAGAAAGGGGTGGCAGAAACACTTTGTGATGAACAGACCTGCAACCCCCCATTCCCCATCCCCCTGCACCGCGGAGGGAGGAGGTAAAGTCAGGAAGAAGGGAGGGGTGGAAGGAAGGTGGTTTTGAGATCTGGCTTTGTTTGTTGTTATTCTCTCTGAATAAACCACTAATGAATTAAATTGATTTTTTTCCCCCAAACTGAGAGCGTTTTGCCCGGGGCCACGGTGGGTGGGTGATCCCTCCCTGCTCCTGTCTCAACCCTCATTCCTTCTGTTACATTTTTCTCCTCTCCACCTCACTGCGGGGAGGAGCGAGCAAGCGGCCTCGTGGTGGCTGAGCTGCCACTGGGCTAAACCACCACACCATGCTTCCAGTATTTCAACCCAACAAGAACATTGGAAGAAAAATTTAGCCTGAATAACTTCAAGAAAGAGGACAAATCAACGGACCCAGTGTTTCCATACTCTTGAATTATTTAAGTACTGTTTGACTTGCATGATTCCAATATACAGATATGTCAGAAAATGTGCTGCTCTGCAAGACCACAGCCCCTGTGGTGTCCATTTGAATAGCCCCATGGAGCTGTAGCAATTTACACCCGTGCAGGATCTGCTCTACACCATGAATAGAGAGGGGAGATTTGATTTTTAAAGTGATATCTCCATGAAAAGCCGGGCTTGTAGAGCAGAGATGTATCTGGCTGCTTTGATTTTTGCCAATAAGCATGAAGACTAGTGGAAGGTATATTTAGAATCAATAAACTTGAGTCTTAGCATGGATGGGTGGTAAAGGCACACAAGCTGACGCGCGTTAGAAATAGTGAAATCAGTTCATTAAAAATAGAGAGGGACAATAGGGGGAAAATTACATTTTCCAGAGTTATAGTACAGCTCTTTAAGTGGGTTCACAATATAAAACAGATGAAATGGCAAAAAAAAAAAAAAAAAAAAATCCAAATACAGATGCTGCACAATCAGATCAAATGGCATATATTTTATCACAGGCAAAAGAAGCAGGTGGTGGCACCCTTTGCAACACACCGAGATTAATCATTCATTACGGGTCTGGCAGAAAATGAGAAGGACGGGATAAAAGACTGCTGCCATCAGTGGCACTCCCTGAATTTAACAAGGTAAAACTCCTGTTCGGCTGGAACGATGGAATTACTGAGCTCTGGGAAGCACAGCACTGAGGAAGCATAAATGATTTATAACTGACTGAGGGCTCTCTCAGAGCTATGAATTCACCCACCTCAGGTGGGAGAGGGACTCCTGGTTACCAGCAGGAACGCGTCTCTCCCATCGCTCCCCAGACCAGGTAGGACACCAAAGGTACATGGGAATCTCGGGGAGGAACATGGGGCCCTTTTAAGCATGGTATCATAGCCAGTCCACTGGGCTTTATGGAGCTATTTCTTGCTTTACCAAGTGGACTCCAGACTTGCAAAGGCTTGCCTGTTCTTTGCAAAACTTATTCCAGCTCCCCACTGCTGCAGTGCCTGGATCTTGTCTATTTACTACAGGGTCAGTCCAGCTTTCGATTCCTCCCAGAAATGTGAAGATGTGGCATGGAAAAAGATGCTGCTGCCTGGCAGCTGGGAGCCTTTGCCTTTCAGCACGCCTCTGCACTTGCAAGACCACTGCAAACAAAGAAGCAACCCTCTGGCAGCCAGGCCCAGCAGGTTCTCCCACCCATGGCAATCAACACACATGGAATCATAGAATCATCTGGCTGGAAGAGACCCTCAAGATCATCGAGTCCAACCATTCACCCTGCACTGTCAGGGTCCCTAAACCACGTCCCTCAAAACCACGTTTCTCACATGTTGGGTGAGAGATGTATGCTAACAAAATGCAGTTTCCCACACCAGAGAGCAGTTTGCAATAAGTAGATCTTTCTTCAAAAGACCCCTTGGACCTGCTGGCCGTGGGAGGAGAGGTACACCATGTGGTATGCCATGGCTTCACTTGGGCCCTAGAAGAACAGTTACCATTGGAGATACTAGAATGTTCAAGAAATACTTCAAGCATGGCCAAACTGGCCCCTTAGGACCAGGACTAGCTGGACTTGCCAGACTAGACAGCCACGTTACAACAATCAATTCCTGTTTGAGTTGTAAAATTGTACGCTGCGGGGCTGACACTTGCCCCTGGACCTGTGGAACGTGATTATAGCTAACAAAACTGGAACCAAGAGACAATCTGAAAACAGGCTGAAATAGTTGGGGCTGTTCAGCCTGGAGAAGAGGAGGCTCCGGGGTGACCTTATAGTGGTCTTCCAGTACCTCAAGGGGGCCTACAAGAAAGATGGGGAGAGGCTGTTCAGGAGGGCCTGTTGTGATAGGACAAGGGGTAATGGTTTTAAAATAGAGGGAGGTAGATTCAGGTTGGATATTAGGAAAAAATTTTTTACCATGAGAGTTGTAGAACACTGGCACAGGTTGCCCAGAGAGGTGGTGGATGCTCCATCCTTGGAGATGTTCAAGGCCAGGTTGGATGAGGTCCTGAGCAACCTGATCTAGTTGGAGATATCCCTGTTCCTTGCAGGGGGGTTGGACTAGATGACCTTTGAAGGTCCATTCCAGCCCTAACCATTCTATGATTCTATGATTCTATGAATCTGACATACACAGTGCGACACTCGGCATAGAAATGCTAGAAAACAACATCGAAATAAAAACACTGGTAAAGCTGGAAATTCTCAGACTTTGATGTAAAAAAGCCAGCCCTTAGTTACAGGGGATTGGGTAGGTTGTACCATAATTGCTAACCTCAGGATTTCTTTTTCTGAGGCAGACAGCTCTGCCTAGCATCAGCCCCATGTTGTCACTCTGCTCCCAGCCAGTCTTGCTCAGCAAGTGCAGGAAGATGTCTGCTCAGTGGTTGAGCTACGTGAATAGTGCCACGCTCCTGCCTTCGCCTCCTCACAAAAAAGTGGATTTGTGACTATTTAAAATGGAAATACTGCTTTCCAGCATGAGAACTCCACTTGCCGTTGGGGATCTCATGCAAAAGAAAAATAATATATATTAACACATGTAAAACTGAAAAAAAACCCAACCCTTAGAGAAATGCATGTAGCCAGGTGGGGAACAACTCCTGAGAAAATTATTATACAGTGGTTAGTGAATTACCTTTTCCAGAGTGGCAGCAGCTAAATTATCAATATCCAGCAAGTGGCTGTCTTGATTACAGTAAATCCTAAAGGCAATACAGCCTCTTCAGTGGAAGACCCAACTGCATCACTATTTGTAGAATCAAATCACTTACTTCATGTCAAGCCTTTGATTTCTGCATGCTTCTTTTGGACTTTGAAGGTCGCATTACGCATTAAAACCTGAGCCCCACAGAGTTTTCTCTGCCTTGGAAAGTGAAAGAGTTTAAACTGTGATGGTAAAGGGAGAATAATGTGAAAATTAGGATGGAAAGTCCTGCCCAGCCAGCCACAACTTACAGTTCTAGGCTGACCATAGGGACCCAGCAAGGGCCCAGAAGAATGAAGCAGTGTTAACTGGGAGAAGAAAAAAACGGCCAAAACCCCACCCCAAACTCAAGAACTGAAACACGTCTTTATTGTTCCTTATTTGTCCACAAAGCCTCATTTAAACCATCTCAACCACCACACCTAAACTTTTACTATTTTTAGGGTTGTCTTGTTCCAATCTAGCTATTGCGTCCTATTAAAACAAATCTTAAAGCAGGTGATCTCGAGGCTGTGGCTCACTCCTCATGTTCATTTTAAGGACACAATGTCAAGCTTATCAATATCAGCAGAAGCCTTTTTAGGTCCCCTGTTATTTACAGTCATTTCATTTTTGTTGGATTTCTGGGAGAGACTTTGCATAAGCAGACCTGTGCGAAAGGAAAAGGCAACCTGGATTTTTTCCATACCACTTTTCTATTCTTTCTTACTTTTCAAAGATGTTTTTTAAAAAGCCCTTAATTTTAAAGATGGGATTTTCAGATAGATGGTAGCTAATTGATTATAAATGGTCCTCCAACTTTCTGTGATACTAGGGTTCCTAACTGCAAATACCACTTCCAGATTACAGTTCTTTCCCCTAGCTGAACACAGCTTCCTGAGAAACACCCAACCTTTCGGGAAGTGATTCTGAGGGACTCACATCTAGACATTTGGGGGACCAAGCAGCATCATATTAACTCACGCCCCAAAACAAGTCTGTGCAAGGAAACTAGGGACAAACTGGAGTCCAGAGACCCTAAGAGGTGCAAAAAGAAAAAGAGTCTGACCCTTCCAGGGAAAGCACTAGACAGGCTATCACCTGTCAAAACAAAAGCAAAGGAGATGCTGGGTTTTATTGTTTCCTCAAACCTCCATGGATAAAGTGGGATTTATCAACATTCAAGGGATGCAATATATTTTCCCTGAGGATCACCAATTACCTTGTGCAGGCATTTGTCATTATTTCATAATGTTTGTCTTGCCTTTCGCTATTCAAATATCTTGACATCCAGTATATTCTTGGGGTGTAGCACCACCCAGAATTCACTCATTTTTTGCTGGGATACCCTTTGAAATGTTCTAAGTATTAAGACTGGAAAACTGAAAAATCAACAGCTTGTTTCTTTATATAGATATGTGGGAAAGAATCATGTGACCCAACAATGAATGGCTAAAAGTCAGGCATCTAGGTTAAACTAGTTATTTTACAGAAATCAAGCACCTCTTGCAGACAACCCTCTTTATCATATCACAGGGAGCTTAAACCTTTGCTTTTTTTTTTTTTTTTGCCATAGTTGAAACCACAACGTAACAATCTTCTATTTACAATCGATGCATTTCAGCCCCTAAACAGAACCAGTACCTGGCTGAGGTTCAACAGGAGCAGCTTCCCTTGCTCTTCTGTGCAGGAGATGCTGGTTTCTTCCACAAGTAGAATGATACAGATTTTTAACGCCGATAGCACGACGTAATCACCTTGAGTATTTTGAAAGAAATACAAGTGAAGGCTGCACATGTGCCAGAACTACATCACTACTATTCAAAAGCATCCTGAGCATTTTATAATGTTCATTACTGATGTGAGAGATGACCACATCAGTTATCATATCAGCTATCTGCAGGGCTGAGCACCGCAGTAAATCCAAGTTACAACGAGTGACCAGGAGAAGCATCTTTTGTGCCTAATCCTTTTTCACGGCATCAGAGTGAAAACAGTTCAAAACATGGTCAGAGCTGGTAACAGAAGACTTATGAATGAGTCTGAATGAACCCCTCACAGACTGAAAACACACAAAACAAATGAATTTGTGTTTGATGCAGAAGTCTTTCTCACACCCTGGATTTTCTTGCTGTCCCAGAGATTAACTTACACCCAGTGCTGCAGACTAGTTGGGGCTAGTTTTTCCTTCCCCTCCAATTACCAAGTGGTAACTCTCCAGCATGACTTAGTAGATGCAGCAACACATGGAGGCAGTGATGGACCTCCACAGTGGTCCAGCTTTCCTGCACAAAGCATTAAGACATGCACTAATAGAAAACCTGCAACACAGAACTCACTGTTCAAAAAGCTAGCAGATGGCAATGCAGAGGAGGAATTCCTGGAGAAAGAGAAACAATGAGAAGAAAATCACAAAAAGGTTGGCACGAGACCTCAATTCATGACCTTTATAAAGCCCTCTGTACACACAGAGCCCAGCTGTACTTTTTAGTTCAAACTGAACAGGATTTCTTTATGGCTCTCAACCCTGCAGGTGCAGATGAGCAGACAGAAGGCCAGGGACAATAGCAGCACTCATGGAGTAACCAGAGACTGGTTAAGGCCTCTGGCTATTACTTCAGTTTAGACTTCATTCGAGGGTTGTGCTTCACATGATGCTCCCAGATGTGTGTGGGAACCCCGTTATGTAGGGCTGGAAGTCAAGAGCTGGGTGTTTCCCAAAGGTGGAAGACAGACAGACAGACTGTGAGCTTGCTGAATTCCTCCCTGCTAGCTGCAGCAGCTGACAAGCCTGGATGGCTGCCTGCCACCTGTGTGCCACAGACCTCTGTGGTGGTGGCACCAGCCAGAAGGTGCTCTAAAAGGCCAGCTCAGACATTGCTTCTAGTGCCTTCAGTCCTATTCACTGCAAAAGTCTTTTGTAAGGAACAGCTGGGCTCGTCCTGGTTCCCTTATGTTCACCATCAAATGAGCATAAGGGAAGCATTTCTCCCCTCCATCCTTCAGACAGAAGATGCATGGTCCAAGCCACCTCTGGTTCTGGTTTGCCTGCATGCATGGAGAATATAAGTCCCACAACACGAGTCCAAGGCACATGGGAGGGACCTGATGACCCTCTGTCACTGCAGCTGACAGAAATGGCCCTTAAAACTCTGAGCACCAAACCAGCTGGCAAATACACTCACTTGCTCTTGGGATGGCAATATAGTCCTTCACTGACCTGAAAAACAACCAACCCAGCCTTCTCCCTACTGTCCCCACCCAGACATACACGACAGAGCTCCAATTACCCAAATACTTCACGGACACCCAAAATCCCAATTAGATTTGGAAACGATCCCCCTGGGCTTTAGAGACTGCCTCAGACACCCACAGCCTAGGCACACAGACTTCACTGCCTCTTGGCTGGATCTCCAGGTTTTGCAGCAGCAAGACTGTGCTCTGGAATTAGTAAGCCCAAAGAGCAGATCAGAGGATTCCCTGTGGCCATCTGGCTCTGGTAGCAAGCCAATGCTCATGCAAGCAACGCCAAGACCACAGGAAGGAGATGCCAGACATCTGGCTTAGCAGTACACCACAGGGAACAGAGTTGTCTCCTTCGTTCATCTATCCAACCTATCTAGCCAGATTCACGTAACTGGAGTTACATAGGAGCAGAATTCTTTTATGACAACAAAACTTCCCTTTCTAATTAAGGCTAGTTAGGATTATTTTATTTATATATGTATGTATAATAAAAAAAGAAAGCATTGTTTCACTGAAACAAGCTCTCTACAGACAAAGCTTGCGTTAAGGAGAGTTTCACTGGGAGAAATTGTACAGGTTCCGGAAATATTTCCAGTGCAATTAGTATTTTGACTAAATGGAACAATTTGAGAGAGTTTTGTCCCTGCTAGAGAGCTGAATGGAGCATTCTGTGTGTCTCACTAGACTTGGCTGATGGGTACAGCACCGGATTCAGGCTCAGCTCAAGCTGGCACACAGGGAGCAGAGACTACCAGCCTTCCACAGTGACTCTGGGGTGACCAGGGTGACGTGACCACAGCCAGCCAGCTGGGCTGCAGTCATCCTCCAGGCAAGCACAAGCTGGACAGAGGGTCTCAGAAAAATAAAAAGAAGAGCCAAGGCACTCGAAGGGCCAGGGCTTTGCCGTTGACTGAGCAGCCAGCAAGGACCGAATTAATAATTTAGCCATGTACCCTGGGGCTAAGTGAGTGGCCTGTCAGTGAGCTGTACAGCTTGGGTTGTTCAGCTATTTTTTTTCCCCACAGAAACTACTGTTTGTTGAATTTGACAACATTTAACTGAAGGAAAAGAAAAACCGTGAATTGGTTCTTCCTATGAAAGAATTTCATAACGTATTAACAACAGAAAAATACATCATGAATCTGCAACGACCTTTTAAATGTAAAGTGGTTTTATTTCATGTGTATATCTAGAGAGAGTCTAAAGTATAGGAGTTGAATCCAGAGGGAGACATCCAACAAGCACATCCACAGGGGGACTGTGACCTCTGAGGAGAGACTTGGGTGCTGGGACAGTTTCAGTAGCTTAAGGTATAGGCTACCAAAACCTGTGAGCACATTCTAATTGTGGCAAAACTTTGTCTTCCACACCCTTGGTATTTCACTCCAAAAGCAGAACTCACCAAGAGCATCAAACTGATGTTGGTTTCATCATTTTTTGGAGGGGAGTTTGGTGGGGTTATTTGTTTGGTGGGGTTATTTGTTTGGTGGGGTTATTTGTTTGGTGGGGTTATTTGTTTTTTTTGTTTTTTAATCTGATTGCTCAGGGAAAACACTTAAAGGCATCTTGTTCCTATTCAGTAAGGACACAGCAGTAACCTAGCAGAAAAAAATATTCCACCCTCCAGTTCAAAATGCTATATTAAGAAAAAATCTCTCAAAGATTGAAACACTAGAACTGAAACACTTATTCAGAAAGACTGCAGCCAATCCTCAAGGGAACCATAGCCATCTTACAGGACTGCACATGCCACCTGAATCCAGTGCACCCTGGCTGGACTACATCTCCCGGAAAACTCTCACAAGCTTTCTTCCTGTGGTGGAGAAAGACAATTTTCGGCTTGTCATCTGAACACAGTCTGCAGTCTAATGCGTTGCAAACACCTTCCTAGTAGTAGACCTGCATCAGGCCATCATCTGTGTTATACTTCGAATGATAGAACAGTTTGGGTTGGAAGTGACCTCAAAGATCATCTAGTTCCAACCCCTCTGCCATGGGCAGGGACATCCTCCACTACACCAGGTTGCCCAAAGCCTCATCCAACCTGGCCTTGAAAACTTCCAGGGATGGGGCATCTACAACTCCTCTGGGCAACCTGTGCCAGTGCCTCACCACTCTCTGAGTGAAAAGTTTCTTCCTTAGATCTAATCTAAATCTCCCCTCTTTCAGTTTAAAGCCATTGCCCCTTGTCTTGTCACTACACGCCCTTGTAAAAAGCCCCTCTCCAGCTTTCCTGTAGCCCCTTTAGGCACTGGAAGGCTGCAATAAGATCACCCCGGAGCCTTCTCTTCTCCAGGCTGAACAGCCCCAACTCTCTCAGCCTGTCTCCATAGCAGAGGTGCTCCAGCCCTCGGATCATCTTTGTGGCCTCCTCTGGTCCCGCTCCAGCAGCTCCATGTCCTTCTTGTGTTGGGGACCCCAGAGCTGAACACAATATTCCAGGTGGGGTCTCAGGAGAGCAGAGCAGAGGGGCAGAATCACCTCCCTCAACCTGCTGCCCACGCTGCTCTGGATGCAGCCCAGGACACGGTTGGCTTTCTGGGCTGCCAGCGCACATTGCCGGCTCATGTTGAGCTTCTCATCCACCAGCACTCCCAAGTCCTTCTCCTCAGGGCTGCTCTCAATCCATTCTCCATCCAGTCTGTACTTGTGCTTGGGATTGCCCTGACCCACGTGCAGGACCTTGCACTTGGCCTTGTTGAACTTCATGAGGTTCTCACAGGCCCACCTCTCCAGCCTGTCGAGGTCCCTCTGGATGGCGTCCCTTCCCTCCAGCGTGTCCACAACACCACACAGCTTGGTGTCATCAGCAAACTTGCTGAGGGTGCACTCGATCCCTCTGTCCATGTTGCTGACAAAGATGTTAAACAGCACCAGCCCCATAACTGATCCCTGAGGAACACCACTCGTCACTGGTCTCCACTTGGACACGGAGCCATTGACCGCAACTCTTTGAGAAAGGAAGTTTTGGGGCAAAATATTTCAAGCCAAACCAAACTTCACCCGGGCTATTGTTTCTCCTTTACTTATTGCAGGAATTACAAACGGCTTGCTAGAGCTGTGGTTTTCCTACAATAACAGTTTGCCAAAATGAATGTAGCAGCACCGTTAGCGTTGAGCTGCTATTATGTTCTTGAGTGTGCATGACTTACTTTTAACAGAACAGTTCAGTTGGCGTTTGTTGCACAGACAATAGCAGCACTTTGGAAGAGGGTATAAAACTTTCAAATCTCCAGAGACACGTTCAACGTGACAGTAATTCAGGGGTTGTTGAAAGCTCCCTTTCAGCAGAAAATAGTCTCTTGCACTAACGCAAGCCGCCTCCTCCCCTTTCTTTAAAACAGTTGTTCCATTCATAAACTGGAAGTTGAAGTAATAGCAAAAATTTTACAGCCACTCCTAAAAATATATGAAGAAAACCTAAAACCATCTCAAAGTTAATCCATTTAAACTGCAAACCGATCTAGAGACCACGGATTTCCCTGGGCAGGAAACAAGAAAATAGCATCTGTTGATGTGCAACAGCCCATTATTTACTCAAGGCAGACAGAGGGAGCTGTTGCTGTTCAAACGAGAGATGCTCTGGGACAGACACACATGATGATGCATAACAAAATAGCCTGAAAGATGACTGGCACTGAAGACCTCATTTACTAAGGCCAAAGAGAAAATGCATCTGTAATTCTCCCCATTTGCTTGTATAGTTTTCATCATCTCCTGCAAAAAACCACCGACAGTAACGCAGAAGTGTTGCATAACATTAAAAGTAAGTTTTTCGAGCCTACCTCCATTGCCGTCCATTATCAAAGCCAAATAGATCTGAAAGTGTTTATCCCCAAACATACCTTACACCAGTGTAAAGGGAGCATTTACCATGGACCAGTAGAGTAGGCTGCAGACCGAAAAGACTGAAGGACACATCTCGTGCTGCCTCAGAGCACCACGGACCCAGGTTCAAATTGACTGCTGCAGGTCTGCAACATGACCCTGGCCAAGTCACTTAGCTCCTGTCACCCTCCCTGCAATAGCCTCTTGTCTCCCAGCACTGCTGGGAGCAGTTCTAGGTAAGACCCAGCTCCAGTTTTCCAGGCTCAGGCTATTTTCTCAGTGACCCATCTAAAGGCTGGCACCAAAATTGTTGAGAAATAACAAGTTGTCCTCAAAGCCTAGGAGCAGGAAACTACGAGGACCTGTTCTAGATCAGACTGAAGTCCAGATAACTGGTGTCTTCTATCTAGCAATTTAGAGCAAGAGTCAATACAGATCTTGACCACACTACATCCTTCCACTTTGACAAGTAAGAGATGAGTGCTCCCAAGAAAGACTTTATCTAGAGCATTAACCGATATTCTAAATGTTCATTACCTTGACTAAACCTTTCTGAAGTTTTAGTAATGCCCTCCGTGGCATTCTCAGGCAGTGAGGTCCAGAGGTTAACTAAGCACTGCAAAAAAAAAAGTTTTAAACTCTCCACCTGACAACTTCATTTACTGCCTTAGTCTTGTGAGAAGTTTCTCAACAGCTCTTACTCTCCACCTCACATACAGAAACAAAACCACTATACACTTATCAACTATGGCACTAAACACTAGCCTCACTGGTGTCCTCCCATGACAGGGGTTCACCACAGAATGGAGGAGAAAGTCAACATCTCAGAGATACAGCCAGTAGACTCCAACTGAAGTCACTAAACACCACAATTGCTCAGAATATTTGGCCAGCAATAGTCTAGGTGCACAATTCTGTTTCCTTTGCACTTCTGCACTTTTGCTTTCTGGCAGCTTCATTTAACACATTAACAGATTCCTCCATGCAGCGCAGCAATGTCCTTGGCCTCAAAAATTGTGACAAGACTAGCAACAATTAGCTTAAACTGGGTATCTGAAGGCTTTTCATTAGCAGGATCCGTAGCAAATAGCCTGGAATCCTCTTAAAGCAGGGATCTCAACTCTGAACAGGAAATTTTAGGAATACAGAAAACATGCCAAAGTATTATCCTGCTATATTGCTTTTGCTCATATTAGCAAGAGCGTTGTGCTGTATGAAGTGAGCTTTAGTTCAATGTTCACCGAAAAAAAAAAAAAAAGCCTCACAAAAATTAATGGCATTTTAACTAGGGCTGGATGAAACACCCAATAAAATAAGAAAGCACAGGAAGCCAGCCTGACTTTCTGATCCATTGCCAGCACTATACCCTTGCTAGGCTTCTCTCTGTTACAAGCAGCAGAGCAACAGAGGACAATAAGAGGGCAGAGATGGTTTACAATGTTTAAAGACATGCTTCAGAAGATTACCAGACAGATTATTCATTCCTTTTTGCCATGCCTCAACTCTAACAGAGATGGCATCTCAGTAATTAAACAGGGAATTTGATATCTACTCAACATCAGAGCACAGGCTTCTTGACCTGTACTTCATGCTGAAGTCCGTCAGGTGGGATTTCCCAGAGTACTCAGCATACCCCACCTTGTTGAAGCCAGCCATGCAACATCCCAGATGCTGTTTCTCCCACCTTTGGACATCTCCTTACTGCCACAGACAGCTTAATTGATGCCAGTTGTGGTTTAGCCCAGCTGGCAACTAAGCCCCATGCAGCCTCTCCCTCACCCCTCCTGTTTGATGGGATGGGGAGGAAAATATAACAAAAGGCTCGAAGGTCGAGACAAGAACAGGGAGGGATCACTCACCAATTACGGTCATGGGTAAAACAGACTCGACTTGGGGAAAAAAATCAATTTAATTTTTCATCAACCACATTGGAGAGGACAAAGAGAAACAAAGGTGGATCTTAAAAAAAAAATCACCTTCCCCCCACTCCTCCCTTTTCCCAGCTCTACCTCCTCACCCCAGCAGCACAGGGGGACAGGGAATGGGGGTTTGTTGGGAATAATCACGTTATTTCTGCCGCTCCTCTTCCTCAGGGAGAGGACACCTTACACTCTTCCCATGCTCCAACGTGGGGTCCCTTCCCATAGGATACAGTTCTTCATAAACTTTTCTGACCTGAGAAGTCTCCCACGGGGTGCAGTCCTTCACCAACACACTGCCCCAGCATGGGCTTCCCACTGAGTCACGGCTTCTTCAGGCACAGCCACTTGCTCCGGCGAGGGGTCCCCCACAGCAGCAGGTCTTCATGGACTGCCCGACTGTTAATCTTCAGCTCCAGCACAGTCTTTCCATGGAGTCATAGCCTTCTGCAGGCACAGCCACCTGCTCCAGTATGGACTGCTCCACCATTAATATCCATGGGGGCCACCTGCCATCTCACCACAGGCTGCAGGGGAATCTCAGCTCCAGCACACCTCCTTGCACCCTTTCTTCACTGATCTGGTGTCTGCAGAGTTGTTTCTCTCACATCCCACTCCTCTCTCCACTGCACCCATGCTGGGCCTGACAAACTCTGGTGGCCCTGGCAGGATGAGCTCTGACCAGCAGGTGCTCTGGAAGCAGGGAGCTTTGGAGCGCTCCAAGCCACTCCAAGCTGTGGTCACGGTGCCCCCTGCTAGGTGTGTGGGTGGTCCAGCACAGACAGCCCCCCGCATCTTTTCCCTCTCTTCACTACGGGTCCTGCATGGTCCAAGTTTCTTTGTCCCTTTATAGAATCATAGAATGGTTTGGGTTGGAAGGGACCTCAAAGATCATCTAGTTCCAATCTCCCTGCCATGGGCAGGGACACCCTCCACTACACCAGGTTGCCCAAAGCCTCATCCAACTTGGCCTTGAACACCTCCAGGGACGGGGCAACCACAACTTTTTAAATATGTTATTCACAGAGGTGCTGACTGGAGACAGGGAAGCTTCTAGCAGCCACTCAGAGAAGCTGTCCCCCACTACAAAAACCCCACCACATGAATGTGACACACTCGCCAAGTTGTTAGACCCCATCTCATGTAAGTACGTGGAAGAACTATACGTTATTCTTCTCAGCAAAAGCTGAAGGTACCCACTCCACAGAGAGGATTCAATGTCAGAGTATAGTCCAAACTTGTACTTTCTATCTTAATACTTTGATTTATATCCTCATTAGCATGGGGAAATAGCTCCTATTAAAACTATTAAAGCTAATTTTCGCAATAATATCAAAGAATGTAAGTAGGTGTAATGATAGTACTAACGATAAAAATTAATAACCATTCATTATTTTTAATCATATGTACAGTTGAAATGAATAATCAGGAAAATAAACAAGACATTTTATATGAACCTAGAACTAAGGAGATGTGAGAACACTATAAATCACACTCTGAATTATCAGCTGTCCACTCAAAAGTTTAATATTGCACTGTTACAGACAGGAAAGTATTCTGCAGGTAGGCCAGACGGCCAAGAACCAGTGAGCAGCATAACATCGAGCAAATGCCTGTTCACCTCTTCCATACCCGCATCATTTGATGCCCCCCTCACTCTGACACATCCAGGATAATGGGGGCATTTGGCATCTTACTTCTAGGTATATATGAGAGATCATTGAATTGGGACATTATTAATGATGAAAAGCACCAATAATAATATTTCTTCCCTTAGTTTCTACAGCTGCTGCTTTATCATCCCATTGTGCAGATCATTAGCTCTTTAGCACCGTGGTATTTCTCACTCACGGGGAGGACAGCGCAACCAGTGCCTCTACAGACCTCAGCAACGACACATCTTGGGTTCACACCTAGTTGACAGCACAAGTGACCACAGCACCCCCCATGCCACTTTGCAGGATTCGTGGAGCACTCTCAGTCTGGTCAGTGCCCACCCAAGCTGAGCTTCGCTCAGCAGCTCTCAGCAGTGCATGTAAGGAGGCTGGGCTGACCTAAAGCAAGACAAGACTTCTCCTACCAGACTGACACACACAATGGTTGATTCTTCCAACCGTGTTCCCTTCCAGTCATGGGACACCTCCAAAAAGTACTAACTTGCACTACTTGCACGCAAGACTAACACCCAGCAAAGAAGACACCATACTTCCCATCCTTGTTTCAAAGCTCTGAAAACACAGCTCATGCTAAGCATCACCTTCAAAGTACATACTTAAGTGACACTCACACCTTTTGGTCTTATAGGTGGAAAGATTTCATCTCCTCTTGGAAGGAGGACTGTCATTCAGGTTTTGTTTAAGGACAGGAGGGAAATCAAGCAAGAAATAGACCTCTTAACTGATCAAGTTATTTTCAACAACAGAATTGCCTTTTTGCTTTCATTATAGGTCACCTTAAAGGTTTTGCAAGAGGCTTTGCTAGATATTAAATTCTCCAGTGAAAGTTACAACCACCATTTGAAAGTTGAAGTGATTTTATCTTCAGAATCAAATGTAAGCTTTGCTGCTGTCAAAAGTTTGTGTCATCTAAAACACATGTCCTATCTTAATTCTGAAAAAACTGATATGGTTTTTGGTCTGCAGACAGGTTGCATCTTTGAAAGTCTCATTGCTCCAAAGCTTCAGTAGCTACACTGTTCCACAGCCTCAGGAAAGGGGGAGAAATACAGGTCATATAGGACTTTTCCAAGAAACATGCCTTTACCTTCTCCTCAGATGAGGTTCTGGGACAGCAAAAGAACAGTGCCAGCAAAAGGCTACCAGAAGCGAGCACGGCATGCTGATAAAAGCCCTTCCCCAGCTGATGAATTGAAGTCCCACACACTAGTTGTCACCTCAGTGGCTGGTTGTGCCATGTAAACCTTTCCAAACTTGGACAAGGCTATCAGAAGTCCCAGCTGTGCCCATAACAAGACTTTCTACAATAGAAATTGCAGAAGTAGTTCCCAAAAGCAGGATTTGCCTCCTGGGCCACTGGAAAGGACAACTTAAAGCTAATTTCCATTATCTTGTCAGCCTAACTTACTTGAGGTCAGAGGAACAGTTTCACTACAGCAAGTTGCCCACATGTCCCCCATCCCCTTGGCATTTTTACAGGACATGCAGAGCCCCTTGCCAACAACGGGCCAGGCCGCCTCATGTCAGAAAAAGCTTTTCATCAACAGGAAAGAAAAAAATCCAGACTCAAAGAAGACAAAAACAAAGCTTATCTTCTGCAATATTTCACTTCTGCGTTCTACCAGAAAGGTGATCATCCAGTCCTCATCCACTTACCAGTCTGGCACACAGCAAGTTATGCAGGACAGTGGTCACGAAGTCTGTGGCCTGGTCTTGGTGGAGGGAAGTCTTCATCACCTGGAGAGAAATCAGAGGCAGGAGAGGCAACATAAGTCCTGCTCCAGCTCATCAGAAACACAAGGGGACTGTTGGTTTGGCAGTTAGAGGACCACAGAAAACACAGCCCCTTTACTGGGTGTGCAGTGGCTTCATGTTTTGTGCAGCTAACGGATTTAAGCTCTTCCCCTCACGTTTGCTCATCTGCAAAACTTGTGCTGTCACACCAGCACTGAGTGAGTTCATGAAGATGGGCTCTGCCCTGAGAGCGCACGGAGATGCTGGACCACTCCATGTCAGAGCACTGTGCAGGCTGTTGCACAGACAAGATATGCAAACAAGTGCACGTTAATCCAAAGGCATCTTGCCTTTTCCCACTGTGGAAAAATAACAGAAATTGGGAGGGAATGGGAGACTATTGTCCCCCAAAGTTCAGCTTACATCTTAATGCAAGCTGTAACATTAGAGCAGCTTTGAGGTGAGACACCGTTGCTGCTCCCAGGAATGGAATGCATCTGGCAGAATGGGATGTACAATATCTTCCCTCCTGTGGGCAGGGTCCAGCCCTGCACCACCTTGGTGTCCACAGGCAGGGAAGATCAGACTGGTCAGGGCCACCTTGTGTTCGAGGCAGCCAAGGCAGGCTACTGCCCACTGGCTGGGGGCAGCCAACAAGTCCCAGGTCAGAGGCCCCACTAGTCCTACCAGGGAAGTTTGCTGATTGCTCACCAGCAATTTCTCCCTGGGGGTGCAAGAGGCAGGAGAAAGGTCAATGATGCCACCTGTCCTGCTCCTGGCTGGGAACAGCCCTGCCCATCCTTTAGCTAATTCCAGCTTCTGCTCGTTATAGCAGTGTGGGCTTTGACCAGGTCGTAAATCAATCCCTGTCATAACTTGTACATGAACAGTCATAACTGTACGGTGTCTGAATATGCACCAACGAGTTAATGACTATTCCAACTGTTGTGCACACCTTGGATAAAGAGTTGGGCACATGAACACAGTGTGAAAAGTGCCTTTTTGCCCCAGAGACTCTCCATCGATGGAGAGTCAGACCCTCAGTGCTGCTCCAGTGCACCTGTGACTCTTGCTCCAGCTCAGCCTGGTGCCCACTTTCCGGCAGGCAGTTTCTATGGCAGGCGAAACAGCTTCACTCTAGAGAAAATTAACTTATTCACAATAAAATAGAAATGCAATTACTAATTCACACAGTATGAAGCAAAGACAAACGTTAAGCCAATGCCTTTCAGCCCCGCTTCCCCAGCACCACTCCTCAGCCCAGGCTCTCCTCTCAGGCAGCACAGAAGACTTAAACTAAGACTTCTTGGGTAGTGTAAGATATTGGTGTGTGCATCAACACAATGTAGAAATTCAGGGTGGTACAGGCTGTTAAGGAATGCCACTCAAATCACTAGTCAAAACAGGATGAAGTGCTACAGCATTTTTACAGGTACAACTAAGAGAGAGAAGCTGAATATGCAAGTAGAATACATCAAAGCTCATGTGCAAATACTAGTTAGTAATGATGGCTAATCACAAAAATGAGAACCAGATAATGGCCCAGGAAGCCCAGTTAAAAAGTAGGAAAAGACTGAAAAAATCCTAATAGTATCTTTAATTGGAAAAAAAAAAAAAAACAACAACCAAAACCTACTATAAAACAAAAGGAACAACAGATGGCTGTCCAAAGCCTGAAGCGAATGAAGACACTGATAAAGAGTTCATACTTCAAGAATAGATGGTCTTAAAAAGTGATTCCATTGATCTCCATCAACTGTTACAAAAATGCTCCAAAAGCATCCACCTTCATGGCCTGGATGAGGCTCTCTGGTTTGTTGTACAGGGTAATCCTCTACAAGACAACAGCTTAAAGAAGCAGCTGGAGCTATTGATTTCAGTCATGTTCTTGCAAGCAAGTGTGTGTAAGTATAGAAGAAATCTCAGAGGGGAGAATAATGAATAGTAAAATGTTGATTCTTCCAGAGTAGAAGTAACATTGAAGGAAAATTGGTTGTTGTGGCTTGACCCTGGCCAGCACCTCAGCCCCACACAGCTGTTTGCTCAGAATCAGAAGGATAAAAGTGAGAAAACCTGTGGGTTGAGATAAAGACAGCTTAACAGGTAAAGCAAAAGCCCTGCACACAAGCAAAGCAAAACAAGGAATTCATTCCCTACTTCCCATCAGCAGGCAGGTGTTCAGCCATCCCCAGGAAAGCAGGGCTCCATCATGTATAATAGTTACTTGAGAAGACAAATGCTGAATGTCCCCATCCTCCTCCTCCTCCTTCTTCCTCCAGCTTTTATTGCTGAGCTTGACATCACATGGTAGGGGATATCCCTTTGGTCAGCTGTCCCAGCTGTGTCCACTCCCAAATTCACGTGCACCTCCAGCATACTCACTGGTGGGGCAGTGTGAGAAGCAGAAAAGACCTTGCTGTTGTGTAAGCACTGCTTAGCAGTAGCTAAAATGTCCCTGTGTTTTCAAAACTGTTTTCAGCATAAATCCAAATATATAGCCCCATACAAGCTACTATGAAGAAAACTAACTCTGTCCTAGCCAAACTCAATAAAATAGTATATTTTAACTGTCTCTAACTGAGGCTTAGCTGTTGCATTTAATGTTTCCTTAAGTTGACACTGTGGCACATGATTATAAGTCATGGGTTAAAACCTTTCCTGTGATGGAAAAAAAGATGGCAAAAATCTATGCCTAAATAGAGCAACTGCAACTTTAAAGTGTAAACTTTATCTCTTTGTTATAGGCAAGAGATGGAACCAAGAAATAACAAACAATCTGGTGAACAGCTGTTTAAGAATAATAGCTAATAAATTGAATAAAAGAAGAAAAAAATCTACTGACTAGGCTGTTAATGTCTGACTCCTATGGAGAAAGATGCTCTAGCCTGGGTAACTAAGATAATCATTAACATGAGTTTTATGTTATTTTTAAACATCTTCCACAAGTATTGCAGAAGTGCAAGTAGTTCATTCTACCCCACAGGTATTGATAAGTACTTGCTGCCTGACTTTGCTTTAATTATTTTCCCTTATCACATATTTATATGACAAGGAAACACTTAGCAACACTTAGCTTATGGCCATGACTGAAGTTAGAGGAAAGAAGGAAATAAGGAACCCAAATAGCACAAACTCAAGGGTGTCTCAGAGTCCAAGCGAGAGAAACTCTGTTCCCCCCCCACTGTTAAATATGATCAGAATGACCTGGTCATGAATATATTTATGTACAAATTGTGAAGTGTGTATATAAGTCTGCGTAGATATAATTATATGTATTTGCAAATGACACTTGAGCTGGAAGAAACAAGTGATTCAATTAAGTCCAAATGTTTCCCACATGCAAGCTGGTAAAGTATAATTTGTTATCATTAAGCTATCTCTGCAACTTTCGAAGTGAGAACTTTACTTCCATGTCTTTCAGAAAACCAACACTGAAATTAATAGTCTTTGAATAGGTAAAAATAGGTTAAATGTAGTGTTTGGCAGATAGAAGAGCTTCCTCAATTAGAGATGTCAAAAAACTAAATCTGTAGTATGTAGGCATGTAACTTTATGGGGAAGTGTTATCAAATGTCTAACCAAGTAATTGTAAAAATCTAAAGTTACTATATTCCTTTTCTGAATGCTAGCTGCTATTTTCCCATTAAAATCCTTTGAGCAAGATAGTAAAACATGTAGCGTGTCATCTCTGCAGAAAGACCACACTTAGTTTGAAGTTGCCACCCACACCACACCTGTGGTAGAAGAGACTCCAGGAGCGACTGAGCCTGTGGGAATCCGTGGACAGAAGAAGAGCAGCCAGCACTGTGCTTGCAGGGATAAAATTGTTTCTAGCAAGTTACTCTGGGTTATCCACCATGGCAAGATGTTAGTCTGTCAGTTATAAGACATGATAACCTCCCAATAGTGCAACTTGTTCAGGCTTGTCAGCCCCGGGACTGTTGCATTTGGCCTTGTCTCCTGTTACAAACTGTCACTAACATCTGCTGTACTGTGAGGTGTATGTTGGTGGTTGTGTTACTGCACGTGTACGGAGCGAGCTTTCATCCTAGCAGTGGGCAAGAACAGGTTAATAGGTGGGCTGTAGTCATAGAATCATACAATGGTTTGGGTTGGAAGGGACCTCAAAGATCATCCAGTTCCAACCCCTCTGCCATGGGCAGGGACACCCTCCACTACACCAGGTTGCCCAAAGCCTCATCCAACCTGGCCTTGAACACTGCCAGGGATGGGGCAGCCACAGCTTCTCTGGGCAACCTGTTCCAGTGCCTCACCACCCTCACAGTGAAAAATTTCTTCCTTATATCTAATCAAAATTTGCCCTCTTTCAGTTTAAAGCCATTGCCCCTTGTCCTATCACCACACACCCTTGTAAAAAGCCCCTCTCCAGCTTTCCTGTAGCCCCTTTAAGTACTGGAAGGCTGCAATAAGATCACCCTGGAGCCTTCTCTTCTCCAGGCTGAACAGCCCCAACTCTCTCAGCCTGTCTCCATAGCAGAGGTGCTCCAGCCCTCAGATCATCTCCGTGGCCTCCTCTGGACCCACTCCAGCAGCTCCATGTCCTTCTTGTGTTGGGGATGCTGGGTGTTGTGAGAGGTGTGTCCAGGGCCAGCATGCTGTGCTATGGTCATTCCCACCGGCCACCAGTGCAGGGCTTTGACCTGTGTCATGCGCTGTGGCTCTGCCCCTGCAGTCTCATCACCTTGCGCTGACGGATTCTGAAGGCTGCATACCTGCTCGTGTTGTCCTTAATGTAGGAATTGTCCTTTCTTCCAGATCCGGGCTGGTATTACAAGTTTAAACTCTTGTGCTAGGGTGCAAATAGAGCTTAGAAGATAAAACTAGTGGCTACTAGTCACTTAGGTGGCCAACAAGTACTTCCCAGCAGTGCACCTGCACAAAGCTCAACAGCCAATTAGTGCTGCAACTTCTGTGCTGATCAAGCGTGCTCCCTCTCGTCAGCACTGCCAGCCTGAGAGAAACAGACAGGGAGATTGAGCAGGGCCTGGTGAAGCTAAGATGCTTTTCAAAAGCCTGAGCACTTGGTTTTCAGCTCACAAAGCTCTCTTTAACAGCAGGTGTTCAGATCTGGTTTGTGTGGACAGGCGCCTCTTTTGGAAGATGCCTAAAGGCGGAACGATATGGTTAGAGGAACCTGAGCATGGCTGGCACAGGCTAGAAAACCTCGAATCAAAACCTTTTCCCTAAAGCATGGCAGGAGTGAATTTTCTGTATTTGCTACACTGAGTCCCCAGCAGCCCAGAAATTCAACTATGAAGATCTGATAAACTTGACCAAAAATCTCACATGAATCGAGCTTTCTTCCAGACTTCCAGGATTAGCAGGTAGTACTTGATGAGCAGGAGCAGGAGCAGGACTGGCTCCTGTCTGGATCTGAAGGAGTTTCCTTTTAGATTGCAGATGAACTGTAAGTAAACTGCAATAAAAACAATGCAAAAAAAAGCAAAAAGCCTTCACCTGCACAATGCCTATTTTGGATATAGTAAGTCAAGAAAATCTCCTAAAGGTTTTGCATATAAAAACGTGAAGTTAATTTGAGAAGGAAGCATCAAGAGTGTTTCAAAGCCAACTGTTGGTTACGAGAGCGATTGCCAAGATTTTTGAATTCCATTTTTGTTTGGCAGCCCAGTGAGTGCTACTGTGCCAGGTTTTTATCTCGGAAAAACAAAACCATCCACTGGAGCCCAAAGATGAACATCAGCTTCCTAGAAAGGTTAAGCAGATGGAGTAGTGGACATAGGCACAGCCTGTTAGACTGCAGATGAGAAGTTTATGGTGAGCTGCCCCCATACTTTGCTTTGATGACCTTTAATACAATTAATAATTGAGATCAGGGAAAATTTTATGGGGGAGAAAGAATAACATTTTTAGGTGAAATGCCCAGATATTATTCACCAAACGGACTTCTGAGTTCTCCTGTCACTTGGGCTGTAGTCAGACTCTGCCTTCTTTCAAACATATTTAGAATCAGTAGTTGAACTCCAAGAAACAGTTGAAATAGTAATTCTGTCAAACACATCCATCACTCTCTTCCTAGTAGCTCTTTGTGGGTAAAACCAACCCCAACAAGATTTCTTGTCTTATTTTTACTACCTTAAAACAATAGCCCAAAGGAAAACTCAAGGAGCTAGTCAGTCTTATTTCTTAAATATTTTTTGTTATTAGGCTTAGCTATTCCCCCCTCAATGTCCCAGTAGCTATCTTGCCTGAACAAAGACATGCAAAGTTACTGATGTCATTCTTCAAAACCTGGAAAACTTGAATATCTCTTCCTGCCTGCTGTGCATTTCACTGAGTACCTGATCTGCCACACACAGCTGGTGTGCGCAGAAGCAGCAGGTAGCTACTGTCACTAGTTGGTAATGTGATTCCTTCCCTTTTCACAGAGGACTTCGTCAGTGCCTCTAGCACTGCTGAAGGAGGAAAGTGTCCCTACAAAACTGTGCCCCACCAAAATACTCTAGGAAGTGGCAATGAGACAAGAATCTGGTGAAGAGCTGCCCATTACAGACCAACAAGCAGCAAACTGCTTTCACGAGGAGCTCCCCAGGTGGACTGGAAGACCACAGAGTAAGGATCTTGGCAGCCAAGAGGAAAGGAGAGAGTACGTCACCCAGGTGCCACATCTACCCCACTGCTAGAGCAGAGCTTCAACGACCATCCAGGAAACGCAATACCAGCTCCTTTCTCTGGAGAGGTTCACACACAATGGGATCTCTGTCTGCTACTGCGATGCTACTGGCAAAGACAGCAAAAATATATCATCTACAAGCCTTTACTCACAGATTTTAGAGTAAAGGACCTCCCTTGAACAGAGGATGGAGCAGAAAGAGGTGAAGGGGTGGCCCTAAACCCAAAAGCTGCAACATACGTGTTGGGAAGCCTTCCCAGGTTGGAAAGCTGTTCTGCAGTGAGGTGCCTGCTGCAATGAAAAGACAATCACATCAAATCAACTAGCCAAACAAAGGAGAAGAGTCGCCCCACGCACAGCAGAAGTGAAGACCTGGCTCACAGTAGAGTTAGGTTTGGTGCACACCTTGCATTGCTACAACACTCTCTGAAGTAAATGGGGACCATGTAATCAGAGGTTCTGATAAACAATTTCCACCAAGGAACTGTGTAGTCAGATTGACTGCCAAGTGAAGAATGCATCTTATCCTTAAACGTGAGGAGGACCACCCAGCTTTCAGCACCTTCCCTGCAGTTAAATACTGGTCCATACACCTGGAGTCAGCCCTGAGCTACTGCTATTTGTAAGAACACACAGCCCTCCAGAGAAAAATCTATTCAGAGGGTCCAGACATGGGCAGTAAGGAGATTCTCAAGGGATAAAAGAAGAAATTAAGACAAAAATGGGAGTGATGGTAGGGAGGAGGACACAAACAGCATCTTACTACAATTTCTGGTGCTCCTGGAAGAAGGTACCTCAGGATTTGACCACCCCAGGGCACAAACTCCTGTCCTCACCTGCATGTGCAGTGTCAAGCAGTCACCAAACCAGGAGGAGAGGAGGAAACTGCTGCCAACTTCTAACCTGTGCGGTGTCTGGGTTACGTGGGCAACTGTTTCCCGGTGTGCAAGACCTGAACAAGATGTTGAGCTTTGATGACAGGTTGCTGCAAAAAGCGTGTGACTTGTACAGTGTCGTGGCAGTTTAATTCTTGAAGTTGAGGGGATTTTCTTGTTAGCAAAACCTGCTTTGTTGTCTGACATGTGGGTTCTACGGACTTGCTGCCAAAGACCCGGAGTCGTACTCTCAAAAGGGCTTACACTCTACCAGTAGGACTTTTTTCTCCTAATGATTTATGATTTAAGTGCCTAAATTCTGCTTTTGAAGTGACTTGGGCCAGAGTCAGGGAAGTATTTTGGAACCCAGAGTTATAAAGTAGCTCACTAGAGGGATTATCAAAAAGGCTCATAAATGCTTCCAAATCTGCACCATGGGACAATTTTGGAGAAACGCACTTGCCAACACCCTTGAGTTCTCTTTAGTTTCCAAAAATTCAAGAATTCCTGAAAGAGGAAGGAGTTATTGGAATATAAAGTTAATTTCAAAGCACTGAAAAAAAAGCAAACTTCCTCTAGAAGCAGCAGAATATGGTTGTGATTTCAAACGGGAAGGGGGAAGGAGGTTTGTTTTTTACAGAAATATGAAAACTTTCATGCAAAATATAAATTAATTTCTTAGAAATAGATAACCGAGCCTGTATTCATCACTTTTCTTCCCATGGACTCTTGGGGGGAAAAAAATGACTGATGCAGCTAGGCAGGGAGCAACTACCCCCAAGGGCTGGGTAGTCAAGGAAGCAGGATGGCCTCCAAAACCAGTGTGTGACCATGGCATGTTATGGACCAGACCAGACCCATGGCATGTTATGGACCAGACCAGACCCACAGCAAGCAACATCCTTGCAGCTTCTAGACTTCTGATAGACCTCACTTCCCCATGAGAGTGAAACAGCCTGGCCAGGCACTGACTTGCTGTCTTAGCCCGGGATCATGTGGCAGCATGACCCTCCTGTGCCATTTAACGTTCCCTGCACCGAGTGCTTCACCAGCACCACCAGCTTGGCATTTAGACATGACTTCTGCTCTCTGCTTCAGGTTTGTGACACTTGAAAGTCTCATTCTGCTCTGCTAGCAGCAACTCTTTGAATTGCTTGTTGCATGCATTAATGGAAATAGTCATGACTGGAAAAAGTGCTGTGCTAAGTGGCAGAAGAGCCAGCAAAAACATGCCCACGTATTTTTAGTCACTGAGGGATTCATTCCCAGGCAGGTCTCTGTTTATAGTGCTATATTTACATGGAGAGGCCATATGGAACAGGGATATTCCTCCTGACAGCTGCTCTGCTTTCCTCAAAGCAGCAAAGGGAGGGACTGCTTCCAAATAACACCTGCTGCTTTTCTGACTCCCTCCAAACACCATCACAAGTGCAAAGGAGACGGCTACTCCAGTGCCACCCCTCTGCTTCTCACAGCTTACAGGTGTCAGCTAAGGGCATGTGTTGTCATCTCCTGCCAGGAATACCCGAGGCATAGACCTCAACTCCCATCCCTGGGGAGTCACGGTCAAGATTTTGGCACATCACTTACCTCTCAGTACTATAAGACTGAGGAACAACGTGTAAACGATGTACACGTTTGTTCCTCCATTAGCCTGAGGGAAGCCACTTTGTTTTAAGGTGTCTTCATTAGCATGCCCAACCTCTCCACTACATTTATTTAGCACATTGTCATTTCCTAGGGCAGAAGACAAAAATAAATTAAGTGTATCAGTGATAACCATGACATCTTTTGAAACTGTTGGTCTGCATCTTACATACCTGAATTTTTAAAAACAACCAATATTTGCCCCCCCACCCCAGCTAAGCTCTGATCTCTGAGCCCCCTTTGATGTCATTTAGAGGCTGGGAGTGCAGGAAGGGTTTCTTACATTCTTGCCTGACCGTATATACAAGGTCAGAGACTCATCTACCCATCTCATTTCTAGAGAGACAAAACTACAAAAGGTCAGACTTTTGGAGACCCCCAGTCCTATACTGAGGAGTCCAGCTGTTCAAGAGTGTTTGGTGCCTACAGCTTCTCATAAGGTGGTGAAGAAGAACCAACCACCATGCCAGCAAGATTTACAAGACCTTTGCTAAAATATTCACAGAATCATAGAATTGTTTGGGTTGGAAGGGACCTCAAAGATCACCTAGTTCCAACTCCCCTGCCATGGGCAGGGACACCCTCCACTACACCAGGTTGCTCAAAGCCTCATCCAACCTGGCCTTGAACACTTCCAGGGATGGGACATCTACAATTTCTCTGGGCAACCTGTGCCAGTGCCTCACCACCCTCAGAGTGAAAAATTTCTTCCTTGGATCTAATCTGAATCTGCCCTCTTTCAGTTTAAAGCCATTGCCCCTTGTCCAGTCACTACACGCCCTTGTAAAAAGCCCCTCTCCAGCTTTCCTGTAGCCCCTTTAGGTACTGGAAGGCTGCAATAAGATCAGCCCGGAGCCTTCTCTTCTCCAGGCTGAACAGCCCCAGCTCTCTCAGCCTGTCTCCATAGCAGAGGTGCTCCAGCCCTTGGATCATCTCTGTGGCCTCCTCTGGACCCGCTCCAGCAGCTCCATGTCCTTCTTGTGCTGTCGTTCATTCTTGAGCAGTGATTGCCTGGGTGGCTCATCATGGGTATCACGATAATTGTTGAGGAATAGATGAGCATAACGTGCCATGTGAATACTGAATTTTGCCATTGCATTTTTCTGTGCAGGATTGAGGTGCTGTTAGTAAGGGTGAGGGCAGTTGGGCAGCTCTGGATTCTTCTCATTAAAGTGAGACGAGAAGCAAAGAAGCAAAGCTGTGCTTTAAGCTGTCCCTTCATCACGCTGCCAGGAGAGCAAGAAGGCTGGACTCTCACAACAAGAGAAGTGCACACAATTGCCTAAAAGGCTGGAGGTAGTCCAGAAAGGTGACTGATTGTCTTCTGCTGTTGTCACCCTGCTGGGGTCACAACGCAGAGACATATCACCCACAATCACAGGCTGTAACATACACTTTTTGAAAAACCTTCTTCACAAAGCAATCTTCTCCTTTTCTTGCCAAGACGAGCATTGCAAGCCAAATCTTCATTCTCATTCTAAAAACTTGACATCTGGACCTGCTGAAAATTTAACAGTTTTTGTTTCTAAGTTACACTGAACTGCATAACAGAGGGGACATTGTCAAAAGTTGCCATGCAAATGGGGTAAGAAAGCAAAAACGATTACCAAGAAAGAGGATAGATGCCATCAGAGGCCCAAGAGGTCGTAAAACCCTGTCCCCTATCCTGCTGAGCAGGATGAAGTGATCTTCAGAGGACCTACCATGGGATTCCCTCAAAGAACATTTGCCCTGATTTATCTGCCTGAACTGCAGCCACTTCCCTTAGTTTAAAAGGACTTCAAAGGTACTTTTCCTGTCCAGATGAGCAGACTAAATTTCTGTGAGCTGGCTACATGTGGAGGTTGGAAAGACCCTTCTCTAGTCAGTCAGGTCTAACTTTATGTTGACCATAACGTTTCTGAAATGGTTCTTCCCTAGGCAATTGCTATGGGCTAAATATTTACCATAGGAAATGATTTCTAAGCTGCTCTGCAGGCAACTTTGCAGATGATTCAAGTGATTCCAGCATGGGTTCATAAAACTCTTTGGAGTTAAGGGAGCACCTTATAAAACTAAAAGAAAGGAGATTCAAAAAACAAACCAAAGGAAATTGTTTTGGTTCAGGAACCCTCCAAGTCTCAGAGAATACAAGTATTTGGGGAAACTACATATGTGTTACATTCTTTCCTATGTGTTGACTTTTGGCTTCTATAAAATGAGGGACACTGGGTGAAGCAGGATACCCAAAAGAGTTATTACTCCAATCCATTATTGCCACTTTTATTCTCTCTTCTTTTTACACTAATACATATATATTCATTGTATATTCATTTTATATTCATTGTTTCGTGAAATGAAACCCTCATTTCACTTGGTGCCTCCAAGAAGCTAGGAAATCTGAGCCTCAAAAGGCAAAAACTTGCCAGCAGAGAATAACAAACAACGCTGACTGAATTTTCAGGGAAAACCTAGTGAGAGTGAGAAAGATCTTGCCCTCAGGAGAGAGAGCACATGGGTGTTGAGCAAGAAAAGGATGAGCCAGTCTAAACTGGGCGGAAAACACTTCGCTGCCTGCATTTGGCACTGGCACTTTGGTAACATTTGACAGGTCGTTTTCACCAGATTTCCTCAAATCAGTGTCAAATTAGTTTTATTTTTATTTTGTGAAGATATAAGAGCAAGTGACCACAACTGTTTCTATGTGTTGAACCCAAGATAGGTGTACCAAAGGCTTTTAGAAACATCTGTGGAAAACAGTGCTGAAAAGCAAAAATATCTGCTCAGGAAACAAACAGATTGAATTTTGGAGGGGAAAGCAAAAAAGATTAATATCACCATCACCTGTGCAAGTTTTATGCTGTTGAGAGCAGACACACGCCAAATTCTTTCCTCCCAAAGTTATCATTTGGAAAACTGTACATCCCTGCTCTTAAATCTCAGCCCCCAACAGAGCCCAGGAAATACCTAAATCCAGTTGCTTACATGCTATTGATTCCCAGTCCTACATTTGCATTAAGCACATATCAGTTTAATCCAGATGAGCAGAAGGAAACATAAGGACGAAAATTCTCAATTTCTTGTCCAGAAAGAGATTTCCTACCTGTCTTTGGGTAGGCAGCCTGCAATCTTCTCCCTCAAGGGACTGAGGAGTACAGTCTCCCTGTGCTGCAGGGGCCTCGTGCTCTCAAATCTCCTGAGTGCTTTGGAATAATCATCTACAGAAGCATTGAGTGCTTTTGAAACTGCTTCTTAAGAGATCTGAAGGTTCATTTCCTATTAATTTTCATTCGTTTCAAAGTCCCTGGAAAGCCAGCAAACCTAGTTCCCAAGGGATCCCTTGAGAGGGAACAACTTTGGGCAAACAGCCGACTCTGAAAGCAATTTGTCAGCTGCCACAGACCTGGAGGACATACCTGTGCTGCCATGACCAGCTTGGGTTTAGAGAGGTCTCAGGTGCTACAGGAACAACAGAAGTTACCTAACGTTGAATATTTCAGACTCTCTCATCAGTTAACTAATGACTAGTGGGAGATAAGACTTTTGGTGTTTTCCCTCTAGTTGTGGGCGCTGAACTCTTGGGAAACCAATGCTGGAATACCTTGGAAATGGTCATCCCCAAGATGCTGCTGCAGCATCCTCTCAGCTAGGTGTACAGCCAACGTTGCCTTCGTGCTGATGCAGCAGCAATGTCACCCTTTGGAGTGGAGCCTGAGAGAGCCCCTAACAGCCTGGCTCCAGCCCTGGCAGCAGCACAGCTGCCCTGGCATGGATGAACAAGCACCTACAGTCCCCAGCGTGGGAGCTCACCCCACACCAAGCCCCAAAGCCTTTCTGCAAAGCCACGTTAATGTGCGACCCTCATCTCACACCTGCCTGCAGGGATTATCAAGGAATGTTAACCCCTGTCATGCTCTACCGAGGGGAAAAGACCCATCCTGCTTATCCAAAAAAGTGGAGTGAAGGCAAGACAAAACTGCCTACAACACCTCGATGATGGGTTCAACACCATTTCCAGGATTAGAGAGAGCCACTTTGCCAGGTGCTGAATTATGTGGAGAAAGTAAGCATGCTGCAGGGAGCCTTATAGCAAAAATTTCAGAAAATACAGAACTTAATAAAAACAAGGTCAAGAATTTTGGTACCTGATAGCCCAAGAGCAGTCAAATTGAAGCAGGTACTTTCTGACGCTTTGTATGCACGAAGAGAATAAAGAAATGTTCAGTAATTACAATAGCTAACAAGCAAGGCTCGACCATCTAAACACTTTCCAAATTGTGAAATGTTCCCCTTTAACCTTTGCCTCTATTTTATACACTTTATAGCTATAATTTGTAGCAGAGATACAGTAGATGAAGCTGCACTAGTTGATACTTGAAACACAGTATTAGCACTAGATAAAATACATTTGAAAGGAGTCAATTAAGATTTTTAGAAACCATGCCCCAAAATTAAAGCTATCTAAACATCTCCTGTTACCGACCACTCCAGTTTGAGGAATTTAGTTGCCTAGGCAACCTGGTCACAGTGTATCTCGGACAGTTCAGACCATGCTCACTGTTTTAAATAGAAATGCCATCCATTTAATGCACAGCTGATTTTTAGCAGAAGGTATATATTTGTAATGCATACCGACAGCCCATGCATTTGTTTTGCATTAAGAAGCCAATATATTCGTGTAATACTTGCAGAGGCTAATGTGAAGTGTAAATCTGAGGATGAGTGAACAAAAATGTAACAGCTCCAAAAAAAAACCCCACAAGAGTAAAGCCTGATTAGCTGGGTGGGATTGGCAGCTGCATAGTCAGCCCTGCATGTATGAAGTGGTCCTGCTGATCTTATCACAGAGGCATGAGGAACAATCAAGCAGTGGTAGAGGGGGTGTATAAAGCTATTTTGCATTGCTTCATTATATCCAATTAGAAACTGGCCAAGCAAGTGAATCAAGTGGATTTAAACTGAAAAAGGACAGATTTAGATTAGATATAAGGAAGAAATTTTTCACTCTGAGGGTGGTGAGGCACTGGAACAGGTTGCCCAGAGAAGCTGTAGATGCCCCATCCCTGGAAGTGTTCAAGGCCAGATTGGATGAGGCTTTGGGCAACCTGGTGTAGTGGAGGGTGTCCCTGCCCATGGCAGGGGGGTTGGAACTAGATGATCTTTGAGGTCCCTTCCAGCCCAAACCATTCTATGATTTTATGATTCTATGACTTTGCCACTTGAAGAGCTACCAGCTTAAAGACAGAACCAAGTAGGTGCGTGAAAAGATTCCCACACAAAAAAAACACTCCTCCAATTCCAGATCTAATGTTTTCTTCAGAAAGTGCTAGCAAATGGTTTGGGGTTACATATTGCTGGATCCCTTGGGAAAGGCATTGCTGGAAAGCATCTTGGCAATGGCCAAGCACAGAAGAACTAGGAGGTGTTCAGTGCAAGGCTCAGTACCTTCTGTTATAGGTGGGTATGGCAGGTGATGGTTTCTGGGAAGATATTAAAACTTCCTGGGCAAAGCTGCCCAAAACATGCAGAGGAGCTACAGTCTCTTGCTACAGGATTGCAGGAAGATATACAACATTCAATTCTAGTTAAACATTTCAAATTGTGGCCTGAAACAAGAGGCATTCCTGCCTGTTCCATAATGGCCTTGTCAGAAAGAGGAACAAAGCTCAACAAAAGATGTATACGATGCCTTGTATTGCTCAGTCATCTGGATAATATATTTGGTGTTGCATTACCAGACAAAAAGCCCTACTCACTGCTTGGCTGCAGTCTTGTCATTGCTAAATATCAGCGAGAAGTTGGAGCACAGGGACTACAAAACCTCCGAGAAGAGGTTGAGCTGTAAGTAACCACAATGGCTAGGGGGAATTGTATCGATGGGCACTGCCTACGTTGAAAAAACGGGCACTAGAACAGTCGAGCTGACAAGGGAGAACCAACTTTCGTGTGAGTTTCTACTTATCAAAGTAGACACGTGATGTTTCCAAAGGCATCACTTAGCCAAGGGATGCCAAGCTAAATGCTTCTCAGAAAGTAGGCACCTGGTTAGCCCTTTGAATCACTCCCAAATTCCAGGTACTGCCTTTGCAAGAGGAGGCTTTCCACATGAAGACAGGAAGAAATGGATAGCACCGAGGCAGCAGAAAATCTTTAACCTAACTCGGCCTGGCACGGTTTTTAAATGCCAAACTCTGCTTTTGTACAACCTAAGTTAGTTGTGGGAAGCCTCGTGTGTCTTGAAAGATTGTAAGAGACTCAAGGCTGTTGTGGGCAGAACGAGGGAGAAACTTCAGAGACTGTCCCCCTGTGTGAGCACCAGTTAAATGCAGTGTAAGACCTCACAAGAGTGGTGACATTCCAGAAATACATTATTTTCCAGTTAATTTTATAAGCTGATAAATATTTCATGCCTGATACTTGGATAATGTACAGTAGCCGTGCAAATTTAAGTGGCCAGGCTTAGCTGCGAGCATCATTCCAGCAATTAAACCATTTCCCCAAATCTATAAATTGTACTTCAGAGTTGTTTGGGTGACAGGGCACCATTGATTCTCCCTTCTACAGAAAGCTTGCAAAGCAAATCAATAGGACTGTACATTTGGAGGTCCCTGACACCAAAAAAAAAAAAAAAAAAAAAGTCACCTGCCATAAATACTACTGCGCTAAGATAGAAGTTTGCTTTGGAATAAGGTTATGCTAAGATAGTAAATTAATTGAATAATTTATTACCACTTGGAAAAGGTAGTAAATAATGTTGACCTCTGCTTTTGTGTCCACAAATACCATTAGCTAACCATCTTTATTTTCCTCCTTGTAATTTTTTGTTTGTTTAAAAGCCTTATTTGCTAATAAAACTCATACATTTATAATAGTTCTTCCATCCTGCACTGCAGGTAAGGAGCAGGGGCACAAGGAATATTGAGAAATTTAGTAGCAGTAAGTGACTAATTAGATGATGACATACACATTGGTTAAATAATTTAGGAACCTCAGAGTACAGATAAGCAAACTGTTAATTTCAAATGATGAAGATTTAACTTTCATTCCTCCTTTGATCTGAACTGAATCTTTCCACAGATTATTTATCAGTTGTTTGAATCTTGTAGGGAGATGGGGGTTGTGACCTCTGCTTATTTATTCCATTTTGCTATTTAACTTCAGTTTGCTGGAAAAAACAAGGACAAGGCTGTGACAGTTCACAGAGACGCAATTTGTCTATTGAACTTAGCTTGGCATCTGTTAGACACACAAAGAAACAAAAGGAACTGCATAAATATTCATCAGCAAAGAAGTCAACCACGATGCTGGATTTGAAGCATTATATGTTATTTTTGTAATGATAATAGTGATTCATCAGCCCTAATGATATCTCAGTACACTGCCTGACTGATCTTTCACTCCTGTGAGTATAATTTATTTTTCCATTTTATGGCCTGCTTATCATTTGTTCCCAAAATATGGAAGTAGATTTACATAATAGAATTCTGCTCGGCGGTACTGGACAGGTTGGAGGTTTTTCTTTCAGGTAATGACAGCGGTATCAGCTCGTTCTTCCCTTTGCATCTCATTTGAATAAAGCCTGTAATGCGACAAGTGGAAGATGGCACTGCCTGACAACCAGCTAATTGGGGGAGGAATTACGATGTAGGCATTAGGTAGCACGGACTCAGCTTTGAAACCTATCATCACCTCTTGAGAAAAAAATACTTTTTCAGCCTAGCTTCAAAAGCCAGCTTTATTTGTCAACCCTGTTTATCCTTATAAACGAATCTTTTAATGACTTGTTTTTTCTGGACTGTAAATCTGCCAGAACACAGAGAAAAACGATCTCATCTCACAAAAAGGCACAGTTCAACTTAATGCCTTATCACTACAGCTATCCCAGCTGGGATTTTTAACACATTTTTAAAAGCATGATGGGGTTCTCTGCCCATCTGAATTTCAGTAGGTACCTAAATCTCTCAGGGTCTTTTGCATGTATGCCTGAAACCCTCTGAAAGCTGGTGGGGGAAGGTTATCTAATTCTTTTAGGCACAAGGAAAATTCCAACCCGGGCTCATAAACCTACAAATGTTCTACAGTGGGTGACAAAAATGCCTACAAATCATCTGGGTTCCCTTGAAAAATGTGAACTGAGGGCTTGCTTGATTTGTTGGAAGAAGGCAAAGGGAGGAACACACAAATGCTTTGTTGTAGCATCACTCTAGCCATAGAATTGCAAAAAGACTGGGACAGATTTTATTCAAAAGAACGGTGCCCTTCCTTCTCCTTCCAAAAGGAAGTGGAGATGTTACTTGAAACCACTGAATATGCAAGAAAAGTCTCCTCAAGACAAGCTGTAAGGGGTGAGTGAAGATGACAACTGGAGCACTGAAAGGTCTGCAAAGAGCTGAGCTACAGCTACAATCTCACTCTGCCGTGCTTGGCAAACCTCTGGCAACTCCGGTCCTGAGAACAGATAATGGATCATCTGCCCAACCCTGGGCTGGCCTTTCACAATTCCCCCTTTACGATTTAGGATGGATTGCACTCACTGTGGAGACAGCCAAGCACAGGAACAAGGGCTCAGAGGGGCTGTGAGATCTCAGACCTCAAGGGTTTTCAAGTCCCAACTGGACAAAGCCCCGAGCACACCTGCCTGGATGTGGTGCTGACCTTGCTTTGAGCAGAAGCTTGACCTCTCCTTGCAGCCTCACGCTTTCTAAAGGATCACAGCAACAGAGAAATCCAGTATGTTTCTGCCCTCGTGAATCAAACCCCCAGTATTTACAGTATGGGCTGAGCAATCCTGGTATCACTGTAAAATGCCACTCCTTGCTGAAAACAGATGAGATGCTGATGAGCTGCGCTAGCAAGGTCTGTTCATTTTAGCCTCTGGTCTCTTGGGAGACTCTTTCCCTAGCAGTCTTCTCCTGCCCAAACTCTTTCAAACTCTATTCTTCACAGACTCATGGTTCATCCTCAAGGTACAAGCAGCAATGCTGCGGGTCGCAGGGGTCCCTAGAGAACACCATCCTGTGGCTCCTTTCACATCCCCTTTGCTGAACTCTGACTGGCGCCAGCTTCATTTTGCTTCACAGAATCACAGAATCCCAGAATGTCAGGGATTGGAAGGGACATCAAAGGATCTTCTAGTCCAATCCCCCTGCTGGAGCAGGACCACTTAGATCAGATCACACCAGAACGCGTCCAGGTGGGTTTGGAACATCTCCAGAGAAGGAGACTCCACAACCTCTCTGGGCAGCCTGTTCCAGTGTTCTGGTACCCTTACTGGGAAGAAGTTCTTCCTCATGTTTAAGTGGAACCTCCTGTGTTTCAGCTTAGATCCATTTCCCCTTGTCCTATTATTGGATGCCAGCGAGAAGAGCCTGGCTCCATCCTCATGCCAGTCACCCTGTCCATATTTATGAACATTAATGAGGTCCCCCCTCAGTCTCCTCTTCTCCAAGCTAAAGAGACCCAGCTCCCTCAGCCTTTCCTCAGAAGGGAGTTGCTCCACTCCCTTCATCATCTTGGTGGCCCTGCACTGGACTCTCTCAAGCAGTTGCTTTGAACTGGATGGAGCGTCTTGCATAATTAATACACATCTTTTTCCCTCTGCTCATTTCAGAGAACATTTTTGCTTATCGCTTGCTTGGTTAGGAACCATGAAACCAAACAAAGTAGGTCTGGAAGGGACCCCATGGGATCATCTCATCCATTACTCCTTCCCTAAGGCCCACGGAGTTAATAACAGAACAACAAGCTTACGAACTCCAGCTGCCAGGCTTTGGAAGTTTGGCTTCCCCTAAAGAAGTATGTTGTTCTTGTCAACACGGGAGAGCCTGCGTGTGCTTGCTGATCTGTGCAGGGATTGATTTTCAAGCGTGCATTGTGCTCAGATGGCCCACTGCTACCATTATATGCATCAGTAAGTTTCGTATTATGCAACTACCAGTACTTACGTTCAAAGAAAGCACTTTTTACTCGTGACAAAAGGTAGCTGCTACGCTCTCATTAAAAGACAAAAGCAAGGAAAGATTGGTCCTTGTGCAGCATCGTCTTCTGCCTATTCTGTTAAAAAATATTTATTATATTGAAGAACGCATCATTAATTTTCTGAGCCTCATTCTCATGTTCCACAGCTGATTTCTAACACATGTCCTCATCGGATTTGACTGCTCAGTGAGTTTTAGCCATTATCAAATACTCCTTTCACTGCACAGTTTCTCTACAGGCCATTCCTCTGAAGACACATCCATACACGAAAAATGCTGTTGTCTTTTCTCTCTTCCTTGTTTCATTTAGTACTAATTTTCTGGTCATTCCCACCCCCATAAAGCTGAATTTAGAGACACTATGTAATGAGGAGCTTAGATACTTGAGTGTGGACAGGATTCATTCCCTCCTGAGAAGGCTATGTATATTAAGTCCAGTCCCAGGAGCAGTCATAAAACTGTTCTAAACCAGAATGTGGACACCAATGTCCTACAAGATATCAGCAGCTAAAGCAGCCCGACAAAGATGACAGGCAATCTGCAATACCACAGAGACCCTCAGATAGCTAATGCAGATACATCTACACAGGGTCACGTATCAGCTTGGAGACAGATTAGCAATGTAGCCTCAGGCTTTAGCCAGTACAGCCTAAAATGGGACTGGAGTAGATGTAAGCTGTGTGAGCCCCAAGGAGCGGTTGCCTGTTCCTTGTAGCTTGCTGTGTCCCAAAACTCATAGAAGTCCTTGACATTGAGGTAGGCAAAGGCACAGTCATCATTTCATCATGTCAGTGACTGAGGAGGCACTGGGCACAACAGCATTTCTGTAGCCACAGTGCCAGCTGCAATGTCCTTTGGGACCTTTCCAGCCATACGTGCCTTGTAAAAGCCAACATTTCTTACAATTAAAAGAAAGGATGAATTTCGTATTATTAGGAGTGAGTTTCTTGTGAAAGCTCTGCAATAATGGGAACCTGGGAAATGCCCAGGAGGCCCTGAAATCCTCCCACTGCATTTTCTGCTCTTACCTATTCAGCTGCAGCAGCAAAAATGTATGTCACTAACCTATACAGAACAATGTTTACGTGCTGGTGTGAACGCACAGACACCTCCCAATACCTACCTACACACACACATTTCAAGGAGACAGCACAGAAAACCTGGACCACAGACCAAAATGCTTTGACTTCATCAGGAAAACCCACCAACTTGTAGCTCTTTCTGGCGCAGCAGCAAATATTCTGCAGATGACCCTCTATATTGTGAACCTCTCTTATGAAGACAGGCTGAGAGAGTTGAGGCTGTTCAGCCTGGAGAAGAGAAGGCTCCGGGGTGATCTTCTAGCAGCCTTCCAGTACTTAAAGGGGGCTACAGGAAAGCTGGAGAGGGGCTTTTTACAAGGGCATGTAGTGATAGGACGAGGGGCAATGGCTTTAAACTGAAAGAGGGCAGATTTAGATTGGATATAAGGAAGAAATTTTTCACTGTGAGGGTGGTGAGGCACTGGAACAGGTTGCCCAGAGAAGCTGTGGCTGCCCCATCCCTGGCAGTGTTCAAGGCCAGGTTGGATGAGGCTTTGGGCAACCTGGTGTAGTGGAGGGTGTCCCTGCCCATGGCAGGGGGGTTGGAACTAGATGATCTTTGAGGTGCCTTCCAACCCAAACCATTCTGTGATTCTATGATTCTATGAATGTGGCGTGGAGGCAGCTTTCACGTCTGGTGTCTCCATTCAGGTAGCAGGGGAGGACACAGCGATTGATCCTCTGCCGCTGTCATTTCCAGCACATATCATTTATTACTTCTTCCACACTTTTTAAAGCATGCAAAATTCTTGTGCAATTCCCCCCGCTTGCTTTGAATTCTGGCAAATCAGCAGCTTCTCTTTTTTGCTTATTACAAATAATGATGTTCTGGTGCCTCAAAACATGCTGAAAATGTTTTACTACAGATGAAAGTTTGTTTTGAAAGCATGCATCCAAATAAAAAATTCAGCGCTTAAAACACAGTACACTATTCCACAATTTTAAATAACCAGTCTCCCTGATTTCTAGAGTAAATAACAATCACTAGAAAAATTCTTGCAGAACTGTTCTACAAAAATAGAGGTGTAGGGAAAAGTATGGAGGAATAAGCAGGGTTCAAGAAGAAAACCACTGATAATATGGTCTATACTCCTATACATAAAGGCAATATTAGCTTTCATTGTAAATGAAGTATATTCCTATTTTACTAGCCTCTCATCTTTTCCTTTTCCCATCTGCTTATAATGCAAAATTATCCTTCAAAGGTATGTATCCTCAACCCTGGCCTAATGTGTAAGCAAGACTAAGACCTAGATTTAATAACAGAGCTGTAGTATGCCAAGATGTGATCTGGATCAGCAGACGTTCTCTACAGAAACCTTCCTCAAACAAGAAATCATGATTTCCAGCCAGGAAAATCTTTCACGTAAGTCCAACCTGAAAAGAAGAGTATATAGCAGTGACACAAAGGATACACAGAAATAGCCCGAGGAGCAAAATCCTTGTAATTTCCATGGAAACGCTGGCAATTGATCAGAAAAATTGTGCATTTTACTGAACCCTATCTGCTGATCTGTAGAAGCTGATATGTGTGATTTTAGCAGGTTAGTGATTCTGCACGGGAAGGGCTGTTGAGAGCATGTCATTGCCAGACCTGTCTACTCCCGTGTCCACGTACATTTTGAGCCACATGCATTCTTTCACAGAGGTGGATTTTATGAGTTGGAACGATATTTTGTTTTAAATCCTCATTTAAAACAGTTACAATTTCAAAAAAAACAAAGTAAAGTTACAGAGAGACCGTTGTTATATTTGCAATAAGTTTCTTTTATAGATACTTAAGGTTAACCTTAAAGCCTATAAGGTAGGCTTAGACTACAGGTCTGAGCGTGTAGAATCATAGAATCATGGAATGGTTTGGGCTGGAAGGGACCTCAAAGGTCATCTAGTTCCAACCCCCCTGCCATGGGCAGGGACACCCTCCACTACACCCGGTTGCCCAAAGCCTCATCCAACCTGGCCTTGAACACTTCCAGGGATGGGGCAGCCACAGCTTCTCTGGGCAACCTGTGCCAGTGCCTCACCACCCTCACAGTGAAAAATTTTTTCCTTAGATCTAATCTAAATCTGCCCTCTTTCAGTTTAAAGCCATTGCCCCTTGTCCTATCACTACATGCCCTTGCAAAAAGTCCCTCTCCAAAGGGATGTGATGGAGAAGAATCGAGGAAAAATAACTTTTACCAGTAATCACTATCAGTACAGTACCAGCCTTGAATGCAATGAGGAAGCAATGGAAAGCCTCACAGACTAGAAAGCAAAGATGATCAGCATTTTGATGAAACAGTTAATACACATTCCTTCCACAGATTCCATATATAAGATGTAGATTGAGAGCTACTCCGTGAATCTGCAAAGAAAACTTACACTTCTCCATCTGGAGGCAAAAATTCATTTTGAGGCCGATAGTGGAAGTTGCTGTAATAGTTCCTAGCTGAGTGTGATGTAAGAAAACAGCATTTTCTTTGGGCTTTGCTACAGCTGAAGTAACTGCACGTTATGTACACAGACTTCGTTTCACCGAGATGAACAGGCTGCAGGCAGCATTGTCTCCCTTCCGTCCTTACCCCACTCCCTACGTTACAAGATGATGTACATTCAGTCACATCCTTGATTACTATGGATGGAATACTGCAAACATGGAGGTGTGAGACAACACAAAACGAAGCTGCGAGTGATGCAGTAATAAATGAAAGACAGAGCATTGCAGAGGTGCAATTTCTCAGGAAAGAGATTAAAAGAGGAATGGAAGCTGCCTCCCTTTGCAGTCTTCCATGGCAAGAACACTTAAACAGTCAGATGGTTGGGAACAACGTTATGATTTGGAAGTGCAAGACCTAATGAAAAAGGAGGCTGAATATGAGCAATGTGGATAATGAAGAAGCATGGAGCGAGTTACAGTCCCCCTTGTCCAGCCAGTGAAATTGTGAACAAGAACCTGCTCAGCCCTGCTGTTGAGTACATTATTTTGTTACTCTGTGGTTTTTTTAACCCAGGGAAACTTGAAGCTGTGTTAGCAGCATGCCTTTTAGGACTGGAACAGCCTTGCCCCAGTTCGATAATAAAGGCAAGTTTTTACAGAAGGAGGAAAATCTAATTTCCAGCAAGACTCAATAGGAATGTGGATCTAGTTCCTGTAAAACACCTTGGGAAATTTCCCTTAATAAAACTGCGACCCAGTCCAATCCTCAGCAGTAGCAACATATCCCATGCTCTTCAAGGTCTGTGATTTCTGAACAGTTTCTAACAGTTTTCTTCTTCCTGAGCCGAAGGAGTGACAACAGGAATCTTGTCATTGATTTGACTGACATCTTCCTCCTGGGATTGTCTTCCAGAGGACCATCTAGAACAAACGCAGCATTTGGACACGCTATCAAATACAGAAACCTCCAGCTGGATGACAAATTCCATCAGGATCTCATGGTGGCCTCTGCGACTTACATGTAGTGATTAGCACTTAAAAAAATAATTAAAAAATCCAGCCACTGTGCAGAGAACAAATAAGGCTTTACAAGCTTTGATAAGAAAGGGGAGTAGGGAATTATCTAGACACTAACTGGGATGCATAGGAACATTTGCAATGTACATTATGCCAGAATCATCCACACGGATGAGATCCTGAAAAATGGTTATTGTATCTAAATCATAGAATCATAGAATGGTTAGAGTTGGAAGGGACCTCAAAGATCATCTAGTCCCAACCCCCCTGCCATGGGCAAGGACACCCTCCACTACACCAGGTTGCCCAAAGCCTCATCCAACCTGGCCTTGAACACTTCCAGGGATGGGGCAGCTACAACTTCTCTGGGCAACCTGTGCCAGTGCCTCACCACCCTCACAGTGAAAAATTTCTTCCTTAGATCTAATCTAAATCTGCCCTCTTTCAGTTTAAAGCCATTGCCCCTTGTCCTGTCACTACATGCTCTTGTAAAAAGTCCCTCTCCAGCTTTCCTGTAGCCCCTTTAGGTACTGGAAGGCTGCAATAAGATCACCCCAGAGCCTTCTCTTCTCCAGGCTGAACAGCCCCAACTCTCTCAGCCTGTCTCCATAGCAGAGGTGCTCCAGCCCTCAGATCATCTTCGTGGCCTCCTCTGGACTCGTTCCAGCAGCTCCATGTCCTTCTTGTGCTGGGCTCTGAAACAAGTGTCACCCATCATGTATAAATAACAACTGAAAGCCCCATGGAGCCAGTGTGGACAGGCAGCCATGGTGTGTTCTCAGATTAAACACAATGTGTTGATTCAAAGCAGAGGGTCACTCACTGCACAGTAATTAACCTGGGAGGTTATCAGCAGTGATTTGTTCTGATATCCCATCATGCAGAATTGCATGTTGCTCCACAGAACAGTATCCAAGCATCTGTTATCCACTATCAAACAGGCTTAACACCAGTCAAAAAAACCTCGATGTTATTTTCCACAGCTGGGGACAAACTGATCCCGTACATTTCATGTTCCTGAGGAATTAGGTTTAAACGAATTTCACCAGCACTGGACAAGAAAATGAACTATCAGGCAGAAAGGTAGCTGTAACTGGACTGAAAAAGAAATTATTACACTGACTGGAAGACAGAACAGGACTCGCCAACTGGAAACAAAGAGAAGAGAGAACCATACTTGGATAAATAGCTCAACCTTGCTGTTCACTCTTCAATAGTTATTCTGCATGACCATCTGGAAGTTCCTCTGTGGTAATTCCTTTTTAACAGTTCTATAATCACATCTTAATTTGTCATTTCTTAGAAGGATTAAAAGAAATGTTTCGTCTCTGCCAGCCCCATCTGTGCCCATGCACATGCAGCCCACGTACGGGCAAGACACGCGCAAAGGCTGGGGACGGTCACACCAGCCTGCCACAGCCAGTACTGAAAAAGGGAAACTCTCCTTGAGAGTGTGCTTGCTGCACCCACATCTCCTACCAGACTGTTTCTGCACCAGTGGTGTTTTAAGAAAACAGCCCTCTCAAAACTACAGATTCTAAGGTTTGGAGACATCCCAGAGATCATCCAGCCCCTCAGGTAGGACAAATCCTTTCTATTATCCTGAGGGTGCTTGTCCTCAAGAACAGGTTTGAGATATCTTAGTGGAGATCTGCAGTCAAGCAGTCTTAGAATCATAGAATGGTTTGGGTTGGAAGGGACCTCAAAGATCATCTAGTTCCAACCCCTCTGCCATGAGCAGGGACACCCTCCACTACACCAGGTTGCCCAAAGCCTCATCCAACCTGGCCTTGAACACTTCCAGGGATGGGGTATCTACAACTTCTCCAAGAGCTATAGCTTTACCAGTAGAAAGTTTTCCTAATGCTTAGCTTGATTATTTTTTTCCTCTGCAGCTGGAGTCCCATTACTTTTTCTTGTATCCACCACGAACATGGAGAGCAGATTTATTGCCTTCCTCACTGCAGCAGCCTTTTATTTATTTGGAGAGATGTTCTCCATCACATTCTCTCCTTTAGACTAAGTAATCCAATTTGTTCTCTCTTCCAAACTAAATAAAGACTTTCCTCACAGTAAAAAAACCCAAAAAAAACCCCAACAAAATGTTTTGCTTTTAAGTGTCTCGATTGAATAAAATACAATAAAAATGACATTAGGAGCTATTTTAAACCAAAAGTTCAGATGTTTCAGCTAACAAAATGTTGAAATTCGGTGCCTCAGATAATTTCAGTGCCTCAGATAAAATTTCAGATATTTTAATGCATTAAAAAATCTAAAAGGATGTGCTCACAAAATATTCTGCTATAGACACATCTATAGCATTTTTCACAAAGACGTTTTCTGTGAAAGCTTCTCTGAGCTCTGTCACTTATCGCTTTGACGCAAACTGGACAAAGCTCTTAGGAACCTGCTTAACTTCAAAAGTATGAGCAGCCTCACCACAGACAAAATCCAACCTAGAAATAAAACGTTTTCTTAAAATCCTTTCTCCAGGAAGCCTATGCTTGCAGTCATAAATGATCCCTACTCTGGAAGCCTCCACATCTTAGAACTAAGTGTGTCCATCATTTGAGGGACTATTTCCCCCCAAAAATATATTTAAGCACCCTCAGCCAGCATGCCTCCATGGAGAAGTATGGTCCAGTGCACTGGGAAGAGATGTGGCTTACTTTGAACTGTGTGTAGAGCTGATGTTATACCAACACAAGATGGGAAGAGCACAGAGATGTCTTGCATGACTCAGTCCTGTGATGACAGCTGTGCTGAAATGCTCAAGATATCCTCTGAAACTTGATAGAAACGTTGGCCTAGATTCATGGTACTTATTCTGGGAGGGTCTTCGTGGCTAACAGAGTCAGGCATCTCCAAAGGGGAATGATGCTGTAGGTGAGCACCTGGAAGCACCGTTCACTCTCCTGTGCCAACTAGACTTCTAGCTCTTGGCATGTGGGAAACAGCAGGATAAATCTAGGGCTGTCTATATCTTTGGGGATTTCCTTTTGTCCCAAGTGGCACTTGGGAAAGGACTGCTGCAGCAGATTTCCTTCTGCACTATATATATATGTACTTTGTTCTATATGAGACCGAAGCAGCGCTCACATGCGAAGGGTAACGACGTGCACACAGCAGGGCTGGCATTATATCAAACGTGCACGTTACCCAGTGACTTTAGGGGCTGATAGTCAGCAAGAGAACACCAGTATTTCTCAAAGGGGAAGCAGGGTGGCACGAGTATTGTACCATCCTCCCCTCCAATTCCTTTCCTACACTGCAGTTACGGTGTGTGAAACGGATGGATTACAACGGACGTTCTTGCCACCGCTGTAAAGCCCTGATGCATGCACTCCTCCACTTCACATCACCAGGCACCAGCAATTATGGACATCAGATTTCTGTTAGAAATGTCACACATAAATCTCCTGTCCCAGTGTTTCCCTAATTTATCTGGTACTAACTTTGCTGCTTTCATAGTTCATTCCTAACCACTCTAATTAAAATTATTGATTGCTTCAGCGGAAGGATGTGTAGGGAATGGGAATGCTTTTTACCTTACTTCTATCTCCCGACTCTGTGAACAGCTGCTGCTCAGAAATAAACTTACCCTTTTAATTACTTGCACGAAATTTAGGTCAGGTATGGCCTAGAGATGTTAGTTAATTGTCTAACAGTGGATGCTTTGTGAATCTGCATTCATGGGATCCCACGGTCGAGTGGGACATGCTGGGAGGCTGTAAGGAAGGAACTAGTCTGCAGCTCAGTGCAGACATCTGAGCTACTAGAGATTTGTCAGAAGCTGTAGAACCTACCCAGGGATTCAGAAGTCCTCTGAGGATCAGCTTACACTGAGACATGCTTTGTCACAGGTAGACAGGAGGACCAGATACATCTACAAGGCATTTTTTCTGATCTCCCCTTCCTTCTACCTTCTCAGGAAGTTCTGCTGCACAAATTTCCACCTACATCACCGTAAGCGTTATCTTCTTGCATATTCCTCCCAGTCAAAGTCCCATCCCACCTGGGGATACATCCAGAGTCTCTCTGTCACCTGCATCATGGCAGTACCTCAGCTTTGCTCCCCCACCCAGCTGCCAGCACCCTCCTGAAACACGGGTCAGGGCAAGTGGGCTGGCAACGGAGTGGGTCAGGGCCACGGAGCTGGACAGCGTATGGGGGACCAGCACGGGCCCCAGTTCCTGGCTGTGCATTACTAGAATACACAGGGATAAGACATATTAACACTTTGACAGAGAGATGGTTACAAATGGGAAAAAAAAAAAGTAGCCAAATCTGGGAAGTAGAGAGAATAAAAACCCTTCACTTGGAAATGTAAAGTCCAAAGCAGAAATAATGTGTTTCAATGAGAATATATCCCAGTTTAAAGCTAATGCATCCTTCTAGAAAAAGTTGTGGCTTAATGCTGAGTGATATTATTTCATATTCTTTGACATAATCGAATACATGTATTTATGTGTGGCTGTAAAACCGTATTATTTTAAAAAGTTATTTCATTGAAGTGGTTGACCTTTTTATGTTTCATGGGTACATTTCTTATACAGTAATAGAAAAACCGACTGTAAACCATTTTATGTTAAAGTACCTGCTCATTTAAATATTATAACCTGGATGATTAAATAGAGACCACTGCCTGATATTTGAGGTTGCAGAGATAAAGGAACAGTCCATTAAAAAAAAATAAAGAATCTGAACCTTCTACTTAGAATTCCCCTGTTATTTGTTTGCACTTAAATTTGATTTTCTTGTTTTTAATTCTATACTCCTGGGTTTTAAAATGTTGAGCAATTATCTGATTTGTAGCTACAACTGCAGCATGTTTACTTGTAAAATGTTTGTCAAATTAAGATCATTATCCATCCTTTTAGATTTTCCCTTAACTTTGCAACTGAACATTTGCAGCTCAACAAGAAGCAGCAGTATTTTTTACATTCCAAATGGCTCTGATGCCAAAGCGTTTTGCTGATTTAACGGCTGGTTTTACAGGGTAGAAAAATACTAATAATTCTCAGCAAGCAGAAAATCAACAGCTATCATTTTTCAAGTGGGATTTCTATAGCTCTGTCAAGCGTCCCGTATTGTACAAAGGAAAGGCAATTCAATCCAGTGTTTGCTTTTGCCTCCAGAGACGACAGCTTGATACACCTTTTTCTGGAACCCGAAATGCCAAATAATGCAGAGCCTTTAGGTAGTTGTGAGCCTTAACCACAACACTGAAGTGGCAGGAGTGCCCAAATCACTTGGGCTCAAATATTCACTAACATATTCAACAGAGCTACTGCCACCTTTAGATGCCTGCTACCAATGTCTCAGCTGTGTGTTCCTCTTTCTAGCACTGAACACCATCTCAGAAGCCCTCGAGCAGACTGAGCAGCTCGCCCACGCTGCAATCCAGCAGATGACTTCACCTCTTGAAACACGAGTGCCTTGCGACAAACACAACCGGTGCGCACAGCGCGCATCCTGGGCAAGCTGGGTACTCGCTGGCACTGCGGCGGAGCTGGGTGCCTAGCCTTCACCTTATGCTGGCTGGAGCACAAACCACCTAAGTTTACCCTTTTCCTCACACATGGGCTCTGACATCCAGGCTGGCTGTTTCCAACTCTCTTCCTTCCTTGCCCATGTGCAGAAAAACGGGTTTACGCCCAAAATTTCAAGACAGCCAACGCAGCAGAAAAATCTCGGTGAAAGTAGGTGAGCACGTTCTCCTGGCTTGGTCGGTTGAGCAGGTTCCTGACCTGCATCCTCCTCTCTTTGTTTCCTCCCTGTACAGCTTTGGCATTTGCTCGAACAATCGCTTTACGAAGAAGATCCCATTTGCAGACACCCTGACGTCCACACTGCGGTTCGAGTGCTGTTGGCACCTGATGGCACCAGTCATGGCTCAGCTGCTTTGGGTGTGCGAGCAGCATGGCCATCATAGAATCATAGAACGGTTAGGGCTGGAAGGGACCTTCAAAGGTTATCTAGTCCAACCCCCCTGCAAGGAACAGGGATATCTCCAACTAGATCAGGTTGCTCAGGGCTTCGTCCAACCTGGCCTTGAACGTCTCCAGGGATGGAGCATCCACCACCTCTCTGGGCAACCTGTTCCAGTGTTCTACAACTCTCATGGTAAAAAATTTTTTCCTAATATCCAACCTGAATCTACCTCCCTCTATTTTAAAACCATTACCCCTTGTCCTATCACAACTGGCCCTCCTGAACAGCCTCTCCCCATCTTTCTTGCAGGCCCCCTTGAGGTACTGGAAGACCGCTATAAGGTCACCCCGGAGCCTCCTCTTCTCCAGGCTGAACAGCCCCAACTCTTTCAGCCTGTCCTCATAGGAAAGGTGCTCCAGCCCTCTTATCATCTTCGTGGCCCTCCTCTGGACCCTCTCCAACTGGTCCATGTCCTTCTTATGTTGGGGGCTCCAGAACTGGACACAGTACTCCAGTTGAGGTCTCACGAGGGCAGAGTAGAGGGGGAGAATCACCTCCCTCGACCTCCTCGATCTGAACCACAGCTGTAAGGGCAGAAGCACGAGCTCTTGAGCGTGAGCTAGCTGTGAGCACATCTGCGTGCACAGGGGACATTTCGTAATGCACAGCAAAAAGCAACGGTTAGGTAAAATAATTTAAACAGAAATTCCCAGAGGCTGAATTTTTCCCTGAAGCTTATTCCTGGGTGCTCAGGGTGCACTTGACATTCCTGGCACACCACAGCCTCTGTGGCTACTCCGACAGCAGTGTGGGGCAAGGGATGCAGCCGTGGCATGTCACCAGAGCTGCGGTGTGGTTGGAGCCCTCACACCAGAGCCAAAATCCCTGAATATTCAATTTTCAATCCCTGAGTAACCGCTCCATTGCACACCTCCTGCGACTGGGACATCCCCAGGGGAAGCAGCAACGTATCGGTAAGCTCAACACTCTAGAGTTTTGCTTTTGAGAAAGATAATCGGGAATCCTTCCTGTCTTTTTCTGAAGCAAAACTAATTTGGAAAGGGGATTGCTATTGAAGAACAGGGCAAACGCTCAGGCACACCTCAACCTCTGGCCGCATCCCCCCGTGGCAGCACAGACCTGCAAGCTCAACTCAACCTGACCAGGTAAAACGAGGGGCAGGCTGCTCTACATCATGGCTGTGTCACACCTGCTCCCACGACATGGAAAGCAGTCAGGACTGATGAAGGAGCCACGCTCCTTTCTCAGTTCCCTTGGGGGCCGAGGGGGTTGTTTTTTTATTTTTCTGACACCCACATCAGGTATTCTGCAACCCTGATGTTTTTTTTTCCAAACCAACTGCACCTGTGACTTTCTGAAGTTTTTAAAAGCTCAAAGACAAAGCAGTGAATTCCCTGGAGATTGACAGCGTGGGTCCTGGCACAACATTTAAATGCATCGACTCTTCAGAGGGAACAAGAGTGATGGCCTGAAGAACAGCATCCGGGAGAACACACTGCGTGTTGCACTTTCTGTGCTTCACAGGACAGATGGAGAGGCCAGGAAAGCTGCCACGCACCGAATGGAGACGTGGCAGAGAGGAATGAGGAGGGACAGGCACAGGCAAGGTAGTACCAAGCACCACAACTGAGGACAGGAAACCTGCAGTGTCAGAAGGATCCCTTTATATATTCCCTTTAATATTGGGAAATACAAACTGGTGTCAGTTTAGGCACAAAATCATAGAATCATAGAATGGTTAGGGCTGGAAGGGACCTTCAAAGGTCATCTAGTCCAACCCCCCTGCAAGGAACAGGGATATCTCCAACTAGATCAGGTTGCTCAGGTCCTCATTCAGGGCCTCTTATTCCAAAAGGAATAAGAAAGCTTATTTAGGGAAAATACCATACATTTATTTACACCCACAGAGAATCTACGAGCAGACTCCACACTAACTTGCCCAGAAGGTCTCCTGTAACTGTGGGACACCTCACCAGCCAGCTGCCTTCAGCCTGGCTCCCACACATTTGTTTTGCCTATTCCAGAAACAAAAGCAGTGAGATGCTTGGTGCAATAAGACATACTCAAAAAAAAAAACCAAACATCAAAAAACAAATGTCTGCTTTTAAATAGCGTTCCTAGTGTAGGCTGATGAAACGATACGTACCCCCCCACCACGCCACCTTCTGACATCCATCCATGGGCTTGACAAAGCAGGTAGTCACACACACTCCACATGAACGCACCCGTGGCCAGGTTGCCTTGGAAACCTTCACTGCTACCTAATATTGTTATAATTGTCAAGAAAATATAGGTTTTCTCCAATGACTCGCAGCATGCTTCCATTTTACATAAATGCAAGCTTTCCATCTGCAGTTTTCTGATGGTTTGCATTGCTTTCTCCCCAGATATTTGAGAGACATTTTCTCCCCAGAAAAATTAAACTGTTGTTTAAACGTTAGCAACGCTGTTGTATCAGTACAGGGGGGCGTACAGCAATTCCAGCTTCCCTGTGTCTGTCAAAAGGGATTTCTAACATTCAGGAAAAGGAGCCCTGCAGTTCTCACAACTGCATTTTATTCCATGCACAGCTCAACGGCTGTAACTCAACTCCAACAGAACAGGTCAGCCCAAGTGCCCCCACACAACCTTGCTCAGGCTGCACGCTCTCCACATCACCATCTACCTCTCAGTGATGTGTTCAGCATGACTAGTAGAAACTCTGAGCATCTTTTACTGTATGAGCATCTCCCGTGCGTGCTGGGACTGTTATGGGATGTGCTCACCCAACACGTAGTCTCAAGGGAGCCTCTGGAGAAGACCATTAGACACTCACCTAAAGGAGGTCTACGTAAAAGCTACAGGTGTGTCCACATTGCATGTACTCACCAGAAAGAGGTAAACAAACTCTTGGTACTGTGGTGCAGACAGATCCCGTGCTCCTTCGGAGAGCAGCAGCCTGCAGCTATTTCTCCAGCCCAAGGAATGGAAACTGCAAACTCGAGGTTCCTGATGAGCAGCTTTGTCTAGAAAAGAGGCAGGCAAAAATCAGACACACTGGAGCACTGCGTGCCAATGGGTTCAAACAGAAATGTTTGGAGGTGGCACTTGAAAAGGGCTTCACCTAAGGCAGTAACCCCCAAACAAGAACCCAACTTCAGCTGAGAAGAGAGAGCTAAAGCTGCATAAGAGACAGAGAAGTTTCAGTAAAACTGAAGCAACGTAAGCCTACGACAAATGACTTTAGATTGCCAAGTTAAAACTGCACTAAATCAACTGTAGCAAGATCAGAAACTACGGCTTCTCCATATATTTCGGGGGAAAAAACACTAGAGTTTCTTTCCTATGCCTGTGCAATGCAGCTGTTTTGTATTTTTGTTTGCAGCCTCAGGCAAACTTCTTGAAACTGAGGTGATGTTTTTTTAAATGTGAAAACGTTGACTTGTATTTTAGCAAAAGAAAAAAAAAGTGCAAAACAATTCATTTCAACATTTTAAAAACTACATCTGCATGTTTTTTTGGAAGATGTGCTTTTAACAAAGATATGTGCTTTAGTCAAAGGCAATTAAGTGTCTCAATGCAAGACTACCTGGCATTTTTTCCCATCTATTTGTAACAAGCCAGTAGAGTTTAGGAGATGCAGTGGTTACCTCAACTTGATCCAAATGAGCTGCAGACCTGTGTTTCCAAAAAGAAACCAAAGCCTAATTTTTATACATTCAGCAAGCACATTTAGAGTTGTATTTTTCAAAAGATCTCAGGGCTTTTCAGCATTGGTGGCAATATAGATGCTAGATTTTGAAAACAGCTCAGGTTCCAGCATTTCCACTCTTCAAAACACACGGGTGTTTGACTTCCAGATCAGCATTGGTGAATTTGGCAAGTCTGCCTTGAAAACTTTGGTTTTGATCAAGTAGAGCTGCTGTAAAAGAAAATGAGCTAAACTACTGGATCTGCGTTTGAGAAAAGAAATTTAGCAAGAAAGAGAGATGATAAAATGAACAAATTAAAGGTTAAATAACCCACCAGGTGCCACTCTGTACTCATCCTCTCAGAATCCCATGCTATTTATTTAGGTGTTTACCTAACACTTCAAACTCAACATCAGACATCAACGTATGTGCAATTCTTGCAAGTACAAAGTGCCCTTTTAGGTAAAAATAAAAGCAGTCTAAAGGCCCCATCATGTAAAACTTGTGCTATTCCTGGCAAAACAACTCTTTCATTCACCTTGCTTTTAATTTTGATGCATCTCCAAGGTTCCCAACTTTGCCAGCAGAAAAAAACAAAAAGGTAAAATGCCACTGGGAGAGCTCTCAGAAGAATCTAGGCTTATGAGACTGGACATTAAACTCTTCTGTGGAGAAATAAGCCATTGCACCAAATGTTTTAGACATTTTTTTTTCAGGCAGAAGGCCTCCTAAGTCATAGAATCACAGAATCATAGAATGGTTTGGGTTGGAAGTGACCTTAAAGATCATCTAGTTCCAACTCCCCTGCCACAGGCAGGGACACCTTCCACTAGATCAGGTTGCTCAAAGCCTCAAAATCAAATTCTTCTTTAACATGGACCAGCTGAAGTTGAACTGAAACCTAATGCTCCAACCCTAAACAGAACTTTTCTTAGAAGTGTCTGATCCAAGAGGAGAGTCACGTTCCACTTCAAAGTAGCTCACACCAGATCGCATATCTTCAATTTTTAAGGCTAGAGCAACATTGTTCTGTTTACATGGAAGGTTTCTAGGTCTGCTGTTTTCGAATGGTACAAAATTTCTTGGAAATTTCTTGTGCTGTAGAAAATCAGATGGTTTTACAGTAATCTCAGACACTATTCTTACTAATTCGAAGTACTGATGATCCAGCCTGGTAAACTTCTGAAAGGAATTATGAGAGCTGGGATGTATTTTCTCCTGCTGAAAACGTCAATGCTTGATTTATCAGTGAATTTCTCTTATACTGCTACGACTTTGCCTGGAGTTGTTGCATTGCTGTTTAGGGGCAAGGGATTTTTTTTTTCCTTCAGCCCTCACTCTGTGATCATGCTCTTTACCTTTCTGATCAGAACAAAATGCTGGGCAGATGATATGCAGCAGAGGGAAAATGTTCTGATGGACCAGCTGTTTCCTTAAATTATATTGTTTTAGGAAATATGCCAGTTCAGATAGAAGAGAAACCATCTGACATAAAATAAAATACTGAGCTTTTTATTACTGCCTTTTTTTAGGTCTCAATTTCCTATTTCATTCCCACTTTTATGTGACAGTCCATCATTCTGAGTCCTGCATCTCATAATATATACAACGTATCTTTATTTATTGTTCTCCTTCAACCCACTAATCACCTCAACGATTCCAATGTGGCTGTTTCAACTAGGCTGCATCTAAAGTTGCATTCAGCAAAACAAAAACAGCCAAACATCCACATTTCCAATGATATGGCATATGGGAAGCAGGACTCTTGCCCCAACCCGTTGTAAATAGCTGGAGAAATGTCCTATTACACTCACAAATACCATAACAGAGATTATAACTGCAAAAATACAAGGATGTTAATACATCCCCTTTCCCCTTTTTTTGTAGTAAAGGCTAGCAAACTGCTAACCTGACCTGGCTGCGTGCTGCAGTGATTCCAGCAGAAAAGCAGCGCCTGGCTGCAGGAGGTTCTGCAGGATGGCACGCAGAAGAAGGTTTGAAACTCAGCAGATGGCAGGGATGGGCACTGTGCCAGCCCAGGGGCACTACCTGGTGCGCCTATGGGATCTCTTGCTGCGTTTGTTATCGAGCTGGGAAAGAGAGACATCTTTGGTTTATTATCCTTTCTCCTTTCTCTCCCCCTGGTATGTGATTTTGCTTTCAGCCACTAGACAACAGCAGTGCTCTTCTCTGCAGTGTGAAAGATCCAGCAACAAAAGGAGAAAAGAAGGGGGGGAAAAAAAAAAAGAAAAAGAGAGGTGGAATCTGTTGTTTTTCTGTAACAACTGGTCAACTCAAACCTGCAACCTGTCGGCCTCCTGTGATTGCTAATAGTTCTGTGTACTCAGAGCCAGCCCACAGCGGTGCTTTTGGACCACAAACTGGGCTGGCATCGTGTAAGCGTGTAAAGAAGCAGCATTTGTCATTGCCACGATTCTGCTGCTTCCCCCCACGCTTGTAAGAGTTGATAACAAGCGACTCAGAGGCAGCACAGCTGGCCTGCGAGATGCCTCTGCAGTAGCAAAGGAATCCCAGAATCCCAGAATGCCAGGGATTGGAAGGGACCTCAAAGGATCATCTAGTCCAATCCCCCTGCCGCAGCAGGACCACCGAGATCAGATCACACCAGAACGCGTCCAGGCGGGTTTGGAACATCTCCAGAGAAGGAGACTCCACAGCCTCTCTGGGCAGCCTGTTCAGAGAGCAGGCACAAGTTATTCCTCCCAAATTATAAATAAGTGCCGTGGGAATGGAGGAGCAGCATTTGCCCTTGCACCTTCTCCCTTGGTTTCATCTCAGGGCTTTGCCTTACTATATGTTCCACGTCAAGTGGTCACAGGGGAATGTCTTGTGTGTACTTTGAAAATGAGGAATTCTTGGAAAACCAGCAACAAGGAGACCTGGAATAAAAAAATCCTTATAGATTTCCTGGCTGAGTCTGACATGGATTTTATAGATGACACAACCAACATCCATCACCCCCAGGTTGAATATGTGGACAAAAAATAAATCTTTTCTCCTCCCCATTGATGTGGTCCCATCAATGTGCCATTTCCCTCTCCTCTTTTCTTCAGCCATAATATAGGACACTGGTAAAATCACCCTTTACTCTGATACAGCTCAGCAAGAGTAAATCTTTTCTCTTGGGAAGGTTTGCAGCAAAGCAATGGAGAATTTCAGGGCAAGTCTAAGGTAAATTGACTCAAGCTGCCTCAGAGACACTTACCTAAATCACCCTTCTTGTAGTGCAGGCACAACTATCCTTCATTTTCACAAGCACTAAAAATAAAACAGCACCATTGAACTCAATTCTTCCCAAATAAAGAGATGTCGGAAAGCAAACTCAAGTTAACCACTTGAAAAATACTTTCCTAGTGCTATAATTCAAAATAATAAGAAAAGAAAAGGAAAGAAAAGGAAAAGAAAGATTTTATATTAAATTGCATTAGCCAATAATCTGATAATCAGGCAATTGAATTTCTTTGTGAATAAGCCCTGCTATATAATGGCAGCCCACATACAGTACCTTAATACTTTGTAGTAGCTCGGTCTTTGCCCTCTCATTATAAAATAAAACATATGGTATTTTCATGTAAAGGATAATGTCAGGTTTGATAGCATGAGGCAGTCAGTAGCTACATTTTAATACTGCAACAGCATCATTCAGGTTTCCTCTCCTGATGAAAAGTAAATTCTTTTTGTCACACAAGGAAATATTCATTGTTTCAAGACTTTTGTGAGAAAAACGGTACAGACATTAAGTCAGAGGCGTGCAAGATCATTCCTGTTCAACTTTTAAAATCAGGCACATCCAAAATATTCTCTTTCAATTTGCATTTCTTTTGATCCACTAGACTTCAGCTGAGACAAGAGAGGAAATTAAGTCAAAGACAGATTCCCTTCCAATTAAAATTGAGTAGAGACAGGAGGATTAATCCTCTCTCCTGTTCTGTCCAGGCTGTGGCTCCCAGGAGAAACGCTGTGTGGTGGCCAACGACACCCACAGGCCCATGGGGAGAGGGTCTCCCCCACGGCTGTGGCTCTGATCATGCCTGCTGGGTGCAGGTCACCAGTGATGAATTCCTCCAGAGCAGCATGGGATCCTCCTCACCCTGGCATAAACCCTACTCTTGCCCAAAATGCCTCCCACATACAGCAGTGGGGTATGGAAAAGTTATCCAGAGCTCAGATATTGTGGGCTTCACCCTGAGCTTTGCTGAAGTGGGCATCAGGGAGGGGGGAAGAATCCTCTGCAACCACATCCCTTAGGATAGGAACTTCTGCTGCATCTGCCCGTGCCAGTAAGCTGTGGGGTAACGGGCTCTGAGCCTTCCCTTCATCTCCACTCCAGCAACCAGTCTTGGTGCATCATTTATTATCTTAATTAACTGATTTTTGGGGACAGGACTTGAAGACAGGGACCTTTTGTTAACAGAGACCTCTGAGCAATGTGTGATAAAGTGCATGCCATGGTCTCCTGCAAAAAAAACCCTATGGTTTTCTGCTAAAGCAAGAAGGGGTTAAGCTGCCTGTGCAGCTGATACGTGGTAGGATTTAAAACTGTCAGCAGTAAAACCAGCATCATTCATATGTGTATGTGCATCAGGATTTAAATATGGATGCCAAAAATGAAAATGCAGCTTACTGAAGAAAGGAAGAACACATTTCCTAATATAGATCAATTCTCCCATTTCTGGAAAAGACTGGGAGAATTAGCAGCACCTGCAAAGGCAGAAAACAGGAAAAGTGAAAGAATCATGGATGATTAATACTCTGAAGGCAAAGACATCTTTCATGGAAAAACATAATGGGCCAGAAATTCAGCTGCTGTACATTAGTGGTTTACATCAGCTGAGGAATGTGTTTCAGGACAATTTCACATTTTTCTTATGTTACCTGGGAGATAAATGATTCAAAATGTAGATTGAACTTAACATGTACTATCTGTCATCTTTTGTTGATTAATAATTTCAGATGTTGTTACTATTATTTACTATAGAGTCATTACACAGTAAATTAAAATACAACAAAACATTAAATGCAGCAAAGCATTACTTAAGCACGATCTCTTAAACCCCAAGCAAATGAAGCAAATCAATTTTAAAGGTCATTAAGGGGAGCTAAAGTTGTAAGAATGAAATTACCAAATTATCTCAGGTCCCAGGCTGCTCCTAGGACAGCTACTGGACAGGGCAGAGATAGAAGCAGTGTTTCCAATTTTCTTCTCACAGATCACCCTGAAACACTCCACTGGGGTGAGAACATCCTATTATGTTCTCACTCTTTAGCTGGAATGGGATGTTTGTAGCCCTGGTTTTCTAAGGGTGTGTTTTTGCATGGTTGCACTGTGACTGTCTCAAAGGTCTCTCCTAACAGTATTTGAGCTGCTCTCCTGGTTTCAACCAAGTTGGAAGGGAGGGTAGAAACCTCAAAGATGAATTGCAGCATTCTGTGAAAACTGGGGCTAAGTAGAAGGGTTCAGCTATTCCCCATGCCACGTGTCCTGCCAGGCAGCTGAACAGCCACAGGGCAGCTCAGAGCGGGCCTCAAAATGTGCCATATCCTGCTTGGGTAACCATTAGCAGATGGCAGAGGGATGGAATTAGGGACAGGGAGCTGAGGACAGGGGAAAATAGAGGAAAGGGAAATGAGGATCAATGAGCAAGTGGGTGGAGGAGAGTGAGAAGTAACGGGGAGCAGCCCTTCAACATCAAGAAGTAAAACAGACTTTTGCAAATAAAGAAACTAATGGATGTTTTTTTCGGCAAAACATATCAAATTAACTTGAAACATTCTCCTCTATGACATTTTCTTTAGCAGGACAATAGTCTGCGAGAGAGAATCTGCAGGATTCCCAAACTTTGGGATTAGCGCTGGAGAATTAGCATCCAGCCTTGCATTGCTTCCTCCAAGAGGAAGGAACCAACACAAGAAGGACATGGAGCTGCTGGAGAGGGTCCAGAGGAAGTCTCAAAGATGATCCGAGGGCTGGAGCACCTCTGCTATGGAGACAGGCTGAGAGAGTTGGGGCTGTTCAGCCTGGAGAAGAGAAGGCTCCGGGGTGATCTTATTGCAGCTTTCCAGTACCTAAAGGGGCTACACGAAAGCTGGAGAGGGGCTTTTTACAAGGGCGTGTAGTGATAGGACAAGGGGCAATGGCTTTTAACTGAAAGAGGGCAGATTTAGATTGGATATAAGGAAGAAATTTTTCACTGTGAGGGTGGTGAGGCACTGGCACAGGTTGCCCAGAGAAGCTGTGGCTGCCCCATCCCTGGCAGTGTTCAAGGCCAGGTTGGATGAGGCTTTGGGCAACCTGGTGTAGTGGAGGGTGTCCCTGCCCATGGCAGGGGGGTTGGAACTGGATGATCTTTGAGGTCCCTTCCAACTCAAACCATTCTGTGATTCTATGATTCTATGAATTGAATAACCCCGTTGCAAAACAGCCACAGATTCAAAGCCCGCACCCCCCAGCACAGAATATCTCTGCAGTAAAGGAAAACGGCTTGCATTAAGGAATGTAAAGTGCACCCCAGATAAATCTTACCTATAAGGATGATATAATTCCCCTATAAAGGAATTCTCCTGATGTGAAATACATAGCAGCCACAAGGATTCATCTCACTAAAAGGACTGTTACTTTTTTATTGACTAAATGGCTAAAATAAAGGATATGCGTGCTCTCTCCTCCAGCACAGACGCACGAGCTATTCAACAAGGGCATATTCTGCCCTGTGATATGGAAGTCTGATGCAGCTTCTTCAAGGAAGGATTGCTGCAGATGTAAAAGGACCATCACTTGCCAGTTTATTTTGCAAGCAAGCTCTGCCCTAATAACTGCCGCATCCTCTGCTGCTCCTACAAGAAGCTGGCAAGAACTGGTTAGCCATTCTTTAGAAGTCCATATAGTCCATGCCTTATAGTGACTTCATTAAGAGAAGGCATAACCTGACATTTTTCCACCATGCTCAAAACCAAGACCTTTTCCTTAGCTCCCTTTCATGGAAGAAGAACCTCCTTCAAAAAAACAAGAAGAAAACACATCTGAGGCGTGTAGCCCAAGCCATCGAGGGAGACACCACCAAACACAATTCCATCAAATGCTGGGGGAACAGGAGTGCATTTGGCTGAGCTTTCAATATAAATCCCTTTTATTTCCTACTTTGGCTTGGTAGCTGGGAGAGAGCTATGATAAATACAAAGCTTTGCTTTAGTTCAGTAAAATCAATGACTAAAAATCCTAATTTTACTGCAAACCAAATGTGCGGTTAATGTCTGCTGGCTCCTGCCTGTGCACGTTGTTGGCAGCTGGCAGTTGTTCACCAGGCTGTTCCAGCATCTTAAGGCCACCACTCACGTGCCACCCTTGTACACGTACTTCTTGCCTTGGTGAAGGAGACCTGGAGCAATGGACCTCCTTGGACTAAGGTGCAGTCCTTGTGAACACGGCGGTGATGGGCTCAAAAAAACTGTCACGTGTACTTCACTGCAACGACAATCAATACGACCAAAAAAGATATGATGGGCTGGTGAAGAAAATGGACAGGAAAGCAAACAGGATTGTGACTTCACGTGTAGCAGGGATGCAGTTCCCTGTAGAAATCCAGCTTTTCAAGTGGCAATTTCCACATCCTTCAGATCCCTTTGAATTGTGGTACAAAAAGGATCATCTTCTTTGATTTAAAGCTAAGATTAAAACATGGGCCACGACTGGACACAAAACATTTGCTGATGCCTGGATCACATACCAAATTCCACAGTGGCACTTTCTTCTAGTATAGTAAGACCAGGATACACTTTATTTTTCTGGGATAATACAGACACTTTGCAATTCAGGATCAGAGTGGTTTACCTCTTCCTGCTGGGACCTAACAGCCAGCATCTTTGACAGCTGAAAATTTCGTCTAAGGGAAGAGAGAAAAAAACTCTGACTGTACCCAAAAAAGGAAACCACCTACTGGTGCTAAGCCCATTGCCCATCCAAGTGAGGCTCATGTATACAACAGATTGCAATACATATGCAATACACGTGCATATACCAACATGTATAAAAACAATTTACTAAAATCAATGCAACCGAATAACCACATTTTCCTGCTTTCTGAGTTGAACTCTGAAGTTCCAGTTGAATCTAGGAAAGAAAGATGAAGATCTGGCCATAGGAAGAAGAAGTGGACTTCTACTTATCCTACAGAGTAGTGTCACAAGTATTTTGGGGAAGCTAAACAGTTGGCACCCTCTCTCCTTTCCCATGAAGTGTGCTAGATAGCAATGCAAACAGTGTCTGATACCAGTGCAGGTATTTGGTGTGGATTACAGCAGATTTGAAAAGCCCAGGAGCTACCTAGGATCTAATTCCCCCACAAAAAGCAGCGTGTGCCTTAGCCAGCGAGAAAAGCTGAATGCAAAAATAATTAGAGATAATATAAAATGGCTTCTCCCTGCGAACAGCAGGAAAACATGCACTGCAAGTAGAGCGGCGTGACTAATTGATTTGAGGGGTTTGTTTGCAGTCTGAAAACCAAACACACCCAACACGTAGGTTTTTGAGTTCAATAAATCTAATGTATCCTACTATCCAACAGACTCCACTGTGTTGCTTCCCCAAAGTCCAATAAGCCATGAATTTAGAAGCCCTTCCCTCACCAGGGCATTTCTTCTCCATTTGAACACCTATTTTCACAAAATTCACCATGAGACTTTTGGCATCCAGACAGTAAGTATAATTGTAATGAAGAGGGGACAGACCCAGGCATACATGCACGCAAACGTGTGACCAGATGGGGCAACAAATGCATCTTCATCTCCACATCCAGACTGTATTTTTGTATTTTTTACAGAGAGAAAACAGAACCACTACGTTGCCAGACAGTCACAAGCTTTAAGGTTGCACACCCTGCATCTCTGAGCAGCATTTGGGCAAGAAAACTCTTCCCATCCACCCATATGAAGATACACCTCTTGCAGTAAGAGTTGAATTAGCTTGAGAAAATAATTATCCCGACTCTACCCTATTGTATCCCCTTCATATCTCCCAAGTGGGATTGCTTTCTTCTTGGAGGAATAAATGAAAGAGTTAGATGAAGAGAAAAAACAGGTATCCTTGCCTCTAAGCTTGCAACAAACGAGCACTGAGGATCAACCACGTCCTTCTCCTTTCCTGCACAGCAGCTGTGGACACTGGCAGACAACAGCTGGTTGTGTCAACACATTTTAGGAAAATTGCCCAAATAGCGTGCTGCTCTGGTGGTCTAGTGGTCAGAAAAGAACAAGAAGAAAAAAAGATAACGTTTTTCATAAATCGAGACAATGAGGGGAAACAGGACTCCTTTGTTCTTTCCCCCAAAAGCCCTTCTGTTATTTATCAGGGTACAAGTGGAGCTCCTTCCTAAAACAACTCATCTCCACAGTTATTACAGCATTTGTCAAAACAGCAAGTTTTCACGGTGAGCCAATGTTATAAGAGCTGTTGAGACAGAGCAAGGTATATAAACACAAAAAATCCAAAATGTCCTGGCTTGCCCATTGCAGCAGAAGGCTGTTGCATGGGCAGTTGTCAGATAGTGACCAGGGTTCAGCTGCTCTCCTCCAAGGTGCTAGCTTGCGAGTAAAAGCACACAAGAACCCCCTTTTGGGACAATTCCTGCTCAGAGCTGATGAGATATTATCAGTTCTGTAGCTATAACGGGGATATTTTTCCAGAGAGGATGCAGATTTACGTGAAGTTTTAGGGCAGCCATTCCTTTTAGTCTTGCTATACAGATTTCCAATGTCTAATGCAACCACAGTTTAATGGAAGGATAAATTACCTTCTCCCTTGGAACAAAAGAACTTGTGTGAAACATCAATAGACTGTACAGCTCTCTGCACCTCTGCTTTTAAGAACAGGGTCACTTACAGCATCATAGAATGGTTCGGGTTGGAAAGGACCTCAAAGATCATCTAGTTCCAACCCCTCTGCCATGGGCAGGGACACCCTCCACTACACCAGGTTGCCCAAAGCCTCATCCAACCTGGCCTTGAACACTGCCAGGGATGGGGCATCTACAACTTGTCTGGGCAACCTGTTCCAGTGCCTCACCATCCTCATTGTAAAAAGTTTCTTCCTTAGATCTAATAGAAATCTATCTTCTTTCAGTTTAAAGCCATTGCCCCTTGTCTTATCACTATACACCCTTCTAAAAAGCCCTTCTATCTTAAAAAAACTAAGATATAAACACATGCAAGTATCTTCTGCTTTGTTTCCTTAAACATGATGATCTTTGCAGAGAGACAGAAAGAGCTGTACTTCACTTCTTAGAGACACATGATATATTTATTCCTCCTTTCCAGGCCTGAGAAGGAATTCAAGCAGCTATTTCACAGAATTGAACCATTGCAGCTCTGACACCTTGGTCCAAGACCATGGAAGAGCACAACCTCTGACCATGCCTGAGGGCAAAGCATAAAGGCATGTGTAAGAGGCAGGGTTTTTAACAAGAGTAGCATAAAATTAACAGTCAGCTATTAGCCTTTATGTACACAGAGTGTTTATTTCCAAAGTAGGTTCAAGCCCATGAAAAGAAAAGATGTCTCTGTCCTCGGGAGGGCTGAAAAAAAAGGCTGAACAGTGGAAGAAAAAAAGGCTGGTGACAAGGGATCCTGGGATGCTGCACAGCTGCTGCAACTTTCTTCTTTTCCAATATGAAATGTCATGACACAAGCGGGAGCCACATTCAGCCATCAATATTTATAAATCCCAGAAACTACCAACTTGCTTTTGAGAGCAGATTTTTATGTGCAGTGCAACTCCAGCGGACTAAAAGGCAAGCTCGATACATAACTAATGAGAAATGAGATGAAATTAATACACTGTAAGCCTGGGCTAAATCTGTTGGTCCGATTTATTCATTGCCGTGTTGATCTGAAACCTTTAAATAAAAAATTCAACCTGTTCACAACCATTATTTAATTAATCCTCCAAAGGTCTATGAATAATGAGACAAAAATAACAGTGCCCTTTGTACAAAGAAGGAATAAAAACAGAGATGAAATATTTTGGCTGAGACAGGCACTTGTAGAACAAATATCCCCACCTCTCCTCCTTCAGCAAATGTAAAAAGAAAATATCTTTCTCGAAAAAATGAGAAGGCTGCAAATACAGCTGTCAGCCAGCACCGAGGTGATCATCACCTAACCTGAGACAAAAAAAATATTCTTGTTTCTGTAGGAATACCTTGGCTGATAGGCCACAGCTTGGGCAGTGAGTGAGATGCTGAGCTGAAGCTCAGTGTTTCCTTACTCAGTATCTGACCTCTTCGCGTTTGTGACTGAATTCATCCTTCTCACACATTTGCCCAGCAAGGCACCACTTTAATGCCTGTTTCAAAAGGGGAAAGTATAAACAGAGTAATTCAGTGTCTAGCCAGTATTGCAGGAAAAAAACATCACACAGGAAAGAAGTTGAGGAAACTGCTCTCATTTCACTAGCTCACGAGAGGAAAAAAAAATATCTATATACATACAGATATATAAAGAACCCACTAGCTTTTTAGGTGAAATTTTTAGGCGAAAATTTTCCAGGAGAGCACCTGGGCAGTAGTGAAAAATAGCAAAAATTCGAGCTTGAATGAATGATCCCTACAACTGTAACACACTGTGAATGAAAGCCCAGCCAATGCTACGTCCTGTCTAGCCCTGGCTCCACATGGCGTGAGGCTTGCTCTGGAAAACTCTCATCCACACACACAGTAACACCTGCAAACGGAGCCTGGAGCACTGACAATATTTCAGCTGGCAATGACTATAAAGCCCCTTAGTAGAGATTCCCAAAGCTAAGCAGCCTCAGGTTGGCAAAAACGTTTCATTCTGCTTGAAAGGAAAGTCTGTTCCAGTGGTCATCAGGACACTTTTGTTTCTTTGCAAAAATCTGTTGATTCCTTTCAGGGAAGATCCAATACTCCTCAGTTGTGATTGAAGTTGCAAAGAGGAGTCACCTCCTTAATCTGGACTAAGAATAAACCCTAGGAGAAATAGGCTACACCCATGTGAGAAAGAGAGGGGAGGATTGCTGTCAGCTTCTAAGGAACATAGTGACCTATTTATCCAGAAAGTCTCCATCTATGCTCTTCTTTGGCTTGTCCAACCTCATCATCCATATCTGAACTCTTTTCAGCAGGCTAGCATGAAGGAAAATAGAGAGACCTTTTGTGAGAAAAGGATTTGGGGAAAAAAAAAGAAAGAAAATCAGAGAAGGGGAGATCTCCAGAGAAAAAGAAAGAAGTCAACCAACCAAGTCATTGTGAAGATGGAGTCTTTTATCTCACTGAAAGGCAACATGCAGTGGGCATTGCCCAGCCAGCTGGGGCCCAAACTTGGGCTTTTCTCAGCCCTATGTTTTTCTAGCAAAGGAGTCCAGCATACTGCTATATCTTACATATAGAATAATGGAGCTCTACTGGATGTGCCAATGGAAAAAGCTCCCACGTTGCTGAATTAATACATACAACGATATCAATTGAGGCACTGCCAGTCTGTGGAAATTGAACACCAACCACATGCTTGCCCTGGGTGCTCAGGAAGGCAGGCCAGAGGCTAGGCTAACTGGCAATGTGGTACCATGCTGGTTAATTCTTTCCTATAGCACCAGGGTGGGAACCCTCCTGAACACAGGTGCTCTTCAGTTGTGCCTTTTGTGCTATTGCCTCTATGTTTTTGGAGTGAGTGTCCTCCTGCTTCTTGAGCTGAAAGGTCTCAGTGCCCCATCAGAGAAAGGGACTACCCTGTGCTTCTCTCCAGCCCAATCAAAGCAGTGCAAATGCCAAAGTAGGAGAACATTTTGTATTCTGAGCTAATAAGAAGAGACGGTGAACGGAAGACAAAACAAGCCATTTACCAAATTTGCCTTCCCAAGATGGGTCATCTTGCAGTGAGGAATAAAGTCTGCAGGTTCACTTTTTGTTTTCCTAGTGCATCGATGCATTTCCCCTTTCAAGTAGTCCCTGCTCTTTCTCTTCATAGGCACACACGTGTGTTTCCCACCCTTCTGAAAGGAGGGGCAGAAGAAAGAAAGAAAGAAAGAAAGGGTTCAATGATTAAAACCTCACCTGCCAAGAATGCGACACCCAGTACCATCCTGTGCAAGCCCATCAGGCAGAAACAAGCCTGTCTGTCAAGGAAGCAGCTGAAGGTTTGAGCTCTGGTCCCTTCAGACTGCTGATAAAAGCAAACCCAGGTGGGATCAGGCTGTCAAAGCAAAAGGCCACCCTTTTAACTCAGTTACTCAAACCAGACTGAAAATAAACACTCAGCCTGGCTGAATACTTTCAGAAAACTGGTGAAGGTTAAACAATGAGTAACTGCCACGTTGCCTCTTTACCTGGCATTAAACCGTGTGACACAGGGAACAGTCAGAGGCCTAAGCAGATTTGCAACCTGGAGCTGGATGGATTCAGAAGCACCAGGATGTTTTGGGACTGAATTCCCTTTACAACTCCAGTCTCCCTGGTTGGAGATAAAAGGAGGCGGGCACTCTATGTCCTACAGTTCAAGTAAAGCAGCTTTTCTGTGCTTCAGTCTGCAGCTGCAGATCAAGGAGTTGGATGGGATCTCCTAAGGAGCTGTGTATTAAGGATTTCAGGTGCCAGAGGCTCTGAAAATCTCTACACTGAGGCTATCGGCTTCTCTGCAGCTGGAAGCACTGAATCTTATGTGACAAGAAGCTAAGTAATACTGAAGCGATTAAAGGAGCTGCCCAAGGGAGAAGAATTTCAAAGAGACATCCTCCAGTCACCCCGAGTCTTCCCCTGTCTCTTGCCATCCCTCAGAACTCAGACTGCCTTTGTGCTCCACCACAGCCCTTTCCTTTGCAACCAAAACTCATTGCACAGGCAGATGGCAAACAAAAGTAACTATCCCATTGGTATACAGGCAGATCAGGAGTGTCTTCCTCCATAAAACGCGGAATGGCCTCAAAGTAAGGAGATGTTTCTTACTACCTGGCTTAAACATCACTAGAGTGTGGAATGAAACCAGCTTCTTGCTAGACAGCTGAGTGTTTCAAGTGAACATCTCCCAAACAAGCAGCAGCACTCAGACTAGTCAACCAAAAGCATTACTACCAGTCACTCTAAGCCAAGTGGAGAAAAACGATGCCACACTGTTGCCGAGGATATATTTTGCAGCTATCATCATCTCAGTAAAATATACGTGTTATAGAATCATAGAATCACAGAATGGTTTGGGTTGGAAGGGACCTCAAAGATCATCTAGTTCCAACCCCCCTGCCATGGGCAGGGACACCTTCCACTACACCAGGCTGCCCAAAGCCTCATCCAACCTGGCCTTGAACACTGCCAGGGATGGGGCAGCCACAACTTCTCTGGGCAACGTGGTCTGCAGGGAGGCTTAGCACAGATCTCACAGAGCTCTGCGCTGGTACGAGCTCAGCACTGGTCAGGTCTCTTATCAAGCTAATAGCTACACCCAGCAGTGTCTCAGTGCCCCCAAACCAAAACTTGAGCATTAAACTAATTAGCAGTATGCTAGTGCTTTTACACATCCTCTGCAACCAGCAGGATAAAAGATAAATAAATTGTTAGCCTCTCCTAAAGGCTTCCAGACTATTTATTTATAGACTCATTTATAGGTGCCCTTCACAGAAGCATCTGACCTTTTCATAATGATTACTGAACCTCTCCCATAAAGTCTGTGCATAATGAGACAGCATTATAGTGCCCATTTTAAAGAGATGAGAACACGGACTGAAAGCAAGTAAATGAAATGATCTGGTTGCAGAAGCAATCTGTTCCACAGACACGTGCCAAACAAAGACGCTATTACTTTATCACATCTCCTTTAAAAACCACTCAGACTGCTCTGGTGCTGCTGGAAGAACTTTGCAAGACTCTAACAGCTATTGATTGGCACTGGACCCAGCAACTGGTAGGAATAAGATGCTCACAGTCAAGCCATCCCATCAAACACTAGCAGCACCTTCTGATCACTGTTGCTCTTCACGGAATGGACCTGTGAGCGACAAAACAGCCATTTTGAAGATGGCTTTCCTTCCAGTCTCCTAAGCTGCTCTTGGCACACATCTCAAGGTGGGCACAGGTCTCCTCTGCCTAGAAATTAAGGTATGTTGGAGTGTCAGAGCGAAGCTTCATTTCAACCGTTTGAACAACCCCATCACTCACAATATTTACCTTTCATTTGCTGTCAGCTGTTGCTTACCAGCCTGGGCTGCAGCTCCAAGGACGCTGTTGAATCTTCCACAGCCAGGAGGAAATGGCCTTCCTCTTGTAGGCAGGGTCTGTACCTTGGGTTAATTAGTTAATTAGTTCATTATATTCAACTTAGTCCAGCTGGGTAATAATGATTGGATGCCATAGTCAGCGAGACATAGGTTGCTGCACTAACACTTGTCCATAAGTACCAACCATGAATTTGATTCCTTTCTGCACTCTCATGCTGGAAAGTTTCCAGAGTGTTTTTCACAAGCAAAGATGCCATCTTGTCTCTAAAGCAAAAGCAAAAAAGGTATTGCTAGAGCTGCATCTCATGGATGAATTGAACCTCCCTATTTCTAGAGGATGACTGGTTTGAAGCCTGTATCCCAGAGCACTGAGAATCACCTGATGAAACCAAAGTCGTGTGAAAACTCACTGACTTTCATTATCAGAAAAGAAAGAGATCTAAGATCAGATGCAGACCAAGCACTGCCATGTCCTAACTTTCTGCTTTTGCCACAGAAGTAGCTGACATCTCCGCTAAGAACTCTGCAGGAAATGTAAGAAACATAAAGGACCACACACAAAACTCCTTCCAGGTCGATGTTTGTGCCAGAGTAGTTTTTGTCCAAATTCAGATTAAAATAAAATCAAGCCTGAAAGTTTCTCCACTGATCAGGAACGGCAGCATGGGCATAACATGTCTCTCCCCTGAAGGTAAGTTGCTAGCAAGTCCCCGAAAATATCCTCAGTTCTACTCTTGCCTGGTGTTGAAGGACTGCACTACCGAGGAACATATTTTTCTTTTAAGCTGTGCTATCAAAAGCCTCTTTTCCTATATACAGTATCATAAAATAGTGCAGATGGGTAAATCTGGCTCATTTCTTTTCACACCAAAACAGTCTCCAGGAGAGGGTGAAATATGCCCTCATCTCTCGTGTCCCAGAGCACCACATTTGAGGCATCCAGGGATTCAGCAGAAATGAGGCTACAGAAACTCACTCAGACAGCAAAGAACAATCCCAGCAAAGTGCATCAGACAGCTTGGAGACAAACTCTTTCATGAAGGATTTCATGACCTTGCTGGAAGCTATTGTTCTGTCCCTATACAGCATGTACAACTTATTAATAGATACTTATCTTCCAAAGGAAAGAACAAGAAGAATAAGTGTACATTTTAAGAAATTGAGAAAAGAATGACTTTTTAAGTATGACTAGGTGATCACAAGCACTTCTGAAAGGATTATCTTCTGAGATATGCCATGCTTTACCTAAAAAGAGCCAGGCTCTCTTGGGTGCCCCACACAGCCAACGTGGCAAACTCATGATGATGCTGACAGAAACAAGGGAGTGTTTCTGCAAGTGTCTAGTTTGTTTAGGTATATTTGAAAAATAGCTGGATGAGGCTTTAAGCAACCTAGTCTAGTGGAAGGTGTCACTGCCTGTGGCAAGGGGGATGGAACTAGATGATCTTTAAGGTCCCTTCCAACCTAAATCATGCTATGATTCTATAAAAAGAGTCAGGAGGTTGTTTTCCACTCAATGCTTCTTGTCACTGCAAATAGAATTTACATTTCAAGATAAACTTTATGTTTAAAACTCAAAATTTCAGTGATTTTTGAATTTAGGTCAAATAATAGTTTTTCAACACACTGGAGTTGTCTTTTTTTTTTTCAATGAGAATCATAGAATCACAGAATGGTTTGGGTTGGAAGGGACCTTAAAGATCACCTAGTTCCAACCCCCCTGCTATGGGCAGGGACACCCTCCACTACACCAGGTTGCCCAAAGCCTCATCCAACCTGGCCTTGAACACTGCCAGGGATGGGGCAGCCACAGCTTCTCTGGGCAACCTGTTCCAGTGCCTCACCACCCTCAATGTAACAACTAGAGGTTTTAATTACCTTTTTTTTCTTTTTTGTCCCATGAACAAAATAACACAGTATTCATACAGTTCTGTTCCACATTAAGGTTTGTACTAATGAACAGCTCAGGATCTGAGATTTCCATCCCAAACGGCTAATGATTTGATTTTATACTATAGTATTTTAATCGAAACAACCCCTAAGGGCATCACCATACAAGTAAGTCCAGACATCTTTACCACATGAACTAAACCAAATTTTCAAGTAGCAGCTCAAAAAGCTACATCCAGGACACAGCCCTCACCTTACATTTCAGCCTGGCATCAGCGAGGGAAACAGCACCGTTATATTGTGTTAGATTATATGGCAACTCATTTAAAACAGTGCAGTTCAGAGGTTACCATGCTATAAAGTATTTGTTTTTATTGCCTTCCTCTTTTGATATTTTAAAGAAAGATAAGGGTAGAAGAGGGATACGTACAAAGCAATTTGATTGTCCGTGCACTCGCTGGGTTACACAAAGATTCAGTGCTTGCTTTCAGCTTTTTTATTATTATTTTTTTAAATAAGAAAAACCTTGCAGGAGACACGGAAACTGTTATGATTATTTGTTCAATTGATATGATGCCTCTTAAGGCTAGTTTCTAGTTTAAAACTATCATTCTGGCAAACAAAGATTAGACTATTTCCAGACCAAGGTGGATATGCTAAGCCCCCTTGTAATGCCTGCAGAAGTGGAGGAACTAATGAAGGAAAAAAATATCTTTGGGATCTAGACCTGGCCACAAGTGTACCCTTGCCAGGATATTTAATGAATATTTTGCTGCTTTGTGCTGTTTGCTAGATACCTGCCCTCCAACAACTACAGATTCTGGAAAGACTCTACAATCACAAGAGATTGGGCTATAACAAGCAATATTTTAACTAAAAGCTCAAAAATATTTTTGTCTTAAAGGCAGTTTATTCTTAAAACAAAGACTTTCTTGTGCTTCTAAATCTTGCTTTTTTTTTTTACTTTTTTTTTTTTTCTTCCCCTTAAAGATGTAGTGTTTTGCTCCAATTGAGAAAAGAGCCTGACTGTGGAAAGTGGTGGAGATGCCTGCTCCTGAAGGAGTTTGTAGAGCACTGTCTCCTGTGGTAAGGACTCCTGACAGTGAAGCAGAGATGTATTTGCAGTCTGTGGCAAGGGACTCCATGCTGGAGCAGGTGGCTGTGCCCTAAAAACCTGTGACTCCATGGGAAAAGCCTATGTTGGAACAGTCTGATGGGTAAGGATTGCATCTGGCAGGAAGGACTTGTGTCAGAGAAGTTCTTGGAGGACTGTCTTCATTGAGGAGGTGCCCCACATTAGAGCAGGAGAAGGATTGTAAGGAGTCTTGCCCAGTGAAGAGGAAGGAGCAGCAGAAACAACCTGTGACAAACCAACCACAACCCCCATTGCTCATCCCAGTGATATGCTAGGGGAGGAGGTAGAGCTGGGAAGAAGAAAGGGGTGGGGGGAAAGTGTTTTTAAGATCTGGCTTTTTTTCTTGTTATCCTCTTTGAAGTAACTATTAATGAATTAATTCGATTTGTCTCCAAGCTGAGTCTGTTTTGCCCAGGGCCACGGTCAGTGGGTGATCCCTCCCTATTCTTAACCCTCAGGCCTTTCGGTACATTTTTTTTCTCCTCTCCACCCCACCAAGGGGGAGGGATGAGCGAGCAGCTGCATGGTATCTTAGCTGCCAGCTGGGCTAAAGGATAACACAGGTGTTCCCTGTCTGTCACCAGCAGATCAATCCGTGATCACATAGATCAATCCGTGATCAAAAACCCCAAAATTCTGCTGGTGGCATCACGCTCAGAGCCAGGTATTGATCTGCTGGCTCTTCCTGTTTCTTTCCTCACCATTCTGTGCAACTGGAAGGATAGAGAAGAACAGAGGAGGACAGGAGGAGAGGGAATGGCCTCAAGTTGTGCCAGGGGAAATTTAGCTTAGATATCAGGAAAAATTTCTTTCCAGAGAGGGTTGTGAAGTATTGGAACAGGCTGCCCAGGGAGGTGGTGGAGTCCCCATCCCTGGAGGTGTTTAAAAACCGTGTGGATTTGGTGTTGAGCAACATGGTTTAGAGACCCTGACAGGGCAGGGTGAATGGTTGGACTCAATGATCTTGAAGGTCTCTTCCAACCAGATGATTCTATGATTCTAACACTGCCTGTGCTCCTGATCCCTTCAGTTGTCATCCCAAGACTCTGAAGTCTCTCTTGATTGCCCTCAGACTTCTTGTTGTAACTTCATCGCTGCCTACCTGAAACAATCAATGATGGATAATAATCTGAGGGCTGTACCAGGGTAGGAAGCTTTCTTCACATCTTTAGGCAGCAGACTTCCCTAACAAGTGTGTCCAGTCCGCATATCGTGCCTTCTGTCCCCCTCAGGAAGGAATCTCCGATGAGAACGACCTGTCTTTTTTCCCTTTATGGAAGTGGCTCTGACCCAGGGCATAGGCTGCCTTAACCTTGGCAGCACTGAGCCATCACCCTCATCATCGTTCCGTTCCGCTCGCGGAGCCTCACGCCTGTTACACAAGGACACCCGGGAAGGCGGCGCGGTCACAGCGGAGATGCACCTGCTGGTTGCTCCTCAACCTCCGGATTGCTCCTCGCCTCCTGCAGGAGCTCCGTCCCCAGGATTCCCTCTCCCTGGGTGCACCTCCCTCGAGTGCCCTCGCTGCTGCTGCCTGGTACCTGCGGAAGAGCAGGACACAGCCTGCAGCCCGACACCCGCCTGGCAGCGTGTTCCCACCACAGCTCTGCCCGGGAAGCTGTGCCAGTCGTGGTGGGTGCAGAGCTCAGAGAGGCCATGCCTTCCTGCCACGTGGATGCCATTGCTCCCTGGTCGAGCTGGCAGAGCTACAGGGCCCTTCCTGCACGTCCTTTTGCGCAAACTGGTGTGCCATGCCCTGTTCGCCCTCCCTGGTCACTCCTGCTTTCTAGTGTTCCCAAAGGGCTTCTTTTATACGTAGGGGGTGTCGCTCCTGGCTCTGCCCGGATCTCACCAGCTGCTGGCTCGTGGCAGCTCTCTCGGCTCCCCCCTGAGGTCCCCTGGTTTAGGAAACCCCCCTGTGCACCGCACCAGAGCGCTCTGCTGCGGATTGTGCCTCGGTAACGTGAGATTTCTTGCTTGTATGAGCATTTCAGAGTGATTGACTTTGGGTAGCAGGGAGCTGAAGTCATGCCAGACCTGTTTCATTCTGACATTTATTTGTGCAATGAAATCCAAGGATCTTTTCTTTCCTCTTCTCTTTTTTTTTTTTTCCCTCTGTGCTTCAGTCAGTACTCTCTCTGTGACATTAAAATCCATCACGCTGCTGGCCCTGGTGTACCCATTAGATTGTACGTGCCAACAATGCTAGAGCTCCACGATGGGAGAGAGGCAGCAGAAAGAAAGCAAATATATGTGGCCCAAGGAAGTCAATTTTAATTTCTTCCTAAGCTTTCTCTGATTTAGGGTGAGATTCTGCTACCCTTAATCATCCTGTGATACACTAACGTCCTTCTGAAGGAGGCAGCGATGAATAAATGCCATGCAGCCAGAGGCACTTCTCCTCCCATTCATTCCAGCGCGGCACAAGATGCCCGAAGCAGCCTTTGGTAGCGTTAACCTGCCCAACTGAGAGAAACGTCCACAAAAAGAGCCATTTCCTCAATTAAAGAAAATTAGAGGGACACTTAGAGAGAAGTGGCTCTTTCCCACTCCTGATTACTGACAGACACACAAAGCCACACAGCTCCAGGGTCTGGAACGGAAGCCACCTAGTCCTCTTAACATTTCCCATACAAACTCCTACATTTATTTTTACTGTCCTTTCCCCCCTACATCCAGAAATTGGTTGAAACAGAGTCCCTGTGGCCAATGCCTGTAATTTCAGAGCCCTCCTGCTTTGCTGATGAGTCGCCAGTGCAACAAGCCTTCTTCCTGCGCGAAGGAGAAAGGTCACCTGGAGGACAATGCAGAAGAGCCTCCCCATTGCTACCTGCGTGCTGTCGGAGACAGAGCAAACATGAGTTCCCACTGTCACACGTCCTATTAACCTTCAGCAGTCACTCGGCGTGCTCACGAAATGCCATACAGGAAGGCAATCCATATAGCCAGCGTTGGAGCGTACGGTGGCAATCAAGCATCGCCAAGGCTATGCGCTCTCAAACGCAAAGCAGGAAGAGCAGAATTGACATTTAGGGGCAGATGTGCAATGATGGCTCACTTCAGCTGCACAAGGCTAGTGGCTCTACTGCTAATTTTGTCGGAGACCTTTTACGTGCCGTTCTAGGTGATTTGTGTTCAGTTTGGTTTGAACTTCATTCATAGCCAATGGTCCAAAATAATAGCAAACGGAAATAGCTGAGAACAAGTGCTCATTTTCATTGTGCCTCTCGGATGTCCAAGAGGGCAGATTTAGATTAGATCTAAGGAAGAAATTCTTCACTCAGAGGGTGGTGAGGCACTGCAACAGGTTGCCCAGAGAAGCTGTGGCTGCCCCATCCCTGGAAGTGTTCAAGGCCAGGTTGGATGAGGCTTTGGGCAACCTGGTGTAGTGGAGGGTGTCCCTGCCCATGGCAGGGGGGTTGGAACTAGATGATCTTTGAGGTCCTTTCCAACCCGAACCATTCTATGATTCTATGTGACCTCCATCAGCATTCCTGGGTTCACCGTACTGCAAATACAACACGCATGTGTCAAATGACACTGGGTATGACACTGGGTAGCTGTAGTTTTGCTCTGACAGGGTTCAGCTATGTTATTTCCAGTTAGAGGCAACTGGTCCTAACAGCACTTGATTCTCCACACCTGTTAGGGCTGCAGAAGAGTCAGGCCATGCCTGGGGAAAGATGCGACACTGTTTTAGTTAGAATATAGTTGCTCCAGCTTGGTCTTTAGTTGATCCCCATCAAATGAAGAGTTTCTTCAGAACCTGTGGAAGTCTGCTGTCCAGCTGAATCATGGTGTTTGAATTCAGGCAGTACCAGCAGAGACAAAGGTGACAAAATACAGAGAGGAGAGAAAAAAGAGAAAGAAAAGTCTCAGGAAAGAGTTAAATGGAGTGAAAAGGCTCAAAACTGATAAATGAGATTTACCTGGAATAAGAAAGTAATAGGAAGAGAGACAGAGGAGAAAAAATACGAAGTGAGCAGTGAAAGGAGTTCACGGAAAAAGAGAATTTGAAGATGATTGGGAGACATCACACAGAAAGGAACCAAAGAAGAGAAAATTTAGAAAAAACTGGAAAACAAGCTATACCTCTTACTACTGCCTTCTCCCTTCCTGAAATCTATCTGAGGTTTTGCTTGGAGCTCTGTCACCCTGGCCTTGCATTTAGGATATCATTTGAAATGAAACACAAAAAGTCACAGAAATGACAGGGCACATTCAAAAAGGGTGTTGTAAGAGCTCCCATTCTGGGCAAAACACACCTCTTTGTTCACATGTGAACAAGTTGCAGTGTGCAGTTTTCTGAGCACGTGGTATTTTGCAGGACCAGGCAGATGGGTCTCTCTGCAACTTGCTGTGTTGAGCAGCACTACCTCTAGCTGCTCCACAACCCTCCTTTTCCTGCAACTGCTGCTCTTACCTACCAAGGCAGAGTTGCAAACACCAACCCTCACCTTCCCAAGTAGCTTTTATTTACTTTGTCCCATTTGCAAAATGTTTCCTCTGGATAAAAGATGGAGTTGTGACGAAGAGCAACTAAAAGGCAGCTTTTGAGCCTTACTTTCTTATAGAACTCTGTTGATGAAGGACAAAACTCAGGATGAAGCTCTTCCTTCAGCTCTGGTGTTTATAGAAGGGCTCTTTCTTGTGCAACCTCTGCTTGTCTTTTGCCGAGCTCAAACACCATCTTTCCTCGCTGAGAACACTGACAGAGACTCTCCTATACTTGGCTAAATAAAACTTGTAAGAATTGACATACTTGTCAGATTTGTTGAGATTTATTCAGAGTAAGAATTACCAGGAAGGAGAAAACCAGAAGAGGATTACTCCGTATGCCCCATTTCCTTTGGAAACCAAGCTAAAAGCTTTACAGATAGGCTTCAAAAATAGTTACACTCATTAATCTTTGATTGACCTTCCTGATGCTATCAAAACTGAGAGCAGTGACCCATGTGTTTTCCATTTGATTTGCTGCGTTCTTGTTCAATAGGTTAAAATCTAGGACACATCTTGAAAGACAACTGCTTGACTGGGGCAACCAGAAACCATCTGCTTGACGACGCTCTTCCACACTACCTGTAAGTCTTCCTGAAGCGCCCACCCTCTCCCAGTGGCAAAGGAGGGTCATAGCTCAGCGATGCAAGTCTGACTCACAAAACAAGGAGCTGTCACTACTGCAGACCAACTTGCCAGCTCCATTGGCATCTCGTGTCATTAATAAGGCTAACGAGGACTTGCCTAAGTCAGGTGCAGAAAGTCAGCGAGGAGTTGAAGGTACTTCCAAAATGTTAAGTGCTTCTCACACCACACCAAATTTCTGCACGTATGATAATTGTAAACTCTGAAATGACAGACTTGTAGAGTAAATACAAGCATCCAGAGGCAGACAGGCCAGCTGAAGCTGCACAAATCAAAAACACAGTGCCAGAAACCACGTCTGGGTACGGGAGCCTGACGGTCGGCTACGCTACATCTGCAGATTGCCTCCAGCGTGCTTCAGCCAGCGCCAACAAGGCATTTCCCAAATTCTGCTGTTAGCACAGCCCAGGCACTATGTCCAACAGGCAGTTTCCATGCGGGCATGCAGCTCAGCTGAAGGAGTTTAACAGCATGGACAAGGTCAAGTCCTGCCATCTGGCCTGAAAACCAAAAATCACTCTCTGCTACCATTTAATCTACTAGCGCAGATGTAGCCCACAGCTGATGGGAGCTCTGACAGGGCTCACTTCCTCACATGCCATCCACTATTTACTTTCTCCAACTTGAATCCTTGAAAAGATGTCCCATTCTTTAAAGATCAACATCCTATAGCGTCCTACTCTTGCAACACGTATATAAAACCACCCCAAAACCCAACTCTAACTGGAAAGTTATCTCTCTAGACGGTAGTCACCAATCCTTTCCCAGTTCCTCCCTTTCTGGATGAGGTGGGTAAAATTTTACAGAGACGCTGCTGTTTTTTTCTGCTATCATGTTCATCTAGATGCCTCCATATTGCTGTATTTTAATCTGATTTGCATACATAGGGGAAAGTTTGCTGGTTCTTAGTTCCAAGGTGCAACTGCACAACCTGGTATAGCGAGACGCCGCTGGCTAATGCTTAGAGAGGACTCTGAGCAGTAAGCAACCCTAACCAACAAAAAGTGAAATATTTTAGTATGTTTAACCTCCACTTCACAAGTCATGCAGCTGCATTTGAGAGGGTGATATGGGTGAGAAAGAGAAAGTTGAGACCAGATTTTGGCTCAGACTAAGCGTGACATCAACTTAGAAGTACCAGGATAAGATGCATCATTCCACTGAGCTCACGCTGTTCGTTACAATTCCTACGGATCCATGAGCAACTGCTCATTACTCTTCAGATATGTGACAGTGAGTATGGTGCATCACCATCAGAAAAAAATATTAAACATTCAAGGAACAGAAAAATTCAAGGAAATGGTGAATAAGCCAACTGGAACACCTTTCAGCTAGCTAAACATCTCTTATCCATTAAATGGACCTGTTTTCTCCACTGGCAAATAGAACATTATTATCATAGAATCATAGAATAATTTGGGTTGAAAGACATCTTTAAAGGCCATCTAGTTCAACTCCCCTGCAATGGGCAGGGACATCTTCAACTAGATCAGATTGCTCAGCGCTCTGTCCAACCTCACCTTGAATGTTTCCAGGGGTGGGGCACCTACCACCTCTCTGGGCAACCTTTTCCAGTGCCTCACCACCCTCAGAGTGAAGAATTCCTTCCTTATATCTAGTCTGAATCCTCCCTCTTTCAGTTTAAGACCATTACCCCTTGTCCTGTCACAATAGGCCCTACTAAAAAGTCTGTCCCCATCTTTTTTATAAGTCCTCTTTAAGTACTGAAAGGCTACCATAAGGTCTCCCTGGACCCTTCTCTTCTCAGGGCTGACAATCCCAACTCTCTCAGCCTGTCCTTACAAAGAAAGGTGTTCCAGCCCTCTGATCATTTTTGTGGCCATCCTCTGGACCTGCTCCAATAGACCCATGACTTTTCTGTGCTGAAGTCCCCAGAGCTGAACCCAGTACTCCAGGTGAGGTCTCACCAGAAGAGTAGAGAGGCAGAATCACCTCTCTCAACCTGCTGGCCATGCTTCTGATTCAGCTCAGGACATGGTTGGTTTTCTGGGCTGCCAGCGCACATTGCTGGCTCATGTCCAGCTTTTCATCCACCAGTACCCCTAAGTCCTTCTCCTCAGGGCTGCTCTCGACCCCTTCATCTCCCAGACTGTATTGATACCAGCAGTGTTACTGAGGAACAAAAATTAAGCAGAATGACATGCCCGCTATGTTCCCATGAACCTCTCAAGTTCTTCAAAACAGTATTTAACTTTTTAAAAATAGAAGTCTGTTTCAGAAGAAATTTTATGATGAAACCATAAATAAATACTTGGTTTCATAATTCACCCAAGCGTATTACTTCATAGCTATGGTGTTGTCACAGGTGACATGTACTATTATTTTAAGATGTTTTTTCTTGTTTTTAAATATCTCTTCTGAAAGTGAGTCATTCAGCGAGAAGTAACATCACTGAAAATCTGCATGGTTCCTGCATAGCTCCTCCCCATTGGCTAGCTTCACTGATGTCTACTAAGATGTAAGTTTTCTTACTGCCAGGATGCTGCTGTACAATGTTGCTTCACTGCAATCAGCCGTGTCCTTTTGGCAGGAGCAATACTGCATCTCACTCTCTTGACATCTGACCACCTTTCTCATAGGAATTTAATTACTCCTGTGCACTCTTGTGTTAAAATTTTTTAAAAGTGGGGAAAGAATTCAAAAGTTATATGTGAAGGAAGGAGGCTGAAGAAAAAGACAGTTCAGTGTCCCCGAGCTCATTTCTTCAATAAATTTTCAGAAGAAAGGCGAGGAAGGGCGTCACTCTTTAATCTCACAACAACTTTGGTGCACGAGGTCCTTACCACGTCTGCAGGACCCTTGCACAACTCTTGGCTCTATCCGTGTCATTCTGTGTGCCCAAACAACCAGATCCTTAACTTACAGTGGTTTTGCAAAACACTGCTCTTTTAAGCAGGTCTACAGCATGAACTGGCTTGATTTTGAAAACACCACTTACAGCAACTCCATCTTTCAGCTGAAGAACCCATGTGGCCTGAACCACATGAGTAAAAGCAGATGTGAGGAGATATAAGGGAGGATTTTGCAGTGTCTTTAGCTCTGGCTGAGATCAAGTGACAAAAGTGTTGACATCTTGAGCATTTTTAGAGCTGGGAGATCATTTCCCACCCAGCTTTATTGTTTTTCAAAATCAGGCTTGTTTATCCTGGTGCTAACACGAGGTGTGAAAATGAGGTATGTACTTAGCCAATCTTAGTGATCAGGCTTGTCAGCCTGTACCCTGAGCTAACTCAGAAAACTTGGCAGGCTGCAAATCTGCCTGTCTTCTAATGACAACCCTCGTCCGTGGTATTACACCACCAGTTCAGCTATCGGAGCAAAAACCCGTTTTCTGTGTTCTGAAGGGTTCTTGGATTTTGTATTCCAAAGAAGGAAAATAGAGAGACAGACTGCTGTTCAGGCTGCCACATCAACTGCACTTCCAAAAAAATTCTGCAGGAGCAAAATGTATAGAAACTGTATAGAGAAAATTGCTTCTGTTGGGTCTGCAGCCTGAGCCACGGCACTATTTCAAGGCTGATAGACCACAGGAGAGCTAGATGCTCCTGGACTGTTTTGGCATTAAAGATGTGGCCAAGATAAATAGCCAAGCTCTACAGAAGAGTGTTTTCACAGCTCACCTAAAGTCTGGCAGCTGGGCCTCTCTAAAACCCCAAAGCATAAAAAATTGGCTCACGCCACCTGCCCAATCCAAAATTCAAACAGTGGAACTAGCCTAGGCAATTAGGAAGAAACTTACCACCAGGCAAAGGCTGCATGCTGTATCCTTGCAGCAAAAAGAAAACCGGAATTGTGATTAGAGTATCCTTAAAATGATATTAATTTATGGAGGGGGAAAATCTATGTAAGCTACTTAGCAAAGAAAGGGAGGTCTGTAGCACCAGGTTTCACGTTTTTTTTAGACATTCAGCGCACAGCAGCTGCCCTTGGTCTTAATGAGGTGAGGAAGATGGGATTTCTCCGGTGTCACAAGGGCACAGATCGCTGAAGATTCCTGCAGCCAAGCACAATTTCTCTATCTGAACATTTTTTAAAGCATTTCCCCCTCTCATTATCGCTCCCACGAATTACATGTGTCAATGCTGCTGAATGCATACAAATGCAAGACCCTAAGAAGTTCAAAAGAGTCAATGCCAAGATTTTGCAAAAGGAAGTGCTGTGGTTTTTTTCAGATTGAAATTCCTTTTCTTAATTTTTTTTTTTTCAATTAACTACTCAGTGTGCATTTTAAAATATGCAAAAATTGAAACCCAAAGCAAACAACTAGACTCGTATTTCCCTTATATTCCCCTGGGTCTGGGGGAAAACAGAACATTTTTAAAACTCACGAAAAATCCAAATGTACATATAAGCTGTGAAGTACTTGACTAGTACAGTGCAGGGAGTACACAGAAGAAAAAGATGGAGAAGTGGGTAGGAAGGGATTCTCACGCTGTTTCTTAAGCCATACAGAGATCAAACAAGAAACACTCCCAGAGAAGACAAATCCTGAAATCCTGAAAAGTCTTTGTTTTGCTTACTGCCTGAAGACCTTTCCCTGACCAGGGAAACTTCTGATTTAACAGTCCTCGTTTCTCTGTGTCCCATCCAGGCTATGACTGCCCAGCCCAGCAACACCACGCTGACAAACTCAAACACTCAGAGGACTGAAGCTTTCTTCAGTCTCTAAAATCAAAGAGGGAGAAACATGTTATATTAGGTCAGACCAGTGGTCTAAGTAATACTACAACAGCAGGCATCTTTGGGGCTTTTTAATTTCACTGGTATGGCTTGTATCACAAGAAAAGCATAATCAACCTCATCCTCATCGCTAGTGGATGTCTCAGCTGTTTGCTCCCTCCCTCCTTTCCCAGTAAATTTTTAAATCTTCTTTTTTTTCCTAGATGTTTTCTATTTCTTCCATTTAGGCAAGCTGCAGTGGCCAACTCGTACCTCACCGCCAACAGCGGATGACAAGGAACAGCAGCTGGGCTATAACAACAGACCATGAGGTTGCCACTCACACCCCGTTTAGTGAAGGGCCATTTTCAGAGAGAACGAGCTCAGTATTCTCCTCTTCACAGGAGGGCAAACTACAGCAGATGAGCCCCGTGCAGCCGCAGCGATGCCTGCAGCCAAGCAGCAGCTCACGTGCCTCCATAGATCCATGTGCAATTTCTGCCTGGCTTCTTCCACTGAGAACCTGATTCAACTACATTTGGCACTGGCACAGCACTGCAAAAAGCTCTAGGTAGAAAGGAAAGTGCTTGCAGAAATGAGGCACTGCCTGAGCAGGTGCCTTTTCATTTGCACTTTTCTCGATTTTATAAAGCAACACTCGTGTCGAAGCCCAGGCGTTGGACCTCAGCACATCTGCTCCTCCTGCAGGAGGGCTTGCGGCAGAGCCAATGTCTCACCTTCTTGCTAATGGAGCAAAACTATCATCCAAAGTAATTTAAGCCATTCAGGATGGCCAAGTTCATCAAGAAAGCGATGTCTGTGATAAGACCCTGGCTGAAGCAATTGCATTCAAAGCCTTTTTGCATCTTTGGCCAAGGGAGAGACAGGGATGCTGGGCTGCAGACCTTAGGGGAAACAAACTGCACTCTGGAGCTCCTGTCTCTCTCTAAGGCTCGAGATAGAGCTTATGGTGTCTGATTAAAGCACCTCAACAAGGTACCTGACAGAAAACTGGATAGGCAATGCTTTCTGGTTTTAGAAAGCTCAAGGATCTTAGCGTTCATCGACCTGAAGTGATCTCTAGAGAGGAGCTGGAGCTTGTGTGGCCAGTGACTGGGGTAACACTGTTCTGTGTTAGCAGCTGTGGCTCTGCTTTTCTACACACCACCAGTCTGGCCCTACACTCAGAGAAAGAATGACAGAGCAGTAATTTTGCAGTCTCCGTTAGGAAGTAGCAGGAGGCAACATGCTGGATACTGCCAAGTACAGTCGCAGCTTATCTCTGGTCGAGCAGGATATAGAGGCTTTAGGCTTCTTCCTCCTCCTGCATGTGTCCCCCAAAACCAGAGAGCAACTCGTGGTCAGCACTATTTAAGGTGGTGGGGATCAGCTCCCTTGGCAGCAGCTGTTCTTATTCCCTGTCTTGTCCTGTATTTTTTCTAAAAGGCCGAACTTTTAGAAACTCAGACTCAGGACTGAAAAATCTATGCCAAAGCAATCAGTAATATCACCTCATTGACTTCAGGGAAATTACAGCAGGAATTAATTCCACTTCATAATTCTTCCTTTCCCTGTAAAAAAATGGAACAACCTATGGAGATCCTGCCTGTAGGCAGCACCAAGCAAGAGGCCACTCCGACCACGTCTGTGGGTCTTGATCCCTCTGAAACACTATTTTTCTCATTGAATCCTCCCACATCTGGCAGCAAAAGTTAGCAGCTGGACTGAAGCAGCAAGGCACTGAGATGTCCCCTGTCTCACCCAAGGCATGCGAGGGGAGAGCCGACAGGGTCCCTGCTCATTCTCTTCCCTCCCCATCCACAGGCTGAGATGGGCATCGAGGGTCACTGCTGGAATCAAGGTCAGGAGAGAGAAAAAAAAAAACCCACCAGAAAAGTTCTATTTCTGAACTTGGGGAAATACACACAGTTCACCTTGCTGTCTACCCTACATACAGAGGAGTGAGGAGGGATTTTAGTAGAGAGCTTTGAAAGACAGGTAAATAAATTGTTATCCTTGCTTTAAATGCTACTTCCTTTTTGCACTTTCTTTTCCCCAGAGCTCCTTACAGTCTAACAAAGCCAGCCTGTTGAAAGAAAGGGAAGGACAGAAAAGGAATTGTAGTGGTAGATGCTAGTTTGCCAAACAAGCCACCAAACAAATTGTGAAGAAAAAGATTTTCTCCTGGAGCAAGGGGGCTTGTTCATCATTTACCTCGTGTGTTTACCCTCGGGCTATCATTATATTAGTGACATTTCCCAGCTGAGCTGGAGCACCTGGTAACTATAGTAACCACATTTTCATATCTGCCCATAAATTCCCTCGGTTCTAATTAGGGCACTCATTTATAAAAGCAATAACAACACAGGAGAAATAACAGCAGACTTGGCTCGGATGCAGTCACCTCTCTTTCCCTCATGTCACACAAATGACCTGTATCTGAGCAGTTCTGACACCACAGGATGTTGCTAATGGCACAAAGCCTACCTTACCTGCCACGTCGACTGCTTCGTGTCCATCGATGTTGTCTGCACCTTCTCACTTTCTAAAATTTCTGTCCATCAGCCTTCCAGCTCAAACAAAAGCCTGACTCATCTCCTTGCCAGCAAGCTTCACACCAGGCTGCATAAATGTGTTTTTCTTGATAGAAGGAAGAATTCACACCTAGCCTGCAATGAAACTGCACACACAGCACAGCACTATTGCAAATTTTACAGACAGTAGGTGGATGCTGTTACAAGCAGAAGGGCTAAGCAGTTCAACTTACAAATTTACCTATGCTATCTAGATAGCTATGAAGAGAGAATAAACCACGTCATCCAAAACAAATGACAGGTAAATGATGAAGCAGCAACGTGCAAGAAATCAAGACCAAGTAATAAACAATTGCAGAGTTCAATGGCTCAGTGTATTTCAGCACAAATTATTTCCTTCTCTACGAAACAATAAAAACCTGGTGAACAATTTGAAGTCTGCTGACATGATTTAAAAAGATGGATGGGCTGGTAGGTAGTCAAGAGTGTTTGCTTTATTGTTCACGGAGTCACTGCTCAGAAGTACATTTGTTTTGGAGTCTATGTGAATTATTGTCAAAAAAAATGACAAATTTCTTTCTCGCTTTAGGCTACACTGTGAAGGCCTTACATGAATTTCTTTTGCTAGAAGAAAAAAGACATCACGTCTGTGTCTTGGCATAGATCAGACAGCAAAGCCCATCTCTACAGAGATCAAGAGAGCAGGGCTGCTCTGGCTTCAGGTTCTGGGGGACTTATTGCCATCAGAAAATTTTCTCTTGCTAGAAAAGTATGTCAATTAGTATAAATTAACCATTGACTGTCAACAAGAATATCTCCTCTTGAACATTTATTCACTTTTCCTCCACGTCCCCTGGAGGCTGAGGGAACTGGGTAAGAAAACATACCAGAGCTTTTGCTGGTGCTGTTGGTGATTTCCACTTTGGAATATTAAATATCCCACCAGTTACCCTATTGGCCTTCCCACAGTAGCCAGTCCTTACGACAGGGAAAGAGACAACAAGCCCAGCAGTGATTTCATGCAAATAGGTGTTAGTTCAAGCTACAATGGCTTGAGCTAGAGTTTTGGGGACCAAATGATCCTCAGCAGACAGAAAGAGTGCCACCTCACACGAGAAAGCTATCCCCATTCCCACTACCAACACTAAAATTCAGGGGCACATTCAGGTTTACTTTGGTCAAGAAGAATAGAAGGTATTTCACTGAATTTTTAACTTTGGGACCACTGGCATAAGAAGGAATACTGTGGCCATGCTCCACAAAGCTTTCTTATTCCCGTGTGCCCTGCTTTCAAGCCAAGTACTCACCGAGAGAAAGGGCACTTTCTTGGTCCAGTGAAGTGATGCCTGTCACTGGTGAAAGCCAGTGTGTGTACGTCTCCCCTGACTCACCAGTGGGTTTCCACCAAGGCTCAAAGCCCCTTGGGCAGAGCTGGGTGAGCTATCCTCAGCGTGGCTGTACAAAGAAGGTAGGGTTTGTTCACTGCAGGCTATTTCATCGCTTTATCAGCTCCTTACGCCAAGTAATAAGAGCTTTCAGAGTGAACACTGTTGTGATGAGAAAATACAAACTTCAGTGAATTGCCAAAGAAAGGTTCAAGTTATTTGCCAATTTAGTCATCAAGTACCATTTAGAAGTGTGGATAGAAAACATGTCGATTATCAAATTCTAATACAACCACAAAAATGGATTTAAGATGCTACGCAGTAACTTTCAACACCACTTTTTTTTTTTTTTTTTTTTTTGGTTAAATAAGTGAAAAGTAATTTCAGTCACTGCCAGATTGGATTAACTTTCGAACCTCCCTCAGTTCATGAGATGCTGTTTGGGACTTGGGAGGAGAGCAGCCTGTTGCACGTTGTGTCACTCATTAGGGTACTCTCATTTCTCCATCAATCTCTCATTTATTCAGCCTGCAGCCTGTTAAGAGAGATGGGCATTTGCAGGATGCTTGATGCATAATGAGGCTCCAGTCTCTATAGAAGCCTCTAAAATTGCCCATCATACTTTCCTTACTGGCTCTTCCCATTTTCATTACGAAGGAACACTCTCGAACAGTCAAAATCTTTCCAAATGACCCCACAGTAACCACTGTAGCCGAGTATTTTTTAGCTTATTAAATATTATAACCAGAAGGTGAAAAATATAATGTTTTACTTGATTCTACTAGTTAAGGAAAGCAAGTCTTTGACAGAAAAAAACTGCCTGGAAAAATCAAGCAAAACGCTAATTAAAACCAAGATTAAATAAACAGTTTCTATGTGACCTCTTGAGCTAGTTTCATTGCAAAAACATCTTCTACCTTGCCTACCACGTGGCTTGTGAGACCCCCGTGGAAGGTTGACCATTCCTTGGTAGTTGCCTGGAAATGGTGCCAGTGCCAGTTTGTTCTCATTAAGGGCAAATAACGCAGGAAGACTGCTACAATTGCACATCTGACCATTTAAATCAATTCATTTTGGATAAGTTTTTTCTCTCCAAAGATGCAAGTTCTGAAATCTTACCAGGAGTGTTGGCAGGAAATAGGTTCCAACTTACATGCATGAGTATGCACAGAAATTAATTTGAAATTACCACTATTACTGTTATTGTTCCTTAGCCTAATTAGTGCCGAGCAGGAAACAATTGTCTTGGTTTTGGAGAGTTTTTGAGGTTTTTGTGGTTTTGCCTTCCTGTTCTGTACTGTGTGAAATGTGGCGCTTTTTAAAAAGATCCCCTGAAATGTAGAGGAGATCCGTCAAAGCTGCTGCTTGGAAAATGAGCGAGAAGAGCAGAAATCCACCCAGGAACAGCTACTGTACTGGGAACTGGGAAAGTCCTTCTTGGAAAAGAATCATAGAATCATAGAATCATAGAATGGTTAGGGCTGGAAGGGACCTTCAAAGGTCATCTAGTCCAACCCCCCTGCAAGGAACAGGGATATCTCCAACTAGATCAGGTTGCTCAGGGCCTTGTCCAACCTGGCCTTGAACGTCTCCAGGGATGGAGCATCCACCACCTCTCTGGGCAACCTGTTCCAGTGTTCTACCACTCTCATAGTAAAAAATTTTTTCCTAATATCCAACCTGAATCTACCTCCCTCTATTTTAAAACCATTACCCCTTGTCCTATCATAACTGGCCCTCCTGAACAGCCTCTCCCCATCTTTCTTGTAGGCCCCCTTGAGGTACTGGAAGACCGCTATAAGGTCACCCCGGAGCCTCCTCTTCTCCAGGCTGAACAGCCCCAACTAAAAGAGAGCTCACAAGCCTTACAACACGTACTTTTACCCCGTGAGATTCAGCTACTGAACGCACTCATGTTCCAACTTAATTCAAACTCCTCTGAACCAAATGCAAAACCAACCTGCACAAATTTCACTGTTTCGGTCTGCCGTGCGGGCACCACATCTGCTTTAACTTTCCCAGTTAACAAAGCTGTGGCCCCAAGCCAGCTCCCTCTGCTTTCCATCAAGACCTTCCTCTACGGCCAGGTGAAGCTGAGGGAAGTACAGATCAACCAAAGCACCTTCTTTACAGAAATCCATGACAGTGTGAAGCATCACAGCTGCAATTAGAAGAGCTTGAACTAGTTCCAACTGCTTGTAAGTGAAGAGGAAAAACGACACATTTAGGATTGGGAGGAGGGCATCTATTCCTCCAGTATTCCAGCCAAATGCTTCCTTGTGGGGATGAACGGGTGGAGAGGTGGACACATTTGTGATATTTAAGTGCCACAGCTGGCAATCCTGCATGCTCATATTTTATCTGCTGCTTGCCTGTTACATCAGATGTGCCTTAGATTCGTATATTCGATTTCGAATTGATCTGATGGAGGAGAGGTCTGCAGTGGTACAAGTAGCAGACATCTTACTGTGGCCAGAGTCAGGAAACATCTGTTCCCATCAAGAGATCCACAGGCTTTCACTGGAAGGCATCAATATATTTAGTACCTACACTAAATGTAACGCTATATTTAGCAGAGTCCATTCCGTCACATCAAATTTTCTCCCTTTTTTACAAGATATATACAACAGACAGGGAGGAGCAATTAAGTGAGAATAAGAGTGGGGAAAAAAAAAAAAGCAGACCATTTTGGTTCAGATTTTTTTTTTTTTTTTTTTTCAAAAGGAAAACCATACAACACATAAAAGATGATTAACAACGGGGAAACATCTTCTTGGATGGATAGAGTTGAATGAGGTTACCCATAAAGGCAGGTTAGTGACTTGTATTTCTGCAAAAAGGAAGAATTTATCCATTTTATTTTCTAAAGCAAGATAAACAAGAGGGCTGGAGCACCTCTGCTATGGAGACAGGCTGAGAGAGTTGGGGCTGTTCAGCCTGGAGAAGAGAAGGCTTCGGGGTGATCTTATTGCAGCCTTCCAGTACCTAAAGGGGCTACAGGAAAGCTGGAGAGGGGCTTTTTACAAGGGCGTGTAGTGATAGGACAAGGGGCAATGGATTTAAACTGAAAGAGGGCAGATTTAGACTAGATCTAAGGAAGAAATTTTTCACTCTGAGGGTGGTGAGGCACTGGCACAGGTTGCCCAGAGAAGTTGTAGATGCCCCATCCCTGGAAGTGTTCAAGGCCAGGTTGGATGAGGCTTTGGGCAACCTGGTGTAGTGGAGGGTGTCCCTGCCCATGGCAGGGGGGTTGGAACTAGATGATCCTTGAGGTCCCTTCCAGCCCTAACCATTCTATGATTCTATGAAACTCCGCTTTACATAGAAGCAGCCACCCAGCCAGCCAGATACTACCAGGCCACAAGCAGATTTTATAAACAATTAAACCAGTTTGCCATCTTGCAACACTGGGAATAAGAGAGGAGAGCAAACTCCATCCCATTAAGGGAAATAAAGACAAAGACTTGTGCCAAACCATGAAGGATGTGGGCAAGATAACCACTGGCAACAACGCTTTCCACAGAGTTGTTTCTCTTCTCCATCACTGTAAAATCGGTTTACAACTGAACAAATCTTTCTTCTCATCTTTGGAAGAAAGCATAGTTTTTCTTGGATAATAACAACTGTCCAACAGCTAAAATCTGTGTTCCAGCTCAGATGTCCTCCTGAAGAGGACTGCAGAACTGAAGCTGAATCAGAGATGTATGTACAAAAACTTTGTGGAAATAAACCACCACATACAGCAAACTGGTTCATGTTTGTGGCCCCTCGGGCTGCTGGAACAAAATGCAATAATTCAAGTTTGTATACACCAAGTTTGGTATATACAAACTTGAATTATTAATGGAAAATAACACTAGCTGGAAGTTTATCTCCTTTCTTTCATCGACCATTGAAAATCAGAGTATATTTGCAAGCCCAATCCGATGCATGCTCGTCAGATGGCTATAAGGAAGATTTTTCACACAATGTAGAGTTTGAGTCATTTTTTTAAAGCAGTCATTTGCTACTCACAATGTGTTACGTTGAAGTTGCATCTGTCTTGCATGTCTGCATCTCTTCTAACCGACTGGAAGACTGAAACTTCCTAAACAGAGAAATAGTTAAGAAATGAATAAACAACATGTTCCCGTGACAGTAACCCCTCCTTATCAAGCGAGGTAACTTGTGTTCTTCCCATTGCAACGCTGTCTCTTCTGTTATAAATTCTATAAATTTGTGCCAGACAAATAGAACCCATTCAAAGAAAAGAGTTGTTCTGCTCATGTAAAAGGTGTTCTAGTCAAAAATTAAAATTGTAGGATTGGCTGAAAAAAAAAAATTGGAAAAGGACATGTCCATAATTCCATTAAATTCATTTTATCATAGAATGGCACAGGCTGGAAGGGACCTCAGAGATCATCTAATCCAACCTCCCTGTCATGGGCAGGGACGCCTCTCAACTAGACCAGGCTACTCAAGGCTACGTCCAACCTGGCCTTGAACACCTCCAGGGAGGGGGCATCCACAACTTCTCTGGGCAATTTATTCCAAAGTCTCACCACCCTCATACTGATGAATTTCTTCCTAAGATCTAATCTAAATCTTACTTAAATTTTATGGCCTGGTCTTAGCTCTGGTTCCTTCTACCCAAGGACAACAATGTCTACAGCAAGGGGTTTAATCTGGCCACGACCAAGTGTTTTTAGCTCAGCGATCACCACCACCTGCAATCCTTTTCTTTACACACATTAAAAGCAAACTTGCATAGAGTAAGTGACACACAGCACCGTCCTCGGGTACAAAGTCATAAGGCAGATGGATGGACATATGTACAACCGCAGCTAACTGCTAATGTGGCCATTAACACTCAACAACGTGACACCAGTTTGGGACGTTTTCTGGAAGAATTTATTTTTCTAAATAAAACCTTGGCATCCTGAGACTGATGCACGCCTGCTGTCATGCCACCTGTGGGAGACGTTTAAAGGGCCACTGACCTCACTCTCCTTTTGCCCGTCTCTGCTGAAGTTTCAATGATACTCCTTCTCATCATGAGAATACTATATTGACATGCAAATTCACTGTATGACATTGAACTTCAAAACCTGCTTCAACTTCCTTTTTTGTTGTTTTTTTTTTTTTTAAAAAAAAAAGAAGGACTGATTGTTGATGGAAGTATTTAGGTTTTACTCAAGAAAATTCCCACGCTGGCCAAAATGAAATTAAAATGGAACAAGAGCAGATAAGAAAATACAGTGAAAGACTACAATGGTAGAAGTCATATTCCAAAATATGCGTCTCCATAGCAGGAACGGACATGAGTCCATATCCATCCACATATTTATTCGAGGTCCATCACTATGGACATCAGAGTTTTCCGTACGTGGAGGGACGGACGGTTCTATCGTCGCGTGCTGTTCACAGATGCAGACACACATTCAAAAGGACTAAGAGCTCTTTTCCAGGCTCCCAAGTAAACATTTACAGATTGTTCCTGAAGAAAGGACAAAAAGTTTATTTTCAAAAATCACTCATTCATAAATATTTCGGGTTTTTTTCAACATTTACCTAGGTCTAATAATAAATAAATAAGTAAAATGGCCTTTCCCCACAAAATCAACCAACTCTACCAAGTAGAGTTTTAACGTATTTTTTCCATCCTTGTCTTTTTTAAGAGGTGGTTTACTTCTCACAGGTGAAGCCAACACATAGCTATAGGCGAAAAATGAAGTACACAAGGAAAAGACTTTTTCAGTCATTAAGTCTTTTTCATTGGCAACTCTCCCTGTGTTTTCATCTGTGAAGTTTCTAACGTAATGGCCAATCTCAAACCATGTGCTGAAATAATAATTTCATGATAAAACTAATCTTCCCAATAAACAGTTCTCTGAAACACTCTACTTTTCATTTTCAAAGAGCCAGAAGGATTACGGTAGTGATTTGGATATCTATTTTTCTAAAATTGCCCTTCAAGTCTTCCTTATTCTAATGTAATGCTCGGAATCCTTAGCAAATAGGAATTGCATCTAGAAGAGGAGAAAAAAAAAATACAGCAAAAACAAATGTAACCTTAGAAAATCACCGATGTAAGTAGTTTCATTCCGTGTACTAAAAACCATTTGAAAACTAATCTACTGCATATTCTTTCCTTTCAGAAAATGTAAATTGATCTTTCAGTTTGAACACCCAAAGTACGACCGCTATAACGTTGGTAAGTTATTTTGCTTGTCAGTTGATAACATCTGATGCACTGCAAACTCCCATGTAGCTCCACAAGAACTGCTGGACCAGATTAAACCCAAACCAAGGTGGAGGACGTTCATTCTTGAAGAATTTGGCAGCAGCATGAGTGAGGAGTGTCTTTCTCTCACCAGCACTTCCCAAGGTGGGATGAGAATGTATCATAAATAAATTAATTGTTAATTTTAATTGTTAAAAAACAATTAAATCAGGTTATGATGGTTCCCAATGTGACCCAGGTTCCTTAGTCTTTCATAAACTGTCACCATGCCCCTTCCCTGCAGCAAATGAGGAGGACATTACCAGCTGCCAGGAACCTAAGGATGGGTAAATTTCCTAAGAAAGAGGTAAAAAAGTAGCAGCAGTGTTACTAGGACATTCTGGACAAGCTCACAACAGTGAGGCAGAGGCCCACTTCAAATACCATAATATTTAGTATCCACTCTAACAAAACTGGATGACAGTATGGCTTACTTCACTAAAAAGCACTATTTAAAAAAAAAAAAATCCTAGATACCCTTTGATTTCAACCACTTCATTTAAAAAGTCTGTTCTAGGTTGTGGATTATGCCAGTTTCCATAATATCATCCACTACGAAAAGAAAAAAAAAAAAAAAGAAGTTTTTGGGAATGCACAAAAATATTGGCTATCTACTGCTAGTTTTGCTTCATTCTAAACTGAAGGTTTAGTGCTCAACCTACCCCATCGTTTTGTACATTTACTCTAAGTTTCTGGGAGACGTTGCTTCCCAAATGGGAAGATGCTTGTTCAGAAAATACTGAACAAAGGTAAAATTACCTTTGATTGTACCAGAGCTGGGAATTCACTCGGTGAGCAGCACTTTTCCCCTGACTTTACCTAGTTTGAAGTAAGATGTCTTGAATAATGCTGGAGTGTGTGCTCCTCCCAGGAGCAATTAGAAAGGACAGCATCTCCAAAGTGAGAGGCCATTCATTTAATAAGTGCAGAGACCTCTCTGCTGACCACATGAGACTGCCTACAGGTCTAGTTAGGCTTTTAGACCAACACAGCAAGGTGAGAATCATAGAATCATAGAATGGTTAGGGCTGGAAGGGACCTTCAAAGGTCATCTAGTCCAACCCCCCTGCATGGAACAGGGACATCTCCAACTAGATCAGGTTGCTCAGGGCCTTGTCCAACCTGGCCTTGAACGTCTCCAGGGATGGAGCATCCACCACCTCTCTGGGCAACCTGTTCCAGTGTTCTACCACTCTCATAGTAAAAAATTTTTTCCTAATATCCAACCTGAACCTACCTCCCTCTATTTTAAAACCATTACCCCTTGTCCTATCATAACTGGCCCTCCTGAACAGCCTCTCCCCATCTTTCCTGTAGGAAAAGAAAAGTCCAAAAAAATCCTTTTCCGGATTTGATACCTTATATTTTGGTTTGCATGTTATTAATAAGCCATTCTTATGTCTCACAAGTACATATATTTTTCACGATCACTCACTGGTCATGAAAAATGACTTTGAGCCTACGAACTCTCTCTAAACACTTCATCTCAATTATTTGTTATTTGTGGAGTCCAACTGGTCTGCTTAATTACTTGCTTCTGTCTTTTTGTGCCCTCAACAGATGGCTGAGCACACTGAAATCAAGAGAATAACCAAGTTGAAAAAACAACAAGCTTTTTTCTTTCAGCTGAAGGAAGACCGATGACACACTTTGCAGGATTTTCACAAATCGCCACTATTTAAATATTGGTGAGCAGGTTACACGCTCACCTGGCAGAGTTTTGCACGTGCTCAGATCATTTTACATTGAGGGTGGTGAGGCACTGGGACAGGTTGCCCAGAGAAGTTGTGGCTGCCCCATCCCTGGAAGTGTTCAAGGCCAGGTTGGATGAGGTTTTGGGCAACCTGGTGTAGTGGAGGGTGTCCCTACCCATGGCAGGGGGGTTGGAACTGGGTGATCTTTGAGGTCCCTTCCAACCCAAACCATTCTATGATTCTATGATTCATGTAAGCAGCTGCTCTACATGTGAATCCTTTCTGTTTAGCCAAGTTTTGTCCTGCCTCCCAGTACTAGCTGTTAAATCCTGAACAGAAGGAGATGCCTGGCAGGAAGAACGGGGCAAGTTTTGGAGTGCTGGACCATGGGTGCCATTTCTCAGAGGGGAGTAGGAAAGTGTACAAAGCTACAGGTGGTATTCTAAGCCTTGGGAATGATAGAAGGAATGAAGGAGCAGGTCATAGCCTTAAAGATTCATCTTTCAGCTCTAACATACTCCTCACAGGTGGTGTTTGGGCCTGAGCAGATGCTGCAGCTCCAGCTCTGCAGGCACAGCTTTGTGTTACCACACAGACACTCACCGGTGCAGCAAAGCTGCTTGAAAGCCACCAAACGACTCATTTCTGACCAAAACTACCCATTTTTTCCATCTCTTTCTATGAAACTTTCCTTGAATGGTATTTAGGCATCTGAAAGTTACCTGATAGCCAAATCCCTTCCCCTTTTGCTGAGAGAAGAGGGGAGACCTTCATAACAATGATGGCTTTTTCCTTTCCTAGAAATCACAAAAATCTCCTCAAAAGTATGCAGTTTTGCCTCGGACTGACAAAAATCCCACCATACAGGACAAATAAATGTGCAAATTTTGTTCTGCCTTTTAAAAACAAACCAATCAACCCACAAAACCCCCTCCAAACCCAGAAGCCAAAACCAGGGCCATAAATGTCAGTGCTACTGCAGTGCAACGCGTGCGGGTGGACAAGGTCCCACTGACATGCAAAGCAGTTTTGGAAACTAAACCTTCAATTTTCAGTTGGGTGATGTCCTGCCTCGAGTCAGTGATGAATTGGACTGTTCAGCCAAACAGTTATTTCAGGAGGGTTGTGTTCAGCTGGCAGGACGTCCCTCCCACTGCTCGTGCGGCTCTGCTCTGGCTCCCAGTTCTCGTGTGCTCACTCATATAAGGGACGGGAAGTGGACGGCACTGGATGCCATGGTCATGGCTTTTGCTCAGCTCCACAAAGCCAGCCATGCTCTGCTTGATGAGACGCACCAACTTTTTGTTACTTGGCACAAAAGTCTAGCTTTTAGTCTGGTTTTCTTTAGGTCCCCGCAGGTGCACACGGCCTTTTCCAAATGCAGAACCAATTCCTTTAAGGAACTCTCTTTTTTCTTCCCTCTCCTTTTTCTCAATCACACTGAAACTAAGGTTGTCTCTAAGCTTCTCTCTGCTTTCAAACACAGTTTCACACTTTCTGTCTCAATTCTGTTACATGCTTGTCAATCCCATTTGCTCCTCAGCGTGGATAAGACCAGACTGGCTCTGCTTAGAAACAACAGGCTTTTCTGGGAGTTATAGTATTTCGTGAGTATTGTTCAGATTTCCTGCAGAGTGAATTGATGGCAGAAGGCACACAGCTATTTTTAAATCCTCCTCTTTTTTTTTTTTTTTCCCCTTCTCATCTGCTCCAGATTAAAACTCAAAGGGATTTAGAATGGATGCTCCCAACTCACCACCATCCCTCATACATTAACACCTCAGGTCATCACTATCAGGAGCTTGAAGTGTTCCAACGTTACATGGTACAAGTTTAACTTCAATTTTTCTTCTCCTGAATTTCTAAATATATTAACTTTGTTTCTCCTTGTAAATCTAGAATTTCTCAGTTGTAGAGCCCGAAACATCCTTCTGGGAACAGAGCTCCCAAAGTTTCCTGAAAGAAACCAGGTTCTTTGAGAGTGGGATTCACCAAGCAGATCATTAGTAAAGGGGTCTCTGTAGGGTATTTGGTTCCTCCAGCTTTGTGAGAACATAGGATAATATGGTTTTACAGTGAAGAAAATGTGTTACTTTTTCAGTACCTTAACGGGCTCCAAGTCACACCTAGAGATAAATCTCTGAAGAACCCTGAAGTCCAGAAGAAACACCCTCCAACATTAAATTTACCCCATGTATGTCCATGAGACAGTGTGTACATGCACGCAAGCACGTACGTATGCACAGTACACATGAGAATGGCTGGGTATGATGTGACTGTATGCACAGGAGTGAGAGTGCAGCCCAGTGACTGAATGTAGCTGTTCTTCTGGCCAAGCAAGAAGTACTGAAGGACGCCAAGGAGTGAAAGAAAACATCCTTGCAGTGAGCAGAAAGACCTAGGAACTGATTTCTCCACACCTTTCCTATGTCTAAGTACTCCAAAACAGTGCCAGCTCCCCCTGTGCTAATGTGCTTGTTCTGTGGGATGCTGGAGAGCCAGAGGATTTTGACACAACTAGGTAGGAGTATTAATGTACTAACACAAGAGAAAAGTATCTTAATCTTTAAGGCTTCTTTAACCTACTGGAGATGTGGTAACGACTTAGACATCATTAGGCTACCTGACAGCTCCTTGTTGTCATTAGAGAGAAGAGTGAACAAGTGAACCCCACAGGGAGCAATGGAGAATCAAACACTGGAACTTCTGGACCACGGGGAATGAAACACCACAGGTGAGTTCACGATATTAGGCACCACGCAGACTAACTCACTCATCTCACTCCCACCACAGGGCCATAGCCTCAGGGACACATCTGGAGCAGCACGGAGCAATGTCTCCTGAGCAAATGAGGTTAAGGCAGAGGGAGGCATGAAAAGGCTGGTACCTGGCCTGGCTGAAGGGGAAGATCAAGTCAGGACAGGTACAGCCTCAGTGGGATAAGCTGCTGAGGAAAATGCAGTGGTTGAAGTTTTTTATCCTGGAGCTTTGGTAACAGTTAAATGACCCTGAAGTCACCTACTGTACTGGTGACAGGTCAAGGCAGCTCCAGGGGAGAAGGGGGCCCTGGGCTGACCGCATGGAGAGGGCAAAGGTCCAACAAAAACAAAGCACTTGGCTTTTATCAATCTAAAACGTAGCCAGGGATGATGCTGCAAGAATTTCTCCAAGCACTATGATGTCAAAAATCTAGTTTTATGCAGTTGGAACTGTTTAAGTCGAACAGGGCAGGTAGTTATGGCCAAAAAAACAATATGGAAATGGAAAGGAGCAGAGAGAAGATATGAATTCCACATACGAAATATTGTCTTACTCTTTTTTAGATAAAGTTGTTCAACTTCTCATTTTGGACCAAAATTTCTTTTTAAAAATGAAATAATTAAAAAGGAAAAGCATTAAAAAATAGAACAAATGAAATGTTTAAGTCAATATAAAACTAGGTGGTTTTTTTTTTTTCTATTTTTTTTTCTCTCTATTATCCTAAAAGAACAAAACAAATTGTCTAGGACAACCATTTTGACTGCTGGACTAAAAAACCATTTTCACAACAGCTCTTCACTGGCTGTGAGACCATTAACACTTCCCAGGGCCAGGAACTGTAAGAGCTAACATAACCTGGCTAGTGTCGAGTTAGATGGACCAGAGATGCTCTTAGACAATGCCAGTTCTCCCTCATTTGCCTTTACACTGAGCATAGTGAACTGGAGTTGGGCTATATTAAAAGCTCTTAAACAAGAGTTTCTTCAGTTTCTCTGCTTGTAATATGTTTTAACACTGTCAGCTAGCAGAAATGATGAAAGTCAAGTCTCTTCCCAGAATTGAGCTTTTTTTGTGATTCCAGGTTGAACATTTTCAGTGAGAATTCCAGAGGCAGGGAGTAAATGCCCTGAAATACCCTAGGGGACATCATTTGGGGACTATCTGGGTGCTGCCTCATAGCTCAGAGATTATTAGTACTTTACTCAAGCATGAAAGGAAGAGCTCGTTGCTAGATTTTTGGCTTGCTGCAAATTGCTCACTCACTTTATTACAGAGTGTGTACTCTGCCTTCCCAAATTTAGATGATTTTCCTATGGGACCTTCAACTCAATCTCTCCATAGTTTAGTTTCCTACATATAAAACAGAGATAACTTTTACTTTGGTCCCCTTCTATTTTACCTTATCATTAGCAGATGCTTGAGGGCAAGGACTGTCCTTACTATATCTTTATACCCCACTGAGGTATAGAACTGAGTCATAAATATGAGCACCTGGGTTTAAATAAAGGACAAGTACCACACATTACACAAAGAACAACTGAATGCAAATAAAGATTAAAGACTATCGATGTAAGGAAGCATGCCAGTGCAAGAGCTACATGGTGCAAAGGTAAAATTGAGTTTCTTTTCTTTTCTCCTCCACTTCCAAATAGAGTTTAATTCCTCTCTGACACAGGCATTTATGCAACACTTTTTTTAGAGGGTGCATTTCTCCTGAACGCTGTGGCACACATGCCAGTCTTTCTTCAAGGTCAGGATTTTGTTTGATGTCTTTGTCTTGAGCAAACAAAGGTAAATGAGAAAGAGAAAACACAACCTAAACTAAAAACTGCTGAGCCTTCTGTATAAATCTTTCCATTTGCTCCCCGAGTTGGCTATGTATTTTCTCTATTTAATCTTTTAAAACTATATAAACAAACCGATGAATCCAACAGCCTCACATTTCTAAATGAAAAAGAAAAAGCCAAAATATGGTAGACACCATAGTGACCAGTTGGTGCCAGTTTTGGGAGACTGAATCTTACATGAAGCCTGTAAATTATGAAACAAGTGAATGAAACCCCAATACAGAACATTTTTTTCCTGGTGAGAGCCACAGTTTTAACATCTCCAGCTCCTTTCTACCAAGTGCTGCATCAACAGAATAGTAAACGATCAGTCCTGTTGGACTAGAAATGATGGATAAATGGTGATGGAATCAAAAAATTAATGGTTTATACAATGAGAACCAAGGCTATGAGACTATCTAACCTAACCAAGGCTAGAGAAGTAGCTTGTGCCAGAGCTAGGACTTGAACTCAGCCCTTCAATATCTTAATGTAGGTATTTGGCCCTTCTTCTTGAAGTAGACAGTGTATTTTGTAACACAAAACTTCATGACCATTAGAAAATGAGGTGAGAGGAAACCCATCAAATGTCAAGCTGAAAAGCACGGGCTTCCAGTGAATTCTTGAACACAGACTATTCTTTCTGATACCAGAAGACAAATAATAATAATGAGCATAGGAAAAGGTAAAGGGATTCTAAGCAAGGTGTAATTACAGCACCTGGTGTAAAAGTCAAGGAGAAATGGCACAGCTGACAGAGAAAAGGGGATGTGCTGCTGCTTTACTCAGAGAGACCTGTGAAGTTGGAGGGTTAGCCCTTTTCCTGTAGGATTTTTTTCCCTACCACTAACAAGAACACCGAGGTCACCCTGCAATCGGTGCCTTCTGCCCTGCAAAGTCAACAGTCCCCTCTTGGCCCTTTCCAGCAGTGCCTGGCAGCCCTACAACAGTGTCCTGGAGTTACCTGCTCTCCCTAAGGAATAAAAGCTTATTTGATAGCATCTCACTAGGCAGCAAATTAAAAATGCCCATAATAGCAGGGAAATTACATTTGCAGCCCTTTTCCCTGCATATAGCAAGAAGATACTCAGAAGAAGAGGGGCTAGTGTAATGCAGCACAGCTCGACTGGAATCAGTGAAATGAAGCCAAATGGGACCAGATCCTCAATCCATCCATTTCCAGTGATCTTTTTTCTTTTTTTTTTGTTCATTTGCTCATAAAACAATTGCAACAAAAGTAAAATATAACCTGAACACAGGTCAGCTACTAAGCTAATACAGACTTCCCATAAATGACTGGAAGGCTTTACAGACATAATCCATGTACAGCAGAACTCGCCATTGCCATGGAAACAATTACATTCAAAGAACGAACCACAATTGATACCAAGCCATTCGGAAGGCATTTAAAACTTGTTATGCACTTAAAGTACAAGGAAATTAGTTTGCTAATTAACACACTGTTCCCAGCCATTGTGATTTCTTTCTTTAATGGTGAGAGTGGTATTTGCTGCTTTGCTTTCCCTCCTAATGCTCCCTCCAACAAACACACTTAGCTTAAACACAATATTTCAGCATTTGTTTCAAGCCATGTAATAAAACCTCAAACTGCAACTAGTCTTTATCCTTTCTTTTTCAGCCAATGCCTCCAATAGATCCTTTTTAATCTCCCCTAATGTCTCTAATGTAATGAATCCCATATATAATGACATTATAATAGTTAGAAAGTGCTTAGGCAAGCCTTCCAAATAGAAATAGACTTCAGACTTTAAACAAAAAGCCAAAACAACAATAACAAACTCCCCTCCAATAAAAACATCATTTAATTAACTGCAGTGCTCGGGGCACTGCTTAATTATGAATTATGATTTCTAATATCCCAGCCCTAGTTTTGCATGAAGTCAGTCACAATTTTCCCCAAGTTCGAGCAGAAGAGAAGTCTAACGACCCCAAATGACACCTAGCTCTTGGAAATGCAATGCTGGTTGCATGTTAATAGAAAAAGTCCTCTTCTTTATGAAGATTTTAGCATAAGCCTCCAGAAGCGACAGGATACTGGGAGAGATTAACCACGCGAACGGCACGCTCTCCGGGTGCCTCCAAGAAAAGGGTCTTTTGCATATTACACTTGCAAAATTCCTGCATAGACAGTGAAAATATTTCAGGTGATGTAAATTCAGTGACATCTGTAGCTCTCAAGATCTTGACTCGTTCCACTGTCCTGCAGACATGTAATCAAGATGCCAAAGAGATGTGTAGTTGTCTTAAGCGTCTTCTCTAGCCACTGGATAGAGATGGAACTCCAGAGAGCAATTCAGATCTCAGCTGGGCTCATTTTCTCTCTGGAGGTACTTCTGTCTCTATTACCTACAGACAGACTGCTACACGATTAAGTCCTGTGTTATGGGAGGTAAATCCAACTCCAAAAACCACACTAATGGAATAAATAGTATTGTCTCTCCTTTATTTTGTGGGAAACTGAGACACAGAGAGATGCTGTGACCTGACTTTTGTTATTAAGCAAAGCAAAAGCAGCATGTGTTTCCAAATCTCTCATCCCAATGCCTTCTTCAGGAATATAAGACCCTCACCACCAAGGAGGGGCTGGTGGGGAACGTGAAGCTCTGTCATGGTTTGATGTGGAGGGGGGGTGGTTCTGGTGGCAGGAGAGGGATTTTGCTCCCTGCGACCTCCCCGGTTTTGGATCCGGGTTAGGCTTAGTTCTGGCCACCGGATCAGACTGCCATCCCCCTCGGGGTTGAGCCAATAGGGCGCCTCTGCGAATTGCCCTATTTAAGTCAGGACAAGGGAACCGGAAAAGGTGCTTTGCCCGGGATCGAGCAGAGAAGGGAGGAGGGCACTGCCCCCGCTCCCTGGCTCCTGGCCAGGCGGCTGCCTGCGTCGGGCCGGCGCCGCCCACGGAGGATGGCGGCGGCGGAGCCAGCTGGGGAACTCGGGGGCACCCCACTCCCGGGGTGCCCACTGGGCTGAGTTCACCTGGAGAGGACTGAGATCTGAGAGAAACAGCCGCATCGACAGCAGGTCAGTGAGGATGGAGCGGGAGGAGGTGCCGGAGCCGAGTTTCCCCTGCGGCTGATGGTGAGATAGCAGGCGGCCCCCTGCAACCAGGATGGCCCCGGTGGAGCAGCGACCCACTCGCAGCCCGTGGGGAGAAGATGCCTGAGCCCGAGGATGGTCGTGTTGGGGGCACAGCAAGGCAGAGAGGCATCTGGAGTCTTCGTGACGACCCACGCCGGAGCGAGTGGCTACAGCTCCCTAAGTACCCGAGACTGTGGTGCAGCCCACACCGGAGCAATCTGTGGGGAAGGATTGTTTCCAGTGGGCTGGACTCACGTTGGAGAAATTTGTGGATTTTTCCTCGTGGGTAGGGGATCCATTGGAGCAGGGGAAAAGGGTGTAAGGACTCCTTCTCCTTTAAGAAAGAAGCAGCAGTAACAGCACGGAATGAACTGACCTGCACCCCCCCAGTCCCTGCCCCCTGTGCTGCTGGGGGGAGGAGGTAGAGCCGGGAGGAAAAGGAAGGTGGGGGGGGAAGGTGTCGGTTTTAAGATCTGGTTTTGTTTCTTTCTGTCCTCTCAAGTAATCGGTTTTTATTTCCCTTTGTCCTTCTAAGTAATCATTAATAAACTGTTTTGCTTTGAGAAAAGCGCTGCCTGTTTTGCCCAGGACCATGGTTGGTGGGTGCTCCCTCTGTTCTTGCCTCAACCCTCAGTCCTTTTTTTTTTTTTTCCCTCTCCTCTCTACTTTATTGGAGAAGGAGAGACTGTGTGAGTTTTAGTTGCTGGATCAGCCTAAAACCACGACAAGCTCAAAAACAGCCTTGGCTCTAGTGACCATGAAAGAGTGGACCTCAAGATCGTTAGGGCAGCAATGAGGGTGCTCAGCAAGCTCACTACCCTGGGTTTCAAGAGAGCAGACTTCAGCCTCTTCAGGGATCTGATAGGTAGAATATCATGGAATGAAGCCCTGGAGGGAGAAGGGGGCCCAAGAAAGCTGGTTAATATTCAAAATCACCTCTTCCAAGCTCAGGAGCGGTGCATCCCAAAAAAGGAAGTCAGGCAGGAAGACCAGCAGGCCTGCATGGATGAACAAGGAGCTCCTGGACCAATTCAAACACAATAGGGAAGCCTACAGAGGGTGGAAGCAAGGACAGAAAGCCTGGGAGGAACACAGAGAAATTGTCCGAGCAGCCAGGGATCAGTTTAGGAAAACTAAAGCCCTGATAGAGTTAAATCTGGGCAGGGACATCGAGGGCAACAAGAAAAACTTCTATAGGTACATCAGTGATAAAAGGAGGACTAAGAAAAATGTGAGCCCTCTCCAGAAGGAAACAGGAGACCTGGTTACCCAGGGTATGGAGAAGGCTGATGTACTCAGTGACTTTTTTGCCTCAGTCTTCACTGGCAAGAGCTCCAGCTGGGAGTGCTGGTGGGTGAGAAGCTCAACATGAGCCGGCACCGTGCGCTGGCAGCCCAGAAAGCCACCCGTGTCCTGGGCTGCATCCAGAGCAGCGTGGGCAGCAGGGCGAGGGAGGGGATTCTGCCCCTCTGCTCTGCTCTCCTGAGACCCCACCTGGAATACTGTGTTCAGCTCTGGAGTCCCCAGCACAAGAAGGACATGGAGCTGCTGGAGCGGGGCCAGAGGCGGCCACGAAGATGGTCCGAGGGCTGGAGCACCTCTGCTATGGAGACAGGCTGAGAGAGTTGGGGCTGTTCAGCCTGGAGAAGAGAAGGCTCCGGGGTGATCTTATTGCAGCCTTCCAGTACCTAAAGGGGCTACAGGAAAGCTGGAGAGGGACTTTTTCCAAGGGTGTGTAGTGACAGGACAAGGGGCAATGGATTTAAACTGAAGGAGGGGAGATTTAGATTAGATCTAATAAAGAAATTTATCACAGTGAGGACGGTGAGGCACTGGAACAGGTTGCCCAGAGAAGTTCTGCATGCCCCATTCCTGGAAGTGTTCAAGGCCAGGCTGGATGGGGTCTTGAGCAACCTGACCTAGTGGAAGCTGTCCCTGCCCACAGCAGGGATATCTTGGAACTAGATACTCAACTAGATCTTTGAGGTCCCTTCCAACACAAACTATTCTATGAGTCTATTGCTCATTCGCATCCAAATACTGACTTTGGCACCAACTGAAATGAAACCAAGTCCCAAACTACTTTTATTTCTGCTTTTTCAGAATGCCATGTCCCATCCTGGGCAGAACAGTCTGCGGCAGCTTTTCCATCTCCATGCTTTGCTACTGCATGTTTCCTTTCTTTCTTTTCTTCTTGTCTCAGAGCTACTGTCTGAGTGGACATAAACCATTTCCGAGCTCCTCTAGTTCTTTCACTGGTGAGCTGGAGACAGCTGCTTTAGCAGCACTGCCAATAAACAGCACAACTAGCAAGAAGAGTGCCCTTCAGTCCTAAATACTGTAGGCAGCCTGTAAGAGCAACACACCTAGCTAAAATTGTGTCCCCCATTTTCAAGGAAAGGAAACACGGCCCAGCGTTGCCATGCATAGCTAAACATGTTGCTTCCAGGTGTGCTACTGGCCTCAAAACGTAGCTGGAGTTTCCTAAAACCTTCAGAGATTCCCAAAAGTCCATTTAGCATGAAGGGAACTGAAGCAAATGTTCAAAGTTAAACTTATGCTTAAGTTTTGTTGGACTGAGATTTTAGTGCTTTGCACGTTACAGCAGTCTTTTGGCAACTGTCAAACCAATTTGGGCTAGTAGCTTGTAGAAAATGAACCAAACTAAAAATAAAAGCAACAACCAACCTAAAAAACACCAATACTTGCTGAGCTTTCCTGTACCACAGGGCCATAATCATCGAGGCAGTTTTCAGAGATATACTGAAAGATGGAAAAGCAAATCAAGTGCCTGATCGGCACAAAATCCACTTTTGAGAAGAACTGTTGGCACAATCAGGACTCCAAGCAGAAGAAATTCAGCTATTCACTCTTAAAGTTTTTAACCTTCAAATAGTAAATGGAGGTACGAACAATACTGCTATGTCTAATTGTGAGATAAAAGGTTGAAAGCTCAGCACTGTACACATGATTCTGCCTGGATGAGCCAGAAAAGGTGTGTAAGAACTAGTTTAATAGATTTTCTCCTTTTGCCTTGGCTAGACTGCAGGAAAAACCAAGGATGATCTCCACAAATAATTTTCACAGAACATAGGAAAACATAGAATCATAGAATGGTTCGGGTTGGAAGGGACCTCAAAGATCATCTAGTTCCAACCCCCCTGCCATGGACAGGGAAATCCTCCATTACACCAACTTGCCCAAAACCTCATCCAACCTGGCCTTGAACACTGCCAGGGATGGGGCAGCCACAACTTCTCTGAGCAACCTGTGCCACTGCCTCACCACTCTCAATGTAAAGAATTTCTTTCTTATATCTAACCTAAATCTGCCCTCTTTCAGTTTAAATCCATTGCCCCTTGTCCTATCACCACACGCCCTTGTAAAAAGCCCCTCTCCAGCTTTCCTGTAGCCCCCTTTAGGTACTGGAAGGCTGCAATAAGATCCCCCCGGAGCCTTCTCTTCTCCAGGCTGAACAGCCCCAACTCTCTCAGCCTGTCTCCATAGCAGAGGTGCTCCAGCCCTCAGATCATCTTCGTGGCCGCCTCTGGACTTGTTCCAGCAGCTCCATGTCCTTCTTGTGTTGGGGACTCCAGAGCTGAACACAGTATTCCAGGTGGGGTCTCAGGAGAGCTGAGCAGAGGGGCAGAATCACTTCCCCTGACCTGCTGCCCACGCTCCTTTTGATACATATAAATCTCCTAATGAAACCCCCATTACCTGATTCATTTTGAACCTTCCCATTTCACAGAAAATGAAGCTCTCCTCGCAAAGGGTATTGCTGGTCATACATGGTTAATGACCACAGCCTGCCTGACAGTTCTTGACTATGCCTTGACCATGCTGGGTGATGCCAAAGTTACTCCAAGATCTCAGTAGTGTCATCTCCCACACGGGACATTAACTGTAGTTTTCCATCAGTCGTGTCCCTAAAAAACAGAAATAAAGAGGGGAAAAAAAAAGCCCCAAACAAACCACCCCCAAAATTAGCACAATAATTGTATTTCCTGCCATATTGCCTCTGCTCCCGCTGAGATCTTCTTCTTTGAAAGACAAACTTTGAGCTAATCATAAGGTATTAACTATGATCCTATAACTCTCCCACAACATCAAAAATCCTTAAAGTAGACTAGAGTATATTTAGAATATTCCGTTTCTCTCTTTGGGAGTCAAATGCTTCTCAGAGGTACCTTCATCACCAACTACCCATAAACTTTGTGTCAAATGTTGCCACTCAGTTTAATTTGCCTCCTGACAAAGAATGCCTTTTTGGGGGTATCAATATGCAACATAGGGAGCAGTTTGTTAAACCAGAGGAAAAAAAATAGACAGAATGAGGTACATTAAGGTGTTTAACTTGCTTTTGATGTACACACATTGTAACTGCACAAGGAAGACACAAACCTCAGCTGAGGAAGCAGACCAAAAAGAGGAAACCACTAATACAGGAAAAGGAGGGATGCACTTAACACCTCACTGGTTTGACCTTTATAGTAGAATAACCACAATATCTAGCCTAAGGGAAGAAATAACACGAGCTTTAAGGACAACCCAATATTCTGACCAGAAGTCTGATGACTCTTAGATGCTAGAAGGCAGAAAAAGCCATTACAGGTTATCCAAAAAGTCATCAAAATGTTTGCGTTTTACCTTGCCCTAGGGTTTCTTGCAGCTAGAGAGCCTGAATATTTATTTCCGTGTATTCTGTAGCCTGGGGAAAAAAAAATATCTTGCTTCCATCAGTTTTATAATTAGCTGCAGCATTTCCTAGAAAGGCCATGTTATGGCCTGCTCCCCCCCGCACGGCACTGCAGGTGGTGGCTGCATGGACAGCCCCAGACACTGTTTCATGAAGACATTTCTTCATGAAGACAACATCCAAGGCTTGCCTTGATTTACAAGCTAGGGGCAACTGGCGAGTGTCTATCGAAATGGGTGAGTGTTCCTTCCTCAAAATACACTGCTCAGGGACAAAAAGGGCAGGTTTGCCAAAAACAGCCTTTATCCAGTTGGAAGAAGGGCAACCAGAAAGCACCTGTTGGATGTGAAGTAGAAACACGGTCACTGAACATTGGGAAATTAAGGTGACGGTTAGCAGAACAAGGGCTGAGTGGGAATGCCAGCTCAGAGGGAAGCAGAGCCATCCCAACTGAGTGCCCCAGCTGGAGAATGTGTGACAACTCTGTGGACCTCAGTAATACATTTATACCATCGGACAGAGGCAGGGAAGGGATTCAAGAGCACAGGTTTTTACTGATTTTTCCTCTTCCAAGGCAGAATTACTAGACTTATATCAGGGTCAGCTCCAACTAGTGTTTGATGCAGGTCTGTAAGGGTTGTTCCTGTGTGAAGACTAAACTAAGGCCAACACGCCAAGTCTGTAGCAGCTCTTACTCAAAAGCTTCAAGGAAGCAGTCCTAGATTCCAAGGACAGAGACATCATCAGTAACACCCAAGAGAATCTCAATCAGTTCAACTACCTCTCTCCAGTTGCAATATGGTGCTTCTTACCAGTGTAAGGAAGAATTTTCTGTTCTGCCACATTTGCTATGACAACACTAGCTTGTCATCAAGTCAACAGGAACAGGAGACAGGCGCCCCACCATCTCACAGCAGTCACAAAGCCTGGCCACAAGACCGGGGTGGGTCCGCTGTGTGAGAAGGGCATGTGGCTACCCACAAGGTGTGGAGTGAAGAAGCCATAAAGATGTTAAAGCACAATACTAAAAACATGTGACTTGCCATCAGCACGTTCAAGCACAGGACTCACTCTGATGAGTGGTGAGTATTCTGCTCCCTTTTCAGCAATTTAGAAGAGCAGAACTTTTCAGTAACAAATAAATAGAGTTGATGCCTGGGAAAGGTGTCTTTTACTTACTTCCAAGAGGTGAAGAGATTGAGTTGGCACCCAGGGGAGAGCACGTTGAGATCTTTGCAGTCTTCCTGAGCTGTTTTGGGTCAGTTCACCCAATGCCTAGTTTTCAGTGGTGCAATGGAGTTTTCAAAATGATTTAGGGTCTTGCATTATAAAATCAGATGCTGAGCCTCACACGTCTGCCTAAGCTCCCTCTAAAGTCAATGGAGAAACCAGACAGGGGCATCTCACATTCTCAGATTGTTGCTACACTTGTATTATGATGGATCAGCACAATTTTCAAGGCATCAAATTAACTTATAAGCCTCAGGGGAAGGCACAACATCCCATATCTTACAAGGTGCTTCCAAAAACAGCTCTCAAATCAACAATTTTTGTCCTAGCTGGAGTCTGGCCAGCTTGATATCCTCTGTATGGCAGCAAGTCCAAGGGCAGAGCATCCTCTCCCAGCTAGCTGGTAAATGGCTTTGCTCTGCAGAGAGAAAAGTAGCATTTATTTCCTGAGGTATCCTGGACATTCATTGCATTCCCACAATCCTAGCATTCATACAGTCACAGAGCTTCGCACAAAAAGAACAGTGGATTAAACACAGGTCTGTTACCTGAATGTTTTGCTTGACACCTATTACTGCTTTTTATTTTATTGAAGAAAGAAGGCATCGTTACAACAAAACCTCTGGAATAAGTAGAAAAGTCTCAACGCTAATATTTTTTCTTAACTGTTTCAAGATGTAATAGGAGTAACACTTTTTTTCAGCATTAAACATGCAGAATACTTCATCTAAAACCAGGCTGAACAGTAGGAAACGTCTGGTGAGATGCAAAGTTTCAGGCTATTTAAAGTTCGAAGTTGTCTTATTATCACAATTATCAAGTTGGAGATGACAGGATGGGAATGGACAACTCAGCTTAACTGGACACCATCTGTCACCACCCACATTCTGTGAGTAGAAAGGCAATCTGAACTGGCAGAGTATTGCTAAACTCCTGCACATCTGGCTCTTGAGTAGTCAGAGATGGTATCTGAAAATAACCATTTGGAATATTATCAGCTATCGATCGCTCTTTTCCAGAAAGTGGTCTGGTATCTGAAGGCACACACCCACTGAATAAAATATTTTAACTCGCTTAAATGCAATTACAGTCCCTTTTCACAGTGGAAAGGCACTTTCCTAGCCCTGTATTCCAAGCACATGGAAGTATTCTATGCACAAGATTTCAACAATGTGTGCTCAGCCACAGCGTCGTCCTCCTCATTATTTCTTTGAACTGAAGCAGTCCCCTCTCAGCGAACAAGTATCACCATTTCACTGCAACACTCACAATATTTACTCTATAAACCCTTAACTTTCATGATTATCAGATAAAGTCCTCTTTTTTAATCTCTTTTTTGCAACAGACTCAGAGAGCTGCAACTAAAAACTGAAACACATCAAGCAAGTCACTTCTAAAGCATTAGAAGTTATCAAATATACAAAAACAAAGAAGAAATCTTAGGATTTAGGTCTCACTCCTACTGCTTGAGAGATTGCATTTGGCAATATAAATGGCTCTTTCCTTCCCACAGTAACTCTTGTTCTTCTATCAGAAGCAGGATAGAATAAAATATCATGACAGTCCCTCTACGTTGCTAGGAACATTAATTTGAGATCTGGCCTTGGTTTAGGACCATCCTTGGTTGTACACCTTCACTGAGTTTTTGTTTATTTGAATGTTCCTGAAACTCTTGCACTGATTTCTGTCTCTTCTTCTACATGATGCAATTCGACCATGAACACAGACCATTGATATTTAAAGATCTTTCTCCTCATCATTTGTTACTTGTCGCGTGAATCATAGAATCGCTTAGGTTGGAAGAGACCTTGAAGATCATTGAGTCTAACCGTTAACCTAACATTGCCTAAAATAATATATTATTTTCTCTGCAAAGTAATGAATCTTTTACATTCCTCTAACAACAAGACAAGAGGTTCAATAATACTTCTGACTGTTCCCTAAATTTCATGGTACCAGAATCCATCTTTTCTTCCTCTTCACATTAATCATCCAGACAATGACCAAACACGCAACCAACAGTTGTGTCACCATCACCTCTCTGCAAGCTGCTTGGAATCCACCCTCAACGTTAGCTCACAAGTAACTTCTGACAAAAGAAAATTAAAATCTACTGCCACTTTTAGCCATAAAAGTGATACAAACTCCCTTAGCTTCATCACGGCAAACTTCAGCTATCAAAGCAGTGCCAGGATACCTTCATTCAACACTCGCCACTCTGAACTATTCAAATTATTACAAGATGTTGACAATCTATACAGATGTCTCTCTCAAAATCACAGAATGGTTTGGGTTTGAAGGGACCTCAAAGATCATCTAGTTCTAACGCCCCTGCCATGGGCAGGGACACCCTCCACTACACCAGGTTGCCCAAAGCCTCATCCAACCTGGCCTTGAACACTTCCAGGGATGGGGCATCTACAACTTCTCTGGGAAACCTGTTCCAGTGCCTCACCACCCTCTGAGTGAAAAATTTCTTTCTTATCTCTAATCTAAATCTGCCCTCTTTCAGTTTAAAGCCATTGCCCCTTGTCCTGTCACTACATGCACAGTGATCTCTGCCTCTGGTTCAACAAGCCTTGTAAAGAGCTGTCTGACTCCATGTCTGTTCCGTATCTTGGGCTGAGCTCCAGTGGGATCAGCTCTGCATGGGCACAGTAAGCGTTCTTGGCCCACGTTGCACAGAAGTCCCCTCCCAAAGCAGCCCTTGCTAGTGCTGTAGGATAAAGGGCCCGGTGCTCTACAGGCTGCTACACAAGGAAACACAAACATTTTAACAGTGCTTTGATTTAGCTGGCTCAGAATAGCATAAACAGTCTGGAGGAACATATTTCAGGGTAAAGTTAGCAAAGCCTTTAGGCAAACTATAGCCAACAAGGGAGGGGCACAGCCCAACATCTTTGAGCCGAGGGGGATAAAGCACTAGGCTAGGGCATCAAATGCCCGTTTTGCATTGGGTTTCCTTGCCCATGGCAGGGGGGTTGGAACTAGATGATCTTTGAGGTCCCTTCCAACCCAAACCATTCTATGACTCAGCCCTGTCCTCTGCAAGACAAAGCCTGGGGACCAACGTTCACCCCGTGCTCACCCGTGCTGCCTGGGGCTACCACACTGAGTATCTTTGTGTACCACTGCTCTGTTCCCACATCAACAGGGTTGTTTGGGGACTGAGAGGATGAGGGGGCAGATTCCTACCTCAACATAGGCCACGATAATTATCACACCCAAGGGAATATAATGAAATATAACCCATTTCTCCTGCGATACTTGGGGACAAGGGGGTCAGGAACAACGAAGAAGAGAAGTTATCACCCCCACTAATGCACACCTCAAAATTACCTGTAAGCTGTGTGTATGTCTACAGAGGATAAACTAGACCTGCAATCTCTTCCAAGCAGTAGCAAGTCCCTGGGGAGCTCTTTCTTTTGTACTGTAAGTAAATATCAATGGGGGTGAACCACTCTTTCATGCCTAAATGTTTTTGTAGTATTATTTTGCAATAATATTGCCAGGGCTGCATTATTATTGCTCCTGAATTCTTCCTTTCCTCTCCTGGAATATTCCTCTGGGCAAGCTGTGGCTTACTATGGGCTTTTACAGAAGGCAGTCAGAGGCAGAGCAGATAAAAATCCAGTTAACTTAACAGGCAGTAAAGTGTAGCACTGAAAAACAAGCCTTAAGGAATGCAATAGTTAAGACAGCAAAAAAACAACACTTTTCTGTAGCAATTTAGGACCTTCATAAAAGACAAGGGAGTCTAACAGTGTGCAGCAATGGAGAAAGGTGTAAAAGTGAGACATCTCTGAGCCCTGCAAACGGTCTTATCTAGCAGCAGGCTGGACTTTGCTTCTGTAGGCAGGGTCAGCGCGTGCATCCAGCCTCGCAGGGAAGCCAATACCCAACTTCATCCCACAGGAACACACCAACTGGGCAGGCACCCGACAGCTGACACTGTTTGTTACGATGGGATGAACAGAGCCCATCCTCTTCCTGGCCCTTCTGCTCCACAGGTCTAAGCAGAGAAGGGGGAGAGACACACCACCACTCGTTCCTAATCAAACTGTGCCTGGGAGGGAACTGGCTAGGCAGCCAATACACCAGCTGAGGAACAGAGACCAGAAATTGGAGCTTGAGCCCATAACATCTGCCATGCCGTGGATAATTACAGTTGCATCCAAATCTGGCTTCAACTTACCCACTTGAGCAGCAAGCAAGCAGGTTAATTCATCAGTGAGAACATTTTGTAAAGCCTCCGGCTTTGTTTGTGCAAGGCTTCATGGTGCAAACAGGGATGATGTGGACATACTGAGACACTTTGAAAGGACAGTATGGGTAGGCATAGCAGTGACATGGGCTTCAACAAGCCCACCCAGACACCTTTTTTACTAGATGAAGCCCGTACTGCTAGTTAAAAGCTAACTTGGATGGAAATATATATGACCTGCAATCCAACACCTGTACTGCAATGTAAACCAAACAGCAGAAAATTCCCATTTAGCTTCTGGTCTGTCACTGACAAGTTGAGTGACCTCGAAAAAGTCACATCATTTTCCTACCCCTCTGTTTAAACTGTAGAGCAAGGACGGGAGAGGCAGTCTGCTGTAATGGGACCTTGATCTTGACTGGGATTTCTGATGGCTCAATAATCCCAATAATAAACATTTCAGAGACAGAATTACCTAGAGTCATCCTCAGGCACTTTTTGCATTGCATATGTATATATTCTAATTTAGGCACCTACACATTAACAGTAGGTGAAGGCATCACCTTCTGCTTTTATTACTCAAAGTCCAAAGAAACTGCACATCCTAAAAGCCACCTCATAGGATGAAAGAAGCTGAAATACAGAAGCTGGTAGAATGTCTTTAGCTATAAATCTGCATGGTAAAAACTGGGCTCTCTTTCCTCCAGTCCATTCAAATTGGTTTTTATCTACTTACTGAGAAGCCCTACTCCGTACACGGTCCGAGGTAAAACATCCATGGCAGGCATTTTGAGCCTCCAGAGGCATTGATAACTGAAATAATTGGCATATTACCACCAGAGACTCACAAAAGTCACCTTCCAGCTACAATGGGTTGCTTCTGACAAAAGTCAACCAAGGCGCATAATGTCGTTGTTGTTCATTAGGTTCTCATTAATGACAAAATTTCCGACTTCAGTGTTTAATACATCTCAGAGATCACGGTGCATAATTTAATGTGCAAGCAGATAATTTGCTGATCAAGGTACATGTTTCACATTAAGGCAAATCGTTGTGCACTTTGCTGATTAACTGAAGCACACACAGACTATACAGCTATCTTCTATCAGTCAGGCATTGTCCTCTCTGGAGCTAGTTCTTCATGGCAAACAGCTAAACTCTGCACATCTTAACCCTTTCACCTGCAGTATAGAATCATAGAATGGTTAGGGCTGGAAGGGACCTTCAAAGGTCATCTAGTCCAACCCCCCTGCAAGGAACAGGGATATCTCCAACTAGATCAGGTTGCTCAGGGCCTCGTCCAACCTGCCCTTGAACGTCTCTCCAGGGATGGAGCATCCACCACCTCTCTGGGCAACCTGTTACAGTGTAAAATATAAATGCTGTATCATCCATACCTGAACTTTTTTCTATGCTGATGCACTGGTTTCTTGCACACGCATCGTTTCAGGACACCCTTGGCAATAGTGAAGCAGCCCACGTGTTGGGGCTGCTGTGCCATGTGCCTCCTGGTGTTACCTCTCTCCTGCCTGTTTATGTGTCTGCACCTGAATCCACTCCTTGCCTGGCATCTTCAGCATGGAAAGCAGCTCTCTGAACAGGAGCCATGTTTTGGAGGTTTCGACACTTTCATAGCCAAGCATGGAGGCATCTGGATGAACAATAGATACCAACTGCTTTGGAACTGGTATGCTCAAGGCTTTGTGGAAACAAGACAGGGACATCACTGTGAAGTTCAACTAGGACAGAATTCCAGGTTAAACCCAGAGACAGATAAAGTGGGGAAATATGTATATTTATTTTTTTTTTTTAATTCAGCAATTCAAAAGTCTCATTTTGCTCCAGGGAGCAGCAAGATCCAGGTGCCAATTTTCACCTTCCTTCCTGTTCTGTTAATTCCCCTTTTTTTTTTTTAAGGGTGGGTTTTATAATCTCTAGTAGAGGAAAGAGCTTAATCAACAGATAAGTGCTCCTAATCACTCAATGAAACACAGGGGAAGGAAACAGGCTGGAGCAGCTACTCCTGGGTTGTAGCCTGGTGGCATTTCAATAGATCTCACTACTATTATTTGGGCTATACAGCTCACAGCAGCTATAGACATCCAAATCAGTTTTACTTACACTGCAAAAATTGGGCATAATATCAGCAAACTCTCTGGAAGCCCAAATAAAAGGCTAGATTATTCCTGGATTTAGCATCACTCCCTCTAAACACCAGGACCAGACACCACAGGGTTTGTGCTGAAACCATTCTGCAACTTTTTACCCAAACACTGGCCATTCACATGCAGCTAAACCCCTCTGAGCCACTTACAAAACGTACCCTCAAGTCTGAACTTGTTGAGATTTCTCAAGACCTCTATATGCATGCAATCCCAGAAGGTACCAGCTACTTGAAGAGGTTTTTATATTTCCTCTCTGTCTCTGAGCTCAGTCAAATTAATAGGAATATATTGGCTCAGCCAATCACACTGGAGGAAATTGAGCTGGCTATTAATGATCTGAAACAGCAAATGGCCCCTAGGCTAGAAGAGCTCCCAGTGGAGCACCACTCCAAGTTTTAGCAAAAGCCAAACTTTTTCTAATGGTTTCACAACCCTTTGTTTTTTTCACCCTTTCGATGCTGATTTTCCCCCCGGACTCTCTCTGTGGGCAGCAGTATTCCTCACCAGGTGCTGTTTGTGTGCAAAGTGACTCCTGTCTCCTGGGTCTGCTTTAAGTGGTGCCCCTCACTCTGGCTAATTGATGCCAAAGCCAACCCTGGATTTGAAGTCAAAAGCAAAGGACAGCAATGGGGCCAGGCTTGCAGCAGACACAAGTTAGCTTTCTTGGATCTACACCAGCTAAGAGCTTGGTCCTGTGGTGTCATAGCTGCTGGGCTACCAGGTTTGTGTATGACATGCCCCTAGATTTGACATGCTGCCTAGATCTCTATAAATAACCAAGCACAGTTAAGCTGCTCCAAATAGTAGCTGGGAAGAAGGACAAACTGTCCCTTTTTCTTCTTTCTGTTAAGATATCTGGGAAACTCTTCTCTCCTGAAGACAGCTATAACTGAATATTCTTCACACATGATTTCGTGTGACTGTTAATCATGACCGGCCATGCTCTTTTATTAGAATCATAGAATGGTTAGGGCTGGAAGGGACCTTCAAAGGTCATCTAGTCCAACCCCCCTGCAAGGAACAGGGATATCTCCAACTAGATCAGGTTGCTCAGGGCCTCGTCCAACCTGGCCTTGAACGTCTCCAGGGATGGAGCATCCACCACCTCTCTGGGCAACCTGTTCCAGTGTTCTACAACTCTCATGGTAAAAAATTTTTTCCTAATATCCAATCTGAATCTACCTCCCTCTATTTTAAAACCATTACCCCTTGTCCTATCACAACAGGCCCTCCTGAACAGCCTCTCCCCATCTTTCTTGTAGGCCCCCTTGAGGTACTGGAAGACCGCTATAAGGTCACCCCGGAGCCTCCTCTTCTCCAGGCTGAACAGCCCCAACTCTATTAGCACACCCCTTAAACATATTCCCTCTTTGAAGCCAAGGAAAGACAATCTGTGATCAGGAAAAGAGATGGGTCCCCAACCACTCAACAAGTATAACAATAAACAAAAGGGAGGAAAAAAAAAAAATATCCAATTCCAAAACCAACAGCTAGGTTTTCAAAAACTCACCAACCTGGGTATTTCCTTTGGTTGCCATCTTATTTTGGTGTCAGATCAGGGGGAGGAGATCTATTGTACTTTATTTGTTTCACCTGCTGAGTTTAAAACGCTGATGGTGCTGGGAAGCGGAGCCTGGCTTCACCACACCCTGCCAGGGGAGCATCCTACCCACCGTATCACAAAGTCAGGTCCTTGCACATGGCATTCCCCTTCTCCTTCCTCTCCTCTCCCCTCCCAACGACTCCTGAGGATTTTACTGTGCCATGACATCACTTTGACACCAGACAGAGTATGTGACTGCTCTGCCTGATTATTCCTGGGAGGAGCAAATCCTCCCTGGCTGAGAATTGCTCTGACTGCTCAGGGTCAGAAGCTCCTCTGTTACCAGCAGCACATTGACAAAGAAGTTCATTTTTCTAAATTAAGACTACAGGCAACGCTCCTATACCAGACGATCTCCCCACACACCTTGACACTCATTTATACGTATGGGTCACACACTCAGATGCAGTTGCAACACAAGGAAATGTGCCTGAGTCAACACATGCCTTGAAACCAGGGTCCTTCCTGGTTGTCTATAATGCATCACAAGGAAGATCACCCCAATGCACTTCAAGAATTGATGGAGGTACCTGCATTAAGAGCTTCAGCTCCTTCTACCATCTGAGGGTTACTCCAGCCAGGTAAATCCCATGGTCAGACGTGCCAAATTCCTTCCACTGCACAGATGGATTATTTACAGCAGCTCACACAGAAAACTCCGATTTCACCCCCAATTTTATCATCTTGTGCAACTAAAAAAGTCTCTCTCGTTCTCCACGTCCCTTCTGCTATGGCTTTCAGCAGCAGTCACCCCACTATCAGCATCAAGCTCTCAAGTCCAAAGGCCAGATCCATCCAGGTGCTGACTTCCCTCTCAGCCAGCAACAAACTCTAATTCCTGCAGAAGAAGGAGGGCACTGAAACGCAGCAATATTACCACCCATCATGACGAGCCATCCCTCCCTCCAGCTGTGCCAGTTTAAGTTCAATGTTTTGCAGGTGTCTGTACAGCTGCAGACTTCAAACTAAGCCACTCTCCAAACCTCTTAAGGTCAGAGATTTTAGGCTTTGAAACCTTAAGCACAAAAAGTGCACTTCACAACAGCTCCTGCGGGTGTTATAAGGAGCAACAAATGCTTTTAAGCACTCTTAAGAGAGAAGAAGATGACAATGAAATCGAGGGGAAATGGAGAAAAAGACAATAACGCTGCAAGTTGCTGCTCTCATCTCCCAACTACTTCCAAGGCAGCAAGAACCCAGGCAGCTGGCAACAGCTGCCACCCTATTAAACTCGACAATTTACAGGTGCTCAGAGGGAGCACTTGCATGCAATTAGCCGAGCAAATTCACTTACTTGGAGAGGCAGGGCCCAGCTCTTGGCTGCTGCAGGGTGGCTGTGCTCTGTTGACTCCGTGGAGTACTGCCAAGTTACTCCAGACCAGGGTCTGGCTTGTGAATGTTAAGGAAGCTGGGAAAGCCTTAGTTTGCAGCGTGATGTTGCAAATGATTAGAGGTGTATCGGAAAGTATAATGTGCTCTTCTCACTCTGCAACTGCTCTCTGCCTGTGGAGGGTATTGGTATAGTCTGTTAGGTCTACAGGAAAAAGAGAAAATGGGACTCCATCCCACGCAGGCCTATTCAGTAGTATTTATCTTGCCAGCCTAGGTAACAGGGATGGGAAAGTCACAGGAGAGTAGATTTGGTGCAAGTATCAAAGCTCCTATGCTTGCTTGGAAGCCTAGAGCAGGCAAAAAATCTGCATCACTGCTGACTCAGGCTAGAAACGGTCTGAAGATACATGGCAACATGGACTTGGCCAGGTTTGGCAACATAGGTGCTGTGCCACTTGTGCTGGATGTCACATGTGTACACAGGGAGCCCTGGCTAGGAATATTGCTGCCCAGGCAAAAAATAATATTTGCAGAGTCATCAACACCATCCCTGCAGCTGGGCAGGTGATCCACTCCCACCCTGACCTTCAGCCCAAAAGCCTCTCATCTAGCCATTTTTGCTCCTTGCCTATTACAGCCTTCCCTTGCATCTATTACCTGATAAAAATCATATAAATTCTACAGCAATAAACATTGTCCAGCAAAACCACACCTACAGTGAGGCCCCATATTATGAATTCTTTGCTTACTTGAGCTGGCGTGAAACAGGGATAGCTTGGTGGTCGTGGCCCTCTGCAAGCAGTAGAACTACTTGTATTTATTCCTGATGAAACTCTGGGCTGGTGATTTAGGAATCAGACAAAAGAAAGCCTGGATGATTGTTTTCAGTGCGGAATGAATAAATATGAATACTTCTTGATATGATGTCTCTTCTTGTGCTGTTCTTTCTCTTCCAGTTAATCTCATTATTGCAAATTAGGGAGTTTCTCTGGCAGTTTAAAAGGTGTCCTTTCATGCATACAAAGGAAATAAACAAAGTATTTTACTTCAGATCTCAGCTGCAGTCAATTTATTCTTTGAGCCTCTCGACTTAAAAACCATAAGACTTTGGTCTCTTTGCTTGTATCAAAGTTGCACATGGATTGAACCAGCCCCTGCTCCCATTCACTCAAATTCAGTAACACTGCTGCTCTGATTTCGCCATGACCTGAAAATACTTCTGTATTCTCTTTGTTTCCACCTGCTTCTTTATTCCCATTCTCCAATTAAACAGCAGAAAAATTCAAAGAACCTTCTAATTGAGGGTAATCCAAAATGAAAGCTGTCTAGAAGGCTGAAATCAAAGAGCTGGATAGGTTATCTTTACTTACACCAAACAGTCCTGCAGTAGCATCTAGGAGAGGATGATGGTTTTCCTTCATAAAAGCCAGGGTCATACTGGCTGTACAGGAATACAAAACCACAGAGCACAGTGCAATAAAAAGGTGATGTAGTGTCAGCCTCAGCTACTGTAAATTAGCTTCCTACTGTCTGGTACGCGCTCTGTGACGATGCTCCCAGTGCTCAGAAATTTCCTTTTCCTCTGAGAATGCCTCTGGTTGAGCAAGACGGGGGCCTAAGAGCAAGATGAGAGGGATTGATGTTAGAAACTCCTGGCTAAATCAATGGTTTATTTAACATGATAATTAGAACAAATATCTCAGAGAGTTTGGGCAATGTTACAACTTTAATATAGCCTGGAAACACTTAAATTGCATTCTCAAAATTGACACCATTCAGGGAACTGGCCACGATGCTCTTTTGAAGCTCTTGTTAGCACCTTTAGGAGGAGCCTGGTTCTTGAACTCTGTACATTGTGCAGCAGTGATTGCCTCAAGGTACAGCATGTACCAATAGCAAATAACTCTCTGAAGCCATCAGGGACGTGGACTGGTAAGAACAGCAGACCCCCCAACCTATTCATCAGGAACCAAAACTAAGAACTTCATCTCCTTGGGCTCCTGCTGTACTCAGCAGAGCGACATCACTCCAAAGCATGAACCTCACCCTCTGGGGATGCCTAACTCCTACAAACTACAAAGATGATGATGAGTCAAGACCTGATGTAGGTGCCTTCATTAGATACCTGAAGTTACTGGACAGATCCAGACTAGGTGCCTGGGAACTGTTAAATTTAGCACTAATGCTGCCTAGCTGCATGACTGTGGAATAACAGGAGAGCAATAAGGAGTGAAGATTTTTGCTCTTCCTACTGTGACTTTTGCAAAGAATTTTGGACTGCATTACCCATGACAAGCAGATAGTCACACAGTGCAAGAAAACTTTCATGTGCCCTAGCTCTATTTACTATGAGATCCAAAAACCAGATGACTGTTTCCCGCTTTGTAACTCTTAACTGAGTGGTAATCCCCCAACTTCACCTCCTATTTTCATCGTAGCTGCTGCTTATTGCCGTAATCCCTGCAAATAAACTTGCTTTATGACACATCTGTTCATCCCTAGACTCAGCCTTGGGCCTCCTGAGGTATTAACAGAAAGATAAGATCCATTGAGAGATGTGAATGTAGGTTCAGTCACCTAATAAACAACCTTTTACCAACTGGGCATAATCCCTTTATCAGATTATTCCTGATGCACTGTATTCTCTAGTCTGCAAGTGCTTTTCTGGGATCAATTAGAAACAGCATTAGGGGAAAGAAAAAAAATCCTTACTGAGGAATTTCATGACTAGAAGGATTTCTTGGCTGCAAACCAGCTTGGCTGTTTGAAAATTGGGTAGACTTAAAGGAGAGCAGCAACTCATGCCATCTGAAAAGGCATCCTCCTAAACTCAACTGGGCACTGCTGTTTATCCCAGAGCACTCAATTCCTGACATTACTTACGTGCAAACAGCAAAGAGCCAGGAGAGGGTGCTCCATAATAACTAGAAAAGGTCCTGTATAATGATTACACCCTGGCAACAGTGATGCTTGCACACAGCCACCTACATGGCACTGCCAGAACCAACATGAAGAGGACTTCTTCAATCATATTTCAAAATTTCCAAGGCGATTTTAATCTAGCTCTCTAAAAAATTTTTTTTTTGAATACAGGAAATGCCACAGGATAAGATTTTTAAAATGTGGGAATCTGCCTGCCAGACTTCAGGCAGAAACAGGTAAAATTCCACCCAACTCCCCATGCCCATGTGTCCTACCAGGCAAGAGTACGAAGGTCTCCAGTCAGTCCACTGAAAACACCAAGCATGAGGATCTTGAACAATCTGAATTAGTTGGATTTGTGCTTAACTCATTTAGACAAAATTTTATGTCCTAACTCCCAAAAGTACTGACCTGCTCAAGGATTTTGGTCAAGCAAAGTTTTCACCTTTTCTTCCAATTTTGAATAAATTGTTTTAGCTGGATGTTAACTGGAATAAATCTATGGGGTTCAACATTTGATAAATAAGTCAGTTTTTCTCAGCCTGCAGGGCTATGATGTTATTGGCATCATGGAGATGTGGTGGGATGAATCCTATGACTGGAGTGTTGGAATGGAAGGATACAGGCTCTTTAGGAAGGATAGGCAGGAGAGACAAGGAAGAAGTGTTGCCATCTATGTCAGCGAGCAGCTGAAGTGCATGGAGCTCCACCTGAGGATGGATGAGGAGCAGACTGAGAGCTTATGGGTCAGGATTAAAAGGAGGGCAGAGACAGGTGACATTGTAGTGGGAGTCTGCTACAGGCCACCTGACCAGGAAAACCAAGAGGATGAGACCCTCTATAGACAAATAGAAGCAGCCTCATGTTCATGGTCCTCATGGAAGACTTCAACCACCACATTATCTGTTGGAGGGACAGCACAGCAGAGCATAAACAAACCAAGAGGTTCCTGGAAAGTGTTGATGATAACTTCCTTCTCCAATACTGCGTTCAGCTCTGGAGTCCCCAACACAAGAAGGACATGGAGCTGCTGGAGCGGGTCCAGAGGAGGCCACAAAGATGATCCGAGGGCTGGAGCACCTCTGCTCTGGAGACAGGCTGAGAGAGTTGGGGCTGTTCAGCCTGGAGAAGAGAAGGCTCCGGGGTGATCTTATTGCAGCCTTCCAGTACCTAAAGGGGCTACAGGAAAGCTGGAGAGGGGCTTTTTACAAGGGCATGTAGTGACAGGACAAGGGGCAATGGCTTTAAACTGAAAGAGGGCAGATTTAGATTAGATATAAGGAAGAAATTTTTCACTCAGAGGATGGTGAGGCACTGGAACAGGTTGCCCAGAGAAGTTGTAGATGCCCCATCCCTGGAAGTGTTCAGGGCCAGGCTGGATGAGGCTTTGGGCAACCTGGTGTAGTGGAGGGTGTCCCTGCCCATGGCAGGGGATTTGGAACTCCATGATCTTTAAGGTCCGTTCCAACCCAAACCATGCTATGATCCTGTGGTTCTTAATTACAGGAAACATCACCTTTTTGTAAGGAGGTTTTAAAATAGAGAAAAAACCACATTTCTTTTCAGATTGAAATATCTGATTAGAAAGAATTACCACTATTATAGTGATTGCCTTTAAAAATTATTCTTCAGCAAGAAGGACAGATCTCAGCAGTCCATACAGCTCCTGCAGAAGCAGGGCAGGAATCAGGACTCCAAGCAAAGGCTGCGTCCCTACAATGTTGGTATGTGAGGTCCAGCAGATGGGAATCTGTGGCTATGAGTTTACTAATGATATGTCCTTCATCCTGCTAACTGCAAAGGTTATTACACAGTCTGTACTGTAGCTAACAAAAATAACCACATGGGATTAGATTTGCCAAAGCAGAATGAGGGGGAAAAAACTAAAGGAGCTGTGAATTTATCAATTAAATTTGAAGCAGGACTTTTTCATGGAGTCTGCTGTCACAGCTGCCTAAATTGGAAAACAGTGAAAATTCAGGCTCTCTGGACTGAGTAAATGACTATAATTTGGATTTAAATGGCATAGGAATCAAAAGTTGACTCTATTTGCTGATTCTATAGCACTGTTTTTCCTCATTGTTTCTTCCTGAGCCTCCTACTGTTTATAAAATTGAAAAATCAAGCTGAGCTGAATGTCCAATGCCTTCACTATGATTGAATCTCTCTTTCTGTGCACGTGATTGACAGCATCAGAAAAGAATGGTTTCCTTAGCCAACAAACACTCACTTTGGCTTCATTTTATCTGCCCTTGCTTGGGATCATTCAGCCCTTGAAAAAATGACACTGGGAATGACCTTCTTCTTGATAACCTCTTAATAACTCAGACAGATATTAAACCCAGTTCTGCCAGACAGGTGCTGGAGGAGTTTCATACATGATACTTGCAAAATATCCTTCAGTAGTTCTCAAAAATACCAAAGCATGTCTTGAACCTACTTGGCAAAGACACTGCATGGGGTTAAAGATCCTTGTTCACTTTATTGTCTGTGCAGGAGAAAACACTGATCCACACAGACATGATTTTCATGATTTTCAACACCAGCCAGGTTGGATGAGGCTTTGGGCAACCTGGTGTAGTGGAGGGTGTCCCTGCCCATGGCAGGGGGGTTGGAACTAGATGATCTTTGAGGTCCCTTCCAACCCGAACCATTCTGTCATTCTATGATTGCAAGTGCTGTGATCATCAGAAATGCCTTTAGAAATCTTAGGAAACAGAAGTGAAAGGTACCTCTAGAGATCATCTGTTCAATTCACACGCCCACAGCAACATCAAGTAGACTAGTTGTGCAAGACAAAACTTTTCCAGACTGTTCTTAAAAAGAGCTAATAACAGTCAGGGTTTAAGGTCTCCAAGCCTGCTCTTTAGCTGATTCTGGATGACACTGAACCACCTTATACTGTGAGCTGCACGTCCTTCTTGGAACAAAATTTTTGCATTTTTGTTATAATATTATGCCAAATATGAGATGCCCTTCTTAGCGTTCTTTTAATATATATTAAAAAAATCCCAGCTATAGAACACTGGTGCACTGTTTGAACAGTGTCCACCTTCACAGAATCTCCTCTAATGACTTTTGAAGCCAGACACTGCAAAAGCTGGTGTCTGCAACCAGGCTGTTTTAAACAGCCTAAATAAGGCTCAGGAGCAAGATAAATTCCTATTACAAATGTTAACCAACCAATATCTCCCAATTAAACCAGCTGAGGGTAAAAACAAAAACAAAAACAAAGTAACAAAAAACCCAAAACACCACAAAAAAAAAAAACAACAACCCTCCAAAGCCAACCCAGAAATACTGCATTCTCTCTGATTTCTTTATCATTTTTCCTTAAGTGATCTCAGCTGATATTATTGCTTAGCATTTCAGGAAATCTGGCTATTTAAGCCTCAATAGATGAACATCCCCGTGGTGAAATATATCCCTATAAAGACACTGGTGGTGAAGAGAAAGGCTGATTTCCACAGAGAAACATTATTATCCCTTATTTTGAGACAACAGACATGTCCCTGGGCTAACAGGACGTACAAGGCAGCACTTTACTTGAAAATGAGGGAGGCAGAGCTCCCGTTGCGTTGGCAGCCCAGTGCCCTGGCAGTGGACTTGTAGACCCTGAGGCAGAGGGGACTGAAGAGTGACCACCCATTTCTTTCTCTTATGATCCCCTAGAAATCATTTGATTCAGTGTGCAATCAACGCTTGAGGAAAGTTGGGAGAAGTAGAGGAAATGCTAATGGCAGGGCTGTATTTCAGCACTTGCACTGGTTTCGCTTCCAAGTATCTTTTTACTGGGTAAAATGTTGTTGTGGCGTGAGAAAGTCCATGAGAACCTAAAGCCATGCAAGTGAAGAAAAGTGAAAACACAGAGTGAAATTTTTGAGTTGGGGACAGAAAGTGGTCCTGAGCATGAACATGAAGAATACTGACAGGGAAAGATGGGAAGATGGGAAGACTCAGGAGATGGAAACTCTGCAACATCAAGGATCAGCCCCGATCCAAGGAGCAATGGAAGAAGATGTCCATGCCCTACTGGCCTGCCCAGTAAAGGCTGTTTGAATGTTTCATTGGGGTAGTGAGTGGGTTAATGCTCAGCCTGTTAGTCGACTCGTTTTATTGAGTGCATTCACCTATAATGCTTTATATTTTTCATTTATGTGTATCCTGTTTTCAGTCTCTTTGTATGCAGAAGTGATGCAGAGTGCCAAAGTTATGACACATTTAAGAAAGCCACGTAAACATACAGGGGGAAAGAGACAAAAACATGCTAGACTAATAATTAACACATTCTGGCTTTCTTTCTAATCATCGGATTTAATCAGATAACAATTAGTTAGCTCCATATTTTCTACCTGGCGTAATATCGGATCAATAGTTGATGGATATTGGCCACCTGTTCTCAAAATCTCTGCAAGATCTTCTTAAATACTCAGGTCAACAGGATCCTTACCTGGTTGCCACCAATGTTGACAGCCACAGTTCTTTGATGCAGAGCTTTAATTGAATTAGATGCTCCTGCAGTCACTGATTCATCACCCTAGTATTCAGTGCAGCTCTGCTGAAAAGTCTGCAACGTTTCCAGTCCTTTGGAGGTGGCCTTACTGGGAAGAGGATTCTTTCCATCCCAGAAGCTATTAAGGATACAAACAGCTTGGCTCTGAATCATTTTTATGTGACTGCAGGAACACTAATTTGAATTAGGGCTGTATTTACGTAAATCAGTGTGGTAATGGTCCTCTCCTCCCCTTTTTTAGTTAAAAAAAAAAGAGAGAGGGGAGGAAAGAAAGAGAGAGAAGTTGACAAAGAATAGGAGCTGCAGTGACATTCAATGGGATAATTTTGTGCTGCTACAAATCAGTGCCTAACCAGTAATGACAAGCTATGCATATATATATAAACAGCCTTAATAAAAAAGCCCTATTCCAACCACAGAAAAGCAGCCAATGCCCAGGCTGTAATGCTACCAGTTCAATCATAAAAGCTTTCAGCCTTAATTTGTAATGCTGGACTCATTACTCAAAAGTGCTCTGCTCTTCCTATAGTCTTATAATCATGTTTCTGGTTTCAGGTTTGGTCACACCATGGTCAGGTCCTTCAAAGATGTCCCAAAGATCAAACTGAGAGTGGCCTTTTCTCTCCTTTCCTTACACATGCTGAAAAAAAAACCAAACAAATTGTGCTTGCTCCTGCTTCTTTTCCAAGGCTGGATAGTCTCCAGCAGTCCCACCTGGGAACAATCAAATCCCAGCCACCCAACTCCCCACGTAGGCATCCGAAAGCAGATGTGCTGGGCGCTGAGCCATTTCCAAGTCTGGACCACCACCATCCGCAGGGCTGGTCATGGCAACACGATTCATAACGAGAAACTTTTCTGAAGTGCTTCCCATTAAACTGTTGGCACAAGCTGATGGTAATTCCTTTGTGACGTGGAACCCTCCTTCGCAGTGCTGGGAGCCTGCTAAGCGCCACGCGGAGGGACAGGCAGGCTCAGACAGACAAATTTCCACGGCAAACTCCTCGCCTGCCTTTCCTGCAGCGAGACTCGGAGGCAGCTGGTGAGAAAGACGAGCCCGGAGGCCGACGTGCAGCATGATTTCTCTGAATTCCTGCCTAAATGTCTGCCCCTTCTCTGCAGCCTTTTGTATGAAAACCAAAAAGAAAAAGCTCCAGCAACTCTTACGCTCCCAAATCCCCCCCTGGTTTTGGCAGTTTCGCTGCGAATAAACAAGAAGGATGTAATTTGCTGCAGGCTCGTGGAAATGCAGCAGGGGAATGCCTGTCTCCTGTGGCATGCTTTAACCCTCTGCACTAAATAAAGCCATATTTCAAGATCTTGCTGTAGACACAAATGCTCAGTCTCATAGCATCTTTAGAGGGATGTGTAATGATAGATATACACACGAAAACCTCTGAGTTCCTTGACTGCAAGGAGCTTTATAGCTAGCAAGAATGGTACCATTATATCCTGCATGTCGTGCCAGGATAGCAGTTTGAAGTATTGCTACCAGCCTCGTCCAGCCTAACATATTGGCCCCTAATCTGGTTCCCCTACGAGGAGCCCTACTATCATGTCCACATGTAATCAGACCTGTGCAGCTGCCTACATGTTCTTTTTAATTGGATTGAAGTTAACCACAGTAGGATTAATTTGAAGAGATCAAGGAAATAGAGTGATTTTTGGTGGAAAGCAGATGGTTCCTTCTGGATGGAATAAAGCTCTGAAAGTGATATGAGGTGTTTAACTTTTCAGGTTTACCGAGATTAAAAGCTCAGGGATTCTGTAACTTAACTATAGTATACTTAATCACATTTATGCCATGTCAATGAAATTAACTGTGTGGTTTTCAAAAAAGAAGTGACTTGCAGATACCAGCATCTGACAATCATCAAGCGCTGTGAAGGGAGGTATGAAAACATACATCCAAAGCTGGCATAATTATTCCCAAGCAAATGAAAGTTAAGCACTGCTGTTTTCATGAGAACCAAGAGCATCCTGCCTCTCCAAATGGCTTAACATGTGACGTTAAAAATTAACCAAAATAAATGGAATGGCAGTTCAGCACTGACCTGTGATTTCAGCTGTTTCCCCTTTTGCCCTCCAAATGGAGTTATTGTAAAGGAGTCTGATATCAAAGTACAGAGTAAGTACACAGTCTCTTTAAATTAGGACACTAAAATTCAGCCACCTGCATTTTGTGTGTGACATAGATGCTGAGCAGGAAAGAAGCATGTCACTGCAATGAGGAAGCAAACTAGATGAAGTCGAGCCAGGAATAGAGATAGCAGGTCTGTGGAGCAAGGGAAATGGGAGTCTGGAGAAAATGCATGCAGGGTATCCCTCAAACTCCAGAAAGGAGAAAGTTTTCCAAAAATGACAAGCAGATAGAAGGACCTTAGGTCTTCAATCACCAAAAAAAAAGGAACCTAGAGCTCACTCACACTCTATAGTCACTGACTTCCTGAATCTAGCACGAATAAAGCCATTTGGCTCCCATATAGGTTCAAAGAAAGAAAGAAAGAAAAGCTCCATCAACCATTCTGAAATTGAACCGCAAGAAAGTGCATTTAGACTTGCACAATTCCTTTTCAGAACGTGTCTTCCAACGTTGCTCATGTGGGATTGCCATGTACAGAACTAGGACCAGCTAAGGCAGGACTAATGAAAAGGTCTACACAGAGATGCTGGATTTTACTTTATAATTTTTCTTTGCAAAATTTCTCCTAAATCTGATCAACAAATTGAGTTCTGCCCACAGTATTTCTCTTCTACTGACATTAGGGCAAAAAACCAGAACCGTAAGCTTTATAGCACCACATTTCTGTTTTCTTTCTTAGAGCACTGACCAGCAATGATTGCTCACCTAGATTCACCCTTTGGATCTTGACTTACTCAAGAAGTCTGCCTGCTTTAATGATATCCAGTTATCTTGTGTAGGGATATTAAATAATATACATCAGTAATATTAGTAGGGACAGAATAACATTACGGTGAAACGTTTCATCCAAAACTTTTAATCAGAGCTCCCCTGTGATGCAAGACACTTCCCTAGGGAGGCATCCCCTCATCTTCCTCTTACTGTAAATACTTCAGCCTTCATTATCATAATAGATAAGAGCCTCACAAACAGCCACGAGTTTATCTTCACACAAAAAAAGATGGCATGAGGTCAGTGTTCCCTCTTTAAAGCTGGGGAACAGAGAGAGGAAATGCCAGAGCAGATCTTTGTTTCTTTTTGTGCCTGCAGAAATGGCAGCAGGTGGAAGAACAACAGGGAAAGGGAAAATGGAGAGGCACCAGAAGAGAAGGCACAGCATTAAGAGTACAAGGTTGCTTTATGGCCACAGGCTCGCAGTGCATACCCTACTTACAGCTAAACACAACTTTGCACAGAGAAGGCTGTAAGAAGAACGAAATGAAATCCATTAAGATGTATTTTAATCTGCTTTAAACACAGCATAACTATTCATTTGCTATAAGCATGTCTCATTTAAACCCCGGGGTCTAGTTCTCCTCCCATTATATGCATTTATTTAACATTTCATAATCTGCTAGTGCTGAGAGGCAATTTAGGGCAGGACCTCAGAGTGATTAGCACTTAGTGCAAAGGAGCTTATTACCTTACACCCACATTCCAGGGCAGTCACTAGAGATACGTCACAGTTTGTATCACCTGAAAGTAAAGAATAGCTGTGGATTTGAATAGATACATGATCATATATTTTTCTGTAAGATTTACCTAACTACAGACTTCTATTGTAAAGTTTTGCTCTTCATCATGTAATTAAAGGCGATCTGCATGAAGCTGAAGGTAGTAACAACAATGTATGTATTACCTTTTTGACAAATTAAGGGATATACTGCTAATAGCTAAGTATATTTACTCTACAACTGTTATAAATCATGTAGGAAAACGTTTGGTTATACTATCAACAGTAAATTACGAATATGAAAAAGTATAATTAGGCGGTATCTTGTAACTAAAACATAATTACACTGCATGTATAGCCATCACTTTAGTTTTAAATATGAGCATAGACACATATTAATTTGTTTCGGACAGCTTTCAAACAAATATGGCACAAATACACCAGCACTTCAAGAAAACAAACTTCCTGGCATTTCTTTGGCGTAGACAATACTCCTGCTGCTAAAAGAACAAGGTTTTTTTTTTCCACTAATATTAAGTACATTGCATTAAATACTTCTTTGTTGCAAACACAGTGTCCTTTCATCATTAAACAACATCTATAATCTTTCCATCTGTCCTCTGAGTATCATCTCGATCATGGCCTTGGGGTCATTTCACACCAGTGCAAAATGGGTGAGAAAGGGTTACGCTCTCTGGAGAGAGAACGTTCCCCTTCCATGGCAGGGGGGTTGGAACTAGATGATCTTTGAGGTCCCTTCCAACCCAAACCATTCTGTGATTCTCCCTCACACTCAGATGACTGCCTTTCTATTCACAGTGCACAGCTTATTTAATTTGGGGGCACTAGGATCAGTAGCTAAAAAAAAAAGAAAAAAACTGCTTCTAGTTGGCCCTGGACACAAACAGCTAGTTCAACTGAGCAAAACTCATGTCACTCTCATCTCTTCTTCTCTTGTAAGACTGCAGGCTCTCTGGGAAATAGTGTAGTATAGTATATACCTGTGCAACTCGCCTCAAAAGCTGAGGACTGTGCAAACTGACAATGAAAACCTTCTGGAATGGCACTTTTCTGCATTTATGATTTCTTCTAAAACTATGGCCTATAAAACGTACCCCTTTTTGTCAGTGTTAATTGAAACCAACTCCACCGTTTTTCATGTCCGTGATACAGATTTCTGTTTTGGGGTTATTACTAATGACAGAAGTAGAGAGCCCTTTTCAGCAGATCTGCTTCTAGTCAAGCTGAAAAAGGTCTCAGAGGAGGACGAAAGAGTTAATTAGAAAAGAAGGATCAAACTGAAAAAAAATAAGTAGAGTACAAATGACTGATTAGGGGAGAAAACGAGAGATCAATTTTTATAAAGAGAATTGTATTCAAATGCCAACTTCATCCAGCAGTCTGCATAATTCATGTAATACCTCTAGTCCATACATGCCAGTTGATAGCTCTACCTGTTTGAGGACATTAATCACACACTAGAAAAGTCAGTTATTGTGTTAAAAAAAAGATTGGATAGATAATGAAAGTAAAAGGTAGTGAACAGAAAGAACATTGACTCTGATGCCAAGACAGCACAGATATGGGTGGATGGAGAATCTGACCTTCATTCTGTAACAGAAACAAGCAGTATCATTAAAGAGAATGTTATTTTACTATAAAAAAAAATGAAATTAGTGTAGTATAGCCTGTGGGCAAAAAATTTATCTAATTTCAGTTTTGGAAAATAAAGATGAAACTCTTTTGAAATTAATAACTTTTCAAAGTTGATTGGCCTGAGAAAAATTCGCAGGACTTTGAAAAACGAAGCACCTGCATAATGTGAAAATCAGGCATTAGTTGTTATTGTAAAAAAATAAAATTGAAAATGTCCCTTTTGATTACTCAAAAGCTGTAAAAAAACTTCATACTGAACTAAAAAAAAATCCCACTGAATTCGATGAGCATTAAATCACAGGGTTTGGGACAGTCCTTCTACACTAAACCTGACAGATAAGAAAAGTAAAGATAAACATTGTCTTGATCATATCGCCAGCTTCTCGATGTCCTCAGCACATCCAATTTATTTGCTAAATGCATAAGGTAGGATGGCTGGTAGCTACGAATAGTGCCAGAGCCTGGTTTGTCTCTACTGTCTGCAGCTTGGGCATGGACACCTGGCCTGAACACCCTGAGATGGAGCTGCTGGAGCGGGTCCAGAGGAGGCCACAAAGATGATCCAAGGGCTGGAGCACCTCTGCTATGGAGACAGGCTGAGAGAGTTGGGGCTGTTCAGCCTGGAGAAGAGAAGGCTCCGGGGTGATCTTATTGCAGCCTGCCAGTACCTAAAGGGTCTACAGGAAAGCTGGAGAGGGACTTTTTACAAGGGTGTGTAGTGATAGGACAAGGGGCAATGGCTTTAAACTGAAAGAGGGGAGATACAGATTGGATATAAGGAAGAAATTTTTCACTGTGAGGGTGGTGAGGCACTGGAACAGGTTGCCCAGAGAAGTTGTAGATGCCCCATCCCTGGCAGTGTTCAAGGCCAGGCTGGATGAGGCTTTGGACAACCTGGTGTGGTGGAGGGTTTCCCTGCCCATGGCAGGGGGGTTGGAACTAGATGATCTTTGAGGTCCCTTCCAATCCAAACCATTCTATGATTCTATGATTCACAGAGCTCTCTACCTCTTTGCCCAGCTGATTGTACAATCTGCCCTGTCTCCTGTCCCTTGTGTGGTACGGATCAGGATCTCTGTACATAAGTAAATACAACAGGATGATGTAAGAGCATTCAGTAATCAGTTACGGACCTTGGAACCAGTTGCTTCCCCTTGATTGCTCCTTTTGTGTTAAAAGCTGTCCTTCACACATCTTCCACAGCAGAGAAATTCTGCAGCTAATCAGCGTGCTAATGAAACAGTTGTTCTGTTAATAAAATTTTTTTAGAAACTGGCAAAGAAAGAGGTAGCTTTACAAATGAGCCCTCCTCTTCAGCTAGGGCTCCCATTCAACTCAAGTGCCACAAAACAGTCCTTCAGCAGTGCTTCAGCTTTATAACTTTGACTGTTGATTTCCTTCTCCCCAGGATCATGAACCAACTACAAGTGTTCCAGGAATTTACCAAGAACAACCAAGTCAGCCCTGCGGCTATTGCTATAATAGAGTCACACTTGAAGAGCCCAAGCCCCAGTCAAGAGCAAAGCCCACTGTGTCATGGACTGCACGAACACGCAGCAAGGTTCCCCACCTGGGGAAGTAAGATCCCAAGGGATCCCCACTTCTGACACTGCCAGTCCATGCTTTATGGCCACTCAGCCGTGCGTAGCTGTGCTGACAACGGAGCACCCCACGCCAGGATGGAGGGCAGTCAGATCAAACAGGGGCTCTCAGAGCCCATCCAAGCCAGCTCTGGAGATGAAGGGTTACCCACCTCCCAGTTGCCTGATGGGCACCTAATCTCTTCCTTTTTGTAGATTGACAAACTATCGTTTTCATTTACATTCAACAAGCAAGGCTGAGAAAAGCAGTGGCCAAGCAGTCAATCTGTTTTGCCAACACTTTCAGGAAGGCAGCAATTATCACCAAATGGTGCAGGTCGAGATGCTGTCTCAGCCTTCCAAGCAAGAAGAGGGTGCTTCAAGCAATTTTTATCGTTGATGACACCAAAGTCATCGTGGCCACAGGTCTGAGACAGCAAAGACAATGAGTGGAAAATGAAATCGAAGAATATGCATTTGTATGGTGGCTGTGAAGTCCCTGGTGACTCCCCAGAGAAATGCAGCTCCAGAGGGAGGAACTGCTCCCTTGTCTACAGCTGAGAAAATTGTTTTGCTGAGTATCACAGCTGCATAAAACCCAGCAACTCAGTATTTAAAAAATAAGGGAGAAGCAAAAAGAAGGATGCAAAACTGGGGAATGAAAAGAACCACAGAAATTCCTCCTGTCTTCCTGCCCTTGATGCTAGAGAGCCCCTAGGCACCCTATGGAAAAGCCCATCTTTGCCCCACAAAGCAAAGCTCTCTCATTGCCAACTCTGCTCCAGTGAAATTGCTCTCTTCTAGAGGACTTGGCCAGGACACTCAGGCCACCTGCACAGCAAGGTTTGGTGAGACTTTGACATCCCTGGTGTGTCAACCTCGGGCAACATGCTCATGAGACCGGGGAAATCCTGCTTCCCAGCCTGGCTCCTTTGACAGCTTCTTGTGGAGTGTTTGGCAATCAAGGGACTACATGTCCTACCAAAGTCCTTTGGCAAAGAAAACCAGAATTTGTTCTCAGCGCTATTTCAGATGTACAACTATAAGCTGCTTTTGTGCAGTATTAAGTAGATAGTTAAGGACAAAGTAGTTTTCAACAAAAAGAGGTAGCGAGATACTCATGGATTAGTTTTGCACTTCAGCAAGCCCCAAAGAATTGTCTATAATATCTCCCCATTCTCAGGATGTAGCTTTTTCTTTTCAATGAGCCTGTCACCTCCTGTCAGCATCCCCTCTGCCTTCCTTCATCCTCTTAATTAGTGACTGTGAGCTCTGCCTTTGTTCTCTCCTTTCGGCTTTAAGCTAGAGAAATTAAATTGGAGGAATCCTCCAGAAGGCTTTGTACCTGCACATGAAGGTGTCATAAATAGCTTGTTAATGATTCGAAAAATTACTAATAAGTAGCTACATTGGGTAACCTTTCAGCATGCTGAATAATTTGTTAAAAACCTCATCAGTTTAATGGGGGCTAGTTTAGTACCAGTATGGAAACAGGCAAATTGAAACTCATACCAGCACTGTTGTTCCTCTGTGCCTCTGCGACCAAGAGACTTTGCCTCAGATGTCAGTACTGGGGCAGAGCCAAGAACTGGGGGGAAATTAACTCAAGGGCCAAAGCCTAAGGCAGATGTTAGGTGTAAAACCATTAGGTCTGCTTAGTACAAAACCTTATAATTAAACCAATCCAGTCCAAACACCTCAGCTAAAAATAATTGTCATCTTCAGGGAATACCCCCATATCTGCTAAGTCTAATAAAAATGAATTCCTCAATTTTGTGCACCTATGCTGTCATTACAATCTCATTTCTAATCCCTGGGTATTTTTTTTTACGGCATGTTCAGCATCATAATAGTGCACTGGAAAGTTATGAAATACTTTACCTCTAGTCATTCCTGCCAGTAAACCAAGCAACTTTGAAACTCGAGCAATGACAAGAGACCTCGAGGTACTGTTCAGATCCACTGCTACATCTGCCAGTGCTGATTTTCAGAATTTGAGATTAAGGCAAAAATGTAATTAAAAAATAATTAAAAAAAAAAAAAATTACTTGTTTGCAGAAGATACATCCCTACTATCCCCTTGTGATAGGACAAGGGGTAATGTGATAGGACAAGGGGTAATGGTTTTAAAATAGAGGGAGGTAGATTCAGATTGGATATTAGGAAAAAATTTTTTACCATGAGAGTTGTAGAGCACTGGAACAGGTTGCCCAGAGAGGTGGTGGATGCTCCATCCCTGGAGACGTTCAAGGCCAGGTTGGACGAGGCCCTGAGCACCCTGATCTAGTTGGAGATATCCCTGTTCCTTGCAGGGGGGTTGGACTAGATGACCTTTGAAGGTCCCTTCCAGCCCTAACCATTCTATGATTCTATGATTCTATACCCCAACTCCTCAAATATGTTCATATATCATACCTAAGGGGAACACATGTACTAACAAGACCTTCATTTTTTACAGATTTTGTGCATTAACGAGGACTGAAAAATGTGCTGCTATGGCTGACCACGTCCCAGTGTCTGATACAGTGAGACTGCTGTTGAACCAGTGTATGATTCTAAATCCTTCTGGCAGGAAAGTACCCAACATTAATTATTAACTAATAATAAATTACTCTGGCGTTGATCTACCAGTATGGTAACTAAATCTAACTATATCTAAATCTGCGTAGAAGTAACAGAAATACTCTGTGAAGAACAAGTCCACTGAGAACTCTGTGCATGTATCATGAACATGTATGACACTGTGAACAAAATAAAATGTTCCTGTCTTTAGTGACAGGAAATTAGGGTGCTTCTGTTTCTAGACGGGCCAAGCAAAGGGTTTTTTTCAACCACAACACTGCAAATTTCACAATATCAGCAAGCATGTCACAAATCCTTACCCTGAACCAGACTTCTTGCTCTGAATCTGTCTGAGAATCTGTGACAAAACATTTCCATCTTTCCCTTTGAAACAGTTACTCATTTGGAACTATCCTTGAAATTTTCTTCTTTTTAAATATTTCAAAAGTCTTACTCAAAATACAGTAGTTCAATATGAGCTTTGGCAAAACATATATGTAACGGAGAAGTGGGGCAGAAAACATCTGAATATTTATTTCTTTGAACACTTTTTCCTTTTTTTTTCCCCCTCCTTCTATCCTTTTTTTTTTTCCTCCCTCTATCCTTTTTTTTGGGAACTGGCAGGTCACCCATCAAATCCTCAATTCCCTTTTATTCTCAGGTGTGGATCTCAACTGGCTAATTTATCACCACAACTGTGCAGCCATAGATCAGGGATCCCAGTCTCACAGCTAATAGCACAGTGGAGTTTCTGAATGTATAATTGCTGAGCTCCAGCAACAAAAATAATATGAAAGTCTTCATCTGGGAGCCTGATCCAAAAACTATCAAAAGGAATGGCAGGACGTTTCGGTGTTAAAATTCAGAGCACTGAATCAGGTCCAACCCAGGCAGTAGCCCCAAGAGAAAATAAAGTGAAATACTTTTTTGGGAGACAGAGTGATTTTTTGTTTGTTTTCCGTTTTTTTTTTTTTTTTTCTTTTGCAGGAGGGTGTAAGAAAACAGTTTTTGGTTTTGTGCTTTGAATGAAAATTAAAAAAAACTGCAGAGTTAAATATTTGAGTTGCAGCATGAAAATATCATAAGGCTTTGCTTTTAGTATTTATTTTAATTATGTGAGCTTTGATTCCCATTTAATGGTCCCTGAGACTCGCACACGAAAAGGCCACTGACAGCTTATTTATGAGGCATGATGCTGGCATTCTTTTTCCTGCTTGGGAATGGGCTTACTCCTCTGTTCCTGGCTATGTTACATCTCCCTAACCTTGCCTAACCTTCAGCTCTGTAACTTAAATGCATCACATTTACGCTCCGCTGCGCTTTGGAAACCTTGATACCCGCCTAGAAAGGGGAAAAACATGACTCAACTGTATTTTCTTCCACTTGTAGGAAGATAAATATGTATGTTATCGATGCTTCTTGGCTCTCAGACAGAGATCTGTCACCTCCTGATCTGAGGCAAGCTTTAATGGTGAAAATCTGTAGTGCTTTCTGACTTGGTACGCATAGAGAAGCATTAGTGAGACAGAGCTGTAAGTATTTTTTGATTAGTGCATCTCTCTGGGCAAGAGTCTGATTGAGTAGTAATTTCCAGGCTGAAGCCCTTTGGACCATAGAGGCATCCTTCACCTGTCAGAGGAAAGCTGGTGGCAACTAATTCCTTGACTTCAGTGGGCTGAGACCTTCCAAAACTCCCTTTCACAAAAAGGATACCTACAATCAAGTCAAAAAAAAAACGAACAGAAACCAACCAAGACCCTCGTTTTGACAAGATTTCTGATTAGACCAAGACTTTTTCACCTTTACATCCTGCCATACTTGTATTTTGTTGGAAAATTGCACTAGAGAGTCTATTTGTAGGTTAATATTTACCCATATAAACACCGAAAACCTGTGTTTCTCCCACTGATCTAAGTATATAGTTCAGGTAAAGAAATTCCACTTTTTCAAGCATGCAATATAGGGACAAATCTACCACTTGAGGTCAATCTTACCGATTTTAAGAGAAACATAGTGCAGTTCACTTCAGCTGGCATTTCTCTTATTTCACTGGCTCATGACACACAGCTCATGCAGACTCTAGTAACACTAATTATTGGCTTATCTGTCTTGCAAAGGTAAATCCCCTATGGATTTCACTGGAAAGATGACAACTGTTTTGAAGAATGGCATTGCTGGTCCTTTGTACCAAGGAAGTAATTAGAAATTGGAATCTCTGATAAACACGTTTTTTCTGGTAAAGGTCCATGGTAACAGAGCAGACAAGATGTAGCAGTTTTATTCTTCCTAGGTTTTCTTATTGCATTTTTATTTATGCATTTACGAAGGTCAAATGTCTACTATGCAAAACCCTTTAGAAGCTTTTCAGCAGCTATTCCATACAGTCTGTGAGCCTGTGTTCTTTACGTGCTTTGGTGTATGTATCAATCCTTTACCGTGTTTACTGGACACGTTTCCAAGCACAAAAATCTATGATTCTACTACAAACATTTGTTTTGCTTTTCTGTAAATAACAGCAGCTTTATAGTTTCCTGTAACCGAGTAAATCACTGCTGAACCTCAGAAAAATAAAATACTAGCTCCAACCGAGCATGTATTACTTTTGATAGAAAAGAGAGACCGGGTTGGGTTTGTTTGTGGACGGCTGGGTATTTTTTTAGATTAAAATAGATAACTTGGAAAGAAATGCTTTTCGCTTTCAGATTTTTAAAATTCTGACTCGAAAATGGAGCCACAAAATCTTCTGACACGAAGCAATTTGATCTCACTTAAAATTTCACACTGGAAAGCAGCTGCCAGTATGTTGTGAGAGACCGCGCGAGTTAAAACCTGCTGAAAACAATATTAGGAGAATAAAGGCAAATTTCTTACTTTTGTGTCCTCCCAGCTTGATTGTATTACAGCGTGGAGATGCACTAGCTGTCACATGAGCCTGTGTGCTGTGATGTGCTGTGCAGATTCCTCCACTAATGAGGAGCAACGAGCACGCTCCCGTGTTCAGCGGCGTTGCACTCAGCCTGCCTCTTGGCCAGGATCTCTTCTCATCACTTCTCAGCTGGAATTTCTTTCTTTCGCAGAGGAAGATGGAGACAGCTTGGTGGGTGTTTGTCTGTACATGACTTCAGAAGGATATGTTTGAAAGCTGTATGTTGTACAGAATAATACAAAGCTGCTTAGCTTCCCTGTCCCAGTTACCCTCTAAATAGTAGGAGCTATAACACAAGGAGGTACAAAGATAATTGTGTAGAAAAAAAAATTAAGGAAATGCCAATGCTGTGAAAAGAAGTTCTATAAATACCACAGACACAATCATTCACTGAACATACTATACTTGAAGAAATAACATGCATGCCCATCAGCATGGACAAGTTGTGCAAGACTTCTCCCAGGTTTGAGGAGTAACTGGACCCTGATAATGCTAGAAAAATATTTGGAACCTCAATCCCAGTCTTCCGCTCTCGTCACTAAACTTCAACTTTTCTTTGGTATCTGATTTCAGTAGATGACTACAAATGACAAAGTAATCCAACATTTTTTTATTGTTGTTTTTTTTTTTTTTTAACTGAGCACCCAGGGGAGCTACACAAGGGATCTCCTCTGCCTATCACAGGCACTGGAACAGGTTGCCCAGAGAAGCTGTAGCTGCCCCATCCCTGGAAGTGTTCAAGGCCAGGTTGGATGAGGCTTTGGGCAACCTGGTGTAGTGGAGGGTGTCCCTGCCCATGGCAGGGGGGTTGGAACTAGATGATCTTTGAGGTCCCTTCCAACTCTAACCATTCTGTGATTCTATGATTTTATGATTTACCTCGAGCCTAGGCTGCAGGTGGGTAATAAATCAGCTTGCCTCAAACAATTACACATGACAGGTCTTTGAGTTCTTGCAGAGAAAAAACTCTGTTATAGGTGAGCCCTGCCATCACCCCTCTTCTAGGGAGCAGCAAAGTCCAGTTTGGCCATCACAGCCAAGAAGTCACGTGTTGGCACTGCCTTGCCTGTCACCCACCACTGCCCTGGACGTTTACAGTTTTGAATAAAGGAGGAAGAGACCTGAGAAGTTCAGCCTTTCCCATTGCTCTGACTGGGTGGAAGGAGAAGCAGCCTGTGTTTCCAGGCTCATCCAGCAGCCTGGACTAAGCTCTACGCTGCTTTGCTGTTAGTTCTCCAGGCAAAACCATTTCAAGACAGCTCTGGCATCTCCTGGTTGGACCACGGCCCCAGTGCCCTCACTTTGACAGAATTCAACTCTGAGCTTCCACAGCTCCTCGGATGCATTTGGAAGCATCAGCAAATGTCAGGTTTGTGTTTGTCACCTCTCCTCCTCTGAGCTACTTCACACAATATTTTTTTTCAAAGCTTCCTACACTGCTAAGCAGCTCCCTGACCGCTTCTCCTCAGAGCCTGCTTCCAAATAGGAAGCAGGAAAAATATGTAGGACAAATATGAATTTGGCCATAGATAGACCACATGCAAGTTCAAAAAGACTTCGCTAAAGACCCCTAGAAGGACCATCACTGGAGATACATGGCTGAGTGTAAAGTGCTGGGAGAGCTGAAGCCTGTTCCAGCATCAGCTGAGAGCTCTGTCATACAACTAATGGCACAGCAATATGGAAAAAAAGGCTGAGACAAGTTTTCTCTGGCAGACCTCACTGGGGTAGTTTAGGATCTCACTGCCCTGTGATGGCTCCAACGCATCACAGCTAACACACCTGAGCGGCTCGAGCAAGCACTCCCAATTCATTTCAGGGCAAAGTATTGCAGATTCATTTACAGCATTTCCAGCACTGAAGCAGATCAGAAATCTTGCACGGGTTCGGGAGACACCACAACTGTGAGGACAGGTAACCCTCCTGGAAGGATGAGAAAGGGAAAATAAGGAGCAGATAGTGATACAACCTCTTCAGTAGCTCCCAGCAGACCCACAGGGGCACCTTGTCTAGACCCTAAAAGAACAGGGGCGCATAGTTGTGCAAGGAGCTGGCTCAGAGACTATCTAGCACTTCTTTGCTCTCATTGGTCTCAAAGCACTTCTAAAACATCTGCATTTTCTTTTCTGTTTAGCAGCTGGGGAAACTGAGACACAGTCATGAGGAACTGATTGACCTCCTGGCTCTGAGCTGCAGAACGTAGCATAGAAATCTGTTCCCTTGAGTCCTAGGCCAGGGTTTGAGTAACCAGACCAGGCTAAAAAGCAGCCAGAAACCTAATTATAGCACATTGCAACTAGGAAGTATCTGACAAAACTCATCTGAGAGAGAAGAGGGAATGAAGCCGTAATCTACTTGGTGGAGACTGACCACTATTGCCAATGGATCTGCCACTCTGAGTTTGAAAGAACCTTCATTTGGTGCCAAGTTGCATGAGATGGCCTGGATTTGAGAAGCTTGCAGAGTCCTTGGGCATTTGGTACTTCCAACTTCACAGTTTGTCTTTTTGGGTTATAATCAGATCAACAAGCAAGCAAGTGATTCGGGCCTCCCTGCAAGACATGAGGATTCTTTCCTGCCTCCTCTCCTTGGCTGCTTCTCAAGAGATCTCTATTTTACCTTCTTTTCTTGCCCTTCTATTTCCTGCTGAATAACACTCTGAGTAATCAGTGATTTGTGATCTCTTGGATTTTTCTTCTCAACTTTCCTTTCAAAGACACAAGAACCATAAGAAAAAACATTCCATCAGAAAAGATCAGTTTGACACATTATGAACTGTAGGACAAAGTTTCAAGAGAGAAAGTCCTTCACGAAGTGAAGGTGCCATCCACCCTGCAAACAGAAGGTCGTTGTCATTCTCTGTGAGATAGTCCTCACATAGACCTTCCCAGAGGGAAAATACCAGTTTGTTCATCTCTCTGTAATGCTGACAGGGAGAAGAAAAAGCTCTCTTACAGACCTGAGTGAGGATAAAAGAAAGAGCTACATGAAATTCGACTAGAAGCTACAGACTGTAACAACATTCCCTCCTTGCACAAGTACTTGAAGCTCAGGAGACCTCAGATGCCGAAGCGTCATCATTGTTTGAACAGTTAGCTTTTCACGTCTCTCGTGTGGATTTTACCAGTGGTTTGGTTCTTGCTGGATTTTTTTTTTGAATGCTTGTAAACTTTCAGTGGTTCCAACATTCTGCATCAAGAATTTTTATGGCTGAACTATATGGTTCGTAAAGAAATCCCTCCTGTTCAGGAGGGCCTGTTGTGATAGGACAAGGGGTAATGGTTTTAAAATAGAGGGAGGTAGATTCAGGTTGGATATTAGGAAAAAATTTTTTACCATGAGAGTTGTAGAACACTGGAACAGGTTGCCCAGAGAGGTGGTGGATGCTCCATCCCTGGAGACGTTCAAGGCCAGGTTGGACGAGGCCCTGAGCAACCTGATCTAGTTGGAGATATCCCTGTTCCTTGCAGGGGGGTTGGACTAGATGACCTTTGAAGGTCCCTTCCAGCCCTAACCATTCTATGATTCTGTGATTCTATGAAATGCTTCCTTGAGTGGCTTTAAGCCTTGGTGTCATAGTTTTTCCTTGCCAAACTCTAGTACTTGAAGTCCTGGAAGAAACACTGAACAATCGTTCTCTACTGTGAACTCATTTCACAGTCCTCCAGTCATTGCTTTTCCAGATTGAAAAGTCCTGAGCTGCTGATCACTCCCTGTGCTGAAGCTCTTCTGTATTTTGATAGTCCTTGATATGTCCTTTGGATCTTTTCCAGCAACATTATTCAAACGTAAGACTGCCAGAAATACAGAGTGCTCAAGAGGTGGGAGTCATGGATTTATACAGTGCTATAATAATGACTTCAACCCTGTTGTCTATTCCTTCATAATAATTCCTAACCTTACACCTGCTTTTAGGACTTCTACTGATCATTAAGCCAACGTTGTGGCAGAACTGTCTGTTTTAACCCCAACATCTTCCTCTCGAAAGGTTAACAGGTAGCTGGTGATCCATTGCTGAGTGTACAGTTAGGATTGATTTTTTTTCCTCCAATGTGCACCACTTTGATTTATTTTCTACAGCGAATTTGATTTGATATTTCATTATCCAACCACTCAGAATAGTGAGGTTAATGGCATTGCCCCCCGTTCACAGATAAGAAACAGAAGTATGGAGTTATGTAGGGATTTCAACAGAGCAGAGGGCAAAAGATGGGTCTGGTGTATTCTCACTTTTCCCCCATGTGAGAAAACATGTTCCCTCTAAAGCTGGTTTAATGTTCTTGCATACCAGCAGTGTTTGAGGGGATCTGCACAAAAGCAGCCACTTCCCTTTGCTTCCAGCAGTGGGGAGCATGTGTACAGAAGGAAAAAAAATCCCACAACACAACATGGGGATGTAAGAGAAGATCCGAGAGGTTTTAAGGAAGGAAGAACAGCCAAACAAGTCCTTAAAGTGCCACAGACTGGCTACAAGGAGGGTTTATGTCCTTTCTGCTAAGATGTTCAAAGGCATCTATCAAAGCAGTTAGCCAAGCTAAATCCAAACATCAGCCTAAAATCTTGGTATCTCATAACCAGCTAGCTGATGAGTATGGGGTAGGGAGTACGGAATCACACCAGCCACAGGAAGATGCAGCTGGGATGGGGACACCAGCACAGGGCCCTGAAGATGAGGAGGGCTTGATGTTTCTTCTGCCACTAGAGAAGCAGGTGTGTGCATCACACAATGTCCCTCGCAAGGCTGCTGTGGGCTGGTACGAGCCACCCAGCTACGAATGGGCAAGCAACCTCTCTCTGCAGCCTGCTCATGGAGACATCTGCAGCCATGGTGGCCTGGTGCTGCTGTGCACCTTTGCGAAAGATCATCAGCTTTTAATACTGAAATTAATCCTGCCGCTTTCCCAGCTACAGCGCTACAAAAAAGAGGTGACAGCATTTGGGGATGCAATCCAAAACACTGCAGCAGGATGCAGCTCTGGGAAGCATATGGGCAATTCCCTGCAAATCATTTCCATGTATAGCTGTTATTTCAGAGCAGATCTTCTGTATGTAACTGCAGCTTCTGTTATCTCCTCCTCTCGCCTACCTTCTCAAAACTTCCCATCTGTTTGGCTCTCAAATTAACTGGGCATTTTAGCACAATGGGCAAGCTCCTCCAATCTATTATCTTGAAGGGAATTGTAATAACTTAGTCTTGGTGGCCTGCGTGTTAACTCTTGTTTTTCTGCAGTTTTTTACAGTTCTCTACAAAACAACCTGCTACATGTCACAGATGGAGACTACCATGTCCCTGAGATCCACATGTCAAGGAGCAGCACCTTATTGAGGCAGTACAGTCTTGTTAGCCTCACATTAAGTCTATTCTTTCCAGTGAGCACCACCTCAGTGTATTCAGAAGGTGTCTTGGCCAATCTTGCTTGGATCCCATGAACTCAGCTCTTTCACGGACTGGTTTAACCTCCGGTAGCTCCACTACATTTCCATGGGGCAGTACCAACACCACTCTGTCACAAGTGCCCATCTCACTAAAGGCACCTTTAAACAGTAAAATAAGAGTGCCCTGGCATGTCTTTTTAAGAACATTTAAGAAAAAGTAGACAGAACTTTCCAAACTAATGAACTCTCTGCAAGAGTGGGCAAGGGGCTTACTGGGAGCACATTGATCCTGCCTAAAGAAGCAGCCTGCAACAGGCTAAAATTTAAAATTTCACTCCACGTGAGGGTATTGTAGCATACATCATCTGGAAAGCAATTTCCTTAAATGACACCCACCTATGTCCTATTAGCCCCGGTGCTGCAGGGCAACTGCAGCCCAGAGAAAAACTGAAATTATCATATCACTGGCTTCATGATCACAACTGTTTTTCAGAGCTGAGCTAAAGGCTCTCTCCTGCAGAGAAGTTTCTTCTTGCTTATACACATTTATTGAAACATCTGTTGGTCAAAACCATGGATGTTGAATATGTTTCTGACCGATATAAGCAAAAACCCACAAGCAAAAAAAGGTTTGTATTGTCCATATTGGCAATTCCTATCAAGGATGCAATCCAGCCTAGCACTGAAAGAAGATTAGTAGCAGAATCTTATGCTTAGAGGCAGACAAGCACTTGGTTGGAGAAGAGCCCAAAGGCTTGGCTAAACTGACTGAAAACAATCAAAAGAGTCTTGGGAGCCTCTGTGAGCTTGGGCGAGACTCCACAGTGAGCTTCCTGCTCCGATTTTCATCATGGTGCAAAATCCAGACTGCTCTCAGACTCACTGTCCTGGGCAAACAAATGACTTCAATAACCAGAAGTGCCTTCTGCTACATCTGCCTGCACTGGTAGTACACAGCTGTTCCAAGCCTATAAAATATACTGCTGCCTGTCTTTTTATCCTTGCACTATGAGTTCCCTGACTAGGGAATGTCTCTTCCTCATGTGCACGGAGTCTGAAAGAGTGAGACTTTGAGATCCTTCCAGCACAAGCTCCAGGAGCACCTGTGCCCTGAGACAGAGCCCACAGCACAGTCACTTCCAGCCCGCATGCTGGTTGATTTACTTTGCTGTGTAACACAGCCTCGAGGAGCCACCTATGGCCTGGAGCTCCAGACAACAATTAAGTTGTTGGTGGGCTGCCCCAGCATTACAGTAATTGATGATTAAAGCAGGCACAGGACACCGCTGAGGCCTGGCACGCAGTAAGGCTGCTCGGATGCTCTCCTCCAAATTCACACCACTGAGCAATTTTGTTACATGCATCATGTTCCAGGATGCTAACGGCTTCTCTGTTTCCTAATCAGCCGAGGCAATTTACACAGGCTCTAGCTGTGTTTTACATCAAACCTCGTTTGATCCTCTGGTATGTTGCGATACTACTAAAGACAACCATCCTTCAAATACGCTTTCCACATGCATCATTCCCCTTCTTTACTAGTTTTAGATGAAAAGGGCAACACACAGCTGTGTGTGCTAATTAAGGGAGTCCTTATACACTCAGCATACTTCTCTACTTTGTTGCTGAAACAAGTTCTCCCCTCCAGCCCCACCGCTGAGAGAGGAAAAGATTGATAATGACAATGGTATCACTGAGCATAGGTTTGAGACAGAAACAACAGCATTTCGTCTGTTCAGGAGGGCCTGTTGTGAGAGGACAAGGGGTAATGGTTTTAAAATAGAGGGAGGTAGATTCAGGTTGGATATTAGGAAAAAATTTTTTACCATGAGAGTTGTAGAGCACTGGAACAGGTTGCCCAGAGAGGTGGTGGATGCTCCATCCCTGGAGACGTTCAAGGCCAGGTTGGACGAGGCCCTGAGCAACCTGATCTAGTTGGAGATGTCCCTGTTCCTTGCAGGGGGGTTGGACTAGATGACCTTTGAAGGTCCCTTCCAGCCCTAACCATTCTATGATTCTATGGTCTCATGCAAACAGCTCTACATCCACCCGGAGATGCAGGAATCCGAACACTGGCTTAACCCAGCACTAGCTTATCTTTTCACATTCACATAACGGAGAAGAAACTTGTGATGCTGCTGTGCATAAGCCTGCATTGCTGCTTTATGGATCACCAGCTCAGAATAGATCTCCAACAAGAAAGACCTCAGGTGAGAAGAAGAGATCTCCTTCAGTTTGAAATACTGCCTAATTAGAAGCGAAGTGCCTCACTACCCATTCCAAGCAAATACATTTGTGTCATCAAACGCTTACCCACAGGCAGATGGCTGGAATTGCACAGTGGGGTTCCTTCTTGCAATCTGCTGCCACTAACAGCCATTTGAGCCACATCCAAAACCTCTTCAAGTCAATGGGATTTTTTTCAATTAACTTCCATAGAAGTTGGGTAGGATCCAGAGAATTTAGTGACCTCGGAGATGTCTTCTGGGTGTCTGCTGACACTCTCTAGGGGGGGAGTTTCCAGCTCCTTTGAGTTGTTCTGTTTTTTTTTTAGACAGTTCTGAAACAAGACAGATTTAGTTTAAATTTCCAGAACTTCACACTACAGGAAAATCCTGGCCCTGTTAAAGTGAGAGGCTATTTTGCCATTGATAGCAATTTACACTTACGACTGCCATTTGCTCTACTCCAGGATTTTTACCAGTTGAGAAAGCTGCTCAGCTTGGCAAACTGGTTCTTGCAGTACCAAACAAGTGAGGCCAAAACTAAGCACCTAACCACTGGTCGTGAGATGCCCCCTACAACTCTGTAGTATCTGGAAACTTTCCACTATGCCATTTCTTGGGGGCTTAGAGCAGCCCTACCTACGAGATCTGTTAACATCATTCTTTCCATTCCTCCCACGCTTGAACTATTTTAAAACATTCTGCAGCCCAGTGGAAGTCCATAACAGCTGTTCCCCAGTTCAGTTTTACTTCTGCACAGAACAGAAACACCTACTAAGTACTGCTGAGAGCTACAGCATGGCTCATCGACAGTAATGCAGTTTTGATAAGTTTATGTGCAAGGCCATGACAGGCAGGCTTGGTGGCTTTTCGGAAGAAAAACAAAATTAAGCATAACTTTCACTGAAAGAAAGCAGCTCAGATATTCAGGACTCAGTCTTTTCAGATAGCTAGTAAAGAGGTCTGCTGGGGATATGGCAAGTAAAAATTTCCTCCATTTACCTCTAGTAATTACATGCCTCTAGTCAAAAAAAAAAAAAAAAGGGGGGGGGGGGGGGAGGAGGGAAAAAAGCTCAGTTAACAGTGAGGAGAGTTAAAATAGTTCCTCAGGGTAACAGTCTCCAAAGAAAAAACTAAAGCCCATTCTGAAGCCCTATCAACTGGGATGTGCTGTCTTCCACTAAGTCCTGCTAGGGGCCAAGGTGATGGTACCCAGAGAAAGGACATCTTCAAGGATGCAGGACACTGTGGTGAAGGCAGGCTGCACAGGTTAAGGATGCAGTCAAGAGGAAGAAGTTGTTTAGGGAATCTATCCCAACACCTCCTTTGTGTCCTCAATTGCTGTGTCTCCTGTAGTCTTAAGGCTAAAGAGGCACAACTTCATGACTCTTCCATATACAGCTAAAAGAAGTTGATTTATACTGATAGAGAAGTATATACACCCATCCATAGATTCATGGAATGGTTTGGGTTGGAAGGGACCTCAAAGATCATCTAATTCCAATCCCCCTCCATGGGCAGGGACACCCTCCACTACACCAGGTTGCTCAAAGCCTCATCCAACCTGGCCTTGAACACCTCCAAGGATGAGGCAACCACAACTTCTTTGGGCATTTGAAAAATGAAGCTCTTTTATTTCTTTCCAGTCCCAAATTCAGCTTTTTTCTAGGTAGAATACTCAGCATACTCAAACCAAGATATTTGGATTTTGGAACAGATAAAATGCTTTCAAAATTATCTTTCAAAAAGTAAAATTATTTTTTTTGTTATTGTTGAACCTGAATGCATATACTGGCCATGTTTCATTTGTAAACTTTTGGAAAGTCTGCACAATCATCTTGCTCATGCTGGAAGACCTAACTTGACACACTGCTACATTGGCTTTCCAATGGAAATCCTACAGGCCCACAAATGGAAGGACGTGCACACTTCTTCCTTCACTCCACCTTTGTTCTGTACCTCCCACATGGAGAAACTCTGCTTAGGATAGAGCCCTGGGAGACTCTGTGGCTGCAGACCTGCTATCATGACACCTACAGACCTCCACCAATTTGAGGTTCTCCATCAGTTCAAGTCCTTACTGCTTATTCCAGGCTTTCTAAAATATTAGCAGAAGGGTACTGAAGAAGTCATAGAATCATAGAATCATAGAATGGTTCGGGTTGGAAGGGACCTCAAAGATCATCCAGTTCCAACCCCCCTGCCATGGGCAGGGACATCCTCCACTACACCAGGTTGCCCAAAGCCTCATCCAACCTGGCCCTGAACACTTCCAGGGATGGGGCAGCCACAACTTCTCTGGGCAACCTGTGCCAGTGCCTCACCACCCTCTGAGTGAAAAACTTCTTTCTTATATCCAACCTAAATCTGCCCTCTTTCAGTTTAAAGCCGTTGCCCCATGTCCTGTCACTACATGCCCTTGGAAAAAGTCCCTCCTCAGCTTTCCTGTAGGCCCCCTTTGAGTACTGGAAGGCTGCAATAAGATCACCCTGGAGCCTTCTCTTCTCCAGGCTGAACAGCCCCAACTCTCTCAGCCTGTCCATATTCTGTTGTCATTATTGGTGACATCATAGTCTTGGCACACAAGTATCTCCGTGATATAACATGCTCCTCAGAATATAAATCTTGATGTTCCTAGGAGTATGATGATAGACAAAAAGGTCTGACTTTGTAAGCAGTCAAACTACCAAAAGGAGATTCTTCTGGGAGGTAATTTGATGTTTCATTACTTTTTTCAAATCAATCTCACCCAATCTTCCAAACTGTGTCCTGAGTTACTGCATATATTTCAGTGCTGTAAACCCCAGGACAAAGTCAGCGTAAAAATCTCACCATCAGTTAACTAACTCGAAGTTTTTCCTATATTTTGTGTTGACTGGAACGATAAATAATTTATTTTCAGAGTACCAAATCTCAGAAATAAATTCCTAAAACAAAACTCCTGCAAAACACAATTATTATTCAACTCGTTTTAACAATTCGATAAATGCAGCGCAATGACTTCCGTTAGCTGTTCTCCTAGCCAAGGTCTACTACATCATTAAATATTATTGAGTTAGGTCTGCCATTTTACTTGAAATTATGCGCCTGGCATTTTAGTCTATGGCCATAAATGCTGGAAATGTCAGTTATATAAGCATTCATCTTTTTTCACTACTGTCTCCCATCAAACATTAATGGTCGGAGCTCTAACCCATTCTACACAGCCCCAGATATCTACATTTGCTAGGAAAGGAACTGTAACAGAGAGCACTGACAACTCACAGTAAGTAATTACTCTTAGAAATATCTCAGTAAACTCAATTTGCTCCCAGAGGTCTTTTAAATTATATCTCGTTAGAGTGCAATGCTTTTTCGAATGACAAGGTCACACAAAAAAAAAGCAAAACTCTATTTTATCTTTATCAGAGCTTTACCCCCCCATCATAAAACTGTTATAACACATAATTCCAACCAGATAGAGACGTTGTGTTTTACTGTTGGAGCTGAGGAAAGCTATAAAGCAAGCAGAGTTGTTGTTTACAGTCACAATAAATTTGGAATATCGTATAGCATTCTAGGTAAGACAAACGCATATACTAATGTCAGCTGAGTGGGAAGTAGGTTTTTTTTAAAAAAAAAAAACTTTACTGGTAAAATAATTTTCTTTTGAATTTACACTAAAAAATCCTCATGAATCAGAGAAAATGAATCTCAGATTGTATTAACACAGCAGAGCAAACACTTTATCTCATCATCTTGCTTATCTGCCTTGACGACTTTACAGTAAGAGGTTATTGAAAAGTAACATGGATTATGTAGTTGACCAACACTTCTAATTTTATTACGAGTCTTGATAGTTGATATTCTTTCTTCTAATCCCAGCTTCTGAAGCCATGCAATTAGGAAAGTGTATGAAAAATATTCTTGGCATTGTTTTTCTCAAGAGCATGAGTTGTAGTGTTCCCTGAGCTCAAAACCAAGATGTAGATAAACTTTAAAAAGCATAAGACTCTTTGAATTTCATAGAATCATAGAATGGTTTGGGTTGGAAGTGACCTTAAAGATCACCTAGTTCCAAATCCCCTGCCATGGGCAGGGACACCCTCCACTACACCAAGCTGCCCAAAGCCTCATCCATCCTGGCCTTGAACACTGCCAGGGATGGGGCAGCCACAACTTCTCTGGGCAACCTGTGCCAGTGCCTCACCACCCTCACAGTGAAAAATTTCTTCCTTAGATCTAATCGAAATCTGCCCTCTTTCAGTTTAAATCCATTGCCCCTTGTCCTATCACTACACGCCCTTGTAAAAAGCCCCTCTCCAGCTTTCTTGTAGCCCCTTTAGGTACTGGAAGGCTGCAATAAGATCTCCCTGAGTTCTGAGAGCCTCCTCTTCTCCAGGCTGAACAACCCCAACGCTGTCAGTCTATCTTCATAGCAGCGGTGCTCCAGCCCTCAGATCATCTTTGTGGCCTCCTCTGGACCCACTCCAATAGATCCATGTCCTTCTTGTGCTGGGGACCCCAGACCTGAATGCAGTACTCCATACGCCAATCTCTTACTATTCAGAAATGAGGTAGGAAAGGACCCCTCAGTCTTTAAGTCTTCACCAAATGTACCAAAATAGCTGCCGTGCAATAGCGTGGGACAATAAGAAAGACAAATACAGTGCAAAAGTAGCAACACAATCACATTTCAGCAGCAGTCATTTTGGGCAATCAAGCTACACCTTGTATTAACAAACAGAGTTTTCAGTTCAACCAAAGAGACGGAGGCAGAAGCAGCCAAACTGACCCTTCGTTAAGGATATCCTTAATTTTGATCCCATTTGAAAATCTATTCCTTGAAGTGAATATGTGTTTCTATTCTTCAGTCCAAGTTACCTGGCACGCTAAAAGAAAGCACCAAATCAAAACCTGGCAGCACTAGTCCATCTTAGCAAGTGACTACCTCCAAACAAATGCTCCAAGGAATTCCGAGGATAACAAGCTGCCATCATAGAAAATGCACAGCCCAGTTTGAGAGCTGCTATACAGGGGATGAGGCACAACATAATTCTGCAAGCAGGGGTAAGCCCAAGTCTTTCTAGAAATGTACCTAAATGAACTCACCTACTCAAAGCAGAGGTCAGAAAAGCGGGAATAACTTTGGAATAATAGATATCCTCATAGTGAGGCGTTTTTTAAATCCTTTTCTTTTGTGAGGATATTGTACAGGAGTGATTTGGGAAAGACTTGCAGTAAATTTAATGGGCATAGCACAAGGACTGTCGTAACAGCCAAGAAAGTTTCTGAGCAGCATTTCTATTTCTCTATGCTTTACCATCTTGCATTCGACTTTTTTCCATTTTTTTCTTTGACAAGCACAGGCCAAGATTTGCAAAAGGACAGCATCAACAGACAATCTGATGATTGTCTTTCCCAGAAAGTTTATCTTCTCTGAGCCCTGCCAATGAAAATAGGAGACTCTTCTTCTGACAAGAGATTTTCTCATGTTGTTATATTTCCTTGCATTGCTTCATCAAAATAGTATACAAAAGGCAAATGCCTAAACTGATGCTCATAAATACAGACCACAAAGCTACAGTTTTAGCTTGGGACTGGAATGGGAGGCCTGCAAAACCGTGTTCAAATGTGGGAAAAAAATCAAATGAGTAACTTAAATGACACCGATTTGATGGAAAGTGAGATGGGAGCTTTCCAAACGCAGTACAACTCACCTGTGTGGTCAGAAACACGAGCTCAGACTGGAAAAGCACCCAGCATCGGGTCCTTCAGGCTCTCAGGGGCTTTCTGAATTTGGGTTTTGCTGCTCTGTTTCTCACAGCTAGAAACCCATTCCTCTCTGATAGGAGATGGCAAATAAAATAATAACTTGAATAAAATCTTGCTGACATGCCAGGACTGCCTCTTCCTGCTACAGTGGCATTTGATGTTATTTGCTATAGGTAGAAAAAAAAAATTATATATAGAATCACAGAATCATAGAATGGTTGGGTTGGAAGGGACCTCAAAGACCTTGTATCTTCCGCAGAGGCAGTAGTGACTGAAATATAAAAGTATCTACGTATGCAGGGGAAGGTGGAAGGACTCAGCAGGGAATTAAAGCTCTATTTAAATGTAACTATCTGGCCTAGTCCTTCTAGAGGTGTTAAAGCAATGTAAGGGTGCCCAGTCAAGTATCACAGGAGTGTCTGCTGGGAAATCTTTTAAGATGGGCTCTTTGGACATGTTACACCAGTGAGAATTATGAAGACCTTTTTGAAGAGGGCAGTGAGGTAGTCAGGAGCTGGACTGGGAAAATAATTTCTCCTCTCCTGATATTTCTTTGCTTTTCAATAAAGATTATTGTTTAGGAGAAAGCTTGTGGATGCAGGGCCTCAGAACAGTTATTAATGGATATATGTCTACACTACAAAAAATCCCCTTTGAGGCTTGGGCACAAAGCAAAATCACAATGGGAGAAAGTGTCTTCCCCCTTGTGAGCTATCTCTGTAAATCATAGAATCATAGAATCACAGAATGGTTTGGGTTGGAAGGGACCTCAAAGATCATCTAGTTCCAACCCCCCCGCCATGGGCAGGGACACCCTCCACTACACCAGGTTGTCCAAAAATCTGGGCACACAGACAGACTTGTGACTTTCTGTCCCTCCATCCCATGCACAAGACTGTCTGTGGGTCACTTGGTGCAGCAGTAAAAGCCATCCAAGAGAAAAAATTGGATAGAACAGAAAATTAAAAATCACCAGCAGAAAATGTATAGATTGCAGGTCGTTTCCTGTATCCTTATACTATTTAGACCATAATTTGCATGATCAACAAGTACAGTTCCTTTCTATTCCCTTTTCAGCTCTTTTATGCAGAAGAGCATTAGCAGAGTTAACACCTCCAAAGACTGATTTTTGAAACATCTGACCAAGTCACACTGCTCAAAGCTTCTCAGTTATTGACCTCTGTGGTGAGAACTCCTCAGTAACAGTTCAGATTGTTCAATAAAACCTCAAATAGGTAAAATGTGCCATTGATCTGCATCATGGAACTTCATGAATTCAGGTTTATACCCCTGCAGATCTGGTCCATCTGACTTCATGAAGAAAGCTGTGTCATTTTATTCCAGATGTAAATTTGACTCATAGCAATAGGGTTGCTCTGATTCATATCAGCCAGGAATTTGATCCCACGACTGCAAAAGAGCTGAGCTAATTTAGGTAGCTGGAGAAAACTGGGACAAACGTCTATACCTGTAAAATCACAGTCTGAGCTCCCTCTTACTGTAGTATCAAACATTTCAAAACCAACTCATAGTCTGAATTTTCTTTCCTTTTTTTTTTTCCCCAATTCTTTAGCGAACATCCACAAAATCTTTGTATATTTTAAGAAAACTAGTACTGGCTGATTAAAAAAGTTAAATAAACATAATTGGAAGTTAGATTGATCTCTTTCTTTAGAAATATGCCTTGTGCCTGAATTTATTGAAGTTTTTGCTAAGCTTTGACTTTTAATACAGAGTTTCATTTTGTCTTACGCCAAACGAAACCATAACATTTCAAAGCCCAAACGAAAATGATACATTCAAGTTCCTCACAACAACTTTGCTTGAGAAAAACAAAGGTCTTCATCAAAACCACAGTTTTCAGTAGGAAAGCACTAGGATGGAAAATTCTCAGCCAGCTCTACCAAATGTCTGCATCCTTTCATTCTAACATTTTTACCGTGCTGGTAACACTTCACAGAGAAGGAGGAGGCGGGGGAGCCTGGCCCTTGGCTGCTCAGGCTGGGCTGCCACCACTCAACTGGTGATGACTGCAGTGCTGAAGCTCAGAGTGCTCCAAAGCACCCCGGTCCCAGGGTGCCCACTGGGCAGAGTTCATTCCTGCCAGGACCAACAAGGTTCGTTGGGCCCATCAGACCCAGTGTGGCTGCAGCAGAGAGAGGGCTGAAATCTGAAAGAAACAACTCTGCAGACACCAAGGTCAGAGAAGATGGAGCGGGAGGAGGTGTGCTGGAGCTGAGGTTCCTCTGCAACCCATGGTGAGAAAGCAGGTGGCCCTGCTGCTGTCCATGGGAGAAACAGTGGAGCAGAGATCCACCTGCAGTCCATGGAGGACCCCAGACCAGAGCAGAGATGCCTGCATCCAAAGGAGTTTGTGGAGGACTGCCTCCAGTGGGAAAGGACCCCACGCTGCTGGAGACTGACAGTGGAGCAGGGATGCATCTGCAGCCTGTGGGAAGGGACTCCACACTGGAGCAGGTGGCTGTGCCCTAAGAAGCCATGACTCCGTGGAAAAAGCCCATGCTAGAGCAATCTGATGGGTAAGGATTTCACCCTGTGGGAAGGACTCATGTTGGAGAAGTTCGTGGAGAGCTACCTCCTGTGGAAAGGGACCTCACATTGAAGCAGGGGAAGAGCATGAGGAGTCTTCCCCCTTAAGGAAGGAAACAGCAGAAACAGCGTGTGATGAACTGAACTAACTTGCCACCCCAATTCCCTGCCCCCCTGCACTGCTAGAAGGAGGAGGCAGAGCCAGGAAGAAGGGAGGGGTGAGGGGAAGATGTTTTTAAGATCTGGTGTTGTCATCATCTCTGCTTTTTATCTTCTCTGAATGAACTGTTACTGAATTACATTGATTTCTCCCCCAAGCTCTTTTCCCCAAGTCTGCTTTGCCCAAGGCCATGGTTGGGGAATGCTCCCTCCCTGTTCTCATCTCTACCCTCAGGCCCTTTGTTGCATTTTTCTCCTCTCCACCCCACTGATGGGGCAGGGGGAAGGAGTGAGCAAGCAGCTGCTTGGTAGCTTAGCTGCCAGCTGGGCTAAACCACAAGGAGGTAGGATTTCCTCTTGGTTTCCTCTTTGCTTTCTAGAAAGGAAGGGGAAAAGCTGGTAACTCACCACTGCCGTAATTTATCCAAGCAGAAAGAGCATTTCTAACGCTTCTAAGACTCTTCAGTCTATCAGGCACATCATTCCTACCTCTACAGGCTGTAAATTGAACTCAGAATAATGAAAAAACAGAGAGACGTGTTTGCATTTGCTTTTTGTTTAAGATGAGTTTCTAACTGGCAGAAGATTATCCAGGGGTCTTGGAGGATGTTCTCTATCTCCTCAAATCTTAAAGATCTCTAGATCTTTATAAATCCTTAGGTTTTTAAATCAAGACTGAATACAAACTTTAAGAACCTTGAGTCAGTTCAGCCACAGGTTGTTAAGCGTGGTGCGGGACTCAGCGCGTAAAATTTAATGCAAGCAGGTCAGTTTAGAAGATCATCACAGCCCCTTCTGCCTTAACAATCTACAAATCTATGCAACGAGCAACAGACTGTAATCAACTTTTGGCTACCCTTTCTCATTCCTCTAGTTGTATTTTTTATTGCAATCCTACAGAGGCATAAAAATAAAAAACATAACAGCAAGCCTGAAATCAAAATAATTAGATGGAGAGCATATGAAATAAACCAAATGACCAAAGTCGCTGCTTTTTTTTTTTTTTTCGTTCTTTTTCATGTACAGATCTCACTTGCAGCTTAACAGAACCACCAGAAAACTGAAATTATCTATTTCACATACAGGTCTGCCTTGAAAATCCAGACTCTGCTGTCACTCTTATTTCCCACTTAGAGCATCACTAAACCCTCAGATGTCCTGGCACAAACAGGTCTTTTAACAGAGCATTTCGTCATCCTTTTACCATTCTCACATAGAAAATAGCCTCCAGGCTTTCAGGAAGCTGAAGGATGATCAGAATTGTTGTGGTGTGCTGATAACAACCAAGCACAGCGAGTCTCTCAAGCTGTACTTTGGACTGTGGCTTGTATTTTACAAGTGCATGGAGAAAGATCACAGGCAGCCGTTACCCCTTTTCGCCCTGCATCAGTCAGACATGTCACTGTCTTCATGACCACGTGGTGGAGGAAACCTGCCACAGCTTGCAGTGGGGTTACCTAGTTCAAATCAAGCTGCTGGGGAAAAAAGCAGTGACGGGATTATTTTTCCCCTGATTTCCCACTAGTCAGCAGTTTGGAGTCAGAGATGTGGCCAGGCAAGCACCTGTGCAGCCACCCAAACAAACCACATAGGCTCACTGACAAAACTCAGAGAAAATCCGTTAACTCCCACAAGGCTTAATCCAGATTACACCACCACTGCTGAATCATAGAATGGTTTGGGTTGGAAGGGATCTTAAAGATCATCCAGTTCCAACCCCCCTGCCATGGGCAGGGAAACCCTCCACTACACCAGGTTGCCCAAAGCCTCATCCAACCTGGCCTTGAACACTGCCAGGGATGGGGCAGCCACAGCTTCTCTGGGCAGCCTGTTCCAGTACCTCACCACCCTCAATGTAAAGAATTTCTTTCTTATATCTAACCTAAATCCCCCCTCTTTCAGTTTAAATCCATTGCCCCTTGCCCTGTCACTATACGCCCTTGTAAAAAGCCCCTCTCCAGCTTTCCTGTAGGCCCCCTTAAGGTACTGGAAAGCTGCTATAGATGAAAGCTGAAAGTGGATGCCAGCCCATAAGCCACTACAGATGAAGCTGAACTTGTGCCACTTTGTGTTTCTACAGTTAAGAACGGTCTATCATCATTTTAATGCCTAATATCACCCATAAAAGACCACAAACTTTTAACACAATGATAAAGCCAGGCTTTAGCCTTTTAAATAATCTGCATCATGACTAGCTGTCCGGTCTACTTTCTCCTCGCCAGTTATATTGAGGGGCCATAAACAAAGGGGAATGAGAATAGCCAATAAATTAAAGTGCAGGCAACTGAAAAGGTCAAAGTAGTATGCTTTATTATTGCCTAACACAGAATATATGGCATGTTAAAATTCATACGCTGGTCTTTCAAGAAAACAGAAACAATCTCTAAAGTATCTAAGAAATCAATCAGCATACATGGACAGCAATAAAAATGATTGGACTGGGTGTCTCTGGAAAGACTTGTGAATATTGAGACAGAAACCTCTGCCTCCTCTCTACTGCCCTAACAGATGGGAACTCGCAGAGGGACTAAATGATGGACACGTGCATGTATTTCAGCAACACTGCAAATGCAAAGCTAATGAGAGGAACTGAAGCAGCAAGGATTCCATTGCAGTCCCTTTGGCCCCGTGCTCAAATCCTAATAACAACAAAAGCATCGAATTCAACTGTTCAATTCATCAGGCAATTTTTACCTCAATTATCAGGTGCTGAGTTGGTCAAAGATGAGATTAAAAAAAAAAAAAAAAAAAGAGAGATTGCACCTTCAGCTGCAGATTGCTCACTTTTTTCATAAATGGCCTGTGGCATGTCAGTATCAAGGCATGGATCCACAGCCCTAAGTGAATCTGCTGTTGTTAATGCTCTTGTTGAATTCAGTCTCATCTACTGGAGGAAAATATTGGATCACAGAATCCCAGAATGTCAGGGATTGGAAGGGACCTCAAAGGATCATCTAGTCCAATCCCCCTGCCGGAGCAGGACCACCTAGATCAGATCACACCAGAACGCGTCCAGGTGGGTTTGGAACATCTCCAGAGAAGGAGACTCCACAGCCTCTCTGGGCAGCCTGTTCCAGTGTTCTGTTCCCCTTACTGGGAAGAAGTTCTTCCTCATGTTTAAGCGGAACCTCCTATGTTCCAGCTTAGATCCATTTCCCCTTGTCCTATCATTGGATGCCACTAAGAAGAGCCTGGCTCCATCCTCATGCCAGTCACCCTGTCCATATTTATAAACATTAATGAGGTCCCCCCTCAGTCTCCTATTCTCCAAGCTAAAGAGACCCAGCTCCCTCAGCCTTTCCTCATGAGGGAGATGCTCCACTCCCTTCATCACCTTTGTGGCCCTGCACTGGACTCTCTCCAGCAGTTCCTTGTCTGAGGGGCCCAGAACTGGACACAATATTCCAGATGCGGCCTCACCAGGGCAGAGTAGAGGGGGAGCAGAACCTCTCTCGACCTACTCACCACACCCCTTCGAATACACCCCAGGATGCCCAGGATCTCAAATAAGATCTCTTGGATTGTGTTTTCTGAAGGACATGTCCCTTTAATTCCAGAAACAAATTGTTAGAAACAGAGCTGGCCAGATAAGGTATCTTTCCAGGAATTGGCTAATTTCGAACATGATTGTTTCTGAGTATAAGCAGAGAAGAAAAATTAGAGGGAGTTGACAGTTTTGAAACATGTTATTTGTGATCAAGTCCACCAAACACTAATGAGACACAATGTCTTGCTTGCAGCACAGCCTGATATATTTTTTTGTCACATAATTATATGTTACTGTGGAAGAAGATATTTTCCACAATTATTTTCTTTCTATCTATCTATCTACCTATCATATGGGAGAGGACAAGCAATTTGCAAAAACCTGTCTTTAAACAATGATAAAAGATTCGTAGCGTCTGGTCTTACCATTTCTCTTACAACCTGACCAAATGCTCAAGCTCGCTGTTTCGGAATAAATATATTTTCTTCTGCTTTTTCCTGAAGAAAGATATGTGAGTTGTTTTCACAGCTGCTGGATTCATCACCACCATCATTTTATTCTCCCACCGAACCGAAAACTTCTGCACTTTCATGCCGTAACCTCAGCCCTGTGGTCGCAAAATGGCACTTCTCCTGCGGGGGTTTGAGAGTGTGAAATGGCCAGAGAAGATGCCTGCGGCTGGTGTAGCAAATAAGTAGTGCTTACATCTTACCACTTTCCAAAGAGGATGGAGAGTAAATCCTCAGACACACCACAGTGTCTCTCCCTTCACTTGGAAGTAAAAAAGGCACGTGCAACTTTTATTACGCTGTTAAACACCCCGTCTTTTGTCACGCTTCGGTCTGCTGCTGAGATAATTTTACCAAATTCGAGCCCCCGCAATGATTTCTCTTCTCAGATGTTATTGTTGCAAATAATGAAATTCCATTAAACAACACAGTTCTGCACCGAGCCTTACTGATACCGAACTAACAGTTTTGCCTCAAGATTAAATACTTGGAAGGTTTAACTCAGGAGAAAAGCTGTCTGTGGAAACATGATCCAAACCCCAGTGAGATGCACTAGAAACATAAAGCAGTGTGTAGATTCCTGGGGTTAAGAATATAAATCCTATACAAATCCTGGAAGAAGCAGACCAGACTTTCCTGTACTCTCATCTCAAAAAGCTTTAACGACAGGCTTTTCCATCACAGGTTGTGTCAACTCTGTCTTGGCCCTGCTGCTGTCCTCAAAAGGGCATCCAACAGGGAAATACATCCATGAAGCTGCAGTACATTCTCTGGAGACTTTCACAAGTATTAAGGTCTCTGCAACTTACACTCCTTGGCCCCTTTAGCCACGTTACAGGCAGTATCAGTATGATACTTCCCAGAAAGGAGGCATCCTTTGCCATACAGCACTCAACTTACAACAGGGATACACATAGAGTCCAGCACAGGAGGGACGAGATGAATAGCAAGCAAAATTTCATTTCTGGGAAAAGGTCCTAAAAGCTACTTTTGTACCCTTTTTTATATCTTAACAAAACTTGTTCACACATTCCACAGGGTATATAAAATCCTTAATAAACTCTGGATACTGTGTGCTGTTTCTATAACTTATTGGCACATACATTGCAATTATGTTAAAAACCCATTTATGTAACCTTTTGTGGTGAGGAATAATGGCTCCTTCATAAAATTCTAGCTAAATTATGCCTTTGCAACCTCTTATCTGAACCTCATCTTAATAACATTGAACAGCGATTTCCCTCCTGTCAGCCAAAAGAGAGTCTGGACCGACCATTTCTCCCGGCTCTACCACTGGCTGGTCCCAGGTAACAACATTGCCTTTGCCATTCATCTCCCATAAAAGCCAGACCTTTGCCTCTTTGCCCAAAGAACTGCTCTTTCTGAACATCCCACCTCTACTTCTTCAATTTGATTTAGAAATGCTTTGGACAGCCAACAGGACTTTGCTGGTGCTGCTCGCCATCTGATTCCCAAGTGGGAAGAGAACACTAAGGAGAATTATCATAGAATCATGGAATGGTTTGGGTTGGAAGGGACCTCAAAGATCATCTAGTTCCAACCCCCCTGCCATGGGCAGGGACACCCTCCACTACACCAGGTTGCCCAAAGCCTCATCCAACCTGGCCTTGAACACTTCCAGGGATGGGGCAGCCACAGCTTCTCTGGGCAACCTGTGCCAGTGCCTCACCACCCTCAGAGTGAAAAATTTCTTCCTTATATCCAATCTAAATCTCCCCTCTTTCAGTTTAAAGCCATTGCCCCTTGTCCTGTCACTACACACCCTTGTAAAAAGTCCCTCTCCAGCTTTCCTGTAGCCCCTTTAGGTACTGGAAGGCTGCAATAAGATCACCCCGGAGCCTTCTCTTCTCCAGGCTGAACAGCCCCAACTCTCCCAGCCTGTCTCCATAGCAGAGGTGCTCCAGCCCTCGGATCATCTTCGTGGCCACCTCTGGACCCACTCCAACAGCTCCATGTCCTTATGTTGGAAGTCCCAGACCCAAACGCAGCACTGCAGGTGGGATCTCATGAGAGCAGAGGAACAGAACCCCCTCCCTTGACCTGCTGGCCACGCTGCTTTGGATGCAGCCCAGGACACAACTGGCTTTCTGGGCTGCAAGCACACATCACTGGCTCATATTCAGTTTTTCATCCACCAATTATCATTATTATTAATTATGCATTAATAATATTAATTATCAATATTTGATGACACTGCTGATGAAGGATATAGTGAGTAATATAAAGCAGCATCTGTCATGACTGTTGCATATGTTCTCTGCTTTTCGTTTCAATTCTGCATAGCAGGGTAACAAGTTGATAGGCATAAACGATATAGAATCACAGAATGGTTTGGGTTGGAAGGGACCTCAATGATCATCTAGTTCCAACCCCCCTGCCATGGGCAGGGACACCTTCCACTACACCAGGTTGCCCAAAGCCTCATCCAACCTGGCCTTGAACACTGCCAGGGATGGGGCAGCCACAACTTCTCTGGGCAACCTGTTCCAGTGCCTCAGCACCCTCACATATTCCTAAATAAGTGATGAACCAGCAGCTTCCATTGGGTAAACTATGCTCGTCTCTTTCCCACCTATTTATGACCTATGAAGTTGGCTTTATTCCCCTGTATTAAGAGGATCAGCTCACAACCTCTCTTCCCTTTGGTTCAGGATTGGCAGGAGATCACTGAATGCTGTGAACCAAGAGGTCACAGAAAGAGAAAACTTCTTTCTCTTTCTGTGGAAAGAGAAGAGGAAATTCTCCCAGCCTTAACTGAGTGGAATATGGATTCAATTCTATCCCAGCAATTAAAGCTTTGATTTCATCCCCTTGAAATCCTTCAGTTGGCATTTTTCAGAGATTTGTAGAAAGTTACCTTCCTCAGACTGAGCAGATTATCACAGACTGCTAGAATAGGACGTAACTTACAGCACTGCTTCCAACAGAACTTTTTACTCTTTTCCAGTTGAGTTTCTTGTCAGTCTGTGACTCACATTTATCTTCTTTTCCTGCTCATTAAAGCTACCACACTTATGACTAAAATGCTAGGAAAGGCTTTGGTCTAATCAAAGTAAATCCCTTTTCAATCTCCTTTGCATAGGCGGTTTGTTCATCAGCAGAGAGCAGAGCTAAGAGAAAGTGGATGAGGAAAAAGAAGAAAGAACAGGTTTCCAGTGGCTCCCAGGAAGCTGATTTTTACCAGTATGTCACATCCCATTGCAAAAGGCTTGCTCACTGCTCAGTAATATTTTGTCCATGCTGGACGTGATCTAAATACACAGATATCCCTTAAGAAGAGTCATAGCTATATATTCATTTTCCATTTGTGATGTCCCTGGGGCTCTCTAGAAGCCACCAGATGAGAAACAAACATTGCAAAACGCATCTGATGCTGACCGGTGCCACCGGTCCCAGTACCAACTGGATACTGCGCATTACAAGGACACACACCAGGCAGACACTTCCCAGAGCCTGCAAGCAAACAGACCTACAGACTACCTGGATGTGTCCCTTCACGGCTGAAATTTGGGTGAAATGGCCATAGTTCCTCAAAAGAAAATGAAAACTTGTATGCTGAACATCTAGTACGCACCATCTGCAGCAACAGATGATTTTGAAGAATGCAGAGCCACTACACTCAGCCAGACCACCTAGGAGATTGGAAAAACAAAGATGGATTTTTAAATCAACTTGAATCCAGCCAGCGAGCAGGTAGATCTAAAGACTTTCTCTAAAAATACTTCATTTTCCTTTAGGAGCAGTTTGACAGTGAATGTTGTGCCAGGTAGTTTCAGCAGACAGAGGGCAGAGGGGAGTGGGGTATGTTTTAAGGGCATTTCATCTCAATACCATTAGTAGGAGAGACTGCATTGTCCAGTGGCTCCCTCAACTAGGCTGGAACTTAGAGCACATCTAGAACCATGCCAGGGAGCACCGTGTTGAATGCACACTCAACTCTTGGACCAAGAGCAGGAGAAGGCGCAACGGCACCACACTGGGCCATGTTGCTTAGCTCTGCTGGGAGCCCAAGCTCATTAATTGCGATGTAGCACATCAGTGATGTGACCATGCTGCTCAGGGAACCCCAGGGAACATCACTCGCCAGGCTGCAGCGTGATGCCATTGATCTGTGTTGATGGGTGCCACCACGGCTGCCCCTGCACCAGGTTCCATGGCAAAGCACAGAGTGCCCCTTGGGAAACCTGAGCATGGCAGCTGGCTCACACACCACCCATTGCACGGGCTCCTGGGCAACGCTCTCCACCTCTCCCATGCCTTCTTGGTTTTGGTGTTTGGGTTTTTTTTGTTGATTTGTCTTGCTTGGTTGTTTCAGTTTTGTTTTGTTTTGGTTTTTAATATGCCAGCTTCCACATTTTCACACCACTTAAAAGTTTCGATTTTGTATCTTAAGATATTTTTTTAACAAAAATTACTGGTGTCAGCAAGAAGCAAGACTTTCCCACTGTGGTTGGGATATTCCACACGTGTTCTGGGATAGCTTTCGAGGTTTATCTAGTCCTCAGGAGGGAAGAATCAGTCTCATAGATGATTCTGCAAAATCAGAATCAGGCCAAAATTTCTCTTTCTAGGTCAAACACCACTTCCTAATTCCAGATGGGAGATGCAAACAATCTAACACCTCTGGCAACCTCAGAAACAGGAGTCTTTCACGTCATGACTTGACTTCACCTAAATCATTTCAGGGCAGACTGGTTTAAAGCAGGGCAAGGCAGACACTTGATCCAGTACCACCACACATACTGTCACTACAGAAGGCACAACGAAGCACTGCACGTAACTATGTAGTGAAGAATTAGCAGCAAGAACCAAAATTCGTCCACGAAGCGTTTCAGTTTTAATGAAAGAGTCTGTTTAGACAAAATTCTCTATCATCAAAAAACTGTCTGACTGAGTCGAGGCAGCAAAGCTGCTGCGTTTTTCATCACCTGAGATGTTCCCCTCCTGGAAGGTGCATCTGCTGAGATAAAGGGATAATTCTGACATGTCGGTATTTTACAACAAAGACCTACATGAAAATTTTCCATCAAAACCACTGAGGCAAACTAGGTTTTTGATTAAATAGGAAAAAGCAGTTTTCCACAGAAAAAAAAAAACCACCCCGAACAGAAAACCTCTCCAGGGCTTTGCTACTGCACTGTTTCAAAAGAAAATTAAGCTCCTCCTTTTTCTGCCTTGAGATCCCACTCTGCCCCATTGGCCAAGCATCTGGGTTGCTCTGTCCATCTCAGACCATGAGCAGGGACTTTGGAGAAGAGCTGCCACCTCTCTCCAAGGGATAATCACTAGTCAATACTCACCAAAAATACACTTCAGACAAGGTTTCCAGCACAGACGAAGAGGAACGTACAATCTCAGGAACGCAAAACCAGACATGGGGCTTCACCAGCTCGTGTATACCAGCATCATTCTAGATGTGCTCAGAGCTCACTGCAAAACTCATTCCTGTCTTAACCCTTGCCTAGTTATTTGAAAGTGGTGGGAGTAGAGACTAGTGGAAAAAAGTGTTTCAAGCATCAGGAGAATGGACTGATGAAGAGGCAAAGGGTTAGTCGTAGTTTTTTATAGGTTCCTGCCTTGAAGTTGGATTCATTTACGTGCTCCTGCCTGACTTGCAATCAGTTTACTGCACTTTTCTTTGCTTGGCCATAGAATCATAGAATCATAGAATGGTTTGGGCTGGAAGGGACCTCAAAGATCATCTAGTTCCAACCCCCCTGCCATGGGCAGGGAAACCATCCACTACACCAGGTTGCCCAAAGCCATCTATGCAGGCTGATCCTTATACCATTTCTCTTCCTCCATCCTCCATTCCCTCATCACCTACTTCTTGTGTGAAGCAGAGACTCCATCAAGCAACACTTTCTTGTGCAATGCAACGTCGTGCTGTGATGCTCTAGCTAAACCAGGGATTATTAACAGGGAATATTATTCCTCTCCAGGACCTCACAAAATCTTATACAGAGACATGGGTTAATCTAATGCTGTGTGTAAGGAGCCCTGCTCTGGTGCTGTCACAGGTATCCCTCACTACTGTAAAGAAAAATCTGTACCAGCACTTTTGAGGGAGCAGTAATCCACCTGACAATCAATTGGACACGTCAGACAGGGGCCAAGGTACAAACCTGGGGGAAAAGTTAACAGCCTCTGTGCTTCTGTCCCCTGTGCAGGTGATGTCTGTACTCAGCACTGCTCTCCTGCACTCTGTCTTGTCTTCAGCTCATCGCTTCCCCAAACCAGGAACTGCAGACACTGCATAAAAGAGCTCAGTGAATTACATTTTTTACCTTTTAATTTATTTTTTTTTTTTTAATTCAAATGAGATTCATGTTTAAATCAGACTTTGGGGAGAGGTTCAAGGTTAATATTTTTTTTTTTTTTTATCCAAACGTGGCTCTCCCATCCTTCATTTCAACCTGAAAAAATACCTTGCTCGGCATTTTCTGACGACCCTGGCTTTATCTTCACCAGCTGCTGAGTTGCTCTGGACGTACTTAGCCTGTTCTCAGTGAAGAAAGTCAGCCATGAGGGAAAAAAAAATAAAATAAAGGAAGATACAGGGAAATGGACAAATGAAACAATGAGGATCTCAAGCTTTTTTCTACCCCAGGCACTGGTGCAAGTTCAGCCCATTCAGAGAAAATGGCTCTCAGATACCATGCAGGTGGCAGCTCTACCATTAACTGTTTCCAGACCAGTTTATTTATCTGAAGTTCCCACTCTCACTGGACATGCCCTGCTGCAGTAACCAAACCCCTCTACTGCTATCGACCTCTCGCCCATAGCAACCAGCAAGTTGGCACCTTTGCATCCATGTGCTGGCAGCAAGGGTAGAGAGGTAAAGTCACACAATCCAACTGTGATTTCTAGCATGATGGCAACCCTTTAGATTTGCCCTAATTTCCCTAGCAAGCTTAATGAGAGTATTTTGTTAGAAGAGGGCAGAAACCAGACCATCTATCCCTGAAAAGGCCAGGGGTGGTGAACAGAGGATGCCCTCTATGCAGATAGGAACCACCAACACAATCCCCATGTGTAGGAACACTCTGCCCAACACATCCCCAACTCTGTGCCCTTCCAGGCATTGCTGCGGTGAAGACACCGCGCACGAGGGGATGAGCATGCAGTACTTGCATACACCAAGTCCCTTGTATTTGGTTCAGCAAGGGGATAGATTTGCTCTTGGCTGCATAAATTAGGTTGTCTCTTTCATCCTCAGTTTCCCTCATGTCTGAGAACACCTTTGGGAAACCAAAGAGACGTTGTAGATGCCCCATCCCTGGAAGTGTTCAAGGCCAGGTTGGATGAGGCTTTGGGCAACCTGGTGTAGTGGAGGGTGTCCCTGCCCATGGCAGGGGGGTTGGAACTAGATGATCTTTGAGGTCCCTTCCAACCCAAACCATTCTATAATTCTATTCTATGATTCCATGAAGGAGAATTACTCCAAATTCTTGAAAAATCCAGTTCAGCAGCACTGTCAGCTCCAGGTGATCGCTACTACAGAGACAGTCCTGGCTCAGCCACAGGGAAAGGAGAGAAGCTGGTGTGCCACGTGCATTTGGTGGGTTATGGCAGCGTAAACGGGGTGAGCATGTATCACCTCAGCTGCTCTAGTAACGGGTCCCCTCTTAGGCAGGACTGGGCTGAGTCCAGCAAAATGAAGCTGCGTACGACTTAAGTGTTTAGACAGATAAATGTGAATATCTGTGCTATAATAAAGGAGCAATTTGTGTGAAGGGAAATTGCATTATGCTTATTCAAAGTTGAATTTATTTCTTCCCTTTCTTATTAAGAAACTCATTTTAAAAATCTCAGCCTCAGGTCAGGGTTATACTTATAGGGCTGATTTAGTATCTTGCAGTGTAGAATTCAAAATTCCTACAAAATTCCTTACTGTAGTCAATCAACAGCATAAGCCCCCTACTCAGGCCAAGAATTTTCTATTTTTCTTTTAATTAAAAAAAAAGCTCTAGGGCACGTACGGCTTAAATTACTTGCACAGAGAAAAACACTCCTCTAAGAAACCTATTAGGAGATATGGCTTGAGAGCAACAGAAGCCCTTCAGAATAAACAGAAGTTTAATTTTTTTAAAGTAATGGAGAGGAAGGCAGATATTCCAGAGAACTTCCTTCAGCTCATTTTGGACTGTCATTTTCTGCCCTGAAGCCATAGTTGAGTTACCTCCCAGGAGATCAAAAGCGAGCTGTTGGGGGAAGAGTCAGTGGCTTAGCAGGACGCTGGCAGGAACTTGTCTGTGTGTGGATCTCCACCAATATGGTTTATTTAAAATATGCAAACCTTGGATCCAAGTCAGTTACAAAAACACAACCCAACGATCTCTGAAAGGGTTGTCAGCCACTGGAATAGGCTGCCCAGGGAGGTGGTTGAGTCCCCATCCCTGGATGTGTTTAAGAATAGGGTGGATGATCTACTTAGGGATATGGTTTAATGGGGATTAGGGATGGTTGGACTCGATGATCTCTAAGGTCTTTTCCAACCTAGAAATCTATGACTCTGTGAATCACCAGACAAGCTAGCTGGTGCCTATCCTTCCCTGGCTAGGGTGGTAGGCATTTCCAGCAAGACAGGACCTGACAGATAGGCTGTTCAGCGGTCTCTTTTAGGGAAGCATCAGGAATATGGCACATTCCACTACACCCTCCTCCTTCTCCCTCCTAATTTTCTTCTGCTATCCCTCGTTTTCACTTAAATGATGCAGAATCCTCCTGCACCTCGCCCCCTAGTAGCAAAACTGGAAAAAAAACAGCCAGAAATGGCAGATTAGGTTCAGAATTATCCCTCCTTTGAGAGGCAATGACGACACAATAGCGTTACACTCTAGTTATGCCCAAAAGCAAAGCCTTGAATCAGAAAGCAGATCATAGCATTACAGTGACCAGACGCAGGGCTTAAATGACTGAGATTTTCATGTGAAAATATGGATGGGCTCATTTAAACACTTAACAAGCTGTTGCCTTGGCCTATCTGCAGAATAACCAAAAATGAATAGTTGAACTTTCAAAGGGCTCTCAAACAGCAGCTGCAACTTTTGAACTATTCTTCTGCAAAGGGATCACCCACAGTGAGGGAGACAGACCAACCTGATGCTGGTAAGGCTGAAGAAAAGCAGAATGTCACATAGAAGAAGGCATTTCTCTTTCATCACCAGGACAGGAATTTCTTTCTTCCCTAGCTGCTTAATGAGGACTTCCCTAGCCTTGCGGCAAGAGCCCCCTGCAGCTCTCTGGGCATAGGTGAAAACCAAGGAGCACCTGTCACTAAGTCCTGATCCTTGGTTTGCAACGGAGCATGGGGGAATTCAGCTGAGGAGAACAGAAGGTAAACCAAAAAGGAATTCAAATTTTGTATTGAAAACCACTATACTCACTTATGCTTTACGCCTTGCGACACTAATGTATTAGAGCAGGATTGCTCTGTCTTTGTGAATGTGTGATCCTGAGTTGGCAGCAGCTAAGTTCCTCCTGGCCAGGAGAACAGGCTGCAGTCCCAGGCTGCAGGAATTCCCTCCCCACTCCAGTCTGCTGGAACCAAGCAGTGACCAGAGATTCAAGACAGTGAGCAGGTCATAAGCTAGTGTAAGAGCCTACAGGTTATGACTTTACCTGGGTCTCCCAGTCCTGCACTGAAGACCAGGAACCAGTGCTGCCAGCTCAGAGAAGATGGAGCCATTTCAGACTGCTGCCGATAATTCTTTGTGGTTTTTTTTTGACATTCCCAGTAGCAGGCAACAGCATCACATAGCTGGCAGTGATTGCTGAAATAAAACAAACTTGACTTCGCTAGGTGTAACGTATCTTGGGACAAGAAGCAGCCTTCAAGGCAGAGAGTCATAGAATCATAGCATGGTTTGGGTTGGAAGAGACCTCAAAGATCATCTAGTTCCAAACCCCCTGCCATGGGCAGGGAAATCCTCCACTACACCAGGTTGCCCAAAGCCTCATCCATCCTGGCCTTGAACAGCTCCAGGGATGGGAAGCCTTCACTGTGACCTTACCAGGACTTGCACCCTCTGTCCAACCCTCCAGCGTACATGAGTTACACTGGAGCTGAGCACAAGGGAAGTGGCCTATTAGGAGAAGGTGAAAGTTACATCATTCCTTAACTGACTGCATGTTTTGTGGCACTTGCCCACGCAGTCATCTGGGAGGTGGCAGCAGAAAGCTGCGTGGTGGCAAACTCTAAAACCATCTTTCAGGTGAAACTGCCACCGCGACAGCGGCGGTTTATGCGGACACGTTAAACTTCACATGGAGAGAGAAGAGCTGCAACAAAGCTCTATTCAAAGGCAGTTGTGAGAACCTGTCACCTCTTTGTGGTCAGTTACCAGCTCTGATCTTACTCAGATGACCTTAACATGTACTAACGTATCAAAAATAATAAAGAGATCTGACCTGGCAAGTTTGACCCTGTGACTGCCAAAGCTCGATTCTGTCTCCACACCTCCTACCTCTAGCAACCTCTGGGATGTAAAGAGCATTTTCAATGGCTCAAAGAAGCCTTTTCAATATAGAAAAAAGAAAAAGGATTTCACAAGCTGAACGTAGAAATCTTGCAATGTGCTGAGATGTCTTTTATTTATATGTATTTTTTAACTACAGGGCCTTTAGTTATCTAGCAGACCCTGCACGGACACGGTAAGCGTTACTCTTTCCAGACAGGTATTATGACATTTCTCAAGCCTTACGTATGGTCACCATTTTTAAGGCCTTAAACCTGCTATGTAGTGGAAACAAAACCAAGCCCATCTCCAAAAGCACAGGGCAGCCCCTTGTACAAGACGAGGCAGAAAATCATAGAATCATAGAATGGTTCGGGTTGGAAGGGACCTCAAAGATCATCCAGTTCCAACCCCCCTGCCATGGGCAGGGACACCCTCCACTACACCAGGTTGCCCAAAGCCTCATCCAACCTGGCCTGGAACACTGCCAGAGATGGGGCAGCAACAGCTTTTCTGGGCAACCTGTGCCAGTGCCTCACCACCCTCTGAGGGAAAAATTTCTTCCCTATATCTAATCTAAATCTGCCGTCTTCCAGTTTAAAGCCATTGCCCCTTGTCCTATCACTACATGCCCTTGTAAAAAGTCCTTCTCCAGCTTTCCTGTAGCCCCTTTAGGTACTGGAAGGCTGCAATAAGATCACCCCGGAGCCTTCTCTTCTCCAGGCTGAACAGCCCCAACTCTCTCAGCCTGTCTCCATAGCAGAGGTGCTCCAGCCCTCGGATCATCTTCATGGCCTCCTCTGGACCCAAAATGTGCTGGCAGCAACCACTTTAGAGACCCATGGCACACATCACCTCCGACAGAGAAGAAAGAAATATATTCTGCTGGGCTAAATAGGAGATTGAGTGAAGGTAACACTGTCACGTTTTCCTGCTTGTTTAAAAAAATAGAAGCTGAGGAAAGAATTTTATGTCGGGTTTCACTGCAAGAGATAAAAAGCGATGGGGACATCATAAATATAACACCTTCTGCCTGGGTTGCCTGGGATACAGCATCTAGGAAAGATAGACAGAATGGGTGAAGTACGAACCAGTCCCAATTCTCACAGCAATCACTGCCACCAGAACGCATTCATGTCGTGCCATTTTCCATCTTGTTATAATCTTCGTCGCAAGAACGAGGTCATTGGATGAGAAAGGCTTTTCCATATTGGCTTTAGCAGCATTGCTGCCACTTCCTTGATCTTTTCAATATTCTGTAATTGATTGGTTTGCCATCCCAATTTCCCCTTGTTTACAGCCTCTGTAACTTGTAGCTGGCCAGGCAATTCGAGGAGATAAAGGACCGCTGAAAAATCCTTGCTCTGTCAGAGTAACCAAAGATCAGGGGTCACATCTTTTGGCCGATGTAAACAGATGGAGCTCCGATTGTGCTGGTTGGGTTTACTCCCTGCTACAGGCATCGAGCAAGCAAGGTCCATGCTGCAGAGTCTGTGGAACAGGCCACCGCTCTACAGAAAAGCCAAAATAAACCAGACGTTTCCATCAAAAGACGCAGAATCGCAGCGTCTCATTCTTTCTGTGGCACTCCTGGGGAAACAAAAAACCTAAATAAATTCTGCCTAAAAAAATCACAAATAATGAACAGAAAAAAATCTGTAAAATGTAAATCCTTTAAAATAATTCTTAAATTTAGCTTTGCCTGGGCTCTGAAACTCTTCTTGGCAGTGCTGAGCTCAGCCCTTTGCAAAGCCACGAAATCCCTAAGCATCTTGTTAAAGCCTGCCACAACTTCATGCTGCCTGTCCATGTACTTCACCTGGCCTTAAGGTACTCCTTCAGTCCACAACTTGATTTTTCTTCTGTAAAAGGGGACTGATGGCATTTTTTTCATCTCGCTTGCTTAAACAAAGAATTTTTAGGACAGAGGTTCCATGTCGGTCACCAGCCTGGGCTGCAGCACCAAGGACACTGTTGCATCCTCCACAGCCAGGAGGAAATGGCCTGCCTCTTGTAGGCAGGATAGGTACCTTGAGTTGATTAGTAATTAGTAGTTCATTATCTCAACTCAGTCCAGCTGGGTAAGAATGATTGGTGCTATAGTTCCATACTCTGGCATGCCTAACATTCAGAATAGGCAAATCATTTCAAAAGGTACTTGCACAGCCTACAACCAACTACTCACTACCAGTGGCAGAAGCTGTTAAAATAGGTTGACTAGCCAGAAGTATGGATGAGAATTCCCTGCCAGGGCAAAAAGCATCTCTCTCCATGTTATGTAGCATCTAATGCATGGAAAACCTTGTCTCTGTCCCCTTAGGGAAACAACAACCCTTTTGCCTGCTGAAACATGAGCTCCTCTTTGCAAGACCCAGCATTGGCAGAGTCTCTCTGGCAGCACGTGAATCGAGTTGCCCCTCGTGCTCCTTTGGTCCCCCTATGCACCAAGCACCACAACCACAGCATTCCACGGCGGCAGCTCTGCCCAAACACATCTGCATGGTGAGGGCTACTGGACTGGTTGATGAGAAGCTCACCATGAGCCAGCACCGTGCGCTGGCAGCCCAGAAAGCCAACCGTGTCCTGGGCTGCATTCAAAGCAGCGTGGGCAGCAGGGCGAGGGAGGGGATTCTGCCCCTCTGCTCTGCTCTCCTGAGACCCCCCCTGGAATACTGCGTTCAGCTCTGGGGTCCCCAGCACAAGAGGGACATGGAGCTGCTGGAGCGGGGCCAGAGGAGGCCATGAAGATGATCCGAGGGCTGGAGCACCTCTGCTATGGAGACAGGCTGAGAGAGTTGGGGCTGTTCAGCCTGGAGAAGAGAAGGCTCCGGGGTGATCTTATTGCAGCCTTCCAGTACCTAAAGGGGCTACAGGAAAGCTGGAGAAGGACTTTCTACAAGGGCATGGAGTGACAGCACAAGGGGAAATTGGTTTAAACTGAAAGAGAGTAGATTTCGATTAGATCTAAGGAAGAAATTTTTCACTGTGAGGGTGGTGAGGCACTGGCACAGGTTTCCCAGAGAAGTTGTGGCTGCCCCATATCTGGAAGTGTTCAAGGCCAGGTTGGATGAGGCTTTGGGCAACCTGGTGTAGTGGAGGGTGTCCCTGCCCATGGCAGGGGGGTTGGAACTAGATGATCTTTGAGGTCCCTGGGGAGAACAAAGCACCCAGATTGCGTGGGGGATGGACGCAGCACAGGGAAGGTCAGCACAGAGCTGTTCTCCAGAGCCTGCTTATTTTTTCACCCTGCAGAAGAGCGCTTTGTGTTTGCAGCCCTGTGACAGAGTATTAAAAGGATTACACCGTGTACACATGCAACACACTTTCCACCACGCAGAATAAAGCATAAATGCTCGGAAAATTACAGTATCTTTGAACTTTCCCGATCAATCTGATTGAACTACATACATCATTTTAAGTTTACAATACACTTCTTGACATCAAAGGAGGGGGGAAAAAAAAAAAAGGATAGTGTGTTTTTTTAATCAGGCTGATTAGAAGCACTGCTGTGACATCTCTTCTATGGAGTTTCAATAATTCAGTGATTTTCTTTTAAATTGCAGTATTTTGTATATTTTAATCTCTTGTTTTATTTGACTGCCTTTGAATTCGTTTCCAGGGAGCTCTTATGTTAGAATCCTGGTATTAATTTTTTTGTTGGTTTGGCATTTTAGGTTTTTAATGTTCATAAGAAACCCAAACTGGGAACAATTTGGTTTCATATTAGTAGAACAAATTGATTGCAGGCAATTCAACAAACAATCACCAAAAACATCACCTTGTACTGATCTGATTTATTATGGATCTATTTCTCTCCCCCTGGAGTTAACTTTGAGATCATTGTCTTTACTCCTGAACAGCTCCTATTCAAAGAGGCATATAGTTCAGCATCAGCACATAGACTTGCCAGAAAAAACCTGCTTCATTTTCTCTACCTACATTGGCACACTGAGCGGAGAGCCGTTGGCTTAGAGGTGCACGTTTAGATCAGTTTAGCTGCCTTGGTATCAGCTGGGTTATGCTGATTTTCACCAGTTAAAAATCAGTCCCCTGCTCTTCCTTTAAATTTCTAACAATTTCAGTAATGTGCAAGTTATGCTAGAACACTAAAGTAGCATAGCTTCTTTTCTAACCCCGTGCAGCGAGCGGAGGTCGCTAGGTAAGCTGCATCTTCTCTGCTCTCTGAATTTTAATTGTGGTTATTTCACAGCCTGGCTCTAATTTCCAACACTAATTTATAATGGAATCTCTGTATTTTGCTTAGCTCCTGGTTTATGCTTCTTGCTTACTGGCTTGCTCTGGATATTGTTAGCTGACTCCCTGCTGAGAAACCCAACATAATTGCAAAAAAAAAAAAAATTTGCAGTGCCCTTCCTCAAGGGTTTTCCTGGTGGAATTAGCTAGAATCAAATTTCTGCCCCACAACTCAGCACTGTTTACTCTTTTTGCATCTTCTCTGTTTAACGGAGTGAATAAACCGAACACACAGACCTCCAAGAGCCTGTAAAACTTGCAATAATCTAGGACCTAATTATGAAAAGAGAGTTGGCCAAGCCTGTCACCAGAGCAACTGTGCTGGAAGAACCACTAAAGGCAACAGGATATGTGACAGTGGTGTCTAGAAGGACCACAAGCCATGAAATAAAGTGAAGAGTCAAGCAAGTCGACTGCATGAGGTACCCAGACATTTCCTTGCAATCCTCCCACCTGCAGTTCCCAGCATTTTGGTTCATTTGCTAACACAGAGGCTGAAGTCAGGCACCTTCCCTCGCTCAGTTCAGTGTGGGCGCAAGGAACAGCCAAAACGCAGGCAGTGGGGCCCTTCCTGCAACTGGGAACTTTGCTGCAGGAAAGAATGTCACAAGCTGGCTCGAAATCAAGGACATTTTACATGTCAGCCCTGGCAACTTCACTTAATACGGCAAGTGCAAGTCCAGCCATCACTAGAAGATTTTACAACAGAGGCCAGATGGGAGCAGCAGTGATGATGCCTAGCCAGGGATGAGATATCCCCTACTCTTCACCAGCTTCTGCAGTGTGGTGGGTCTGCAAGAAAACTGGGAATGCGCTCAGCAGAACATACAGCCATCTCACACATCACTTAGAATCATAGAATGGTTTGGGTTGGAAGGGACCTCAAAGATCATCTAGTTCCAACCCCCTTGCCATGGGCAGGGAAAACCTCCACTACACCAGGTTGCCCAAAGCCTCATCCAACCTGGCCTTGAACACTGCCAGGGATGGGGCAGCCACAACTTCTCTGGACAACCTGTTCCAGTGCCTCACCACCCTCTGAGTGAAAAATTTCTTCCTTATATCCAACATAAATCTGCCCTATTTCAGTTTGAATCCATTGCCCCTTGTCCTATCACTACACACCCTTGTAAAAAGTCCCTCTCCAGCTTTCCTGTAGGCCCCCTTTAGGTACTGGAAGGCTGCCATAAGATCACCCCGGAGCCTTCTCTTCTCCAGGCTGAACAGCCCCAACTCTCTCAGCCTGTCTCCATAGCAGAGGTGCTCCAGCCCTCGGATCATCTTCGTGGCAAGATGATCCAAGACTTGTTCAGTCTCTGTGGCTCCTTCGCAGTTTAAGTTAACTAGATCATTGCCAGAGCCCCAGCTTACTGACCCCCACTTCTTTTGGCCAACAGAAGTGCAAGTAAGGTCTAACTGAGCAGGTCCAGTCTGGCCTGCAACATCCTGCCTTACGCTCTAGCCTGGTATCTCTGCTGTGCTGTGTTTCATTTATGGTTAATATTCCTGCCAGCACCACAGGCCTTTGACACTCAAACCACGTTACTCCATTCCACCCACTGTTGCCAGTAACAAGCGCTGGAGTATCAGTTCCCAGCGGTTTGGTACGTGAAGCTGAAGAATAGTTAGATTATCACCAGTTATGCAGACAGCACATTTGACAGCCGCGTAATGATGTTTTCAGCTGTCAGTTATCGCAGCTACAACGCAACGTGGAAACCACAAAAGGGGCATACACTGAATATGCACTATGAAGACATCTACTTTGGAAGAGGCAGGCTTCTGGATAAATATATTTCATGACATAATTGTGGTAACTCAAAATCATCTTCTTTATCTCTTGGCAGAGAGGCAGTTTTCCACATGCAAATTAATTATAGTCAACGTGACTCACTTCAGCAGTAAAAGGGAGGGTGGGCACAAACGTTTCCAGCACTAATTCTGTGCTGCAGCAAACTCTCACATGGCAAATGTCTGTAGTACTACAGCTTACCTCTGTAGGTAACAGTTGTAACTCAACTGCAATATTTGGTCAGATTAAAAGAAATAATTCATTTCCCATTTAAAAAATTTGCCGGTATAAAGGGAAATCGACATTACAGAAGTCAATATTTCAACTTACATGGACATGGTTTACAGAAGGCATATGATCAACTTTTCTCTGGAGATCAGGCTCATTTGCAGTTTCTCAAACCAGGCAACCCACATCACTAATCTCTTCAAAAGTATGGGTTAAGTCATTTATTGCTGGGGAGAAGGATTGAAGCTGTACGTAGATTTACTCTGATCATTTTAATGAAAGGGCACTAGAGAAATATTAAAAGACACACATCATCCCGATGAATGAAATCTTTGAAAACAGTATCACAGTTTCTTTGAATCCCACCTTTAGATGATGCAATCCACGGTTTGTTTGCAGATACTATAAAGTAAATAATGCTGGTGTGTATTTTGGATACGTGCCTACCAGGTCATGTACAAGACGATGCATTCCAACATAGCCAATGTTGGCATCTCTGGTTTCATTGAAGACATGAGGTTATATATTTATTTACCTTCAACAGGTCTCCACGATGCCCTTGTTATTACCAGAAACCAGGACCATGCCTGCACCATCTGCTCTTATCCAGTAGTTGTAAGTTTGCATCAGTGTAGTGCCCGCCTAAAAATCCTGGTAAGTCAGCTCTGGAGTCCCCAGCACAAGAAGGACATGGAGCTGCTGGAGCGGGGCCAGAGGAGGCCACGGAGATGATCCGAGGGCTGGAGCACCTCTGCTATGGAGACAGGCTGAGAGAGTTGGGGCTGTTCAGCCTGGAGAAGAGAAGGCTCCGGGGTGATCTTATTGCAGCTCTTCCAGTACTTAAAGGGGCTACAGGAAAGCTGGAGAGGGACTTTTTAAAGGGTGTGTAGTGATAGGACAAGGGGCAATGGATTTAAACTGAAAGAGGGGAGATTTAGGTTAGATATAAGAAAGAAATTCTTTACATTGAGGGTGGTGAGGCACTGGCACAGGTTGCCCAGAGAAGCTGTGGATGCCCCATCCCTGGAAGTGTTCAAGGCCAGGTTGGATGAGGCTTTGGGCAACCTGGTGTAGTGGAGGTTTTCCCTGCCCATGGCAGGGGGGTTGGAACTAGATGATCTTTGAGGTCCCTTCCAACCCAAACCATTCTGTGATTCTGTGATTCTGTGATTCAAGCCTGAAGAAGCTCAGAACCTTTCAGCACTGACAGTAGAAGTGTCAGAGAGCTGCTAGTATCCGGAAATTACTTTTGCTTCTTCTGCTACTAATCCTGCTACACAAAGGAGATATCCTGATTTAGACGTGATCCAACATTGGCACAAGGGTCCAGAGAGCCTGTGGGATCTTCATTCTTGGAAAAACTCAAAACTCAACTGAACAAGACCCAAGTAACCTACTTTTATAGGACATACTTTGAACAAAGGACTGGACCACAGACCACTTCCAACCTATACTGTGCCCAGATTTTAGGAGGGCTTTGAACTGAAGATGGCTCTCTACCACTTCCATAAATGCTGAGGATCAACAGCATCACAAATCATCACCATCCCACAGTGAACAGTCCAAGACAGACAGACAGCCTGTGCATTACTGTTCCTGACACATGCTCTCCCCTGGAGGAAACGCTCTGATTTGCTTCAAATACTCGGGAACAGGTTTTAGAGAAGAGGCCCACAACCAGCATTATCTCGCTTGTGCTATTTTTCTCACGAAAAGAGGGAACTTGGAGCACAGTGGCTGAATAACACAAACCAACACTTGGGATTCTCTGTGCTGTACTAACAGCTCTGCCACCCACGCCATTTTGACCAGCAGATTCTGAGCTTGCGAGGTTACTCCACGTGGCTTCATCAACGGCGTGCACAGTTGGAGATTTGCACAGTGGAAACTCCTCTCTTAAAAAAGAAATATAAAAAAAAGAGCCAGCAGCAGTGAGAGTGTTCCCATTGATATTGAAAGCAATACAACGTTAAGAGCAAACATGCTAACAGCACAGGCAGACAGCTATGCATGCCCACAAAGAATAAAAATAGTGCAGCCCTCCGTTGAGCAACTTGTATTCAAGATTTATCGATTCTATCTTCCACCAAATGAGAAATAAGTGAAGCAAATCAAAGCAGAAGCTAAACGGAGCAGAACAACATGAAACCTGTGCAGGATGAACAGCTCCGTGTCCATCGCCTGAGGCAACCTGCTGCTGAAGGATAACGTGCCAATGCTAATCAGATGATCCGTTTCCCTTCCCATTAGGCATTCTGCTAACTCAACAGATAAGCATTCGCTCTCCTATCCTTCCTCCAGGAATGCCAGCTCAACTTGGGAGGCAGCTCTGCTTCCCTTCCGAGCCACATTTTGACATTCTTGCTTTTCCTGGCTCTCAAGTGCAGTCCTGGAGATGCTGACTCCCCCCCTCACCCAGCTCCATGGTGCTGAGCACTACCTAGCCTGCAGCACTGCACTGTCAGCCTTCCTGCCAAATATCTCGCTCTTTTAAGAAAAAATATGTGATCCTGCAGAGCATGGGCTGTTGGAAGACTGCGTGCTGATCCCTGCCTGGGTAGAAGACTGAGTTACGGCAGGGATGGCAGAGTATGCAGTGATCAGAAAATAGCCACAATTACTTCTTGGAGGGGTTGGGAACCTTCCCTGTGCTGAGAGCCCAGAAAGCCTGCAAACAGCTTTTGCCAGTCACACACTCGCACGTGCCTTGGTTTTCTCCAGCACTAATGCATTTAAAAAAAATCCCCAACCACAACAGATTGCAGAAGAAGTAAAACTGTAGGCTGAATCAGCCTCAAGGCCTTGAGTTTCCCACCTCATCTTATCCAAAAGTAAATACAACACAGCTTTCTGCAAAAAAAAAAAAAAAAAAAAAAGAACAGAGAGGAATGTTGCTTTGGGACACCTCATGGGACCACAGGGCAGGAAGATACACAACGGATTTTACCTATGTTCAGTCTGGTCTGCTGAGCAGTTGGGCTGGCTTACAGGGTCTGATCCAAAGCACTCAGAAGTCAATGGTTTCCATTAGGCTTTGAATACATCCCAGTGGCTAATATGTAAAATAATGGTCCAGTGACAGGAATGATGTACGAAGAACAAAAAAAAAACCCTTCTGCAGGCTGAGTAGGATTGGTTCATTTCGGTGTGTACGAGGAACAAAAAAAACCCTTCTGCATGCTGAGTAGGATTGGTTCATTTTGGTGTGTGCTCAATCATCCACTAACAAAAAATATAAATGTGTGTGGGTATATATGTGTGTTCTCCAGGGAAGAAGATACATTCCAGAATGAGTGATGTTATTCAACTGCTGAGTCAGACGCGCCACTCACCGAGTCAGATGTATGACATCCAAGCTCAGACACACTGCCTGCTAAACGAGACAGATGAGCTATTAGGTTAATCAGCCCTTAAACTGGCTGTATTCACAACTGGGTCAGCTATACAGCACGCTCAAATTTACCACCTACCAATTCACAGAGATAATTCAGTAAGTCACGTCTACGCAGAGTGTGTTTCTCACCACAATCTATAACAAGGTGAGCTTGATATAATGTGCCTACCTGGAATCAAACTCATCGCTGTGCCACAGCCATTAATGGAAAATACATCACCTTTGAAAATTCAGCTTTCCGGGGACACACTGAGCATCTGACTGGGTGAAGTCACCGCCAGAAAATGTTACAGTCTGCAGGAGCTGCACAGGAATAGGCATTTTTTTCCACAGCTGATTATTACTCTCCAAACACAGGAGACACCAGAGCACCGTCAGAACAGAAGAGCTCTCCCTAGCATCAGAGACCCACTACTAGTCTTTGCATCAGCTTTCAGAGACATTTCTGGAAAATTTAGCCAGTAAGCAAACAAAAAGGTTGAGGGAAGTGATTCTGCCCCTCTGCTCTGCTCTCCTGAGACCCCACCTGGAATACCGCGTTCAGCTCTGGAGTCCCCAGCACAAGAAGGACATGGAGCTGCTGGAGCAGGGCCAGAGGAGGCCACGAAGATGATCCGAGGGCTGGGGCACCTCTGCTATGGAGACAGGCTGAGAGAGTTGGGGCTGTTCAGCCTGGAGAAGAGAAGGCTCCGGGGTGATCTTATTGCAGCCTTCCAGTACCTAAAGGGGCTACAGGAAAGCTGGAGAGGGACTTTTTACAAGGGCATGAAGTGACAGGACGAGGGGCAATGGCTTTAAACTGAAAGAGGGCAGATTTAGATTAGATCCAAGGAAGAAATTTTTTACATTGAGGGTGGTGAGGCACTGGCACAGGTTGCCCAGAGAAGCTGTAGATGCCCCATCCCTGGCAGTGTTCAAGGCCAGGTTGGATGAGGCTTTGGGCAACCTGGTGTAGTGGAGCATTCCTCTGCCCATGGCAGGGGGGTTGGAACTAGATGATCTTTGAGGTCCCTTCCAACCCTAACCATTCTATGATTCTATGAAAAAATCCACCCAGGCCAAGCACAGCTCAAACATCAGGTCGTTGCTGCTGCCTGTACTACAGGATCAGGTAGTTACTTCTCCATGTGTTCAAATACGTTGCTTTCTTAAAGCTCAGCAGCAGACTTCAGAGGGCACTTTGTTTCTTTAAGGAACACAAACTTACCTGCTGCATGAGATGATCAGAGGTGGACTTATTGCTAATATTAGTTTTTTGTGAATGAGATAAGAGGGATTATAAGATATTAGTCCATATTTTCTTTTACACTCACTTCCTACAGAACCAATGCAAATACACTTTGGGAAACGGGCAGAATGGAGAGACTGGGGATGAAATAGGTGCTGCCTCAGCATCTGTGTTTCTCAGTCCTGCATGATGAGAGACATTCACCTCTTTAACAAAATATGCTTTCTTCTCTTCCCAAGCCACTAGCTCAAATTAACAGTTTCTGCCATGCAAACAGGAAACAAGGGACCTTGTGCTTCCTTACACATTGCTCTTTTCCAGTTCAGACCACTTAAGAGTTCAAGCTCTTCATGGCAGTGCCACATACACGTGCATACCTGCCAAGTGAGGTCCACCTGTTCCATACCAGCTCCTTGGCACACTCACCATCTTGTGGCACTGGGAACTGAGTGTTCAGGACATGAAACAGTGTTGGATTAAAGATGAGACGTGCATGAAAGAAGACAGGACAAGAACAGTTGAGGCAGGGAGTTGCCTGCCTGTGCAACCACAGGGCTGTTGTCTTTTCTGAGTTATCATTCTACAAATACGGCCACAACGAAGAAAGGGCCTGCCCAGTGCCATAAAAAAAGAACAGAAGGGGCAAAATCTGAATGCAGGAATATCTTTACTTCAGACAGCCCTTCTCTCCATGGGATTGCTCCATTAAAACACTTCCCCTTCGCTTGCAGGTTTGACAGCAGCTCACCTTGCTGGGCTTAAATATTCCCCAGCCCCTCACACACCTTGTCATCTTGGGGTCAGTTTGCTTCACCTGGAGGTTCAAGCATCCACCTAGAACTCCTTCTAAAAATGTTAGCCCCCCTGCCTGTCCCACATTACACCCAAAGAGTCCCACATGCTACGGCTTCTGTTCTGCACGGAGCAGAAGAGAGGCCTGTCCTTTCTCATCGCCCTGAGTAGGAAAGAACAAAGTTGTAACACCTAGGAATTAATTCTCAGTCCTCAATACATTTAGGACATCATTTTGCTTTTGCAGCTTGGAGCTGAACTATATCTGCTACGCATTAATGTAATACTGAGTGTACTGGAAACTATCAAGGGTCTCAGTTGAAAGAGATGTTTAAAGAGGAACTGTAAATCCATTCATTCTCAGGAAAACACTCAAGTATTTATCTTGCAAGGAGACTACAGCCCTTGCTAAAACTTTCACAGTCAGGATCAGGGATAGATTTGTTCGAGATTAAGACTGCACCAATTCTGATGGACCGATTTCCCCATCAACACTGGTTTCTGGAGGGGACCTACTCCAATCACCCCAGCTCATGACAGCAAAGCTATCGCATGTCACACACAACCTGTGCTAGGTCCCACTGGCTGCATCTGTCAAATAGTGATCATGGAATCATAGAATCATAGAATGGTTAGGGCTGGAAGGGACCTTCAAAGGCCATCTAGTCCAACCCCCCTGCAAGGAACAGGGATATCTCCAACTAGATCAGGTTGCTCAGGGCCTCGTCCAACCGGGCCTTGAACGTCTCCAGGGATGAACTAGGATGAATAACTCAAGTGCAAATAAAAAGCTGCAGAAGGGTCAGACCTAGAAACTAGCTATGTGCAGTTGCTCCTACAGAAAAGCATGGAGCAGAGGGAGGCTGAGCCCTTCCGTGCCTCTGTTGCTTAAGAGGAGCTGAGCTCCATGGAAAACCTAATTCATTGTCTATGGTTTAATTTTGTCAACTCGTTTCCTTTCTGTAAGCAATCTCTCTTTTGTTATTGTAACTTAATCTTTGGGGTTTACTCTTTTACATTCATGTTAATATTCAGTCCATAGAAACAAACTTGTATGTCAACTGGTAAGCACACAGGGTCCTACTAGAGAGGTTTAGAGCTGAGGTTTCTCTAAAACACAGAATCCTGACTAGAGGTACAGTGAATGCCACACAGGTGGAAGAAGTGAGAGAATGCAAGCGATAATGACTGCGTGCTTTTGTGATGAGGCCAAACATTACTAACACAAAAAGCACTTGCAACTGCTGCAAAAAACCAATTGCACTGGGAATCTTGTTTGTTTGTTTGTTTGTTTGTTGTTTGGTTGGGTTTTTTTTCCCTAATAGCAGAACATTTTAAAACCTACAAAAAAAGTCATGGCTTCTTTTTGGCACCTCTTCCTTCCCAGAATGGAGGTACAGTGCAGAACACCATCATGCCCCTCCTGCAGCCTTACTCAGAAATGGCAGTGTTCCTAGCAATGTGGCTGCAATCTGGAATTATGGAGACTACCTACTCACCCATTTATTAGCCTGCCCTGAGAAGACCACCAAGTAAAGTCGCCAACAGACTATTATAAAATCTTGCTTTCAGCAGCTTATAAACTTGCCAGCATTTTATCACTTGAACTGAATTACACTACACCAGGTGTACTTTCCTCAAAACAATCACTGCTAAAAAAGCCCATAGGAAGTGGGAAAATTGTATTATTTTGCCCATTGAAACTTTGAGAAGGAGACCAACTTTGGTCTTGGCATGAGTTTTTGTCTCTTTTTTGGAACCTCTGCTTTCCTGAGATGGGGACTGTGCCTCCTTCCTGTGAGTTCTCTAGTGTTTGATAACAAGCACATTCATGTAGCAATCTTTGCTGTAGATAACCACGTAAAGGAGAGCAATTTTTATTAATATTGCAGTAACTAAATCTCTTCAAGACCTCTGTCGTTTATGTCAGCTCTGAGCAAAATTGGTCAACAGACTCAAAAGTTACTGGAGAGTGGTTGGAGGGGGTATAAAAAGGACAAACAGACAGTGATTTCAGTAGCTTTACGTTCTTAAGAAGACAAAAGCCACACTCAGAAAGTCTCTGTTTTCTTTACTCAGTGGTAGCTCTTCACGTGGTGGAAGCTAGGACTTTGCACTTCACACAGAAACGGTCTGGGTGCCAGAGATGTGGCGTGCGCCCAGTAGAAAAATCCACCAGAATTTCAGCAAGGTGCTAAGACTCAACAGTTGAAATGACATAGCAGAATTTCTGAAGAATACTAGGCAGAGACTAAGCAAGATGTTCTGATGAGATGGGAGAGCAGAGGGAGACAAGGCTGGCTGGGCAGAGGCCACTGGCATCTAGAAACGAGGGATCTAATATGAAGTCAAAGTGGGACAAACCTTTGAGACAGGAAAGAACTATTTTAAATGTCACGCCTGGTGTTGCAGTTCTTCATAGCAGCTAAGAACTTAAGCCAGTCCCATGGCTTTTTATTTTTAGGGCAGTACACATACAGTATTAATGGTACGGCTTAGCTCTGTGAACCTGATGGCTCTGTGGAGAATAAGACAGTATCAAAAGCTCTGTCTGCAGAGCTTCATGAAAACTCAACCGCAGGGAAGAGTCTGCTCCTTTAGCCCAGTTCCCATATCCTACACTGCAGCAGGCCCACTTTGCCCTGCATTTGTTGTGTCATACAGTAAAATTGCCAGCCGTGCAGAAAACACAACAGTAGGTTGTGCTTCAGAGCACAGTCTTCTCTTACTGTGATGGGTTACTCCTTGTTACAGTAGATTTGTTAGTGTGCCTCACTGTTCAGCACAATAAACAACATCTGTAGCTATTCACTCGGCAATCTGTGGAGACAGCTTTGATAGTCAGGATTAAAAGTGGGCAATAATGGGTTTTATGGTGAGCTGCTTTGAGAACAACCTCAACTCAAAGCTCAACACAGCGGAGTATTTTAATGAATCCTTTGAAAACAAAGCCTTGGCTTTTGCTTGCTGAACATTTAGGGGCCACTAGAATATCTCCCCAGATAAGCTGCCCAAAGTTGAATCTATGAAGTGGTCAGGATTTGCAGAAACCATGTTCCCAGTCTAAAACCAGTTTCTATCGAATAAAGTTACCCAGCTCAGCCTGTGACATGTGAGGCTCTCTAGCATAGCCTCAGCCTTACCTGGATGCTGCATCCCATGCTGACAGATCAGGGTGGTACTATGGATATGCATCCAGCTGGTATGAATTTGTAATTATGCAATTAATTAAGGTTTAGGCCCTTCCTACAAAAGGTGGGCCATTTCCTCCTGGCTGTGGGAGACGTAACAATTTGTTGTGGAGCTGCAGCTTATAGAATCATAGAATTATTAGGGCTGGAAGGGACCCTCAAAGGTCATCTAGTCCAACCCCCCTGCAAGGAACAGGGATATCTCCAACTAGATCAGGTTGCTCAGGGCCTCATCCAACCTGGCCTTGAACGTCTTCAGGGATGGAGCATTCACCACCTCTCTAGGCAACCTGTTCCAGTGTTCTACAACTCTCATTATGTTGGTGAGCAGCATGGTACCACACTGCTAAAGGCAGGTAGGCTGCTTTGGCAAGACAGGCATGCAGAGTAGGACCCATTTCTGAACCACCAATAAGAGCAACACCCAGGGAACACCACTGGAGAGTCTGGCTGGCAAACAGCTGCCCCATCTCCTACTGCTGGTCACAAGCCCTGTTCTCCTGCCTACAGAATCACTCAGAACCATCTACCTTTTTCTGTCCCTTTTGTCAGAAGAGTTGAAGAAGGCGTCTCCAGGTATGGAGACACTGCAAGAAGGAATAGCCCAGGTGCCATCACCTCTTTCAGCACCACTTTCTTTCAGTCCATCCACTTATTGTGGGTGAATCTTCACAGCCCTGAGGGTTGAAATCTCCATAATGTTCCTACTGCAGAATTTGGCCATAATTGTTTACACCTTCTCAGGTGCATAAGAATTTCTTTGCTTCCCTTCCAGAAGGTGCAAGTGATGCTTACAGTTCTGCATCTTCCTAAAGAATTGGTGCAGACTCTACTGCCAACATGAGAAATCTGCTTTAATCCCAAATACAAAATTACTGGCGTTCCCACACAGTCCAAGAAGAAGTTCCTATGAACATTTTGCTCAGGTTTCTCAGAGCCTTGCCATTTATACTGGGAATGAACTGCAGGTCAAACAGCCTAGCAATTCACTTGCTAGCTTAGCAGCCTGAGGCTCTGCCTCAGGGCCTTTCACACCAGCAGCTATTAACTACAAAGGAATGTCACCAGTGCTGGTCATTATTGTTAACTATGAAATCCCTCTATTCACACATCTCCATACTAAAAGCTTTTTCTATCAGACTCCCTCTCCCTTCACACAGGGCCAGGTTGTTATAATACACCTGGAAGCACAAAGCAGTGCATAGTAGGGTTTCAGAAAAAGCCAGGTTGCTACACCTTATCCCCACTGGCTCCAGTAGAACAGAGCAGGCAATGGTCTAAAGCCCTGCCCATTGCTGTCTTCTTGCACTCCCTTTATTTTCAGGGTTACCTGGGAGTCAGGCTGCTCACGGTTTTGAGGTATATGGGGTCAGAAGGGTTCACCCATGCCCATCTGGGGCAGACGAGATCTTAGGATCTGGGTAAGAAGACATAGGATGAATGGCATTTCTAGATTCACGCCAAGACTTTTCCTCAAAGGGCACAGACAACTTTGGAAAGAAAGGAAAAGTGATGGCAAACTCTACAATGTTCAGAGCAAGCTACCTACATGTCATGGACAAAGGTTTTCTATTGTGTGTGATCTGTGAGCTGCGTGATGTGCTGTGCTGCCTCACAGCACAAGCAGACAAGAGCTGCAGCAAAAAAGGGATGCACAGCACGTTCCAGAACAAGTAAATGAAAGCTGGAAACAACACCAGTGTAGCAGAGAGCATTGGTGCCTACAACTACGACCAGCACAAATAACGTCATACTTGTTTATATTTTGCAGGTTTATATTAAACCAGTAAGGTCTAGGAGACAATCACCTACCCCCACCTAAAGACAATTTTGATTCACAGCTTTCAGTTCACCTGGATGCAAGATCTTTAAGGTTCTTCTCGATCCTCTGCTGTGTCTCCACAATACTCCTGCAGGAGAGGAGCCAGCTAAGTTCTCAGTAGCATTTGCCTCTATTATAAAGCAAACAATAATTCTTCTGCTTCCAGCAGACAGTGCTGCAAGATACAACTATCCTTGAGGGTAGTTATCCCTAATTTTTCCCGGAGGGTGCACTCTATAACTCTTAGGTATCAGTCAGCAATTCAAATCCGGAGTCCCTTTTTCATCAAAACCTGATTTGTCCTGCAATCTGTAGTTTCTTTAGAAAGAAACGTTCAGGAAACATCTCTCTCCATAAATCCAGTCTGAAAGGTCCCTGGGAAGTAATATGAATGCAGTTTGAAGCAAATAATTTCTGATAATTTATGTCCAGCATGACATATGGTTATAACAGCCAAGGTGTTATCCTAAAAACTATCTGAAACGTAAGCTCAGCATGCCTTTCACTTCTTGAAAGTTTTATATGCTGTATTACTGCGGGGTTGGACTCAACAGGCTAAATAAAGCTTCCTTTTGCTCTCCCAAACCGAAATGTAAAATAACACGGGGGAAATCAGCCTTTCTGTCTTACACAGCAGCACATACAGAATCCTTTCACTGAAAAAAAAAAGAACTACAACAGTCAAACCTCTGGGTCATTCTTCTCTCTGTGTGAAGACTGGTTAAAAGTATATGTTAATGTTCCCTGCCAATTTTTCTTCTGTTAGCCTCTTCCTTCCAGGGCTCTCATTACATTCCTCCTCTCTGTAGTTTTAAAAGGTTTCCTTGTTTGACAATTTTGCTGAAGGCAATTACGTTACTTGCCTTCTCCTGAGCTCAATAGACAACAGCAGAAGTGGCACACTGTACATATGGTTACGAGCTGTTTTAAAAACACCGGGAGATCACTATCAAATCTTGTCATCTAGCAGAGTCTGTGAAGCAATAAAGCTCCTCTATGGGATAGTCCCTTGTTTCAAACTCGAGAGACCAAGTTTTTATTGTTCAACAGAAGATTCAGCCTGGAGAAGAGGAGGCTCCGGGGTGACCTTATAGTGGTCTTCCAGTACCTCAAGGGGGCCTACAAGAAAGATGGGGAGAGGCTGTTCAGGAGGGCCTGCTGTAATAGGACAAGGGGTAATGGTTTTAAAATAGAGGGAGGTAGATTCAGGTTGGATATTAGGAAAAAATTTTTTACCATGAGAGTTGTAGAACACTGGAACAGGTTGCCCAGAGAGGTGGTGGATGCTCCATCCCTGGAGACGTTCAAGGCCAGGTTGGACGAGGCCCTGAGCAACCTGATCTAGTTGGAGATATCCCTGTTCCTTGCAGGGGGGTTGGACTAGATGACCTTTGAAGGTCCCTTCCAGCCCTAACCATTCTATGATTCTACGATTTTTCTGTATTAAATTGAAACAAGAAACCCGTATTTAGAAATTAGCCAGGAAGATAAGCATCTTGGGATGACAGCATAGCTCCACGTGCTAAGTGTTCAGGAGTCAAGCTTATTCACTTTTTTGACGAAAAAATGGTTCTTGTTTTCAGTTTGTAACAACACAAAATGGCACATTACTAGTCCTAACAGGCTTCATCTCCAGGGTGCTCCCTCTGTGCACAACGGAGCTTCATATTCACCTGCCATCACCAGCCAGAATGCAGTACAAGTCCTGCTGCAGGACTCGGCTCCTCTAGCTAAACACAGACCACTTTACCTGTTTTGGAGCTATCAAAGCCAACGTACAAGTAATTACACAAGCATAAGTGGTTTTGATATTTGGTTTCCAAGTCCTTTGATTCCGAACGTCTCTCTCGCACATGGATTCCCTGGTGCACAATTAGACAGCTGAGCTCAAATTTCAGACTTTTCCTTTAGTGGGGCACTGATATGAGTTTGAGTCCTTTGCTTGGCTGCATATTTTCAGGAAGTTTGAAGAAACTCAGCACACTCAAAGCTCCCTTAAAATTAGGTTGAAATCAGCTAATGAGTAAATATTACCGAGGTAGAAAACTGAAAGGAAAAAAAAATCAAGCCAAGATGTAACGAGTGGGAAATCTGGTAAGTTGATTAATATGAGAAAGCAAAAAAAAAGTGTACAAACACTTTCACTGACCACCAGAAGGGCCTCAATTCCCTTGGGCAGCCAACGTGCTTTCCCTGCCCAGCCCTGATACTGCCTCGCTCCCTGGGCAACGTGTATGTTCAAGATTGCATGTTCCTGCTGTGTGTCCCATAGGTGCTGCTCATGGTACTCCAGGTAGGATGAGAGTTATGATAAAGGGATGAATTCACAAAAAAATAATGCTGTGGCTTCAAAACGAGTCACTCTCTCTCTGCTGCTGGAAGTCCTGTTACTATCCCAAATAATACTTCAAGGAGGAATCTACTTTCTCAGTCACCATCTCAAAATAATCATTTTACTGGGGAAAAAAACTGTGTCGACGGTACAAGCTCATCTCATTCGCACTCTTTGGGGAAAAAGAGGTGTAGCCAGGCCCTTGGCATCAGCCTGGCCCATTACAACACAGGTGGGAGTGTGACACAGGCATCCCTATCTCACTGGAGCCCAACAAAGAATGTGGGTAAATTTGAGTGAATCAAAGGAAATTTAAGAACCTTTGGATTGCCTAAATTCTGAGAGTTTTAAGTGATACCTTTAAGGTCACATTAGCTTAGATTTTGTATTAATTTCTGGTTCTTTTAAACACTTATTTTCTTTGCCAAGCAGACTTTCCCCATCAAGAGAATTTAAATGATATGCGAGCCATTTAAGAACACAATATGTATTGCCACAGCACAAAGGACATTTTGAAAGCTGAAATTGGATGAACTTTGCAAGAAAAAGCCAGCTTGGGAAAAGTTATTTCTAAGTATCACTGCCAAGTTTAAGGAATATATTAATGATATGGGACCGGACACATAAAACACCACCTGGATAATTAAAATATACACAAAGGTGGTATGCAGACAAGTATCATCTGAATGTCAGCAAAGTAAAAATGGCAAAAGAAATTAACCCTTCATGGACACATTCATGTCAGAGACATGTTACACAGGAGTAGGGAAGTCTGCTTCTCTAAGACTCAAAACACACACAGCTCTCCTCTGGTCAAGCTGATCCTGCAGGTCATACCAACCCTTCAATCACAGTTCTGTGATGCATTTAACGTGTTCATAACATAAAACATAGGCTCTGTGCTTGGAAATCCTTAAACTCACACATAATGCATCTAAATGCTTTCCTTATACTTCAAATAAGCTTGCTGCTGTCTCTCCCATCACTTGTGAGAAACCATACTGCATTTTTTTCATCTCTTTATACTACTGCATACATAGTCTCACACGTAGCGAAAGTTGGCCTTGCAAAACAGATGGTGCAACATGGCTCTAACATTACAAAATCAGGGCCTGAATTATTACTGTTGATAAAAACTTTTGACAAATTCCTTACAACTCAGTTCTCCGCCCCAAACTTATCAGAAGGTGGCAGTATTTCAAAACATTACTTTTTGGCTTTACCAGAGGGGCATTTCTTTTTCAATTGGCTACTTGTTAATAATGTATTTTATTATTCCTAACATTTAAAGATCAGGAGCTGTAACTCCTAGCAGCTGAGGTGCAGTGGAAGCAGTCACCTGCATTACACTGCAGTTTTGAAGAGAGTTTGGTGAATCCATTAGTATGGGGAGATACGGAGGCGTTTTCTTCATTACTGCTGTTATTTACTGTAAAACAGTTGTTAGTTTCTTTTATAGAAGCGACCACTTCTATAAAATAAAAGAATTTCCATTGTGTCCAAAGCTTGTTCTTGTGTCCCAAAGCAGTCTCTAAATTCAACGATGTTACCAGTAAACATTTTGCCTGATTCATACCCTGTAGCTTTTACAGATTTACATAAACTATCCCATTACACATTTCAAACTGCCACCTTTTGTTTTAACAACAGTTACACACACGGTGCACTGCTCTTCCTGAAACCAAAAATATCCTACTCTGGTGTTCGAGCTGCCACTTCTTTGCCTTCTACACATGTACAACAGAAAGCATATTTCAGCAGCCACGATCCTTTAGCACCTATTACCTTACATACACGAGAACATTCATGCTCTTCAGAAAGACATTCACTGAACAGCTTCACAACAAATCTACCTGTGGGTTGAAGCTCCATGTAATAGCTCTGGACCAGCCAGGAGGTAGTGTATCCAGGAAAATCACTGCAAACAAGGCATGAGTCTGTAGTCTGGCATTCCCATGTGCATGACCTCACGGTGAAGCTGTCTGGTTAAACTAAAAAGAAGAAGAACAGCAAGTCTGCCTTCATCTGGCAAGTAAATCAGCAAAGTTTCCTATAAAAATAGAAAGGACAACAGAAGAATCTTTACCCCTGAGATTATTCTTCCATTATACACTTCCGTTTGCTTTTAACATGATTTTCTCCAATAACTTTAGAAATACTGCTCCAGAGTACAAAGGAGAAAAGGTGGAAGATGCAGACTAAAATACAGTTGCTTGGACTAATACACCTTCATCCCATAATCTCCTTCTGCATAGCTACAGGAATTATACAGGAAAGAGGAACGTTTTGTTGGTGATTTGTTGAGCCCACTCACTGTGTCAAATCACTTGTGCCAACAAATTTAAGGAAATGATTAAATATCATAAAAATCACTCATGAGACCAAAACACAGTGAAAAGATCTAAGCCAATGAGATACTTCAGCAAGCTGAAATAAACATCAGGAATACTACAGTATTCCTGCCTTAGATTGCCGTAGGCTTGGACAAACACTCCCCAGTATTTATGGAAGGGTTTATTTGGATTTACAAAACCTGTTTAAAATCATGGAGCATATTCCTGTAAATGACTTTGGCATCATTCTAGAAGTGCAGCAAGAAGCATGCACTGGTAACTATATGCACTTGTTGGGGAAGAAGTGGGATTGGGTGTTGAACCCTTTATGCACAAAAGGGTGTCCAGGTGGCAAGCCTACCTCTACAAAAAAAAAAAAAAATCTCTTTGGAGCTAGTGTAACCTACAAAAAGCTTGAATTTCACTAGCCCACCCCATTGTTTCTCTCTCTTCCTTACTATTCCCCATTTTTCAGTTCCTTTAATAGGACAAGAAGAGAGTTCTACAATAAATCTTGTTTCTTAGTTTGAGGGTTTTATCACTTCATGGGAATAGAAAGCAAATTTCCAAGTATTACCAAACACAATATGTCCACTGACTGCAGGATTAACTTCACTTTTATGGGAGAGTAAACTGACACACAAAGCGAGCTTGAGCATGGACATGGAACTGGTAAAATGTAATGTCAGGGAAGTTTGATTAAATCATCTAGATTTATTTTCCTAAAACCAAGAGGCTTTCTGGTCTTTGATAAGAAATAACTTGTTTGGACACTCGTTATCCCAGAAAATGTTTTTAGCCCTTCGAGCATCAAGATGAGAACAGTATCCCTATGGTAATTGGTAGGAACTGTAAATTTGCATCTTAGATCCCTGAACAGCAACTTCTGAGGTGAGGATTTATCCCGAGAGGTGCAGAACAGTTAAATGGAATGTGGCCCAAATTAGCTTCACTGCAGGGCTCAGTTGCTTCCTCATTAGGACCATCTATTCCTGCTCCCTCCTGCACTCTGGCCTAAACTTAACACACAAAAGGGAATGGGCATTATAAAAATGAAGAATCCAATTAGGAGGCTCTTTCCTGCTGTGGTCTGGGTTTCGGATAAGCATTTCTTATACAATGACAGCATTATAAACACGTGTGTGTTTGCAGCATCACCAACCTGTGACACTTCTGCACAGAGAATTGCAGCACTCTTGCAGGTGGCAAGCACGGAGGAAGGAACAGCTTGGAATATTTTAATTCTGTTAAGTCAACACGTTTAGCCCCTCTGAGATTTTAAATCCTGAAAGGTTTTACGATGTTTCTTTTTGCAATGCAATCCAGTTTAACTACTGCCCTTTTGCTGAGATCTCTTCAGATGGCAAAACAGCATTTAGTTCCACGGCCAGAGGAAAAAATCCCAGTGTATCAGGGTAAACAGCGGGTGGAACTGCTATGAATATGGATTATCATCTTCTCTTGAATAACACAGATTGAACTGACTATTCAACATTCTGTGCTTACCTGGGAAAATGACTCCAGGTACTAGATGTTGAATATAGGTTAAATTCTACCCACATTAAATCAATGCAAAACAGAGACATTTAGTGGATCTACCCAGTGCCTACAGCAAGGCAACTACGAGGCAGTTTCATCCACCTCTACTTTCATAAGGGAAAATTAGGCAGGGAGTTATGGAGTTAACACACTGAATGACTGTCCTGGTTGTGGCTGGGATAGAGTTAATTTTCTTCCTAGTAGCTGGTATAATGCTCTGGTTTGGATTTGAGATGAGAATAATGTTGAGAACACACTGATATTTTAGTTGTTGCTAAGCAATGCTCACACAAAGTCAAGGACTTCTCAGCTTCTAACGCTGCCCTGCCAGCGAGGAGCTTGGGAGTGCACAAGGAGCTGAGACGTGACACAGCCAGGAGAGCTGATCCAAACTGGCCAAGGGGATATTCCATACCACATCAGGCCGAATAAAACTGGGGGGAGTTGGCCAGGGGGCAGCAACCGCTGCTTGGGAACTGTCTGGGCATCGGTCAGTGGGTGGTGAGCAACTGTATTGTGCATCACTTGTTTTACATGTTCTTTTATCATCATCATTATTATTATTATTCCTTCCTTTTCTGCCCTATTAAACTGTGTTTATCTCAACCCACAAGTTTTATCTTTTTTTTTTTTTTTTTTTTTCCCCCCAGTTCTCTCTCCCATCCCCCTGGGAATGGTGGGGAGCAAACAAAAGCCTGCGTGGTGTTTAGCTGCCAGCTGGGTTAAACCACAACAGCCCTTTTTGGTGCCCAATGTGGGGCACAAAGGGTTGAGATAATGATGTATCTGACCAGAGTGTGTTAAAATAAATTTGTTACAAGCACTCATTCTATCAGTTCACAGTTGCTGATCACAATGTTGATTTATTTGCTCTCAGAGTCGTTGTGCTTGTTCTCAGAGTTGTGTTATGTAACACTTTACTTGCTGTGTACGTTCCCTGTTGTGCAGTTTATCATCTCTAGGGGCTGGATTAAGGTTATGATTTTGCTGTACTGTGTGACACTGGCTTATGATGTGATAAAGTTGCTGGTTGTGAGACTAATCTGGTATTTGTACTCAAGCATTGCTGTCATCTTCATACTTCGGAAACCATTTCTCAGAAACTATTAATAATTATACTCTTTACCTTTTTCTTCTCAGAGACCAAATTTATGGGAGACACACTTTCCTCCTCTCCTTCCCCTTCCCCTTCTCCTCCAAGGTAGTTACAATAGTTCTTGAGAATTTTGAATAACCTTGGGATGTTCAAACCAGCATGATCCTATTGCTACGTCTCCTGAATGTTTCAGGTCTTTCTTAAGGTTAAACAGCTGTTTATGAATACCCGCCCCAAGGCTGGATAGTTATGAGTGGCAGGGTGTGTGGGACAGTATGGGCAAGCACCTAGGACAGTGGGCACCTCCAATGTTTTGGAACTTTACTCCTGAACAAGTGCAGAATCCTGAAAAACTTGTAAAATATTTGAAAAAAATCACACTGTCACCCTGACAACTCCTGAGAGATGCAAATAACTGCAACATGCTGGGCCTGGCCCGTGCCTACCAAGCCATGTTCAACACTGTTCAGAATCCTCAAGTGGCAGTGCCCCACGCCAGGCACTTCAACTCCACCAGAGAACTATCCCATGCCAACGTCAGTCACCATTATACACAAGAAGAAACACTGGCTGCCAAAGTCAGCTTGTTTAGTAAGGGATGAAACTCCTACTAAGAAGAGGAAGGAGGAAGAAGTGGGTGAGGCATGCTGCTGTGAAGCAGGGCCAACACGAGAACAGGAGGAGGAAGAGACATATCTCATAAACGAGGCAGTAACCACCTGATCTTCATGGAGGGCCACGAAGATGATCCGAGGGCTGGAACACCTCTGCTATGGAGACAGGCTGAGAGAGTTGGGGCTGTTCAGCCTGGAGAAGAGAAGGCTCCAGGTGATCTTATTGCAGCCTTCCAGTACCTAAAGGGGCTACAGGAAAGCTGGAGAGGGGCTTTTTACAAGGGTATGTAGTGACAGGACAAGGGGCAATGGCTTTAAACTGAAAGAGGACAGATTTAGATTGGATATAAGAAAGAAATTTTTCACTCTGAGAGTGGTGAGGCACTGGCACAGGTTGCCCAGAGAAGTTGTAGATGCCCCATCCCTGGAAGTGTTCAAGGCCAGGTTGGATGAGGCTTTGGGCAACCTGGTGTAGTGGAGGGTGTCCCTGCCCATGGCAGGGGGGTTGGAACTGGATGATCTTTGAGGTCCCTTCCAACCCAAACCATTCTATGATTCTATGATTCTATCCCTGAGTGAGCTGCGAGATATGCAAAAAGATCTCAGTTGTTGTCTGTTGCTCACCAGCCTGGGCTGCAGCACCAAGGACGCTGTTGCATCCTCCGCAGCCAGGAGGAAATGGCCTGCCTCCTGTAGGCAGGATAGGTACCTTGAGTTGAGTAGTAATTAGTATTAGTTCATTATCTCAACTCAGTCCAGCTGGGTAAGAATGATTGGTGCCATAGTTGTCCAGGCAAGCACATTGTCACCTGGCTGCTCCGATGCTGGGATAACGGGGCCAGTAGCCTGGAATTAGAGGGTAGGGAACCCAAGCAGCTGGGATCCCTTTCTAGGGAAGGGGGCATTGACAAAGCAATTGGAAAAGGGCACAAGTCCTCAGCCTCTGGAGGCAACTCCTGTCAGATGTGAAGGAAAGGTATCTCTTCAAGGAAGATGTTATACGTCACCCAGGCAAGTGGGCAACCATGGAGAGAGGTATTGAGTACCTGAAGGAATTAGCCGTGCTGGAGGTGATTTAGGATGACCTGACAAAGGGTCCAGAACTCCTCTTATGATTCGAACTTAGATATAGGATTGAGGGCCAAATTGGTCAATGGAGCATTCCATATCATGCAATGTCATGCCCAGTGTATAGATGAGGGTTGACTGGGAAGAAGCTCTGGCTCTTCTGAGGTCTCTCTCGGACTCTTGATCTCTTGGAGTGCTATTTCTCTTTCACTCTCTTTTTGAATTGCTGTGTCGGGACGTAACTGTTTAGGGATCACTTGCTGGGACGGGACAGGCGTCGGTAACTGGGTGATGAGCAATTACACTGTGCATCACTTGTTTGTATACATTGTTATATATATATAAAAATACATGATTATTATTCTATCATTATTACCTTTAATTTTATATTATATTCATTAATTTTTTCTTATCTGAACCTACAAGTCTCCTTCCCTTTTCCTCTTTACTTCTCTTACCCATTCCCCAGGGGTGGGAGATGGTGAGCAAGTGGCTGTGTGGTGGTTAGTTGCCAGCTGGGTTAAACCACAACAACCACAACTGGGGAGAATGGCCCTACCTGGAGCCTCTGGCAGCAAGCATCAGCAGAGACTCAAGGTTGACCCCTAGGGTTTTGGAGTTAGAGATACAGAGGATACAAGGTCTGCTATTCTCCAACTGAAAAAGACGTAGTAGCAGCATATGAAGGGGTTCAAGCTGCTTTGGAAGTGGTTGGTACTGAGGCACAGATGCTCCTGGCACTCCAACTGCCAGTGCTGGGCTGGGTGTTCAAACGGAGGGTCCTCTCTGCACATCATGCAACTAATGCTACATGAAGTAAGGGGGTCAGACTGATCACACGATGGGCTCAAATAGGAAAACCCAGCTGCCCAGGAATCTTGGAAGTGATCAGGGACTGGCCAGAAGTCAAAGATTTCAGAATGTCAACAGAGGAGGAGGTGACAAGTGCTGAAGAAGCCTTGCTGTATAATAAACTATCAGAAAATGAGAAATAATATGCCCTGTTCACTGATGGGGCCTGTTGTATTGTGGGAGAGCATCTCCTGCTGAAAGGAGAAGGTGAATTGAGCCAGTCTGCAGAAGCGGAGGCCATCCAGCTAGCTTTAGACATTGCTGACTGAGAAAAGTGGCCAGTGTCACCGACCCATGGATGGTGGCAAGTGCCCTGTGGGGGTGGCTACAGCAGTGGAAGCAGAGCAACTGGCAGCACAGAAGCGAACCCATCTGGGCTGCCGCATTGTGGCAAGATATTGCTGCCCGGGTAGAGAACCTGGTTGTAAAAGTACATCACGTAGATTACATCCCCCAATACCAAGAGAAGAAAAGGGATTTCTGCTTCTTTTTCTTCAGAGCAATTAAGATGGCCAGCTGCCTGGGCGAAAAAGCCCCAAGAAAATCCACTATCTCCTGCTAACATTTTGATATAGTCACAGCCAGACAGTCATTTTTGTCAAAAAGCCATATTCTGTAAACACTTGACAGTGGTCTCCGCTGCCTTGTTTTGTTCCTGTGGTGAAGCATGAAGTGAAACAGCGAGGTAGGAATATTAGCACAGTTGCTTGCTCTCCTCTTACAATAGCCAGGCTTCTTTGGAAGGACCTCCGTGTTGGCAGGCTGCTTTTCAGTACAACGAGGCAGCCAATTTGGGATATCACATGCAGCTGAAAAATTGCGAGTAAACTGCCATCACTTTGCAGCAGGAACTCAAAGGGCTTTGACTTGCAGAAGGGAAGATCACAGGCCAACAAGAAATTCTTTTCTATTTAGGTGGACTGGAGAGAAAACGAGGGTTCGTGCCCTCAAATTGCAGCGATCCTTTGTTCTGTTATCTCCTTACGAAATAGTGGGAGAGCCAAATACATTCCATTTGTACTCCGAGATGAGAGTTACCTCCATGCTTAGTTATACTGGACAAAGCTCTGTTGAATTGGTGGGGACAAAAGCATGTGGTTTGTGTTAAGCTTGGATTCTTCTTACAATGCCACCTGGTTTCTGAGGCACAAGTTGGGCAAGTACTTAAGCATCGCTTTGCTTAGTGCTGCAGTGTTTAACTGATTGAGGAGCTCGATTCTTACTTTTACAAGGAAGCTAGGCACACGAAAGTCAAAATCCTATTTGTTTCTGCCATTTCTTAAAGGTTTTCTGCATGGCCAAGGGCAGGCAGCAGTTCATCGCCTCCCGCTGTGTGCAGTCAGCTGGGTCTGGACCAATGGCAATCCCCAAAGCCCTCTAGATACATCTCTAGGAACCCGAATTCTTTAAAACCTGGCTCTGAATGACTGAAGAAAACAAATCTCATTTGGGGTGATGCGACACTGAAACCCAGTTGTATTCTTCTGAAAATCTTACAGGCCTCTTAGTTTCCCAACCAATCTAGTTCACATGCAGGAAGGAGTTAAAGTCTTCTCTGCAGAGTAGTTAATGCCAGAATGAATTCTCCTCATATTGGTTTTCCAACACACTTAGTTTCCAGAGAGGGATAGTTTTGCATTGGCATGAAGCAGATGGGAAGAAAACAGCTTTCCAGTGGCTTTGCCAGGCAAGGCACCGCCGCACGCAGCTTGACTACGCTGATCCTAAATGCTTTGATTTTCCCCCTAAATAACAGTGCTTGAGAAAAGAGCAAGGTGAAGTCTCTCATTACACAGACAAAAGGAGGTAGGGAGCATGAGGCATCTTACCGGGTGGCTCTCCTTTTTGTCACCCTTTCTGTTTTCCTGAATTCGAGTTTTAAAATGGGTTATATTTTGCCTGCGGCAATTTCTTTTAATAACTGCAATTATTCTCTCCCATTGTTCTGACTCTTACAAGCAAATTAGGGAAATTCAAAGGCAATTTTCATGATTGTTTGTTGTCAAGGGCTTATGAATGGCTGTTCTATTTTACTGGGATGTTTCATTAAATAAATAACGAGCATGGCACAAGAGCTGTAAACAGTTAGATAAAGATCAGTTCATTTAGGGATGGATCCAGCTTGGTGCTTAGGTGAGCATGCAGGAGACCCAGCAGGACTCCCTCCAGCTAGACATTATTTCAGCTTCCATGTTTAAGAAAGGGCCATATTGCTCTCCCCACAAGTGAGTGTGCCTCTTTAAAGATCTTATTCAGCATGTTTTTCACACCCTACAAAGAGGAGGTAGCATTGGGAAGCTTTCACATTCCCTCCTCTGTCAGTGCTTGCATAGCAGGCAGAGAGAAGTTGCAGCCCCAGCAAAGGGCATTCTGAATAAACAGCACCAGGATCTCGTGGCACACAGTGTGAGAAATAACATTCATGATGTGAGCTAAGAACAACAACAGGATTACATTTCTGGAAAAAATCCAAAGTCAAAGCCACTAAAAGGACTCAAGTATCCATTTATCCCTCTCAAAATATCATGCAAATGTGTCATTAAGTGGCATCTGTCAATGACAAAGGATCAGGAATAGATGCCAAATAATTCAACCTGGCTGGAGGAAAGTGAATGTAAAAGGCAAATGTAAGCCAAAACTTCCAAAGGGCTCCCATATCTCCGAGGTTTTTAACATATAATAGGACTGATTCCCACTTCCATCAGCATTCAGATACTCCTCTGCTAGATGACCGTGAAGACAAGCTGGGTATAAAAGACAGCAAACCCAATGTTTTTAGCCTGCTTTAGCTTTCTAAACCTCTGATCAACTGCAATCAAATCCAGCAAAGTGGGAGAAGTCTCACCCCAAGTTACACAAAATCAAATTGGACTCAGTATAGCTAGCATTGTGCTGATATCCTAATGGACTGCAGAGGCCCAAATGCATCAGGTATCTTTATAAATATTCCCAGTTGGCACTCGTAATTAGCCATGAGATAGATATCTGCATAATACTGAACTTCAATTCCAGTACCTGCTGAACTACTTTATTATATACTTTATTACTGTTGATGAAGAAAGACAGAGAAATGGGAAGTTTCAGCAAAATACCTGTAACGTGTCTAGCAATTCACTTGTGGAATCTTCCCTGCTTATCTAATACCATTCGTGTGCATCACAGATTTTGTGCGACCCACCTTTGCTACAGAGAGAAATCAAACCATCCTCCTCCTCCCGAATGACTCAGCAGAGAGGAAGTCAGAGACATTGCTAAAATATCTGTCAAACCCTGGGTTCATTAGGTGGTCTGAAGAGGACCTACTACACATAGCCTGGCAACCCGTATCATCTAGAGCTTCTTCTCAGAGATGTAGGCTTATGAGAATTTCTAAGAGCCCAGAGGCAAAAAAACTAAGTCTGGCAGGAGGGGATTAGCAAACTCTGCTCCATCTGCTTATCCCAAGGCAACTTGAGCCTGGTTGTGGAGACATTAATCTACTCTCAGTGCCAAAGACAATGGGAACGTGAATTGCTCAACTCTTCTCACAGAAGGACCATGGGCCCCAACCTAAATTACCATGTTTCATAACTTTTAATCCAGTTTTCAGAATCCTTTTTACCCGATGCCTTTGCAACATGCGACCTTGCACAGCTTGGTCTCATAAACCTGCTCAGCCTCACGTTCTCCTGAGTTCTCCAGGTCTAAGGACTGTCATCTAAGAAGAATATGTTTTTCACCTTTTGAGAATAAAGGTAGTAGTTCTGTTCAGACAATACTTACATGTGCGCTCACTCAAAATAATATATAGGCTATTGACATCCCCTACAAAAACTACGAACGTTTGTACTAAAAGAAAAATTGAACATATCAATTTGGAAACTGATCTTGGGACTCATGAATTTTAGCTGTGAGTCTGCATCACTCCAGAGCAGCAACTTTCAGCAGTATCTCATCATGGAAAGACAACTCACAGGTCCCTTTTTTCCTCATCCCTTTTGGGCTTGCATGTGCGCCCCAGGCAGCGGGCATGCCCTGTTGCCATCTGCTCTCCTTGCTTGCTTGCAGCCTCTCCCAGCTAGCCATGTCCCTGGCAAGGTCCCTCTCCCCTCCATCCTGGTGTGCCCACCTCTGCCAGATTGCAGCAACCAAGACAAGGTAGACAAGTACGTCTGTCTTGGCTGCAAAACTTGTGTAAAGCCACGCCAGGAATAGAGATTTTTATCTGGTAACAGGGCTCTGCTGACCAGCCTAAGCACCACGCCGTGGGCTCTGCAGTCTGAGAGCAGGAGTTATGCCAGATTGCAAGACACAACGGGACACAGGCAGCCTTGGCACAACCTTCCCCAACGTTTGCCTCAGACATCAATACAGGTCAGGCCAAAACTACTACAGAACCTCTTCGTGCCTACCCAGCCCTCTCTGAACAGCCAGCTCCCATTCTCTGCCTTTAGCTCAAGGTGTTCCCATCTGGGGCCACCCCCAACGTCTTCCTGTACTCCAGAGATCACAAAGCACCTACTGCCTGGCAGACTATGTGGGCGAAGGAGCCCTCTGCATCCTCTCTCTTCTACACAGCCACCCCAAGAGAAAGGTGACTTCATGAGCCACAGGGATACTGAAACACTTCTGACATGAAGTATCTAGCCCAGTCCTTTCCTCTGCCAGCATTTACACAACTGTGATTTTATTCTCTTTTCTCTGTGTTATGAAGAAATTAGCAAAAGAAATTAAGAAACTGGACTTGTTTTGTAATTATTCAGATTTTTTTTTTTCCCCCCCAAATCTAAGCCTACATGAAGCAGAATGGAGAACGCTAGGCAAAACAAATCATTAAAGCTACCCAGGGCCATTTCGACCATTCCATACCTTTGCTTTTTTTTCTTTCTCACTCTCCAGTTAACTAAATTTATAAATTGAAGTAAAGGCAGAAAAATAATCAATGCTTTCTAGAGCCATTATTGGAAACATCTGATGATAAACAACTCTGTTAGCCAAAAGCCCAAGTCTTAACACTGTAGCCTTCTGCATTGGCAGTCTTATGCAGGCTTTGTTGTCCCTAGTCAATAGAAGGTTAGTTTACTGTAATTTAAGAAATGTTGCAGTGTTGGTTGCTGAAGAGCCATAAACAGTCATACAATGATAAAAAAAAAAAAAATAGGGCTGGGGAACTAAAGAGAAATAATGATTCTAAGCAGCCTGGACATAACCTTCTTTATTCCAAATGATACTTTTGCCCATTAAGCATGATTTTAAATAACACATGCTTGCCATCCAAATATATAACATCCGAGCTACTAAACCGATGTTTTCAATACAGAGCTTTATTTAGCAAGGGGTCTGATCCAAAGCCACTTTATGCAAGGGAATTTTCCTGCTGATCGGAAAAAATGAAGCCATGAAACAAGGACAACTACTAAAAGTAGACAAAAGACTAAGGGGAGACATAACAGCAGTAATCAAGTACATAAAAGGTTGCAGCAAAAAGGAAGGGAGCAATCTATTCCCCACTTCCAGGGTGGATGGGATAAAAATAACAGGCTTAAGTCACAACAAGAAACACTTCTATTTCACAGGGAAAAAACCCAACTTGTTAGCAATAAAGCACTGGACTGTGCTGCAAAAGGAAGCAGCAGTCTCTCTCCTCACCTTCAGCCACCCAGACAACACTCCGGAGTGGCTGAGGCACGCCTGGCACTGCTTGGGCACTGGATGCCCCTTCCCTGCCTTCCTTCTGCCCAAGACATTGAGAGACTGGCAGCGAGACAAGCACTGCACAGTGCCCCTTCTGGAAACAGGACTTAAATCTCAGGTGGCATACGTCCCCTTGCAAATCATATTGCACATTTAAACAAAAATAAGAGCTGATATACTGCCATTCATAAGGAAATTTTATGTCTCCTTTTACAGCTGTCCTTGCTGTTTGGGTGCCAGGCATCTATATTTCATACAGGGTTCATAAAGAGTTAATCTGCATGTTAAGACACAGTTAATCAGTTGTTATGGAGTCCAGCCATTGTGCAGGTTGCTTGTAAATTTGGCTTGCAGCCGTCTACACCACCTTCAACTGATGAGCTAATAACCTCTGTAATACACACCATCCACTACTGGAGCCACCTATGCTTTCAATCTATCATTTATTACCTTTTCTAAACTATAGATAGACCCTTAATATAAAGAATGACCATTTTATGTTTGCTTGCCTGAATATATACGAGCACTCAGCCACATCATTAAAATAATTTCGCTGCTAAGGCATACCTAATATTCCAAACAGATAGAGCAGAATTTAAATTAGGAGGAAAAGAGACGGTGATTCCTTACAAAAAGGTCTTGAGATGTGACAAGAAAGAAGAAAATGGATTTGAACAAAATAACAAGCCCATAAAAGTGTGAACTTTACTGAGAAGTTTTCTGTGCTTTGATAAAATTTTAGTTCACTTTTAGTTTTAATTACAATTTTGCATTACCCTCACAATTTTTGTGTTCTGCTGGCCACAAAAATATTGAAGTACCACCACTGACATATTAGGTGTTTTCAAGTCAGTGCCAAAGCTTAAACAAGGTCAGGTTTCTACTCCACAAGAAAGGACATGCTTGCTACAACCCTAAACTGCCTCAGATCAAGGAGAACAGGAAATTAAGGCAACTGAGAGCAAAAGGTGAAGAAGGTCGTTATGCTAAAAATCCTAACCAAACATATGAATGTACCTTTTATTTCCGTAAAGGCTCAGGTCCTGGAGTCATAGAATCATAGTCATAGAATGGTTTGGGTTGGAAGGGACCTCGAAGATCATCTAGTTCCAACCCCCCTGCCATGGGCAGGGACACCCTCCACTACACTAGGTTGCCCAAAGTCTCATCCAACCTGGCCTTGAACACTGCCAGGGATGGGGCAGCCACAACTTCTCTGGGCAACCTGTTCCAGTGCCTCATCACCCTCATGGTGGGAGTCGTGAGACAGGAGAGGGAAAAAAACCCTTTTTTTTCGAGAAATATCATTCGCATTTTGTGATTACAAAGAGAAGCCCATATCCATGACTCAAAGGGAAATAAAAAGAATATTAAATGTCTTCAAAGCTTTAAAAGTTATGGTTTTCTACAAACATGTTGCCTAAAAGTATGGGTGGGCAAGCTTTGCAAACAGTCATGGAGACATGAGAACAAGTGAGGGTACTACTGCTCAGAGAAGTAAAGCAAAGGACCCTTTTCCCAGTCCCCCTTCACCTACCTCAACATAAATAGTCCTTCACTGCAGCTAGGATGGTGCTCCTTCTCCATGGAACCCTTACGCTACTGGTTTTCGGTGCTCCTTCTCCATGGAACCCTGACACTACTGGTTTTCGGTGCTCCTTCTCCATGAAACCTTGACGCTACTGGTTTTCGATGCTCCTTCTCCATGGAACCCTGACACTACTGGTTTTCGATGCTCCTTCTCCATGGAACCCTGACACTACTGGTTTTCGGTGCTCCTTCTCCATGGAACCCTGACACTACTGGTTTTCGGTGCTCCTTCTCCATGGAACCCTGACGCTACTGGTTTTCATTCAGATTCAGCTTTATGCTAAATGAACACTGCATTTGGCCCTGGCATCTACAGACAGATTTTCAGCTTACCTGAATGCTGGCCCATGAAATTCCTTGTGTAGGGTGGCATAGTGGTCTTGGGCATCTCACTATCCTCTGGTGAGGAAAGTGAAGCTGTTTTCTTTCACCTGTAACAGTCTTTACGGGGAAACTCGGTTCTGGCTATCTAGCCTCTCCTCTTCTGTGACCTCACTTGCAGCTGGAGTAGTGCTGAGCCTGAAAAAAAAGACAAAAAATACTGTTCTGAGAAGGTGAGAGACACAAGAGCTCTAGCTGGGGAGCCCTTGATGGGGGCTTGCACGCCAAGTATGAGATCTGACAGGCCTTTATATAGTATCTCCACTTTGCCCTTGAGTTTACCACCTGCTCTGCTCTGATGGCAGGATTTGATTCTTTTGCAAAACACAAAGCTGTAAAACTGCAGAAATTAAATCCGTGCAATGCAATCCTCTTGCCTCCTTTTTCACAAAGCTGTCAAAATAATGATGTATTCATGGTGTTTTACTTGATGTGTGAAATTTCCAGCACACAGATATGAATCAAAGCATTCTGTGCTATTTATCCTCTCAAAAGGATTTTTCAGCCTCTTTCTTTTAATAGATGGAAACTATAATTTTAGAAGGTGGGTAGTGAAACTTCTCTTTACACTTGATTGGACAGCTCAAGGTGATAAGGGAAGTGCTTAGGAAGCACAGCAAGGCAAAAAATGTTTTATGCTCAGGTACGGCACGGCCATTCCATGCCTTGGCTGATTTAAGGGAGGAGAACCTGAAGTGGAAGAATGTGTGAGATATGTGCACACAACCATGCACATCCAGCAACATTCTCCTCTGGGACGTGCAAACTCAATTGCAATTTCACAATGCAGAGGCAGGGAAGTGGCAAATCTGTGCCCTTATTATATGTCTAGGTCTTAGAGGTGGTGCCACAAGCTCAGCTGTGCTGCCCAGCTTTGAGCTACCTTGTTCACAGAGGTGGCTTTGGGCTACCTTCAATTCACAGGCAGACATGAAGCAGGAGGTACTTCGGCAGAATTGGTTCACACTGACATGTTTAGTAAAGACACTGTCCCATTTCTGCTCCTCACATACCTTTAAAACCCAGCTAAAAACAGTTAAGAGCTACGTGGGCTTTGTATGGGAACTTCTTTATTATTTCTTAATTTATTTATCTCTTGAGTGCAGTCAGGTGAGAGTGGGAAAACACCAGGCCAGGCATTCAAAATGCATGATGAATTATGGAGTTGAGTCAAAGTTCCCAGCTGGGTAAACCAGCACAGACATTTTGACTTTTAGGACTTGGCTGGATTTACAGCTGTCTCAAGATGGAAGTACATCACCCCAGAGACTACACTCTATGGAACAGAACAGCTTTTCCTTCTGCATTTGCTCTGCTTCTAGCTCATCACCACCATACGTGGGACTCCATAATGGTGGGGTAATGCAAATAGCATCTCTTAAGACTGAGATGAAGATGAGGTGAACCAGGTCCTGGGTACCACTTCACTGTGGATTTGTACAGAACTGAATTCCCATTAAACAAATTAAAAATGTACTCAAAACCTACAGCAGTCCATCGACAAACTTATTTGTTGAGTGGGGCATTGAACTTCCTGAGGTTTTTTATATATTTTGGACTTACTGAGCTTTAATAATGACTGAAAAGACTACAACATTAATGATTTTTAAAATACCTGTCACATGACTTTTCTACAAACTTTTTCTTTCCCAGGCATAAATACAGACTGGGTGGTGATTGGATCGAGAGCAGCCCTGAGGAGAAGGACTTGGGAGTACTGGTGGACGAGAAGCTCAATATGAGCCGGCAATGTGCTCTTGCGGCCCAGAAGGCCAACCGCGTCCTGGGCTGCATCAAGAGGAGCGTGGCCAGCAGGTCGAGGGAGGTGATTCTCCCCCTCTACTCTGCCCTCGTGAGACCTCACTTGGAGTACTGCGTCCAGTTCTGGAGTCCCCAACATAAGAAGGACATGGACCAGTTGGAGAGGGTCCAGAGGAGGGCCACGAAGATGATAAGAGGGCTGGAGCACCTTTCCTATGAGGACAGGCTGAAAGAGTTGGGGCTGTTCAGCCTGGAGAAGAGGAGGCTCCGGGGTGACCTTATAGCGGTCTTCCAGTACCTCAAGGGGGCCTACAGGAAAGATGGGGAGAGGCTGTTCAGGAGGGCCAGTTATGATAGGACAAGGGGTAATGGTTTTAAAATAGAGGGAGGTAGGTTCAGGTTGGATATTAGGAAAAAATTTTTTACTATGAGAGTGGTAGAACACTGGAACAGGTTGCCCAGAGAGGTGGTGGATGCTCCATCCCTGGAGACGTTCAAGGCCAGGTTGGACAAGGCCCTGAGCAACCTGATCTAGTTGGAGATATCCCTGTTCCTTGCAGGGGGGTTGGACTAGATGACCTTTGAAGGTCCCTTCCAGCCCTAACCATTCTATGATTCTATGATAAACAATTACTCCTAAGTGTAAATATTTTTGGAAAAGTGCAATTCTTATCAATACTTTATTTGTTGTACCAGAAAAAAATCTTTTAACTCAGCTGCAGAAGATGCAATGCCATTTCTCTAGATTTCAAACCTCCTGAGCAACCAATTACGTTGATTGAAAATTGGTTATTTCCTTCACCAATTTCCCACCAATCAGGCTAACATCACCGCGCAGGTTCCTAATCAGGATTCATTAGAGTGGATGCAAAAAGGTATCATGAAGTCTTCTTTTGGATTACTTCACACTATTCTTTAGATAAGAGGCTTGACTTTTTTTGTGTGTGTGTTGTTTTGGTTTTTTAAATCAGATCATAAGAACAGATTATATATGAGTGATATACAAAAAAAAGTAATTGCACTTACAGGAACAATTACCTGAGGATAAGATCTTCTCCCAAGCATGTGGATTTTAGATGTAACCCTTTACAGAACAGCCCTGTAAAACTGAAAACAAAATAGAACTTTAAGAGAACTAAATTCCACCTACAGAATTTTACACACGACAGAAACGTTCGACCACAGAAATACACGTAATTGTTTACCATAACTCTGTTGGTAACACAGATTCAACACAGATTTTTATTACAATGAATGTAATAAAAATCTTATGTATTTTCTCCCTGTCTTCAGAGACCTGAGTTTAATAAAAAAACCTAGAGGAACATTTCGCTCCAGATACGATGTCAAACTAATGAAACGGCTGCTCAGTTTCTACCTGGATTTACCGGTGCTCTTTCGAATGCCAATGCTGACGGCTATTTCTCTCTCAAAAAAGCTGGGGCAAATATCTTGACATGTTGCTGGAACTGGTAAGCAGCTCCCAGGCATGCCTAGGGCGGCAGCCCGAGCTAATTCTATGCCCGTCATCAGACCTTGCAAAATCGGATGGCATACGCCCAAGCAAGTCATGGCATCTGCAGGGCATTTCACTACTGGAGATTGTGTCTAGCAGCAACATGACGTAAGACGCACTGGGAATTGCCCCAGTCTGCCCCTTGCATGCTTTTTGGCCACCCCTTTCTACACCTAGCATAGAGTCTTTATCTGTAAGCCTAAGTGACCTTGGAGGGTCAGTTCTCCAAGAGTTCCCTCTTTGCCAAGATTAAGATCTAGGCACAGAGCTTAGCAAGTCTCCCATTTTCTGGTGTTACTAACTGCAACAGACTCAACTCTTTCTCAGTCTTTCACCTCTAAGACGATCCAAACTAGACAGCAAACTTTGCCAGCACAGTAATTACTGACCCCTCTTCGGAAGGCACTGCACCTAAATGGACACGGAAAAGATTCCTTATCATGAAGATTCCTCCAGTAGAAAATTTAGTTATTTGTTGTGTGTACTGGCTATTTTAAAAAATTTCCATTGACATGTTTTAATGATAAACCATTTTGATTACCACAATGCATTTTTTGCTAAGATATTTTAATTGTATTTGATACTAATTTTGCTCTACACTTTCTGCCTCCTAGTGAGGTCGTTGAGCTTTCTTTATATTTTGTATCTCTTCCTTAATTAACTTTGCTTTTTTTTTTTTTTAATGAAATGTGTCCCTTTCCTATGAAAGCTGATTAACAAAATACAAATTCTGAAGTCAAAGACATAATTTAAGCAGTAGATCACAGGTATGAAAAGTACCCAGGCAAGTACACACACACAGTGAAAGCAAATTAAAAAAAGATTAAAGAAGGTATTTACTATCCCTTGGATGGCAGTCATTGCAAGTAAAGTACTGACAGCAGTACTGGCCTCTGATTATCAGTGAGAAGGCAGCTCATTCTCCACATTTTAAAAAATCTTCATCAGGCTATTCTTTAATCAATACTGCAAGGCAAGGTGAAGGTATGGTTGCATGAATGTATGGGTGTACGTCAGTGCAGGTATGCCAACACTAAATCATTTTCAGCATGATAGAAATAATATAGCCACAAAGCCATGCCTCCCTTTGGTTGGCATGGCAAATTTTGAAAGGCTGAATTTCAGGGCTTAGTAAGAAAAGAGAAACTGTGAGATAGCAGAGGATGAAAACTGGGGGGAAAAAAAAAAAATCTCCCTCTGTGTAGAAACAGCATCAGAATCATGAATTTCCTAACCGTGTGAGCACCTCCCCAGGAGCAAGAGGTACATACGCTTTCTTTTCTTTTTTCAGCTGGAACAGTTTGAGACTCAGATTGAGTACATGACCCTAAAACTGCCAGTCAGACTTCTACCACCTAACACATCCCCGAAGGTCTGCACATTCACAGAGGCTATCATTGCAAGATCACACTGTCCATTAATAGGGACAATTTAGGCTGATGATCTCACTTCATTTCATTCGTAAGAACTGAGTCATGGGTGTCTCTTCATCTGCTTTTCATCTCTAGGAACCTGAGAAATTTTACCACGTTCAGTGACTTAATGGATGATTGGGCTTAAAACTACATTCCACAACAGCAAAACACCCTGGAGATACACTCGCTTGTCATAATATATAAAGCTTCTTCCAAATCCATTGTGCGTGGCTTTACACTGTTCACTGCAGACCTTGAAGGAAGAAAAGACTCTTTTCTTGTCTCATTGCTCCCAGGATGATGCTTGAAAGCCAGCAAATGAAATATTGGAAAGGAATTTCAGAGTTCTGTTATGTATTTGTTTTTCTCTAAGAAACAGAGTGGAAAATGGCTTCACAGAAAGTTGCTTCAGAGCAGGATTATGAATGCTATTTACAGAACACCCTAGGCATTAATATTTGACTTGTACAGGTATGCCTGCTAGAAAAAAAAAAGATACACATCTCTTGTACAATATTAATCAATACAGCATCTCACAATATGAAGTTGCAGAGTCAGACACCTTGTACGAAATTCTGGCTCCAACACAACAAAGAGAAGCTCAGCCACTAACTTCAACTGCAATCAGACACAAATCCCTGCCAGCCTGGCTGACCAGCTCTGGTGCCTCGGCTTCAGGCACCGGAGCCAGCTTCAAACCATCTGCAAGAAGGTATGCCAATGCTGAACATCCACGGTCTCTTTTTAGGGAAAAGAAATGAGTGAAGATTTTTCTCCTTAGCCACTTGAGTTTTCATCAGTCTTGATTTCCTGGCCCCATGATTAGAAAATTCACAAACACCACTATTAAGGAGATAATTTTTTGGAAGTGAAGTAAAAGCAACAGCTCTTTCTCGTCTGTTTGCACAGATGTTAAGGACTCACAAAATGGGAGGTGTTGGCTCTGTCTTTTTGTGGGTTTATTACTATAAAATATAGAAACGAAAATACCTTATCCAGCAACAACATAAAGCTTCTGACTGTTGTTACCGCACAAGAAATCTCCTTCCAAAGGGCCTATGAGTGAATGATATATATAGATTTAACCTTTATATATGGAGGCAGGAAAGCTGAATGGCATTTTCATTTTATACCTGTGGAAATACGATGAGACAGGCTCAAGCTAGTCTATATATTTTCTGAATGTACTTAACTTGGGCATCTCAAGGATGCAAAATTCTGCTCTTCTTTAGGATTTATGAGAACATCTCGAGTAAGCCCCTCGTGTTAAAACCCACTCCTTCTTCTTCTGTGAATGCAACCATTAACAGTGTATGACAGTACTGGTTAGAAACAGGCAGGGGAATTAATGTTACTCAGGTGATCTTATCTCCTGAACATTGTTTTACTTTCAATGCTCACCTTGCAATCTCTGCTTTTTCATGCTTTCACTTTCATTTATAGATGGTGTATATGTGTGCATACATATATGTAAGTTCTGATATTTTAAAAACATAAACTGAACTCTCCTCCCAATCCCAAACGCCATTATGGGAGACCACACTGACATTTGTATGGGTAACTGGAGGGCTGGAATGTGAACTGCCACCTGAGTCAAGAGAACAACACGGAATAGCGAAACCTGCAGGTGATGCTCAAGAATTTCAAGCGTCAGGTCTCTGCTCAGTGACTAGCAGCATGGCAGTCCTTCTTGTCTTCTGCTGGTTAACTGAAGTCCCAAGATACGGGAGGAATGACACAAGCAGGACACGAGCCGCACCAGTTTGTCCTGTTGTACACTTAGCTCATGTCTCACTTGTCAATATAATGGTGGGATCTCCAAGACACCTCACTGTCTTCTGGCTCTGTATGACTCTCTCGTGTCTCTGAAATATGTAGTATGTCCAGTGGCTTTCAGCAAAGCAGAGATTTTTGAAAGCAGCCTATAGACTTGGCATGACTGATTCGGAAACAACAGATGAGCTGCACTCTGCTGTCCCCAGCCACAGACTGGCACAAGAAAGGGACGCTTTGGTCAGGCCATCATACAATCTCATTTCCTTTCATACACCCCAAAATGGCTTAGGCCTCCCTGACTCGCTCCTGGTTGTGAGCCTAACCAGGTAACTCCTTGACTCTTAGGAATGACGGGCAGCCTTGCCAACTTGAGATATTTCCATCCTGTTCCATTTGTTATAAACCAACATCTACCAAACTAAGAGTCACACTCACTGTGTATTCGTGAAAGCTCTCTTACTTGGTTGTAGAACTTGTAACTTCAAAAAAGATTGTCCTAAAATGGTACAACATACATAAAGAATACTCATTTAGAAAACAAACCTACAAATGTAGTACTTTTGACTCAGTGTTTAACCTTCGTATTTTACTTGGATTCAGCTGGAGCTTGTAAAAAAACTGAGAGGCAAAACCTTTAAAAGTTTGACAAATACCTTTCCAAAAACCTTTTAATTGAGGGAGAAAAAAAACTAAACCCATGTACAGAAAATTCCGAGCCAGTAAAAAGACCAGTAAGCTGTACGAAGGCATCACTACGCTCCATCTCCAGCATAATTACTGCCTGTGCCACAATTTCACGGGTATGTCATTTTCCACATGCAGAAACAGGCACATACACAAGGTGAGCATCAATATATACAAACTGTATAGACACACATGAACATGTATCAACAAATAGGTCCAGAGAGGTTCTGCTCACCCTCTACTCTGCCCTGGTGAGGCCGCATCTGGAATATTGTGTCCAGTTCTGGGACCCTCAGTGCAAGAAGAACAAGGAACTGCTGGAGAGAGTCCAGCGCAGGGCCACAAAGATGATGAAGGGAGTGAAGCATCTCCCTTCTGAGGAAAGGCTGAGGGAGCTGGGTCTCTTTAGCTTGGAGAAGAGGAGACTGAGGGGGGACCTCATTAATGGTTATAAATATGGAAAGGGTGACTGGCATGAGGATGGAGCCAGGCTCTTCTCACTGGCATCCAAAGATAGGACAAGGGGAAATGGATCTAAGCTGGAACACAGGAGGTTCCGCTTAAACACGAGGAAGAACTTCTTCCCAGTAAGGGGAACAGAACACTGGAACAGGCTGCCCACAGAGGCTGTGGAGTCTCCTTCTCTGGAGATGTTCCAAACCCGCCTGGACGCGTTCTGGTGTGATCTGATCTAGGTGGTCCTGCTCCAGCAGGGGGATTGGACTGGATGATCCTTTGAGGTCCCTTCCAATCCCTGACATTCTGGGATTCTGTGTGAAATACACAGATGTTTGCTCTCTCACATCTTCTTTCTCTTGTATGTATGTTCAGAGAGAGCATTGATATACACGTACATATGTACAACACAGTGACATTTGCTTCCAACAGCATGAGCCTTTTGTTCTCATTTTGCTTACCTGTCACTTCCTTTTAAACCATGCGACTGATGCAGTTATAACCTAATACAACCAGAAGGCACTGCCAAATGCTTAATAATTTGTAGACTTCTCCTCCTTCACTGCAGTCTTGGAGTGCAAGTGGCACAGGAGAAGCATGCTTGAACTCTCCTGACCTGGACAGCTGCTCAAATAATGGCTCATAAATTAACACTAACTAAAAAAAAGTGCTGAAGGCAAACTTTTGGCATGTGTCCTTCTTTGTTCCTTTGTAGATTTCAAGTATCTTAAGAAAATTAATATAAATCAACAAACTAGATTGAAACCTAAAGATCAGAAACAAAGCACAAAGTTGTGTATAAACAAGCTTCTTTTATCCAATGAATTCACACATGAAGAAGACTTATTTGACGTTAAAATAATTTTGAAGGTCTGAGTAATGATCAAAAAGGAAGAAACACAAGTCAGGGTGGTGACTGTATTGCATTTACTTCTGGAGCACCAAAACATTGTCCAGTATGATTGAGGCCAGCAATGACAGCACTGGCGATGGCGAACAACAAATCCTGCACAGCTCTCTTATTCCAGTCTTACTTCCACATAATTCAGCCAAGAAAACGATGAGCAGCCCAGTTCCTTCTGATGACCTTCTAGGTGACATAACAAACCTAATGACAAAGCACAGCGGTTCCCTATATCCATTTCAGAGCTTTTTTTCTACAGATAATGAGGACACCAGAGACAAATACAGCACCTGTTTCCTGTAGCAGGGAAATGTCACAGGAACTCTTTTGAGGGGCATCCTGAGTGTACCCTTATACCTCCATCCACTACTTACACAATGAGCTTGGGCACACAATAGGAGAGGTGTCTCAGAGGATATGGTCCCATGGGTAAACGAATAGGATGGCTAGAATCACAGAACGTCAGGGATTGGAAGTGACCTCAAAGGATCATCTAGTCCAATCCCCCTGCCCGAGCAGGACCACCTAGATCAGATCACACCAGAACGCGTCTAGGCGGGTTTGGAACATCTCCAGAGAAGGAGACTCCACAACCTCTCTGGGCAGCCTGTTCCAGTGTTCTGGTCCCCTTACTGGGAAGAAGTTCTTCCTCATGTTTAAGCAGAACCTCCTGTGTTCCAGCTTAGATCCATTTCCCCTTGTCCTATCATTGGATGCCACTGAGAAGAGCCTGGCTCCATCCTCATGCCAGTCACTCTTTCCATATTTATAACCATTAATGAGGTCCCCCCTCAGTCTCCTCCAAGCTAAAGAGACCCAGCTCCCTCAGCCTTTCCTCAGAAGGGAGATGCTCCACTCCATCGCCTTTGTGGCCTTGCGCTGGACTCTCTCCAGCAGTTCCTTGTCCTTGACCTGAGGGTCCCAGAACTGGACACAATATTCCAGATGCGGCCTCACCAGGGCAGAGTAGAGGGGAAGGAGAACCTCTCTCGACCTACTCACCACACCCCTTCCAGTACACCCCAGGATGCCATTGGTCTTCTTGGCCACAAGGGCACAGTGCTGGCTCATGGTCATCCTGCTGTCCACCAGGACCCCCAGGTCCCTTTCCCCTGTGCTGTTCCCCAACAGTTCAGCCCCCAACTTGTACTGGTACATGGGGTTGTTCTTACCCAAATGCAAGACTCTACACTTGCAAGTAGAAGTGTCAGGATAGGTACAACAAAGAACATTTCAAAGGTATCTCTTAACTTACGGGTGTTAGAATCATAGAATCATAGAATTACTAGGCACCTCACTGGATTTAAATACAATTTCAGTCCCCAGCTCCTATTTGATGCTAGATGTCAATTTTTCTTTGCCCAGCAAGCCAGACCTCTGCAGAGCAGGTAATCGGGCAAGTGGAACTGTGCACCCAGCACCCTGCAGCCCTGGAGGCTGTCATGACTCAGGTCACCCAAGCACCTTGCAAAATCCTTCTTTCTTGTGTCTAAACGTCAGTTCGAGCATCCAGTAGGAGAATGTCAAAGCCCTGTTAAGGCCGTGTCTGAAAACCCCCTGAAAAACCTCTTCAGGTCTGCTAAATGGTGAAGAGCTGGGGGGGACACGGTATCTCCAAACAAAGTAAAAGGTCAAAGCTGCCATTGCAACTGTCAGTCATGTCCATATGCAATTGCTGATACCGAATTCCATTAGAAATCCGCTGCAGAGCAGCACAGGCCGCGCTTCCAGCCGCAGTCGGCGCTGTCAGCCTTGTTTGCTTCTCACACCCTCCTCCACGCTTGCTGCCACGCCGTTAGGAAGGCAGGCAGTGCAACAGCACCAGGCTAACTGCTTACATCATTTTAGCAGATTTAAAGGGTGTTCCAGACAACTAATTACACTAACAGGAGAAATAAATCTATGGAAGATTTATCAGACAGTCAAAAAAAAGTCGGGGCCTCCTCAGTAGAGAAAACGTCATCAGGCAATTTGAGAGGGATCAGACACAGCTACCGTCCTTCGGCCATGAGCCTTGGAAAAAATGGGATGAAAATACTGTTTAAACCATTCCTTCCTAGCTCTGGAGTCCCCAACACAAGAAGGACATGGAGCTGATGAAGCGGGTCCAGAGGAGGCCACGAAGATGATCCGAGGGCTGGAGCACCTCTGCTATGGAGACAGGCTGAGAGAGTTGGGGCTGTTCAGCCTGGAGAAGAGAAGGCTCCGGGGTGATCTTATTGCAGCCTGCCAGTACCTAAAGGGGGCTACAGGAAAGCTGGAGAGGGACTTTTTACAAGGCCATGTAGTGATAGGACAAGGGGCAATGGCTTTAAACTGAAAGAGGGCAGATTTAGATTGGATCTAAGGAAGAAATTTTTCACTCTGAGGGTGGTGAGGCACTGGCACAGGTTGCCCAGAGAAGTTGTGGCTGCCCCATCCCTGGAAGTGTTCAAGGCCAGGTTGGATGAGGCTTTGGGCAACCTGGTGTAGTGGAGGGTGTCCCTGTCCATGGCAGGGGGATTGGAACTAGATGATCTTTGAGGTCCCTTCCAGCCCAAACCATTCTTATGATTCCTTCTAAAGCAAAATCTACCTCTTGCCTTTGCTTCCCACTGTTATTTTCTCCTCCTTTGCCATGCTTTAGTTCACAGTCCTTTAGTTTCCTATTAAAAATGTTTCCTGCCCTGAGCAGAAGGACAAGACCCAAGTCCCACCATCCGAGACACAAAGCCCAGGCTGCACCAGCAGGACACAGCAAGGGCAGTGCCAGGGACTGAAAGCCGTGGGCTCAGCCTGAAACCAGGCGTGCAGCGTGGCTCATACTGGCCAGTGCTGAACCTTCACTGTGCCCTTTGTGTTTTGGACATACTTTGCTTCTTATGCTGACAGTGGTTATGGGAATCTGAGCAAAACCCAGCAAGCAGCTATATAGTTTCCCAATCAATAAACCTGACTTTTTTTTTTTTTCCTTGCTATTCTGATGCCACCTGAATGCAGGCACGGTTATAAATCACAGGGAACTGTGCCATTAATCAAGGAGCAAGGATGTTCTACATGGGCATTCACAGGTAGAGAGACCTCTTGTTTGGAGCTGCTTCGTTGTAAAGAGGCCAAGTGAAAGGAGAAACCCACCATGGATTTCCTCTTCTAATTCCCAAACCCCAGCTTTCCTAGTTTTCTCTCTCTAACAAAGAAATGAAGCATCCAGTAGCGCTTTTCCCACCACTGATACGTGCCATTGACTAATAGGTGTTACATTTGCTTAAGGGTACAGACATACAGTGATTTACAACCACCTGGAAGATCCTTTTACATGGTCGTGTTGACATAAGGGACTGTGGTGCCTTCAAAAGCAAAGCTGGAAGTTAAGCAATTTCTGAAAGACAGGATTCTCTTCAATTTTTAAACACTTCCTATTTGTGTGTGTGGATGCATGTGACTTTACATTTAACTGAAAGCACTTTTCTTTCAAAAATAATTAAAAAAAAACAGTAATGGTAGTTTGTATCAGAACTTTTGAGACTCCAAAAGCATTTTAATGGTAAAGTAATTCTCTACAACTTACTTTATATCATTAAGTTGTCTAAAGTACACCTTCCTATTTTGATGTCAATTATTTCCTTCTGCTGCTTTGAAGAAGAGTAAATGGTTTTGGTAATTTATTCCTCAAGGCATTTATAAAACCTGCCCTGGTAATGAACCACAAAACAGTTAGTATCTGATGTCAACAAATGCTGGTACTTATGAAAGGCCCATAAACTGATCAGATTTTTTTTCAGATTTTTTATTCAGAAGTATTAAAAACTATAACATTACTATTATTTTTACTTCATAGAATTATTTCTACAATATCTAGTGTTTTGTTTAGACACATGTCAAATAACTGAAAGTTGCTGAGTTAATTTTTTATCTCTTGATTGATTATTTCATACTCAGTTCAAATATATGTGCATGGATGCAACCTTATTTTTCATATTAATCCTTTCAACTGCTTCTGAAATACGTTTTTTTGTCTCCTCTCTCCTGACAGAGAAACCAGACTATGGTTACAAAATAATTTTTTCCTGGCATTTGCCTTTAAATCTTTCTGAGCAAATTTCAATAAAGCCATTTGTTATGAAGCAGTTTACTTTGCAAGAAATTTCATATCTAGTTGTATATCTTTCTGAGACTGGTCAAAAAATCTGAAGCCTTATATGGATCTTTTTAAATAAACTCAGTGATAAATAGTCTGTGATTCAATAAATATTTCAGCCTGTAGTCATTTTCTCCACAGATTCTCTCTGTCATGGGAAGATTATATTCAGAAAACTGTTAAAATATGAGCGACATTTCAAAGAATCCTTAAAAATATATTCATCTATATTAACTGCGTTAAGGCAAGAAACGAGCTCGTGGCGACTGGCAACTTCACCGTCCTCTACGACAAACAATTACTGGAGTGTGGAGTATGTACAGAAAATCACATCCCCTACAGCTAAGCAGGATATTAGATTTTCCTGGGTATAAGTAAGCCATCAACTGGCTTATGGCTACACTATTTATGAGTTCTGCTGTCTCTCAAGATACAACCCACATTTTGCTTAATGCCACACGACACGTTCAATTTAAATCAAGATATGGCAGATAAAAACGCTGTCCCTAATAAGTGACTCAAATGTTTAATATTTTGGGGGCTTCTTATTCTGAGTACAGGGAATTTTAAGCAATTCAGAATATCTTTCATTTCGTATATCTAAGATTTCTTTCCCTATGGAATAAGAAAATCATATCATTGCAAATCTCTCAAGATGACCTATCAGTTCTGCAAGCAGAGAGGGCGAGGATTTATTTTTAAAACAGGGATGATTATTGTTGATGTCTGTGTTCCTTCATGGAAAAATATTTAGGGATATGCTCACTCGTAGCACTTTCACTACATCTCCATCTATGACGTACTGGCATCAAGGCTTCAAACACTGTTCTGACCACCTCATCTCAAGAAGGATACAGAGTGGAAAAAAAGGATATCAAAAATAAAGACTGCTTGGCTAAGAAGAGACTCTACAGATACAGATAGCTGAGCTTGGAGGGAAAATGGCAGAAGGGTATTTCAACAGAGGTCTGTAAGATTATGAGTGCAGAAAGATGAATATGAAACTATTGTTTGCTGCTTTTCCTATCAGTGAGATGGAGGCATCCAGGGAAATGATGACGTAGCAAGTTCAAAAGAAATAAAAGGCACTCCTTCCATACAGCACAATGGGATATTGCACAAGCTGAAAAATAACCAGATTAAAAATGGATTAGCCAAATTCCTGGAGTCCAGATGTCTCAAGTACTACTGAATACAGCAGCCCAGTTGCAACCCCTGATCTAGGCAGCTCCTTAGCCAGTGACCACCAGAAGCTGGGAAGCTATCCAAGGGACAGGTCGTTCAAAACATGTTATGTTTCCTAAACTCCCTCCCAGAGCATCCCTAAGGGGTCCTTTCTGCAAGGACACTACTGGGCGAGACAGGCTTTTGGACTGGTCTGACACAGCCACTCTCTATTCCTGTGTTACGTCCTCAGCTGCCTGCAAAAACTCTGCTCCAGAGCTGATTCCACCACTGTCCTCCCATTTGGAATAACCACCATTTCAGGCCTGTTGAGTTGAAAAAGTGCCAGCTCCGTACTTTAGAGTAAAACCAGGGCATCAAAATGAGCCTCCTGGCAGAATTAATGAGAGACTTCAGCTGAATTCACAGGGAGGAGGAGATGCTTTGACTTTGGTAGGATTGTTTGGGGTTTTTTTGACTTTCACTATTTGGTGTGGTGCCAGGACACCCCACTGATTAAGAGTGATGAGGAGAGTGTCCCACCCTCTCTGCTTGCACCTGCCCAGCGAGGCTGCCCATCTCTTCCTGCACAAAAAAAACCCAAAACACAACCCTTCCCAAAAGCTGCCTGCTAATGGGAGAGGTGACACTACATAAAATATTCCACCAAGGGCACCAGAGGAGGAAGATGTTTAGTCACTAAGTGAGACAGCATGCAGAGGTCATTGCGTGCCCCTATTTCTGCAGCTGCTTCAACTTTTATGGCTTCTTGTGCTCTGAATGTTCTTCAAGTCGTCTGCTGGGGCTGGGGCAGAAACCAAGACGTGCATCTGAACTCGACACATGCCTGAAGATTTTTCCAGAGTAAAAGTTTTTCTGAATCTGCTCTAGGGAAGTAACTGGCCCTGCTCCTTTGCAAACCATTTTCATACCAGTGTTTTTAGTTATTAATGTCAAGAATCCACTGAAATACACTGCCTATATGTGCCCAAGTGGCAAGAAACTGTGCAGGTGGCCATAGCTAAACTCACAGCTACGCCAAATCAAATCTGAAAGGTGCTGCAAGAGAGGAATCTCTGGATGAAATTCTGTGGCATTCAAGTGATCTAACGAGATTACCATAACACTCCCAACTGGCTTCAGCATACAGGAAGAAAAAAAAAAAAGGGGGGGGAAAAACAAACACAAAAACCTTTCCAGTTCTTTGTTGTCACTGGGGCTTGTCCCAGTTACACTTTGAATTCAAACTAGACAACACTCAGAAATTTTTCACTTTGTATCAAGGCTGAATCAAAAGTCATCCAGATTTTTTTTTTGAATAACGTTACAAATCTCATTCAAAGTTTTAAGCACCGTGTGCCTATCAGCCATCTGCTAGTGTTGGATAAGATGAGTAGGAAAATAAATATTTTAGCATGAATTCAATTACTAGCTCTTTTTACTCCGGCAAAATAAAATCTCTTTATAATACTATGAAATACAGCCAGATGCAATGGGTAATGAGCAAGCTCCTGCACTTAAGGGACTGTGGCTCAATTCCATTATCTGCCAGTCAGGATACTAATCATAGAACAAAGCTCCTGCTACTGGGAAGGAAGGAAATCCAAAAAAAGGAAAAACAAAAAAAAAAACCCACAGCCCTCCCCAAAGAAACAAAGACAGACAGAAAGACGAAGACAGAAAAAGACAGAAAAAGTCAGAAAGACAGGGAAATGAATTAAAACTCTTTGAATTAAAACTGTGCAAAGCAAGAGTGCAGAACTGCTAACAGCCCTGGAGCTGACAGCTTGCCTTAGAAGTGAAAGGAGATTCCAAACGCTTCCTTGAAGGAAAAATACATGATTACAAACACATCAAAAGCACAATCTGCCAGAAAGGAGAGAACAAAAGGTAATCAAAAATAGTCTGAGAAATGCATTTTCTAAAAGCAGCCATGAAATAAGTTCCTTGGTAACCTATTGCAATACATCTAAGGGGCAGTTAGCAGGGTACATTAGTGACAGAAACAGACTCACGGAAGAATATAGGGAAGAAGAGGTCAAACCTTAAATCAGTGCCAGTACATTGACTTTGGAGGAGCATCACTGATACTTATCATGAGGGAGTCTGACCCAGAAAAGCTCAGTAATAGTCTCCCCAGGAATCTTGGCTCCATGATAATGAAAAAGATTAGGTATTGTCTATAGAAAATGCGTGTTCGAGAACGCGGGGCACACACGGAAACCACCCACCCCATCTGCCACATGCAGCGCACACAGAGAGCACCGGCCCATGAAGATGTACCAAATACAGAAGATGCACTTGTGCTTGTGTAACACACAGAGAAGATGCAAATCACACCTTTGTACTCAGTGTGCAAAAGCGATGGTTGTGTACATGTGCAGCAGTTTGCAATATTCTCCGATCTGTGCACCACCAGGCGTTTTCCACAGAAGCTGCCAAGTCCCTGTGCAAGCCTACCCACATAATGCTTGCTTCTTCTGTTGCTTTTTCATAGAATCATAGAATCAAAGAATGGTTTGGGTTGGAAGGAACCTCAAAGATCATCCAGTTCCAACCGCCCTGCCATGGGCAGGGACACCCTCCACTACACCAGGTTGCCCAAAGCCTCATCCAACCTGGCCTTGAACGCTGCCAGGGATGGGGCAGCCACAACTTCTCTGGGCAACCTGTTCCAGTACCTCACCATCCTCAGAGTGAAAAATTTCTTCCTTATGTCCAACATAAATCTGCCGTCTTCCAATTTAAAGCCATTGCCCCTTGTCCTGTCACTACACACCCTTGTAAAAAGTCCCTCTCCAGCTTTCCTGTAGCCCCTTTAGGCACTGGAAGGCTGCAATAAGATCACCCCGGAGCCTTCTCTTCTCCAGGCTGAACAGCCCCAACTCTCTCAGCCTGTGTCCATAGCAGAGGTGCTCCAGCCCTTGGATCATCTTCATGGCCTCCTCTGGACCCTCTCCAGCAGCTTCATGTCCTTCAAATAAATAATGGGGAGGGAACAAGACCTTTAGGCACTGGGTGCAAATCCCCAAGGAGATTGACACCACAGGCTGAACACTGTCGATGCTTCATACGGAGAAAATGATGCGACTAGCTATTTCCACCTCTACACACACAATGTAATCCTAGCAGAACTAACCATTCCATTAAATAGGACCAAAGGAACTTGGAGGTACAGGCGTGCTAACCCACCCACTGTTCCCTGAGCTCTTTCTGTACTTTTTCCCTGCAGGTCAGAAAGCCTCAACCACTAACAATTTCACATAAGCTGGTAGTTATCATATATTTTTTTGACAAGAAAACTAAAAAGAAGACAGGATATCCATAACTGAGAGGTGCTCTCACTTGAAAGGCACTCCTAGTTCCTGATGAAACAGCTATTGAGTGAATCCTGAGACAAAATTTGTCTGTGTCACCTCTCTGATAAAAATACAGCAGTTGTACAGTTCATTTTACAGCACAATTGATAAATCGATTGGAACGTTTCCCGCAGAGCTAATAGCACCAGACACAACTTCTCCAAACTTTTCCAAGATAAAGGGTAGCGTCAGCAATATCTGCTCGAGGAGAGGACCAAACAAGTTTTCTAATAAGATTGATCAAGACGAGGGAAAAATCCAGCAGCAGGCAAGATGCTTGAGGAAATTTTAGCCAAATCTATGTGTATGTTGGACCTGGTGGGAATCTGGGTCTAGCTCCTGGCTCTGCTGTAAACTTCCTTTATGACCTTGGCTAAGCTCTCCCAGAAACCTGTTTTTCTGAGCTGGTCATGAGACAACGAAATAGGAGGCTGAATGTCTGCGTGTGACAGTATCCTGCTTTCAAAACTGGGAAGAAGAACGAGAAAACATTTTCTGCCTGGAATATCCAACCCCACCTTCTCTGCCACGAACCATCCCTTACCTAGCAATGCTCAGCACAGAGCACACGGCAAGGCTTTGATGCTGGTCATGGGCTACAGACTGTATTTCAATACAAACGATTATGAATAAAAAAAATGTTTTCCGAAGTGTCTTTTTTCTGGCTGAGTATAAAACTTATAAATGCAGTAGACAAACTCACAGTGTTCTTTAAACATATCTATAAAATTACTTTGAAGTAGGAGAGAATGGTTTATTATTTCGAAGCGGTGCAGCCTCAGACACTCAGAAAGCATTCCCCATATTTCTCCCCATTCTCTAACAAAGGCAATGAATGTCATAAATCTCATTTTAAATCTAGTGGTATGTACACATAAAAAGTGTTACATTTATTCTAAGCTCACAAAAGGTTACTCGGAATGAATCTCAGGCTAAATATATTTATATGCAGCGATAAAGCCTTATTCTACATTAAAATCACTTTGACGGTTTATGAATTCAAGGCTTCACCAATGTAAATAAAAGAAAGGCTTGTTATTATAAAAATGGAATTGGAAATAGAGCAACGATGGAATAAAACTTTGAGATGAATTAAAGACTTGATAAAAGTCTCTCATCCTGAATGAACAGTACACTGACGGTAGGGAGATTACAAGTCACTTCATGTGGCTACATTTTCTAAGAAAGTTTTTTAATGAATTATCCTTTGAGAGTCACAGTCAAACACACACACATAAGAAAAGATGGTATTAAAGAGGAAGGTAATGGAGGGTTGCTTTTCAGTATTGCTGCTCTTGGTTTTGCCTCTGTGATTCCCACTAAACAAAGGAGCCATGCAGTTCAGATCTCTCATCTCTGGAAGGTGCTGGTGTGAGCACCTGACAACCTCAGCTCACAAAGGCAGGCAGCCAAGGATGCTCTGCAGCAACGCAGCCCACTGTGAGATCTCATCAGGCCGCCGTTGTCCTTCTCCCTTAGCCCATCCTGTAAGCCCTGAAGTGCACAGGATGGAAAATCACTCCAAGTCACACCGAGGCAGAGCCTGAAGAACTGCCAAGCAGCCTCTGCATGCAGCTTCAAGCTCCAGCCGTTCCCAGGCCCACTTCTTTGCTACCCCATGTGACACAGCGATGTATTTCCACTGCCAGCACGCTGATCCAACCCCTACACACCTCACTATCTCCATCCTCCCTGATACTGAGCCTTGCCTGCTCTGTTGCTAGGTCTCCACAGCTGGCCACAGCAGCTATCCCTGTGTATCTAGCTACATTCCCTCCCTCATTTCATAGATTCATAGATTTCTAGGTTGGAAAAGACCTTGGAGATCATCAAGGCCAACCGTCCCTAATCCCCATTAAACCATATCCCTAAGTAGATCATCCACCCTATTCTTAAACACAGCCAGGGATGGGGACTCAACCACCTCCCTGGGCAGTCTAAAAAAAACATGGAACGCTTCACGAATTTGCGTGTCATTCCAAACTTCCTCTGTCCCTCCTTCCCCTTTTCCTCATCACTCACCTTTCAGCTTCATTTCACCATTTCTTCGTCTCTCTCTGCCTTACCCAATCTCATGATCTAGGCTGCTGTTCTAACCCCTTCTTCACTGAGATTGAGGACAAGTTTTCAGACTCCAGCTCTGCTTTACTCCACTCTCAGTTGAAATCCCCCTCCTAACACCCTCCTGCTCCTGCTGGAAAAGTGTAACTCCCTGAGACTCATGTAACACAGAGAAAAGAACATAATGTTCCATAGTGTTCCATACCTGGTCCTTCCCAAGAAACTCATGCCTACACTCAGTGGACAGGTGAAAGGAATTCTCTACTCCCAAACATGGTATATATTTCTCCTGCACTTTGGGAAGAGAAGAAAAGGCACAATGGAAAGCAGATTTCATTTGGAAAATAAAACAGCATAAGACTATAGAGTGGCAGCTAGCCCAGTGGCTAGTTCATTGATCTCCTTGTTCCAAGTGAATGCCTAACCTACAATTTGTTTGGCCTAGAGTTTGTTTGGCTTCAACTAGCCTTTAATTATTTATACAAAATGAAACTCTAACAAGAAATAATGACCAGGGCATAACTTCCCTCTGGAAATCAGAAGGCAACAGCTTGAACCAGGATCTCTTAAACTATATGTGCTGGTCCCAATCTAACAAACCAAGTTTTGACTGAAAAAGCCAATGAAGCCAACGTGCCTCTGGAAAAGAGACCCAGAGCTGACTGTGACACACAGGCCAGAGCTGGCAGGAGGGAGCTGAACTTTCTTGTCTGCAATCTATGGAGTCACTGCATCAGCTCCAGGCGGAGGGATTCAGGCAAGTGGGCTGAGCAGCAGAAATGTCTGTGAAAGGAGACTGAAGGGACACACTAAGAACAGAGGAGAAAGTAGAGAAAAAGTAGTCAAGAAAAGTGGAGGGGAGAAAGAAGGCAAAAATGAAGACAAAGAAGAGCAAGAACAATGCAAAAGGGGACAGATAAATGGAGAGAGGAGAGGAGCAAGACAGAAAATCCATCTTGCCAGAAATAAACATTTCTTATCAGTTAGCGGCAAGTGGTACCTCTGCAAAATCCAATTTCAAACGTCAGGAGAGAAGTGATAGGGAAGGAATGAATCACCTACATAAAGGTACGAGTTCCTTAATGTTTGAAAACCAACACTGGGAGGTGCAGAGAAGTCTGAAGGACATAGGGTTTTGAAACAAAGGTGGGGCTAGCATTAGGAATGGGAAACCTTTCGTCACTTGAGGTAAGGTAGCAACTGTGAAGGTCTACACATATCTCTCCAGGTCATCCAGCTGCAGTCAGGCTGTCATTGACATTCACAGTGTCGATGCAAGTCTTTGCACACAAGAGACAGATTACTGACCTAACACTAGGTGAAGACAAGTCCTAGCCTGCTGGTTTAGAAAAGCCAACACATATTTCTCCTGTTGGGTCAACAGTGACAAGTCCATCTACTTGGAAGTGTGATATTTCAGGGGTTCTGGAGTCACCCTGTGGCACTTGCTTAGACCTCCCAGTCCCCAGTGCTACAGGCATCGTGCACCGGCAGGGATGTTCCTGTAAGCTCCACCAAGGCTCTTCTCACAGTGCTTTAGTAGCATACTTCCCTGCTTTGAGCTCCTACCCTGTATGTGGCCTCTGAAAGTAGAAAAAACTCATGATTAAGTTCTAAATAATACCTTAAAAATGCTACTGAAGTGCTTCCCTAAGGCTGAGATTCCTCAGTGATGAAGCAGCAACCACCTCAATATTTCCTTTTATTGTTATTTCTTGTGCACAATGAATTGTATCTCTATAGAAAGTAAACCACTACCTAAAAAAGTCGGAGCATTGATATGGAGGAGAGAAGGAGAGTCTAACAAGAGTCACTGAAATCCTTTGTTACATTTATCCAAGGCAGGCCTTCTCTGGTGAGCTCTTTACATACAAAAATAACAAAAACGAGAAAATATCAACGCAGAGAATCAGTGGCATACAGTAACTGTACTTAGACCCATCAAATAACGAACAGGATCTCAAGACACTACTTATCCAATAACAGGGGGGTTTCTTTTCAGGAAATAAGGAACATAAGACTGCAATTTTCTGTCTCATATTTGAATCTAGAAGAGAAAAAGAAGGCATATTGAATGGAAACTGCCCCTTACAGAAGTGATCTGCCCGGATGTTTTAAGAAACCAGGTAACAGGTAGTTGGGACACAGCTATATAGAGTCTCGACTAGCTATAAAATCAAAATACAGCCATGTGACAGAGATGACTTATGTGTATAACTTCTATACTCAACACATCCAAACTCATAACAGCAACACTGTTGAGACTGCTTTCTTTTTCCTAAACTATTTTTCTTTGGAAATCTAGTGAAACACCAGAAAAATCTGTATGTGGCAAAAATCCATGTCACCACTGCATCGATGGCTCAATGGCAGCAAACTGGCCGCCAGCCCTTCAGAATAAATCATAGAATCACAGAACGGTTTGGGTTGGAAGGGACCTCAAAGACCATCTAGTTCCAACCCCCCTGCCATGGGCAGGGACACCCTCCACTACACCAGGTTGCCCAAAGCCTCATCCAACCTGGCCTTGAACACTGCCAGGGATGGGGCACGTATGTACGCACCATCTGCAGGAGGCTCAACTCTTCTGGCCTAATTTTTGGAAGAGGCCTAAAAAAGGGATAACACAACTTGGAACAAACTCTTTGTCTTGTCTATGGCATGGAATAAAAGATGGACAGGATTTTGCCTGTGGGGAAATTCCGTGCTTAGCAACACAAAAAACTTCTGACAGCCAGACAGACACCAGCAAGGCGATGTTACAGAGATGACAGCCAATTGTGCCCTTTAATTGCTGGGCCATCACATAACACCATTTCTCTATGTTATTTAAAGTACACAAAATGTAACTAACACAGAGTTTTTCAAGATGCTGATGAAATAGCATTTGTTCCTTTCAAAGCTTCCCTGACAAGACAGGAATACTTCATGCTGGGAAGGCTGCCACTATGGGATCATGGCTTTCTAGAAATTTTAAATTCCCATTTCTGAAACTGCAGACCTGTCACATACCAGACTGGAAAATTCATGACAGTTGATGAGGAGTTTTTTTGCTTTGTTTTATTTTTAAGGAACAGAGTTGTTTTACTTGCCTTACCAAATCCAAGTTAAGATATTAAAAAATCACGCTCTTTACAGAAGACACAAGGTTCTGACTATTGTGAGTTATGATGAAGAAAGAAGATATTTTTCTGCCAAGCTGATAGGAGTTCATTATTTTCAAGGGTTTTAACTGGGAAAGAAGAAAACCACTAAAATAAAACAAACAATGATTTAAGTTACTCAAAGATTTACAATGTTAGAATGAGTTTTTAAAAGCTGCCAGTAGCTCATTGGGTCAGACTGGAATTTAAGCTGTGGGCTGTCACCAATTTGGATAAATGCCTCCTCAAAATTATCATACTGCCTGTAACTTACTTGCAAGGGGACTAAAGCTCTTCAGTGGCACTGGATTAACTTGAATCACTGAGGATGCTCACTATTTACTGTGTACATAAACAGCTACCATTCACAAAGTAGTGCAAGTGCCCACATTTGAACTGAGAGAGAAGACAGGGGTGCTCCCCAGAAACATTGTCCCATCTAATGTTTGCTGTCCTATTTTTCAATCTCCAAGCTTGCAAGCAGGTGACAGAACCCATAAAAATGTCCGAAAAAAAAGGAAGCATTTGCTTTGCTGTGTGTCATGATACAATATACAAGATTATTTTCAAAGGTGTAGTTTTTATATTAACTGAATAAACCTATTTCAAAGTATTTCCCATCACTAACAGTAACTCCATTTTCAGTCTCCATATACCTTCTTGATATCTCCAGGACACAGTAGTGCTGACTGTTTACCAAGAGCATCAGCCAGCTGAGGAATGCTGAATGATCATATTAAAACACTATTTTTCAAATAATTTCCCACGTGAAGATGAGCGTTTTGGGTGAGCCAAAGGAAGCACTGGCAAAGGAATTCCCTTCAAGAGGATACCAACATAGAGCCTCCTGTGCATTTAATTCTAACAAATATCTTTCCTACAATATCAAATGCAACAAGTGGCTGTAGAAGATACAGAATCCATGCTGATGAGATAAGACAAGTTTCATCTTGACCTAACTCCTACAGAAAGCGCCATCACCTCCATGCATCAAGGGGAGCCAATCAGAGGCCAATACTGTGGGGTACTACTTTAGGACTGCAAAGTTTGAGGATTCCCAGTCCTACATGTTGAAAACATAACCCCTTCAAGTTCCTGTGGGGAACAACAAAGTGATCCTCAGAACTACCCCCAAGTTTTGCACTGGTTTGAGTGGGTGCTGCAAGAAACTAGTTCTCCAGGCTCTTAACTGGTGACATACATTGATAGAGAATAAGAGCTCCAGAGAAAAATCACTGAAACAAAAGTCAAGAAAGGTCTCAGTGACTTCGCCTTGCCACAGGACTTTGCACGTCACAGCTGGAGGAACAACTTCTGCCTTAGCACAGCCACTGCAGTTTCCATTAATATAAAAACATGTAGGAAGAAGAGCAGGGAAGAGACTGACCACTTTGCTCCAGCAAGTGAACAAAGTCCTATGAACTTTTCAATACTATGGTGCTGCCTATAGTATGAATCCAGGACACTATTTCTCTAAAGGTGCCTTGAACTTCTTACAAAGAAACTTGGCCCAAGAGCTACTGCTGCTGCTTTGCCAACAACAATAACTATTTTCTAGCATGAGTGCAGTTCTGCAGTTCAGGTTTCCAAATCTCCCACTCAGGGAGTTGCTAAACAATACTCCAGTCCCAGGAGAACGCCTGCAGGAACTGATATTTGAACACTTTAAAGCAGAACATTTCTCTTTATCCACTTTTTAAAGCTTTCTGAAAGAAGAAAAAAAAAAAGGTCTGGCAATCAGTGACTGATGAAAGCATTTTGCCTCTAGCTAATCCAGTTTATAGAAAAGATGGCTGCTTTGTGATCCCAACTACGTCTGTGGATTGTTACACTAGCATTTTATTTTGTTCCACTCTGGCAGAGTAAAACTCTAGAATTATACTTCAGGCTACTGATAATGTTAGCTTCTCCCCCTGCTTATTGACCGATCACTGTAGCAAATGGCTCTTTAATCATTTTAAAGACTCCCCATCACAGCAAATGATGTCATAAAGAATTGTCCCAGGATTTTGTTCTACTGGGATGTGAGAATATAACCCAGAGAGATGATTAAATCTTCTCTATTCTTAGGTAGCTTAAGGTACCATCATAAAGAGAGATACCCTAAGGTGGGTATCTGTTGTATCTGTTCAACCTTCCAGAGTAACCAAAGCAGCATTATTTTACGTAAGGGTTCCAGAAAAATAGCATATTTCTCATAGGATGTCTATGGCTTTTCTTGTTTTCATCATGATACTTCTCTGAAATCATTCCAGAGTGCCACAAGCACAGGACTGAGCACAGGGAATTCCCGCTGATCAATTCAGATGCTGTAACACAGGAAAAAATGATCGAGGTAGGTTTAGCTCTTGTATAAATTAGTTATCCTAGGCTCCTTCAATGGAGACTGGAGACACAAGCATCTCATCCAGTCCTACTTGTGATGAACTGTCTTCTAGAAGTCTTTTTTCTTTTTTTTTCTTTTTTAGCTCACAGAGGACACACAGGGTTAGGGAAAACACATACCTCAGACAGCTAATCTTAAATTATGTGGATCCTCATCTTACAACTCAGCTAGTTTTCAGAGCCAATGCTTGGCTTGGTCAAGAAACAGCATTCCTGATAGGATGGAAGCAAAGGTGAGCAGCATAAACCAGAGCAGCAAGGGCCCTTTAGATGCCTAAAGAGGCCATGGGTGTCTCCAAAAGCACAGGCGCAACAAAACCTATTAAAAATTAAGATGATTTACACACCCAACTTGCAGGAGATGCTTTCAAAATGCTAAATACCTTTGTAGATCCGGTCCAACACCTTAGAGGTTGAGAAACACACTTCTCTGGCAGACTACATGCTAACATGGCATCTGATAGTTGCCAAACCCTGAGCTTTCTGTGGCACCCTGTGATGCACTGGGAGATGCTGGCAGTGCTGCTGGTGTCCCGTTATGGCAATGGAGATCCAAAAAGCTCTTCTTTCAGTAGGCTCCTTTCTGGAGAGAAATATTAACTGTGTGTTAGCTGTAACTGGCCTTCAGTCCTTTAGCTTCAGCTGTAATATAGGGACAACAATTTCCACCCTCTGCTGTTTTAGGCTACGTTTTATAAGAAGGTTGCTTTCAAGGAGCAAAATTGCAAGTGTTCCTATTCATACATTTGGAGCAACTTTAAAGTAGAATAAGCATCTTGCTGATAACATTTTACAGACAGTATTCAATGAGAATGTCAGGGACACTCTGAATGTCAGGGAGCAAAAATACAATAGACTCATCTTTACAGGGAGAGAAGGGAGTGGAGAGACATAAGATCAAAATTTGAGTCAGCTGGCACGATGCAGAAATTGTTCAGAAAATGTCAACTCTCTTTCTTGGAATATATTAATCATGTAGACTTTTTCTACTCATGAGAGGGTTAGTGATTTTAGGGAGAGGGGTTGGTTTTGCTTTGCTCAAATTAAGAGTTTTCTTCCTTCTAGGTTATAAAAAAACTGAGAGAGTTTGGAGGTTTTAAAAACTGGAAAACCAAAAGACTTTTGGGAAAAAACACTTCCATAGCTTGATATGCTATGGAAATTTTATTAATTGATAAATTAATATCAGCAATACTGTTATAAATCAATAAAATTTTAGGTTGGGGGTGAGAAAGCCACTAAAACATCATTGTCAGAAATATACTGAGCAATTTCATGACGTGAGTTCTTGGGGAAAAGTCATCAAACACTTATACCCTTAGTGAGAGAATAAAGATGAGAAAGAAACAATACTGAAACAGATCTTGGAAAGACAATAGCAAGAGCTCAGGTGAGGAGAGAGCAGTGGGTTTACAGGACAAATATTGGCCAGAATTTCTTGTGTGTTTGTCAGTGACACATCCAGGAAGAGACAGAGTTAGGATGTGCTAATAAGGGTTTCTATCTAATCTACTGACAGCTGGGAGAAGGCATTCGACTGCCCACAAATCTGTGCAAGCCATGAGCTACAGACAGGGAGAAAAGTCTTCTTATGTACAAAAAACCTTCGACCTTTTAATCAGAAAAAAAGGAAAACACCAAATACTACCCATAAAGCCCCACAACTCTGGATAAGAGAAAAAGTTTTCATTTTTCTGGGGAAAAAAAAAGTAAAAAAAGTCAAGTTTGTTTTTTGGGGTTTGTGATTTTTTTTTTTTTTTTAAGAATTCCAAAACTTCCTGCAATGAGCTTTCTCAAAACATAGTATTTCCACAGGAAATTTCCTACTAGCTGAAGTGTGATCAAAGAGAAGCACCATTTTCCAGATAAAGTCCACATTGAAAAGAAACAGGAAGAAAAGACTCAGAAATCAAACATTATGAACATGATGGGAGTAACTATCTTTGAATTCTCGGAAGGAAGTAGTAAGGATGAGCTCTCCAATGAAACTGAGAAAACCAAAGTGAAAATTAAGTTCCAGGGAAAACATCTTGATAGGGATATAAGGTGCCTGTCCATCTTTTTATCCAGCTTTGATAGCCTCAGATGAGCACAAGCTAAGATAAAGCAATTTCCTCAAGTCCACACTGAGAACAAGATCTGCTGGCAACCAATGCTGTTTTAAAACCAGCAGGCTCTACTATACCCTTGAACCCATTAAGAATCATAGAATGGTTATGGCTGGAAGGGACCTTCAAAGGTCATCTAGTCCAACCCCCCTGCAAGGAACAGGGATATCTCCAACTAGATCAGGTTGCTCAGGGCCTCGTCCAACCTGGCCTTGAACGTCTCCAGGGATGGAGCATCCACCACCTCTCTGGGCAACCTGTTCCAGTGTTCTACAACTCTCATGGTAAAAAATTTTTTCCTAATATCCCTCTATTTTAAAACCATTACCCCTTGCCCTATCACAACAGGCCCTAAGAACTGCTGCAGGACCACCAGTAAGGCAGTGAACGATCCATCACGTGGCGCATGTAACACTGCACAGAAAAAGACTTAGGAAGCACTCTGGAGAGAATAATCCTGCGCTGGAGGGGAGATGGACGGGGCAGTCTATAAATCTTTTTCCTCTGTAACTTCTGTAATTAAGCAGAACATATTGCTCATTCTTACGATTCAAACATAATCCGACTGTTGTCTTGACTGTACAGGATTTGTAGACTCTAACTGTTTTAATGACAATGCACCAAAGAAAGCTTTTTCTTTGCTTTCACAGGCAAATCCAGAGTCCGCATCAGGAGGGAAAGAATCCAGTGGGGTGTGAGGGATTTGGGCCTTACAATTATCTTTCCAATTCTAGCATATTCCTTTATTTGAATTTTGCTTAAACAGCTTTAAAGCTGGAGCTAAGGCTGGGGGGGGGGGGAGTGGGGGTGCAGAATGCAGGAAAAAAGGTAAAAAAAACACACCACATTTTCCACTGCAAAGAGCTGCAGAAACCTTTACGATACAATGCAGATTCCCTAACTTCAATATTTTCTTGCAGACATGCATGCACACATTAGAAAGTAGGCACAAAAAAAGAGAATTACATCACACTGCCTTCTGCTAATGAGTATTTGCTAATTCTAGCCTTTGCTAACAGATGATCACGGTATCAAACGTAAGTAAAACCCTGGGCAGATACTTATCATCATGTTAATGGTTCTCCTGAACTCATTTTATCTCTCTTTTCCAGACCAGAATGAGTTCTGCCCTTTCCCCTTCTCCTTAACTTTCAAATGAGCCAAGTAAACCTGGGTGTTTGCTAATTTGGGTTTTTTTTTTTTTGGTCAGGCTCCCTAAGCTCTTGGATTCCCACAGCAGCAGCTTCCACAGAAGTCTGCCCAGCTCCATGACCTGTTGCCTCCTCTGAATGATTGTAGTATCAGTGACTGGGGGTGGAGGGAGAAGAAGGATGTGTCTTAGTTGTGCTGAAGCATGAGAAATGCCAGAAACAGTGTATATGTCGCATTGACAGACAAGTGGCAGGCACTGATGTGCTTTGAGACCTTCTGTCAATTCCTGCAGATCTTCCCTCTTGCTGGAGACATAAATCGTTAAGATTTGTGTATTCCTCTCTAGGATTCCACCTCTAGGATAGCCTATCTTTAACAGCACGCATAATCACAAAATCACAGAATGTCAGGGATTGGAAGGGACCTCAAGGGATCATCTAGTCCAAGCCCCCTGCCTGAGCAGGACCACCTAGATCAGATCACACCAGAACACGTCCAGGTGGGTTTGGAACATCTCCAGAGGAGGAGACTCCACAACCTCTCTGGGCAGCCTGTCCCAGTGTTCTGTTCCCCTTACTGGGAAGAAGTTCTTCCTTGTGTTTAAGCGGAACCTCCTATGTTCCAGTTTATAACCCATATTCAGAAGAGCAACTCCTCTTCATGCTTTTCTACAGTCCAGTGGAAATACCAAAATAAGCATTTTCCCATCTATTTTTCCTTCTTGCTACACCACAGAGAGAGCAAATCTTTTCCTTACTGAGAGCCAAAAGTTCTTTCTAACAACTTTGGCAAACCACGTTTTAGTGTCCCTGGTCGTGTCAATCTTCTAGTGTAGAAAGCTAAATCATTCCAGGCCACATGAGACAGGATTGCAGGCCAGGCCTGAGCCAGGGACCATGAATTCTCCATCCTTGCTGGCTTGTAAGGCAGATGAGGACTTGCTGTAATGGAAAATGCTGGTTTGTTTCTAAAATGCATCAAGAGAGAATGAAAGACTTGACACCTTTGAGGACAGAGCACTCTCCACCTGCCACTGCCAAGGACTTTTCTCACTGTGGTGCAGTTGTTTAGCAGCTGAACAAACATCGTAAGTAAAATATATGGCATTATCTTCTCCTTTGAAAGTTGGCTCCTCGTTCTGATCAATAAACTATCACAGTTATGATGCATAGAAAAATTTTCTCCCGAGGCAATATCACAAAGTGATAGGCTCTTTTAAGATCTCATCTCAGATTCTCCACGACTCCATACGAATGCAGACTGAAGGCAAATATTGATACCGCTAGAAATGCTTTAGACAGTCAGTGATCCTTCCACTTGAAAGATAAAGGCAAAGAATAATGCAAATGGGGGGTTGGAACTAGATGATCTTTGAGGTCCCTTCCACCCCAAACCCTTCTAAGATTCTATAACTCCTGCTCAGCGAGTGCTAAGGTGCTTAAGAGTTATTAGGGAGCCTCCAGCTTTATGTAACTTGGTTTGAAACATCCATTAAGTGATTTTTGGAAGCACTGAGGAGGTGGAAAACCATGGGAGGAGATGTGCTTCTGTTGTGATGGCTTTACAGCTAGCAGCCTGCGAGGCAGAAACTCTTACTACATCAACAAGGGTTTCCCTGGGGACTCTCAGTGCCCACAGGGCTTTTGCTCCACTTCCACTGCGAGCCAACACACAGTAGTACTAGTACTGCCTGCAAAGGCTGCTGAAATCAAAAGAAGGGCTCCTACTGCGTTTGGGAGACTTTGGAGAAACATAAAAAGTTGAGGAAACGCCTGTCTCTTGAGCCTAGGTAGTGCTAAACGCAAAAGGGGTCTCATACTTTTTCTTCCAAGAAAAAGACTCAGAGTCTGCTGCTCTGAATCCCAAGTGTTTCACAGAATCCCAGAATGTCAGGAATTGGAAGGGACCTCAAAGGATCATCTAGTCTAATCCCCCTGCTGGAGCAGGACCACCTAGATCAGATCACACAAGAACACATCCAGGCAGGTTTGGAACATCTGCAGAGAAGGAGACTCCACAACCTCTGTGGGCAGCCTGTTCCAGTGTTCTGTTCCCCTTACTGGGAAGAAGTTCTTCCTCATGTTTAAGCGGAACCTCCTGTGTTCCAGCTTAGATCCATTTCCCCTTGTCCTATCGTTGGATGCCACTGAGAAGAGCCTGGCTCCATCCTCATGCCAGTCACCCTTTCCATATTTATAACCATTAATGAGGTCCCCCCTCAGTCTCCTCTTCTCCAAGCTAAAGAGACCCAGCTCCCTCAGCCTTTCCCACAGAAGCACTGCAGACAGCCACGAAGACAGAGGACTACCCCTACTACTCCCACCTAGTACTACTTTTACTCATTTTAGAAAAGCTGCTTCTCCATTTCACGCTCTATTTCCTCCCTCTCAACTCAAGAAATCTCACCTGAAGACAAGAGGTTATAAACTCTTCATACCTATGATACTCCTTCTGTGTACTGGTACGGCACCTAACACATCAGACCTCAGCTGGTATTTTTGTCAGGATAACTAGTACTCAAAGTTGGGTGGACTGACCGCAGAAAACCACAAGCTACTTCCACTTCGCCTGAAGATATCCTAAATCCCATGCAAATGAGGGACAGATATATTTGTTTATCTACACAAGCAAGGACTTTAAATTCAAAGGAAGTGACTGTAATTCAGATAATACACAACCACTGTGCAAAATTATGTGCTGAGCTGCTGCCATTACTCTTTCACTAATCTGCGATACGCAGAAACTGTGAATTTAATGAGCTTCATAATTATTTTGTTCTCAACATTCCTTACTTGTTGGTAATGACATTATTTCAAATGATAATTTTTACACCATGTCCCTAGTCAATCATGTCAAGTCTCTGAAAGATGTACCTAAAGTAAAATAGGAAAATCAAGAGAGAGAAGGAGAGGTTGATTTATCTCAAGGACTTTGCACCTTAAATAGTCAGTAAAATATTAAACATCTCTATCAATAACAGGTGGACCATATTATAACCTTCCTCATAACTGGAGTTCTTAGGAACAAAACGACATCTTCCTGAAAAGATGTCAAGAATTTCATTTAGTCCTTTTTATTGTGGGAACCATCAATCTATCTTAACATTTATTGGAGAGAAAATAATTGTCTTTTCTTTTTGGCGATGGTATTTCATTATATGCAGCAGGATAAATAACTACGCTTCAAAGCAAAATTAGATGAAAATGTCCCTGTATTATTTCCTGGGGTTTCTTTTCTTCTTCTTGTTTAATTTCATGATGAAAAAAAAAAATTATAATTAAATTAAGCTTGATTCTGATTTAAAAGCACATCTTAAAGTGAAAGTAGAGAAATGATTTTCGTTTTCAAAGTTGTTATATCCCAATTGATCTTCCACACATTGGCATTATTATCTGATTGTGAAGATATATGCATTTATCAAAAGCTAGAGCCATCTGTCTCAATTCTACGTAATTTCATTACATATTCATCATTTATCTAGTCTGAGTATGTGACATGGGACCCTACTGACTAGCAATTCTGTGCTTATTATCACTTCACACTGTGTTTGGATGGACACGAGGCTGTCGACTTCCATTAATCTACTTTTGATGTAAAAATCATCATCTTGGGATAAGCCTCAGAGCTCCTGAATAATCAGGCCACGCTGCTAAGTAAATCTAGAGGCTCCAGTATTTTTTATAAAAAAGCCTGCAGCGTTTATTCCTGCTTGTCTTTCACCATCAGTAGGCAGATGTCATCCTGCACGTTCATCTGGGGAATGGCAGTATGAATCTCAGCAGATTGGCACACCCATGTATGCAGGCACACGCTGTGTCCAAAGGTGACGGTCACACTACCAAGCGTGACTCTCCTACACATGGAGATGGTCAGGAGTTAATGGATGCAAGGAGAAGTTTTGTCACCCAGGAAACCAGTCACAGATGCTGGAAGGTTTAGCTTAATTAGAGAGTAGGGGCTGCAGCAACCCATTGCTAATCTAAAGGTATTTAATGTTGATCTATCAAAGTAACTTGAAACTGCCAGTTCATTTCAGAATGGACTTTAGAGAAGTTCGTTGCCTGTACAACAACATTTTGAGTGCTTGGCAGCATAGCCAGCCATCTTGTTGACCTCCCTGGTCACATAACTCGCAAGGGGTGTGGTTAGTAGGTCGAGAGAGGTTCTCCTCCCCCTCTACTCTGCCCTGGTGAGGCCGCATCTGGAATATTGTGTCCAGTTCTGGGCCCCTCAGGTCAAGAAGGACAAGGAACTGCTGGAGAGAGTCCAGCGCAGGGCCACAAGGATGATTAAGGGAGTGGAGCATCTCCCTTCTGAGGAAAGGCTGAGGGAGCTGGGTCTCTTTAGCTTGGAGAAGAGGAGACTGAGGGGGGACCTCATTAATGGTTATAAATATGGACAGGGTGACTGGCATGAGGATGGAGCCAGGCTCTTCTCAGTGGCATCCAATGATAGGACAAGGGGAAATGGATCTAAGCTGGAACACAGGAGGTTCCACTTAAACAAGAGGAAGAACTTCTTCCCAGTAAGGGTACCAGAACACTGGAACAGGCTGCCCAGAGAAGCTGTGGAGTCTCCTTCTCTGGAGATGTTCCAAACCCGCCTGGACGCGTTCTCGTGTGATCTGATCAAGGTCGTCCTGCTCGGGCAGGGGGATTGGACTAGATGATCCCTTGAGGTCCCTTCCAACCCCTGACATTCTGGATTCTGTGTGATAATGCAACCATTCCTGTTGCTCCACATGTGCGTCAAAGGGGAGAGATATTTTTAGGGGAGACAGACTCTGAGCCAGGTTCTCCCTGCGCACAAAAAACTGGCACCAGCTGACACCCTGGACTCCACACGCTTCTCATGTTCATGAACTATCTACTGCATCCAAACAAAGATGAGAGAGACAACAAAAGACGGTGCATTATTCAGAAGTCATTTAACTCTGATTTTGAAATGAAGTATAGGGGTGGCAACTGCTGCACAGACAATTCTTTGTCTAATTCACATGAATTTACTTTGGCTGCACCCAAGTCTAGGTTGCAAACTCTTTTTACGAATGCTGCAGTAAGCAAGCTACCAGGCAACAGTATCTGCTTGAACCTACAGCTACTGTAGAACATTTAGATAAGTGGAATTTGGGTTTGTGAACATGAATATTCACACCAGAAATCTAATTTTAAGAATCAGACTCATCCTATCTGGAAACACAAAGACAGGCTATGATTTGTCTGTCAAAAGGATATATATCAAAACATGTCTCACACCGCACATTATGCACACTTGAAATTTATGAAGCATCCGTAGGGATGGTAAGAGACAGAATTTTATTCCCAATGGCTAACTATCAGCTCTGCTGCTTTTCAGAAATCGTTTTTCATGGCTGTTTGTCCATCAGTTAAATGGGGATGAGAGCACTCACCTTCACCTGTGGATTGCTCCCATCTCTACCAGACAAAAAGTTCTGTATCACAAATCAACACCGGTAACAATCCGCTCAGTTATGCATGTGACAATGACGGATTAACTCACAAGAAGGAAAAAAGGGATGCAGCTGACAAATACACCTTGTCACTAACCAGAGGTCTGCTTGAACAGTTCAGTGCACTAAGATGCAGCCTGAACTCCCAGGACAGCTGCTGAACCCCCTGGCCAGATGCTCATGGTGGAAGGCAGTCTCCTTCTGCTGGGTGCAGAGATTTGCATAGGGAAAAAAAGGCTCCATAAGTTCACACACGGACGATTCACATCTCACTTTATGGAGCCTCACCATCTTCATGCAGCCAGATCTCATCCTGCCAGCTCCTTTCCCAAGGAGGCACAATATATTTTAGTACGTGGAAGCCGTGACCAGGAAAATCTAAGTGATGCAGGAAACAGTGATGGATCCTGCTCCCAAACCACAATGTGGGAATCACAGAATCCCAGAATGTCAGGAATTGGAAGGGACCTCAAAGGATCATCTAGTCCAATCTCCCTGCCGGAGCAGGGCCACCTAGATCAGATCACACAAGAACGTGTCCAGGTGGGTCTGGAACATCTCCAGAGAAGGAGACTCCACAACCTCTCTGGGAAGCCTGTTCCAGTGTTCTGGTACCCTTAATGGGAAGAAGTTCTTCCTCATGTTTAAGCGGAACCTCCTGTGTTCCAGCTTAGATCCATTTCCCCTTGACCTATCACGGGATGCCACTGAGAAGAGCCTGGCTCCATCCTCATGCCAGTCACCCTTTCCACATTTATAAACGTTAATGAGGTCCCCCCTCAGTCTCCTCTTCTCCAAGCTAAAGAGACCCAGCTCCCTCAGCCTTTCCTCAGAAGGGAGATGCTCCACTCCCTTCATCATCTTTGTGGCCCTGCGCTGGGAAGCCATGTGGGAAATCACACCAGCTCTGGAAGCATTAGGTCAGCAGTGAAAGCAAAATCTCATCATTACCTATACTGCCAAGAGACCTCAGCTTTGCGTTCAGCGCTGGCACCAGGGCGGACGATGCCAGCGCGGGGCTTCTCAGCACCACGACACCCTGTGCAGTCTACAAAAGCTGTAAATCACTTGGATGCCCTTAAAACCGTTACCCTGGCTCTTTCTAAAACCAACTTCCTGACCACTGCAAGCCATTAAACACTCCATTACATCACAAATTAACTGTATCGTTGTGTCCAAGTGCTAGTTTGGATAACTGAAGTCCTTTTGCTTTCCTTACTGTACAGGGAAATTGTCCCTGTCTGTATTTACCCTTCCTTACACATTTCCACTGCATGGTCCTATGCTGTCAAATAATGCCTTTATCTCAGCTGTTCAGCTAAATTTTCAGGGCTGACCAGTTTCTCCTGCTGCTATTTAATTATTTAATTATATTTTATTTTTATTTATGGTTATTTCTCCTATGGTTATTTCCAACCGATGTTGCAAAGTGCTTAACAGCTCTGACGGTAATCAAGCATATTCTAACAAAGTATTTAACTCAAAGATCTGGTCCACTTCAGTTAAAGTTTAGACCACCCGTGCCTGTGAACACACACTGGTTTTAAAGTGCTCTTCTTCTACCAAAGTCACAGATTTTGGCAACAAACCCTCCTGTGACTATAACATTTATACACACGTCAGTCAGAATTAAGACGGGAACGTGTGCCCAGCGCCAGCGGAAAGCTGGTCACTTGGAACTGGAACTGCCAGCTCTCCTCTTTCATCACAATCCAAAGATTTCTTTTTCCCCTTTGCCAAGCATTTCTGTTAGTTCCGATAATTACAGCGAATACTTACTAAAAATTAAGCCACCTACACAAATCCGTCCCCAAAATAAGTGCTGGAAGCAAATTATAACATCTCCCTGTCATTTCATGGGTATCTGCATCGTCACTAGATTTATGTTCTAATGCTACATTATTACCTATTACCATAGTTGTTAAAACCTTACTTTTCATGCTAATGAAAATGATGAAAGACAGGGGTTTTGACATAAATACTGTAATAAGAACCATATTAATGTGACAGACGATTGCTCCTCTGTGACAGACTATGAAATCCTGTGCAAGAGTTACAGAAGGTTCATTTACATCTCTGCTCATCTCTCTCTCTCCCTACGGGGAAGCAGGGGACTCATGCTCCATAGTGGAGGGGAATGAGAATCAGAAGTAAGATGGCAAACAGGCACAGATAGTCGTCCTAAAAAGAAATGCATCCCAAGGCATGCTTCCTTTCTTAAGTGCCCCTAAGCATAAAATGTCGACTATGGGACTTAAGGTCAAAATCCTAAAACCTCTTTTCAGGCATCTAATTACGTACCTCTAGGCAAAACTTCCAAAATGTAGGACGGAAGCAGCGCTACCAGCAAAATGGGATTTGTGCTTCTAAGCCACATCCTTCTGATTTGAATTTGTGGCATTTTTCTTTCACCAAGTGTGACACGATTGTTGCCATCTTCCCAATTCTTTCCATGGCTCTCCTGGCAATACTGTACTGTGCAGCACAGAAAAAACCACTCATCAGCCATCCGTCTTTTGAAGAGGGCTGCGTTTGGTCACAGCAGCTACAGAAACATCATCATGTTGTACACCAGTGACTCCCTTTTTACTGATAACATTCAGTTTTACATCAGTTGCGACCCCACTGGTTTCAGCCCAACCAATGACTTGCATTAGGAGATTATAGCCTTACTCCATCTCACGCTGATCCCACCTGATCTGCTAATGCCACAATAACTGTGATGCTGCCGGATGGGTGTCAAGTGCAGATTGCTACATCATGAGACAACAATTCTCCCTACCCTTACAAAAAAATCCCAAAAAACAGAAACCAAAAACAACCCATAAAAATCAGACACCCCACAAGATTAAAAAAAAATCATAAATTCCAACTTTTTTCTATTTGCTTTCCACTAGTGAAACATCTTACTTACAGCAGTATTTCTTTTCTTTTTAGAGCTGCTCTCCTTACAAAGAGAAAGAAAATAGCAATCACATAGATAATTTATTATTAAAACCCTCATTTACTGATAACATGAGGACAAAGATTGGTTTCCCTGTTTTTAATAATGTAAACATGGTATCTGTTAGAGGGACTCTCTGAAGGTTGCTTGTCTTTTCACGTCTTTGCTGTCCCTCTATCCCCTCTTGCTTTATTTTGATTACACTTCTGCAAACTTGCAGTCAGCATACTTTTCTACACTTTTAATGTTCATGTTTGTTCTTTGGCTTTTCTTGAGTAAGTGGCTAGGACTGATTTCTAATTTGTCTTGAAAGGTGAATTTACTATTTTCCACAGCAAGGAAAGTAAATTGAAAAAAAAAAAAAAGTTCTCTCTCATCTGTTTCTTATCCTTGAAAAATCAAATGAACTAGAATTTCCAAGGCTGCCTGTGGTATCACCTTTCACTCCACAGTTTAGCACATTTTGCCTTAACAGCAGTTCAGAAGTTCACCATCCTACATCTACTGCCTTCTACTCACTACAGATGCCTGCAGTACAGCAAGTTAAAAATGTTAAATGATCACAGCACACAGGAACCCACAGACCCCATAAAATCACCACTAGCATGCTTAAGCTGAACCACCATCACACAAAATCCCCAAATACTCATTTGCTTTTGTACTGTACGATCAGTTAAAGTTGAAGTTTAGGCTTTGCTGGTTTTCATCTATACAAATATGTTTGCATTTTTAAGCTTTCCTCTGCAGGGTGCAAGGTCTGAAATGTTAATGTTTGTGAAAAGGAGCAAAGGCAAAATATTTAGCAATAAACTAGTATCTTCTGAGGTTCTAGCAAAACTCAGTGGAGTTATGAGATGCAATACATACTCTATCCTTCCATTGCTCTGAGAGCAAGCACTGAGCTCCAAAAGTTGGCCCTGAGACTGTCATAAAAAGAGGTGTTTCCAGTATGGCTTATTAGGACTATTTGCACTGTGTGCATGAAACCAGACAGGGAGGAAAGCCCAATACTAAGAGCCTCCTCTTCACTCCAACTATGTAGTAACCGTGTTGTGAAACAGGAATGGAAACTGAGCTATGATTACAGGAATCTGCTCACTCAAGGTCACACAGAACATCCTAACAACACGGTGGTCACTCAGCTTATTCTGCTGTGCTTAACCCACCAGGCCATGTGGCTTTCAAAAGAAGTTGCATTGTCTGTGTCAAATACTGTGTTTGTATGGCACTTTGCCATACAAGATACTAGGAAGAATTTATTTCCAGAGAAGGTTGTGAAGTATTGGAACAGGCTGCCCAGGGAGGTGGTGGAGTCCCCATCCCTGGAGGTGCTTAAAAACCGTGTGGATTTGGTGTTGAGGAACATGGTTTAGGGACCCTGACAGTGCAGGGTGAGTGGTTGGACTCGATGATCTTGAGGGTCTCTTCCAACCAGATGATTCTATGATGATTCTAGTCTTTTTTTGGTGCAGGAGATACTGTCTTTCATGTCATGCTTTTGCCTTCGCTATGGGATGCTGCCAAGTCAGCAAGCTTTGATAAAGCTGTGAGGTAAGGACCTTTGCACGACCACAGGGCTAGTGTGGGACTCACGACTCTTGCGCACTGGGGAGCCGAGCCCTGACAATGATTTATTTGTCAGTGCACTATACTGACAGCCAAATCAGCCAGAGAGCAAGTAAGAAGTAAAAGTGAAGAGGGAAAATACTTGGGTTTGAAATTGTTCTGAAAATTTCTAATAAAAAAATCAATTACAAAACAAAAAAATGTTGTACAGTATCTAAGGCTATATACACTGGCCTGCAGCAAGGAGCAAAGTCATTTATCTTCAAGGCAGTGACCACAGACAAAAATTGGAATGCCTTTTTTTTCACCACTTGAAAATCCTAGGCAAATTGGGTTGCTAATTTGATTTCACCACTTTCAAGAAACCATTTCAATTACTGGTCCTATAGGTTTGCGATACCAATTTTCAAACAGCTTCCGAGGCGCCCTTCTCAGAAAAGTTATGTGTCATGAGTTTAAAATTGCAGCGAACAAACCAGCTCAAAATAACTTAAAAAAATCAGCAGAGAAGAGGGATGGATGCTGCTTGTGGAAAACTGAGGACTCGGCAGACTAAGGTTCAACTCCTCTGAAACACTTAGCAAAGCACCTTCTCAATTTTCAATCACTCTGAGAGCCAACATTCTTTTTCTGGCTAGATACTGACTGCATGCTCTTTCAGACACAGAAATGATTCTTCCACACTCCCTACTTGTACAGAAGGGCAAAAAATGGCTGCTAGCACCCCTTGTAAGATTAGCAAAAAAATCTCGTCTTATTGGGAAGGAAGCCCAGGCAACGTAACTGGTTGCAGACCTCATGTTTCAATGTCTTTCCAATGTTTTCAGCCTCGCTGCTGAACCAAGCATGCTGAAGGGACATTTCTGCTCTGGTTGGCATGCTGCACATCCCTACTGAACACCTTAACCCCTGCTAGCTCCCTGCCTGAGGTCTGCAGCTGTTTAGAATAAATAAAAAAAACCAACTAGGGGTAGTGAAGTGAAACTTGCCTGCCTTTGCTCCTTAGGAAGTAATCCCTTAAAGTTTTCTTGAAGGAGATAATGCTGCTAGATACTTACATTGCTTGCTACCTGTTCAACATGACAGGCACCCCTCACCTGCCAACGGGCTCTCTGACATGCCAAGAAAGCCTGGCACAGCTGCTGGGCAGCACTGGGTGCCTCCAACTCCAAACCTGCTCCACAATGCACTACCCTGCCCACCCAGTGTCTCTGCTGGAAATCCCTTGTCGCTGCCCCAGGAAACCTGCTCTTGGTCCTGTTCAATCTGTCCTCAGCTCTCCCTCCTCCACGCTCCAGAGTTTGACACTATTTAACTTATAGAAAAATACTGTCCGCTTTACTTTCAATCAAAAGACATATTTAATGTATAACTCAATGCAGCATTTGCCCTTGTGAGACCTCACCTGGAGTACGGCGTCCAGTTCTGGAGTCCCCAACATAAGAAGGACATGGACCAGTTGGAGAGGGTCCAGAGGAGGGCCACGAAGATGATAAGAGGGCTGGAGCACCTTTCCTATGAGGACAGGCTGAAAGAGTTGGGGCTGTTCAGCCTGGAGAAGAGGAGGCTCCGGGATGACCTTAGGTCTTCCAGTACCTCAAGGGGGCCTACAAGGAAGATGGGGAGAGGCTGTTCAGGAGGGCCTGCTGTGATAGGACAAGGGGTAATGGTTTTAAAATAGAGGGAGGTAGATTCAGATTGGATATTAGGAAAAAATTTTTTACCATGAGAGTTGTAGAACACTGGAACAGGTTGCCCAGAGAGGTGGTGGATGCTCCATCCCTGGAGACGTTCAAGGCCAGGTTGGATGAGGCCCTGAGCAACCTGATCTAGTTGGAGATATCCCTGTTCCTTGCAGGGGGGTTGGACTAGATGACCTTTGAAGGTCCCTTCCAGCCCTAACCATTCTATGATTCTGTGATTTGCTCTTGTGCTAACTGGGGGGAAAAAATACATATTTCTCATTATCAGTTCTTCTTAAACTACAACTCCAAACACCAACAGATACGACTAATTTTTTACCCTTTCAAAGCACAGGAGCTAAAGGCAGAAATGACCCACATGGAAGATTTGCCCTGAAAAAAGATCACGTAAGATCAGGATCTTCTCATTCAACAGACTGGTTCATCTTGTGTATTCAGACACACCTGCTCACTTTCTTATGAAAAATGGACTTTTCATCAGGATCCTCTGACAACTATTGGCACAGCCCTCTAGGAATGAACTACATATTCTTTTCTGGAATCGCATGAATCCCATGTATTTTTCTATCAATCCTCATGCTGCCAACTATAACTATTCCAAAATTACAAGTTAGGTTGTAAAACTGTAAAATTAAGAGACTAGGTTCACCAAAAGAAATAAAAATTAAAGGAGATGAGAAAAGAAAGGAAGCCAAGTCCTTCTTTCTTACTTTTTTTTTCCATGTGTGTTCAATGTAAGGTGATTTCCAAGCATCCCTTTGGGGGCTACAGACTTCATTGACTTGATTCCGAAAGACAACATGACAGGAAAAAACGTACCACAAGAACCATGATAAATTCAGAAGAGATGGGAACCCTGTGCTCAGAGCAGTGTAGACCCGAAGAGGCTCTGATCTGCTGATCCCAAAAGCTAACTTAATGTATGGCACCAAACAAGTCCCTTCCAAAGCACAGACACACTTTGTAAAGCAAACCTGCTCCCGTGATGTAGCCTATGAAAATCACCCAACGAGCTCAGATAACTTTTCGAGTTAAAGGACTTGGTCTGGTATCTCTTCCCTAGAAAATTTTCACCCCTAAATGATGCTGCAGAGACAATCAGGTCCATGCTCAGCCTTCCACTAAAATGTAATGCCTAAAATCAGCAGTCCAGGCAACATATTCCCAGCTGATCTTGGAGAAGAAACATCATCTCCACGGGGACAACTGGCTTTCAAATGGCCTCTGAATATTTCCCTTCCTGCTGTGAGCAGCTGACCTGGGGAGAAAAAGCAAGGTGGGATGACTCCTTGCTTGCAATTTATAGGAAAAACTACCGAAACCAACACAGCTGAGAGCTTACCTTTTATAGCAGATATTTCTGTGCATAAAACCACTGTAAAACAAACCTTTTTGATGTGAAAACTGTTTATATGAAAGGCAGAATTACCGTGTTTATATCCAGGTCATGCCAGAACAATGAATTTGACTAAAATAGTGACAGTAAATTTTTACACCATAAAACGAGCTGCACACCAGACAGAACCTTGAGCCTTCTTCCCTTTCATGTTTATAAACTTCAGTATGGAAGCTAAAAAGCAGGCGATTTGAACAGATGTGATGTTGATGGGACTCTGCTCTTGCTAGAATTTCATGTTGTGCTATCATAAGCCAGCTGAGAGACTAAAGAAACAGCCTTCAGGAAGTTCCTTCAGCATGCTTGTGTTTAGCATGTGGGGTGTACAGTTCTTATGTCACATTTCTTTTTTTTTTTTTTCTTTAAATAGGAACTTGTTTCTAACACACACATAAAAGCCCCAAGAGTTGCAAAGCTTTGAAGAGCAATATGAAATAGCTTCGGCCCAAAGGATCAATGAGCAATCTGCTGTTTCAGTCACCCTCATGTGAAAATGGGAAAAAGTGCAATCCCAGAGAGTAGAAATACGGAAATATTTCCATTATTGGTGAAATAACTGCAACAGTACTCTCTGAAGATACCAACAGAGCTTTCACATGGCACTTCAGCATTTTAATTAAGAGAAGCATAGCCATGTGCACAGCTATTTATATTACATGGTACCTAAAGTTCTCAACAGCCAGAATGTCCGGTTCTGTCAGCGCACAAAAACGTGGTATGAACTCACTACAGTCTGATTAATATGGTCTCAAAACAGAGAATGGAGAATTCCCCAAAAAGTCATAGAATCACAGAATGGTTAGGGTTGGAAGGGACCTCCAAGATCATCTAGTTCCAACCCCACTGCCATGGGCAGGGACACCTTCCACTACACCAGCTTGCCCAAAGCCTCATCCAACCTGGCCTTGAACACTTCCAGGGATGGGGCAGCCACAACTTCTCTGGGCAACCTGCGCCAGTGCCTCACCACCCTCAATGTAAAGAATTTCTTCCTTATCTCTAACCTAAATCTCCCCTCTTTCAGTTTAAAGCCATTGCCCCTTGTCCTATCACTACACACCCTTGTAAAAAGCCCCTCTCCAGCTTTCCTGTAGCCCCTTTAGGTACTGGAAAGCTGCAATAAGATCACCCTGGAGCCTTCTCTTCTCCAGGCTGAACAGCCCCAACTCTCTCAGCCTGTCTCCATAGCAGAGGTGCTCCAGCCCTCGGATCATCTCCGTGGCCTCCTCTGGCCCCGCTCCAGCAGCTCCATGTCCTTCTTGTGCTGGGGACTCCAGAGCTGACTTACCAGGATTTTTAGGCGGGCACTACACTGATGCAAACTTACAACTACTGGATAAGAGCAGATGGTGCAGGCATGGTCCTGGTTTCTGGTAATAACAAGGGCATCGTGGAGACCTGTCTCATTTGCTTCCAATGAGTTGGGTGGAGATAAATAGAAACAGCCTGCACAAGACCTCAGGATTTTAAAATCTCTGTTAAATTATTCATGTCCCAGAAGAAAATCTGTGAAAACCGCACTTTGGTTTGCAAACCCTTATTATTGTAGGGTCAGGAGGAATTCTCCATCTTAACATATAATTAAACTTAATGGGAAATGTTTAATTAAATTAAGAAGCGTGAGGAAATTCCCTCAGGCTACAAGAACCCTGATTACAGTGTTGCAGTAAGCCTAAACAAGGCTTAACATACTGTAGGGCACACGGGGCCAAAGCCTCTGGACTAATTTTAACGTTGTGGAATATTGGTAATTAGAAATAGGAAGTGTTAAATACAATCATACCAGGTTCACACGGGGAACATCATCAAGGAATAATTGAAAGGCTTCTGCTACTACAGTGTGATACACTCTCAGTTGTAGGAAAAGGCCAACCTACATCATTAACATCTAGATTCAGGCTTCAGGAGCCTGGATTTTCGGGAGAGTAAGAACTGGAGAGTGGCTTGTTGTTATTATGAACAAAATAGATCCAAACAGAGAGTCCAGTTGCTTCCTAAGTCTCAGGCCTATCTCTCACGACAAAGAGGGGGCTATATTTAAACTTTATGACCTCCAGCAATTTCTGATGTAACCCATGGAGACAGTATGTATGAGGTAAAAATGCCCAATAACTGCATAATGGAAAGGCAATTGTGAATTATTTGTAAAGCAGTAAAAGATCCCAAATCAAAAGGAGTTATTAAAGTCCCCATAAAAAACTTAAGGCAAGCAGATTATAAACAGAGGGATATATAACAAAATCAAGAGTAAACATAAAATTTATGGATAAAACGTTCTGACCAAAAATTCCTGTAAGGCAACAGGGCTCCACTTGGTTCAAGGGGAAAAATTTCTCCTGATCTGAGCTGACTCAGCTCCACTAACACTACAGCTTTTTGTACCCAAGCCCTTTTGTACCCATCCATCCAGATGTAATGTCACCTCATCTTCGCCACGTAACATCCTGAAATCATTAGTGAGCCACTAATTTCTGGGATGACTGAAACCACTACCACCAAGTGAAAAACACAACCAAACCAAAAACGTATCATAAACCCCCAAAAAAGAACGTTTACCCAGACAAATACACATTCAGCACAGAGATGATCAGAGATTTGCATCCCACTGGAAGACTAGACAAACCAGTGCTTTACAAACTAGAAAAGTATTGTCAAGAAAATATACTATTATGAATCCCTTGGTATTTTAAGGGCAATCATTCATCTCGCCGTTCACCAGAATTCTGCTTTCTCTGTCTTTTCACAAGCACTCATGAATCATTGCAACATCAAACACAATGCCTGCTGAACTAAAAGCAAGGATAACAAAGGGAAGAGCATTTTAATGAGACACGCAACTAGGCTGTACTGTAAAATTCCTGAAGGACTTTTTTTTTGATTTTTTTTTCATTTGCTCATCTTTCTCCTGTAATATGTTTGGGGTTTGAGTTTGGTTTTTTTTGGCTGCTCTCCCTAAACAGTTTGCTAGAAGAGCATCACAACTCTGGGAACTACTTTTTTCTCTACAGAAACCTACTTAGCTCCACTTCCTCGGCACAAAACAGTGCATGAAGGCACTTGACTCAAATGGACAAGCCTCCAAAACGTTGAGTTCCTGTCAGTTCCTGTTGGATGGATAAATGGGGACTAGGTATGTGAAGTACCTACATCTGAAGACAGAAATTTTTTTTGAAGTATTTTTGATAATCCAATTCTGTCGTCTTCTTCCTTTTACCACCTCCTTCGCTGATTTCCTATCTACTTGTTTCTTTTCTTTAGCACGGTATGAAAACGAACGAGATGTTAAAGCATCAAGGAAACATTCTGATTTCAAAACTACTTAATTTTAAAAAACAATAGATTGTGTTTGCAGGGGGAAAAGATATCTGTCATCTTTAAACAAGAGTTTGCAACCATCGACCCTGGTTAAATCCATATACTGAAGAGTCACGTGAATGTAGAAGGTGAACTCTCAGGCCGGAAAGCCAACCATGTCCTGGGCTGCATCCAAAGCAGCGTGGGCAGCAGGGCGAGGGAGGGGATTCTGCCCCTCTGCTCTGCTCTCTGAGACCTCACCTGGAATGCTGTGTTCAGCTCTGGAGTCACCATTGTAAGAAGGACACAGACCTGTTGGAACGGGTCCAGAGGAGGCCACGAAGATGATCCGAGGGCTGGAGCACCTCTGCTACGGAGACAGGCTGAGAGAGTTGGGGCTGTTCAGCCTGGAGAAGAGAAGGCTCCGGGGTGATCTTATTGCAGCCTTCCAGTACCTAAAGGGGCTACAGGAAAGCTGGAGAGGGACTTTTTCCAAGGGCATGTAGTGATAGGACATGGGGCAATGGCTTTAAACTGAAAGAGGGCAGATTTAGATTAGAGATAAGGAAGAAATTTTTCACTCAGAGGGTGGTGAGGCACGGGAACAGGTTTCCCAGAGAAGTTGTGGCTGCCTCATCCCTGGAAGTGTTCAAGGCCAGGTTGGATGAGGCTTTGGGCAAGCTGGTGTAGTGGAAGGTGTCCCTGCCCATGGCAGGGGGGTTGGAACTAGATGATCTTTGAGGTCCCTTCCAACCCTAACCATTCTATGAATCTATGATCTTAATTCTATGATAAGCAGGTACAATCATTTTGTAACAATAAGAAGGAAAATTAGATTTAAGGCCTGCTTCCAGCAAAAAGCTCCTAAAGTAGCACAATTTTCTACAGAATTACAGTAAAAGCACAAGCTGTGCTACTCAGAATAACAGGTTTGCTTCTTTAGTTTTTAAATAAAAACATGATTATTTGCATTCTTCACCCAGAGACTGTACCCTTCAAGCTTTTGTCCTCCTCCTAATGCCACACAAACGAGAAGAAAAGTATGAATGTCCCTTGAACTTGGAACTATATGGTATGAAGAGCCCAGAATGTGCTGCAAAAGCCTGCTGATTTTGATCCTGTACCAGTGCTTCCGTGAAAAACCCACTTCACATACAGAAACGCTCTTCTAATTATAAAGTCATATATTCATATTATTATTTTTATCATTATTACTTTCAATTTATTATTATTATTATTAAATTGTCTCAATTCATAGGTCTCCTTCCCTTTTCCCTTTATTTTTCTTCCCCATTTGCTGGAGATGGGGGAGAGTGAGTGAGTAGCTCAACATGGGGCACCAGAAAGGACTGTCGTGGTTTAACTCAGCTGGCAACTAAACAACACACTAAAAAGAAACTCTCTTCTTAATGATAAAGTCCCAGGAGCAAAACAACTGAACAAGCACATCAAGCATCTTAAGACTGCTTGACGTCTCCAGATCCTTTTGGTTTTGCAGGATTTCATAGAATCATAGAATCATAGAATCATAGAATCGTTAGGGCTGGAAGGGACCTTCAAAGGTCATCTAGTCCAACCCCCCTGCAAGGAACAGGGATATCTCCAACTAGATTAGGTTGCTCAGGGCCTCATCCAACTGGGCCTTGAACGTCTCCAGGGATGGAGCATCCACCACCTCTCTGGGCAACCTGTTCCAGTGTTTTTTTTTGTTTTTTCAACAAAACACATTGCACAAGTTGGTTTTGTCAAATCGTGACTTAAATTCGGACCTTGTTAAAACGTTTCTGTTTGGGTCCCCAAAGCTCCGCAGTCACTGGAGCACATCAGGGGTACTGTGTGCATTTCTAGGGTGCACAGTGTCCTGATGCATAAAGCAGAACCCACATTGTTGATGGGGGTTTCCAGAGCACAAAACCAAGTTTGCTGTCATCGCTTTCAGCAGTCTTCTTTTTGACTAACATATTCCACCACAGAATCATAGAACGGTTTGGGCTGGAAGGGACCTCCAAGATCATCTAGTTCCAACCCCCCTGCCATGGGCAGGGAAATCCTCCACTACACCAGGTTGCCCAAAGCCTCATCCAACCTGGCCTTGAACACTTCCAGGGACGGGGCAGCCACAACTTCTCTGGGCAACCTGTGCCAGTGCCTCACCACCCTCAGAGTGAAAAATTTCTTCCTTATCTCTAATCTAAGTCTCCCCTCTTTCAGTTTAAAGCCATTGTCCCTTGTCCTGACACTACACGCCCTTGGAAAAAGTCCCTCTCCAGCTTTCCTGTAGCCCCTTTAAGTACTGGAAGGCTGCAATAAGATCACCCCGGAGCCTTCTCTTCTCCAGGCTGAACAGCCCCAACTCTCTCAGCCTGTCTCCATACCAGAGGTGCTCCAGCCCTCAGATCATCTCCGTGGCCTCCTCTGGACCTGCTCCAGCAGCTCCATGTCCTCCTTGTGTTGGGGACTCCAGAGCTGAACCATCACTTTTTGCAACCTGCCACACAGAGCTAACAAGGGTAAAGCAGCCCACCCCTCTAGCAAGACGCAAGACATACACAGTCAGAGGCGCAAGAATTATTCATAAATAGACTAAGGTCAGCCTACATGTCCCTCCTGGCTTTGGTACCTCACACGCATTAGCTAAACCTTACGTTTGGGCCATTGTGCCAAAACTCAAGGACCTGCTAAATTATTCTACTGAAACAGCATAAGACCATAATAAGGAACTGCCTTAATGGTTCTGGACACCCTCGAAGCATTCTGCTGGCTGGAAAATGATGACCCAACCTCAGCTTTTAACTCACTTCATATCATCTCCCCTCTGTTAGTGAGTTTAAAACATACTTATTGTTCCCGCCGTAATGAAAGAGAAGAACTGGTGCTGCCTCTTGTCACACAAACACTGAAGCCTGTAAGTCATGGCAGAGTCTAGTCCAAACACACCCATCAAAATGCTCTTTTTTTTACCATTAATAGAGATCAGATTTATGCATGTGTGGAGTCTTGTCTGACGGCAGCATGGGACTTCCGAAAAGACAGGAGAAAGCAGCAGCATCTTCGTAAGAAAAGAGGTCTGTGCCTTGTCTCATAAAACCTTGGGCTTCTAAAATATTAACTTTCCTTGATGGAATATTTCCAGTTTGTACAGCTTCAAGCTTAACTGTCTGTCAGAAAGTTATATAAAGCTGATTGCCCCTGTCAGAACCCCGTATGCTTTAGTTCTCAGACTTCCTAGAAAGGATGGTAGTTATCCTTTAGAGAAGGAAGTGGTGACCAGTACAACCAGCATCTCACTACGGAGCCTGAAGCAGTGAATGCTGGTGTTGCACACTGCTGCATTCATTTGGAAACGTGCTGACAGGAGAAGAGGTGGTAATAGCCACCCTCAACATACAGAGGAGTGGATGCGCACGTGGTCTGCCCAGAACCACGGAAGGCAGGGGTGGAACATTGCTGAAAGGTCCAATTCGGACAGATGACTCTCACCAGGAACCTGGAACATCTCCATCTGCTTAAATGGGGAAAATTCCTGGAGATGAATCAGTTGAACCAAAGCACATTCCCATGGTGGCCACGACAAACCACGGCCTCTCCGACAGCTAGGCCTGGAGAAGATCTCCACAAGTTGTCTAGCCCCAACTTCTGCTCTGCAGTAGGATCAGTTTGATGGAACCTCTGTATTTCCAAGAATCACAGAATGGCACAGGCTGGAAGGGACCTCAGAGATCATCTAATCCAACCTCCCTGTCATGGGCAGGGATGCCTAAGAAGAGTCAAGGTTTGCTTGAGCATGTATCTACATCACACTGGGAGTGGGTCTCCTCCCTTTTTACTATGTTCAGCACTGTGTTGGCAGGTCTCAGATACAGGAACTTCATTTCTTCCCACATCCTCTCACCTCCCCAAAAAAGCAGGGGTCCAGATTCACCGGTTTGGCCCAGTATGGTTAACTCAACTCTCCTGCTTCTGAGCTTAATGTTTACATATCTTCGTCCAGAAGGTTTGAAGTATTTCTGTGGTCTCCACCAGGGAACAGCCCCATTCGTGTTGTAAAGAGAGGGACAAGAGAGAAAAAAAATCAAGGCAAGATCTATCGGCTCATTTGTGGGGAATTTTCCATTTGTTTCACCAAAAGGACCAACAATTGTTTCCATTCAGGTTCAAATTAGATTTTTTTTTTTTCCCCTAACGCAATCTTAGTTAAGTCCTGTTGCACATATGCATTTTGACAGACTTAATTAAAGAACCATATGTTACATTTCTACAGGGTCTCAAAATATTAGCTTAAGCAGGCCCCACAAGTTGAAATGCCGTGGTGGAAAGCTGATTGAGGGACTTACATAAATAGAGTGATTAGTTTTAACTGCAAGATTTTTTGACTGATGGATCTGTTTGGGTTTTTTTTTTTTTTGTGGTTCGCCATGTCAGAGGGACCATCATCTATGAGAAGAGTCCTTTACACAAATCAGTAAGTAACGAGAATTGCAAAACTAATAACCATTCTATGAAAGTTTCTTGCTAGGAATAAAAATAACGTTAGTTTTTTATCACATGCTGTGTTTTTCCAGCGTCGTTTTCCATCTTTGAGTAATGACTTGGGTATAAAATAAAACTGCTAATTTGCTACACTCGAGTTTTCACTTTCGCAGCTGCTGTGCTTTAAGCTGTGTCTGCTGAAACCTGTATTTTGCACATGCCTCAGAAGTACTGCAAGGTATTGCTGGGTTGCTTCTAAGAACTTTAGAGTGCTCAAAAATGGTTAAGGTCCCCCAACGACAAGCCATACTGCATGAATTCTCCACATGCTGGCAGAGCAGCTGCTAAAACCAATTAGGTCATTATTCAATTTCTCCATTTTTTTTTCTTTAAGATGAGAGAAAAATATAAACCTGAAAAGTTTCCCGTATGATTCCAATAAAGCCAGTCCGTTTAGCATATAAACCCAGTGAAATTATTAATGGAACAAGGCCTGTCAACAAGATTTTTTGCACAAAACCAAGAATCAATAACATCAAGATGGCATGTAGTTGGGAGAATATCCTGGGCATTTCATCTCGAGACTACTCATTCTGAACAGGTCCTTGAACTCATTTTAGACTATGCTTAATCCTGTAATTCCTAATGCGTTCTAGTGTAATACTGTTGAAATCTTGATTGTTATCTGCATCTCATTTCCCCACCTTAATTTAGGTCTAAAAAATAATAGTTTCAGAGCCATAATAGCTCAAATATTTCCCCATTAGCAGAAAGCTAATTCCTGAGCTCATTCCGGGGGCAATTAAGTTGGAAAAGCAATTAAAGCTTCAGAAATCCCTGACAGTAGGAAAGGTTCAACCTAATATCCACAAGTACGTGCAAACAAAACATGTTTTAGGGTTATTAGGAAAACACAGCCTGAGACTGCAGCCAAGAGCTCACAAGAGCTGGGTTATTAATAGCCTTGCTGGGAGAAGCACGTTTCCACAGCAGGTGTCACACAGGTTCTGCAAAGCAAACTGGCAGCTCAATGCTGAGCTAGCCCATGTCACAAGGATGGCTGAAGAAGTTTCTTGCTGCAGAGCAGCCCTCTGAATGGGCTGTGCACCACCTCGACCTTTCATTTAGCTAAAGACTTGCTACCTTTCCAAGATACCTTTGCTACCTTCCTAAGGATAAGATACCTCCGATCCTTTTGCAACAGAGGTTCCCTCATTCAAAAGGCCTTGGTAATGGCAAAAGCTTTTCGTCCTCAGCCCCATCATCACCACCAGCTAAGCTTCACCATGTGCAAACCACCCGGAGTTATGCCAGTTCCTCCCACTCTTTCTTACTCACATGCTCCTCCTCCCCACTTAAGTCCAAGTAGGATGAAGAACAGCAGAGCCAGGGAAGAAGAGCGTAACAGAAATGAGTGGATTTGTATCAGAAATGTAAGTTATCTCCCAGCAAGAACCTGCATGGTCTGAGAGGTGAGGAGCAGAAATAAGAGGTTTAGTGGGAATGGCCTTGGGCCTCTCACACAAAAGGAACAAATTTTTTTCCGAATTTCCAGGCATCCACACACAGAATAATCGAACTTCCATCTTGTGCAAACTTCCTCACCAGTCACAGTAAGTTTCAAGGCTGGATTTAGTTAAACCCCCTTGCCTTGAACCTTGTGGTCAGCCTGAACTTACAAGGTAAGCTGAGATGACCACATGAACGAGCTTTCTTGGGAGAGTGTCAGTATTTCCCATTAGCAGCCAAATTAGGAAACCAGGGAAATCTGCCCCACTCAGAGCACCACTTCTGCCCCTCCAGCAGGTCCCAGCCTGCCCCTGTGTCATGGTTTAGCCCAGCCAGCAGCTCGGCCAGCATGTGGTCGTTTGCTCACTCCTCCCCTTGGTAAGGTGGAGAGAAGAAGAATGTAAAAAAAGGCCTGAGGGTTGACATAAGAACAGAGAGGGAGCACCCACCGACCATGGCTGGGGACAAAAGAGACTCACCTTGGGGACAGATCAATTTAATTTTTTAACCATCACTTGAGAGGATAACAAGAAACAAAGCCAGATCTCAAAAACACCTTCCCCTCACTCTTCCCAGCTGTAGCTCTTCCCCCAGCAGCGCAGGGGGACAGGGAATGGGATCGTTGCAGGTCAGTTTGTCACACATTGTTTCTTCTACTCCTTCCTCAAGGTGGAGGACTCCTTACACTCTTTCTCCTGCTCCAATGGATCCCCTGCTCACCAGACAGTCCACAGAACTTCTCCAATGAGAGTATTTCCCGCAGGATGCAATCCTTCCCTATCAGATTGCTCCAGCACGGGCTTTTTCCTCAGAGAGTCACGGCTTGCTAGGGAGCAGTCACCCGCTCTTATGTGGAGTTCTCCACAGGCTTCAGATGCATCTTTGCTTTGTTGTCAGTCTCCAGCAGCATGGAGTCCCTCCCACCGAGACAATCTACAACCTCCTTTAGGCACCTTAGGCTCCAGCGTGGGGTCCTCCATGGGCTGAGGGTAGATCTCTGCTCCACTGTTTCTCTCACGGACTGCAGGGGGGCCGCTGCCATCTCACCGCGGGCTGCAGGGGAATCCCAGCTCCGGCACCTCCTCCCGCTCCATCCTCACTGACCTGGTGTCTGCGTATCTGTTTCTCTCCGATCTCAGTCCTCTCACCACTGCAGCCATGTCGGGCCGGACCTGCTTGAGAACCTCCACAGTCCCGGCAGGACAAACTCCACTCAGTGGGCGCCCCAGGACCAGGGTGCTTCGGAGCACCCCAAGCCGCGCCGCTGCAGCCATTTCCAGTTGAGTGGTACTGGTCCAGTGCAGGCAGCCACCAGCCTGGGAGGCAGGGGAGGGGAGGCCAACCCCCCCACCTCTTCCCTCGCTTCACTGCAGGTCCAGCCTGGTTTGGGCTCCTTTGTCCCCTTCTTAAATATGGCATTCACAGAGGTGCTGACTGGCTTATGCCTGGCCAGCAAGGATGGAGCCTGACCTGGCTGAAGACCAGTCCAACTGGTTTTGATGCCAGGGAAACTTCTTGCAGCTTCTTACAGGTGCAGCCCCTCCTCTGCTGCCAAAACCCCATCACATAAACCCAGCACAGCCTGGAAGCGTAGATGCAGACACCAAAAAAAACAAACCCAGGAGGAGAAGAGCAGTTTTGGAATTTATCTGGAAAGGGTGGAACAGTTAGGAAGCGCGTGCTACGGAGGTACGCAAGATCGAGAACTCTTCACAATGAACACTTGACACTTCACAAATACAGGGAGAGGAAATGTATCCCAAGCCAAATTGCACAGCAGTTCAGGAAAAACAAAAGTGTGTGTGAGAAGGGAAGAATATATATGCAAGAGAGGTTGTTTTGGAGCATTTTTTTGTTTGTTTGTTTGTTTGGGTTTTTTTTAAATAAAGAAAAAGCCCTACAAACCCACAAACTCCTCTGCTGGTGTCAGTACTTGCTGGTGGTTCTCTCTGACCAGAACCTGGCCCGAGTACTTTCCCTGTGTGTCAAGCTTTTGTCAACGCAATTTTTATGTTACTGATGCCATGGACTGCCCTTAATGGCTCCAAGACTGCTAAAAGCCCCTCCAGAACTAGGCAGTTATTGTCTAAAAATAATCATCACCAGCATGCACCTGTGCATCAAGCCATGTCATGGCACATTTTAGAGAAGAGAGATGCCATCTGTGGACCCAAGCCAGTTTAGCTCAGCTGAACCTCCAACACAACGGCGACCTCCTGTCCCAAAACATGACTCTTGGCACCCTGTACTGTAGAGTTTCCTCTGCAGTACTCATTTTAAAGAGTATTTAAAAAAAAAAAAAAAAAAAAAGAAAAAGCTCATACCCTAGTCGATAGCATATAGCAAATTAGTTGTGCTTTTAATCTTCTTGTTATATATTTTCTAATTCAGGAATCTTTGCTCCTGGCACAGTCTCGCACAGATTTAAAACATTCAAGCACATGTGCCTGCCCTCTCCTAGTCTTGCTCTCAGCTAAACTGCAGTTTTCCATACCTATCAACCTCAGTAACACAGTCAGCAAGGAGGCACCTCCATGCTCTCCTCGCGTGAATAAAGATGTCTGAACACCTTCTGGATACGCATGGGTGACCAAGAAGTGCAGATCATGTTGTCATTTCTTGCTCAAGTCAAGTTCCACAGAAACGACCTGAATGAAGATACCAGCCTACTTGGTAAGGATAATAAAGCTGATGAATAATGATACATCTTCTGTGATAGCAATTTCATTCACTGAACAGATTTGACAGTACAGTGAGGTTATTATGCATTATTTTTAGTACTAGAAATCAATGGCACTATTGTCCTTTTCAGTTCAATTTGATTTAGATGAAGCTTGGTGTGCAGAGAGAATAATGAGGAGCACTGCCTCACATTAAATGGAAACAGAAATCATGTTCTTAGCAGGGTGTGTTTTATGATAAGGCGATTGTTCTGTGAACAGCTTCTTATTTCAATATTTTGGATGTTTAAATAAAGTGCATGCTTGAGACAGATGGAAGTATTTCAGGAAACATATTTCCCCAGGAGAAAATGACAAATTCTTTTGTGAGGAGAGCTGCTGTCAATATGATTCTCAAGGGTGTGCTGTAGAGTGGATAGAGGCTGAACTCATGAGGAAGGAAGACTCCACTGAAGAATAATCAAGAACTGAATTTGAGTTCCTTGATCTAGCAAGGGCTTGAGCCTGGGGCTCCCATCACCAGAGCAGGTCCCCAGTCTATCCTAGTACCTCTTATTCTTGGTGAACCATCTTTGTAAAACTCTCATTTTATTTTACCGCAGAATGGATTTTTTCATATATCCTTTTAAATGTCAAGCATTTTTCAAGGCAGAAAACCTATTTTCTCCTAATCAAGAGAAGCAACAGGACAAAATTTCATTATGGAGCTCTGTCACAGGACTTCAGTTTTCATCGGTTCATGCAAGTAATTAAAAAGCTCACAGTTCCACCCTCCACGAAAATAAATGCAAGTTACCTCCTCTTCTCTTCTGAACAAATAGATGCAGCCAGTTTTTACTGTAAGAGTGACAAATTGCCCAATCATACCCTGCCTTTCCCAAGTGCTAGAAGACCTACCTGCCTCCTACTCAGGCTCTGCACCTGCCATCTTCTGAAACCACACCTGTGCTGCACAGAAATCTGCTCTTTATGAAAAATAAATGAATGAGAGACCCCCTGGTGGTGATTACACCAGTATGGCTTCTATTTCATTAAATACATTTATTAATATAATTAGATGACAATAATAACACTCTCCTGTTGTGCATTCTTTTAGAGCTGCAACCGATTTCCCAGCTTCTCCACCGAGTATACGAAAACCCAAGGGAGGCTACCTGATACCTGAGGACATGAAGAAGAGTGACAGCATATGCAGTGCTTCTAGCAGAAGCTATCTAGGTGTATACACCCTTCTGTGAGATACAACACCACTTTAACAGGGTCTCTCAACAGTACCCATTGACCTGTTTTGTCCAAGCAACCCAGTGATCCATTCAAGTAGCAGGAGGTGGCTCTAGTCCGTGAGCTCTGCCACAGAGAACATGTGGGGATTTCCACAGACTTTGTAAGGGCTGGAAAAGGAATAAAAGCTGTGGTCAGCTGAAGAGTTATAGCTGGGATGGCACCTTGCATTCAGGGCTCACCTGGGAGCCATTCAATGTGAGTTGTAGCACTCATTTCTTCCATCTTAGAGATGCAGGCAATAAAGACACCTTGTACAAGTGGATGGCACTCTGTTAATGACCTGCACACACTCAAGAGTGCACGATTTCTGCAGTAAATATAGAGCCTGCAGCCCTTTCTGTCCGCTCTGTGGAAGAGGCAGTATTTTGTTGGCAGAAGACTCCCTGTCCCTAGACCCTTTGCTCCGTACACAAATATAGCTCAGCTCCTCTCCATGCTGACCTAAACCGTGCTGGTTGATGCACATCCTACTCCTGTTCACAGATGGGAGGCTTAACGCCCTGCTTACCAGCCACCCACTCCTTTACATCATCTCCAGCACAGGACCTTTCTGCCTCAGAGACAAGCAGAACGTTGGGCTTGAGGAAGAAGCTGAATAGTTACTATTCCAGGGAGAAGGTGACAACTTGCAGAATAACCCTCTCCTAGACATGAAACACATCTGAAGAAATTCTTGCTCCTAAGAGCAAAGAGCACCGTAAATTCTGAATTACACATGGTCATCTGCCAACTCAAATACAGCCTGAAGACCTCCAGCTCTCCTCAGCAGGAACCCAGGCCTTCCATGCCAGTGGGGCAACATCTTGGCAAGGCACTTTCTCACTGTATCAATGCACAAGCACAAATTACAAGAAGCTTTCAGTTCCGTCACACAGATTCAGAGCAAAACAGGTAGCTGATGCTTTTGAAAACATGACACAAAGCCCGAGTTATTCAGTAAAAGAAAAAAAAAAAGTAGTTTTGCAGCAGTCATTCTCTTCAATACAATCAGCCAGTTCTACTAACGCTCTTCTCAGACACTCAGCACACCACTGAAGGGCAACTTCACAGCAATTTTAAGTCACACAGACACTGTATTATTACAGTCACTGTAGAGACACTACAGCATTATTATATTCTTGCTGGCATCATCCTAATTAAGACCACTTCTTCCCTCCCCAGAGGCAGCCTTGGCTATGGACACCACTGGATGCCTTCAAAAAGAAGGCATTTCCTCTGAAAGTGGAAATTCAAGTGAAATTCATTGCCTCCTGGGGCAATGAATAGCAGACATCTCACTTGTTTGCTTACAACACCTATATCCTTTCGGTTAGAAAGTAGCAAATGATCCTCCTCCACTTTGATCACGCTTTGCTAAACTCTCATGCTTTAAACGACTTTTGTGTTAAGCATGTAGGACAGGAGATAAAAAAAAGGAAAAAATAAGTCTCTTGGAAAAATAGGACACAACGAGTGCCTTTGCTAGAATGGATATAAACTAGACACCCAGAAGCAAGAGGGGGTGACAGTTTCCAGAAGCTGGTGCTTTTTTGTTTATCCTGATAAATAGCCTCACTTTGATGTCCTACCCAAACTGAGGTGCCCAACAGCAGGCTGAAAGCTGCATCTCATCAATTACAACAGTTAAATTCTCCTTTCAGGAGTATTATCCACAAAACACAACTTGGGGCACAAAGAGCTGAAATTCCAGGTCTGTTGTAGGACGAGGCAACGTATTGATCTCTCAGTTGGGAAACACCAGCCTCCAACCAGAAAGCTCGTTTTGCTCCATCACAGCCTGAAAACACACTTCTGGAAGCTATAAAGCTTTCAAGTAATGAGGCTTCAGGCTGCATCACCAATCAAAACCCATTAAATGCTCTACTTAATACAGCAGAAAAAAAAAAACAAAACGCATAAGCATTCAAATGAAATTTAACAAAATCTAACCCACTTGGAGTGACTCAAATTCTGCTAAGACTTTAATAGATCTTGAGCTTATTCACTCCAAGTTAGTGAAAAGCTACAAACAATGTTGTTTAGAGCAGGAATGAAAAACTTTTTCCATTAGACAGCAGGTGCCTATTCAAATTTTCCACTCCTGTGAATACATGATTTATGGTTGGAGTGATGGATTCAAAATGTGGCCTGGAGAGTGACTGCTGTACACAATTTCCACTTTGGGTAAATAACTTAAAATTCTAAGTACTGGTGAAGGCTCTCCCCCTCCCTCTACCTTCTGTGCATGTGTAAAATGCCCTTTAATAAGCACAGATTAGATCACAAACTGAGCGTGTCAACAGCAAAATGCTGTTGTGAAAAGACAAATGTTTAAGATGTAGAAAAAAAAGGCAAGTTTACGTGCTACAAAAGCTCATCCTTCTTCCCTACTCCGCACTAGTTTTAGCATTACGTCAACTTTTAGGTGCTATACTGCAAGAAGGCTACTCCCCAATATCCAGGAATCCAAAGTCAGTCATGAAAATCAAGAAGTGTGGAAAACTTGCACAAAAAATATGCACAACATGTCACTGTCAGTGACAACGTCTCCACAGGTATTTCAGTATAAAGCCTGAGAGTTATTTTCGTACAGGCATTTTCCCATAAGCATAAAAAGTGATCATGAAAAAATTCAGACCATGTTTTTACATATAAAAGTGAGCTCGTTAAAAAAAAATATTTAAAACCTCTGTGGCTGCCCATAAGCATACAAATACTCGAGCTTTGTTTACAGGAAAAGACAAATATTAATGGAACAGCACTATAAACCTTGGCAGTGGATTGTGCTGCTGTTGAAAATACAAAGAGCTAACAAATACAAAGAAAAGACATCCAGAGATCTTCCAGGGATCCTGGAAGTGTTCAAGGCCAGGCTGGACGAGGCTTTGGGCAACCTGGTGTAGTGGAGGGTGTCCCTGCCCATGGCAGGGGAGTTGGAACTAGATGATCTTTGAGGTCCCTTCCAACCCGAACCGTTCTATGATTTGATAAAACTGCTTCTAGTGTTTTATAGTTCCAAATTCAAACTAGAATTCGGATTTCCGTGCCCATTTCTGGATAAGCTACTGCTATTTCCTGGGTAACCGTGTTGCCCTGTCTTTGAGGAACGTGTTCCGGCAGGGAGATCGCAAACACAAGACAGCACAAAACCCAGGTATTTTTTGCAACTGCTTTTGCAGCGGTGCAAGCTTTAAATACTGTTGACACAATCACTACCAAAGTGGTTGGTCAAACCTTAAAATTCTGGAGCAGTTTCAACTGTATTTTCTCCAAGAGTTCCGTTTCATCTCTTACTTGCTATGATTTTGAGCGGCCTTAGTGTCCGTTTGTGAAAGAGAAATGATGGCTCTCATCCCACATCCATTTATCAGCAGGCTTATAGAATCATAAAGCAGATCCCTGGCTGTGCACTTGTATTGGTGGGTTCCTGCATTCAACTAAGTGGCTTGCCATGGCTTCATAAGGCCCTTCTCAAAAATTCTTTGAGGTTGTTTCTCTGGCTCTAGAGATACCCATACCAGATATAAGTGAGCTATTCTACGTCCCAGAGTAAATTGTATAGACCTCTGAGCAGCGTCAGAGTGATTAACAGCACACGTGGGTGGAGCAGACAGCTGTCTACTAAGAAATGGAACCTTGTTTGTCAAGCTGCATTGAGTTTTGGGGATCCTCTTAGCCACCCCGAAGGCATAACATACCTTTATGCTCTCAAGTGTCTCATCTTCTGCCTCTCGCTGCCAAGCAGCATCCTCTTTCCCCTCCTTCCCAGCAGCACCAAGCTGAGAAGGGCTGTCCTGGCACCTGCAGCTGACCCATCTACTCTGCTATGGCAGCAGCAGTGCAGCTTTAGTCAAGCAGCTTTAGACAGAAGATGGAATTTGAGGGTTCAGGCGTCTCCCACAAATCCTTTTCTGGGACTCTGTCCATAATGGAAGCAACATACAGGGAGGATACGACCTGTAAGTTGCTTGTAGGAGCACAATGAACTAGGTCTTGATTTCTTGAGCCTTGTAAATTATTCACTGAAATGGTCCTACTCCTTGCCTTCACTGACTCTAGGACAGGTCACTAAATCCATAGAAGTCACCCCACGTGGGCAGCTCTGCAGATGTTCTGTTGGCTAAATCTCTTTAAGGAATGGCTTATTTTCCTTGTTCCACTATACAATTTCTGATACAGAGATGCTGTTTCTCTTAGTAAGGCTGGTCAAGAGACTCAGGTACTAAGTTGGTCTAAGAAACCACTGACTTGCAGTCGTCTTTACTGAGCGTCATTTGTACCCACTGAACGCAACATCTATGCTGCAAAATTTGAGAGATGAAACCTGTTCCGTAGACTTTTTAAAATGAATTTTCTCGAAAAGGATGAGCAAGCAAAGAGGCACTTAAATTAGCACATCACTGAGCTAATATACTACAATTTCACCAAGGTAATTAAAGATGGAACAATGTGATGATCACATTAAGGTCATGATTAAGGTCAAACTAATAAACCAAGACGTTCAAGTGATGAAATTGTCAATAGATCAGTACGTAAAAATCAAATGACACAATTTACAGTGAAAATAAACTCTTTTGCTCAAACCTTCCTTTGGAAGAGGGCATGAAAAACAATTTCTTTCTAGTTTGAGGCTTCGGCCCCACTTTCAGCAGTAAGTGCACTGACCTGACCAAGCAAAAGCACAGACGGGTGCCTTGTGTCCTACCGCACAACTGGAACGTTGTGTGTTTGTCCTTGCCAAGCAGTTTTAAGCAAGTACCACAGTATCTTGGAAGTATCTTGGAGACATTTCTGCCTACCCTCACTCCCTGACCTGATTCCACCTGGCCTTTGAAGGTGAAAAAGGGAGTGCTGGAGTGCTGTACGCTTGTGGATGGACCCTTTAATAGTGCTGGCAAAGCCAAGAGAGATGCCTTGTCCAGTCAGAGTTGCACTAAACTCAACTAGACAGTCGTAAAGGACATCAGTGATGAAAGAACGACCATACTCAACCTTCTTATACTACGATTAAATCAAAAGAATTTCTCTCTCTCTCTTAACAACTGATTTCTTGTCCTGCCCTGACAGCTGGCCTGCCAGACATATGTCCTCACGTCCAACTACATTATGTTTTGGGTAATATCTAGGAGGAGCTCTTAAATACACCCCTCTTACTGGGAGCATTGTAGCCTTCCTACTCAATCTCTCCTCTCTTGTTCCCTAAGGGATCAAGATAGCTTTAGGGATACAGGCTGCATTCATTTTTACAAGGGCATGTAGTGATAGGACAAGGGGCAATGGATTTAAACTGAAAGAGGAGAGATTTAGATTAGATATAAGGAAGAAATTTTTTACTCTGAGGGTGGTGAGGCACTGGCACAGGTTGCCCAGAGAAGTTGCGGATGCCCCATCCCTGGAAGTGTTCCAGGCCAGGTTGGATGAGGCTTTGGGCAACCTGGTGTAGTGGAGGTTTCCCTGTCCATGGCAAGGGGGTTGGAACTAGATGATCTTTGAGGTCCCTTCCAACCCAAACCATTCTATGATTCTATGATTTTATCCCCCTTCTAATTCACGAGATAGTCTGCCTGTTCTTTCTAATTAAAATGAACACGGTTTCCTTTACTCAGGTACAAAGTACATCTTTATTAAGCTGGTCACCTTCTTCTGTAGCTGACTAGCAAACCAGTAACAATTCAGCTCATCTGAAGAAACATACAATTTCCTTTATGTATGTAACTCATTGGCCTATTTCACTGTTAAACCTCTCTTACTCCGGATATTATTCATACACCCTACATTTTGCGTCAAGTATATTTGATGATGCACAGACTGACACAGAAATACATATATATAGTTGTACCAGATCTTACCAAGACACAAACCCTCTATAATGAGCCATGCCAAAGAGACTTATGCCAGCCACCTTCTCCTAAGCATTCTGCAACACAACCAGCTCCTCCAACTCAATAACCTCCTCCAACCCTTAACTCTGTTCAGCTTAAGGTGCTGTGAACCAGAAACACACGCCTTGGCCAGGCATTGCTTTGTCCTGTCAGCACTTCAGTAGCAGTAGGGCTCTTAGGGTCCTGTAACCCAGAAAGCAACAACAAATGACAGACTGTTGTAGCACAGAAGATGCTAGGTTCAGGTGACACAGGAAAATGAACCCACAGGATCTGAAAATTGGAGTCCAGCTAGCCACCAGCTGTCGAACCACCTAGGAGGCACATGCAGGGATGGTGTGGACTGTAGTGACATTCCTCACTGTGAACTTTCACTCTGGGACACGTCTTTGATTTATCATTTTCTTTCAGTTTTCCAAACAAATGATATTAGTGCTTACAAGTTACTGCGGAAGTAGAAACAAAAAACTTTGCTGGAGATGAGCAGTTGGATTTGTTAATTTTACTCTTCACATACCTGTGCAGCGTTGACACGATTTTCAGGGCATTACTTCCTTTCACAGGAGAGGCAACAAGAAGCCTTGTTATCACTGCTGCACCGGAGAGTAGGCATTGCTCCTTGGAACAACTCAAGCCACCAAGTTAGTACACCCGTGAAGTCTCACTGAAAATGGAAAGGATGAACTTCTGCAGCTATTTTCTTGCAATAAGAAGAAAGAGGGACCCTAGGAAAGCATGTTGATAAACGGACTGTTGGTCTGCCTTGTCATTCTGGTCCCCTCCTTGTAACCTATGATTAATAAATGAGGTACAAAGCTGTTTGAAAGTAGCTTACAGAAGAAACAATAGATGGGGTAAGACCAGTGTGCCCTCAAGCCCATCACCTGTGTCTGACAATGACTAGTCACAAGATGCTTAGAGGGAAATAAAGGGATAATACCACAGACAGGCGTGGCCGAATTTATCTTCTGTTTAAAACCTTCCTTCTTATCCCAAATAATTTGTTTAACCTTGAAGCACATGGTCGAGTAAGTCTTCCATTATTAATTCTGCACTGTCCATATACTTTTCATTTTTATAGCTGTAAGTGTCTGCTACTTTTCCTGCATTTTTTGCTACTCTACAACAGCTGAAACTTTGGTGCAGATCAGAATGCACTCCCTATTCTTAAACTCACACATCATTTGTGGTAGCCCTCTACATTCACAATGGAAGCCACTATCTCAGACTACTTGGAATCTTAAGTCACTTTTGGAGTAGTGTGCTGTTTCACAAGAGTATTATTTCCCACAGAACTGCTAGTTGACCTATATTGTCTATTATGCAGCCACTGCTGTATGCTACAAATACACTACAAATCATAGAATCACAGAATGGTTCGGGTTGGAAGGGACCTCAAAGATCATCCAGTTCCAAAACCCCTGCCATGGGCAGGGACACCCTCCACTACACCAGGTTGCCCAAAGCCTCATCCAAGCTGGCCTTGAAATACTCAACATTCTTGACTTCTGCATAGAAAATGAGGAATTAATCTGATGAATGCCGAGTCTGGTTCATGTCATGATGCTCTTTGTGTTAGGATCCATCATGACAGATTAAACAGAGGTATTCTACCAATCAGATTCATTTTAGTCAGCAACCACGATGCAAATTCTTTCACTGAATACATTTACTCCACCTGGGCCACAGTACTTTTCTACGATTCGGTCTACATGTTCTGGTCACAGTTGCATGTCCTATTTCTAATCAGTTCACAACCAGCTATGGCTGTGTAGTTACCAGACAAAGCAAATGTTATACACCCCCCATTGACTACAGAAATAACTGTGCATTTCAGCAAATCAAACACAAGGCTACAGATATTAACCTTGCAACTCTCCAGCAGAAATATTTTTTCATCTAAGGTGGGACAGGCTCATAAATAATTTACAGGGAGTTATGACTTTATATTATCTGAGTAATATATCTGGGAGGAAGGACTAGAATCAGTGGTGTGGGCTATTCCCCTCTGAGATCTGTAATAAATTTCTTACATTATAATCTGTTGTGAAAAATATTCTGGTTGTCACGCTCCATACACCGAAGGCATTCTAAGTGGCCTGCCACTGAGTCTCCATTGGATGATAACACTGTCCAAATTTCTCATCATTTCACACTTTCACTCCATAGCTGCGTGCTTGTTACAGCTCGCTGCTATAAAAATGATTTTTAATGGAAAAAGATCTGACAGAAACTTTATGCTTCCTTGACAAAATTTTTATTGGGCTGAATACTGGAGTATTACTGACGTAGCTTTGGACAGGCAGCTATGAGCTGAGGAATTGCTTCAGGAGAAGGGTGGGCAGGAAGCTTTTATTACTATCCTTATATCTCCGAAATGAAATGCCCTCAGAGCAGAGGGAGGATCTTGGATGGTGCTATCAGAGAATGCTGTGATCCCTTGGGGCTTATCACCACACTCACTATCAGGAAGAAGAGAAGTCACATATTTTTTTTTCTCCAAAAGTTTAACACGCATCCAAATCTCATGCCCCTTTATCACCATAATACAGAAATGCCTCCCGGTCTTGTAGTAATCCTCAACTGATGGTTGCAACGCAGAAAATGAGCAGAGACTAAAGACTCCTGAACACATGGACCCATTCCCTGCTCTCCTCCTACTGAATGTGGGATTTGGCCCTCCTGCACCTCCTTGCCATCAGCAACCTGGGGCACCAATGCCAGGCTACATCCCTCGGTGTAGCAACGCAAACTGAAGCCAAGCATGAAGCCACCAGCACCAATGTCCTAATTACTGGTAGCCACAGCCGGACCCTCATCTCTGCCGTCGCTCCCCACAGCAGCGTGCCCTTGGGCAACCCTGTGTGCCGACAGAGCTGTTTCAGAGCATCAAATAAGAGAAATGACAAAAAGAGATTAAAAAAGCCACCCACTGTTTTTGCAGCAGAACTGTGGCAGCTGTTGGTCAACTTGGCTAAGGTGTTGTGAAACTGGGAGCTGCCCTGCATCCCAAGGAGAGTACAAGGCAATTACCAGGAGCCAAGCTGCCCAGCCAGACTAGGTTAGAACCTCTGTGTGCTTTCTGCAGCAGCTAGATGGTTCAGGAAGGAGCTGCTTACAGCAGTCCATGAGCTTGCAACACAGGACAATCAAAGATGGGTTCACCTGTTTCCCATCACCACAGCACTTAGGGCACATGCCCAGGGGCTTCCTTCTCTCCAAAATCCACTGCTCCAAACCCTTTGCTCAGGGCAGGTATCTAGGCCCACCTTTCCTGCTCAGTGCTGAGGAAAGAGCCATGAGTGTCCAGCCTCTGAGCAATGCTGTGTAGCACCCTTCCAAGAGGAGAAACCAGAACTGTTCTACTAACTGTGCCTTCCCATATCTGCTATGGTAGGAACCGGCAGAACCTCAAAGCAGGCAACTTTTATTCAAGGCAAACTTAGTAATGAAACTCAAGTAACAAATCTCAGGGAGCTAAGCACACGAGTAACCAAAGTCTGACCTTCAGAAGTTCTGACTAGCTCCCGCTGACTTCTGAAAAGTAGGACGTTTATTTATTTTCACCAGGAAAATTTTAATGCTGAAGTCTAACGTTCAGATGCAGCCTAAAGATATTAGGTCTGGATTTATGGAAGTATTTAAGGGCTTAAAGATGCAGATATAGACAGTAACAGAACTCTGAAAAATGCCTAAGTATCTAATATTATGAAAATCCTCTGAAAATCTGACTAGCTGGGTATCTGTATCTTGAAGTGCTTAATTCTGAATTGACCAAAGTTCACAGTACCCCAACACTCTCGTACAAATCCTGCTAAAAATCCAGCCTTAAGGAGCCAATGGCTTTTAAAAAGACTTTGGGAGTTTGGCTCAGACCCCGAGTAGGATTTACATGCCTATAAGACATGTAGATACTGTCCTGTCTTAAATCTGGCCCTTGGTGCACACATTGCTGCCTCCCTGGTTTTTTATGTTGGTGCTTTTCTGCAGGTAATATTGCATGGTAGGAAAATTCCAACACTACTTTGCTGGCATCTGTAAGCCGAAAAAAAAAAAATATAAACACTTCGAAGAGCTTTTTTTGATAAAGCGAGATCGACAGTAATAGAAATTACGTGCTTAATCAAAAGTACTGCATAAGGCAGCACACAGCACAGAGGCCTCTTACTGTTCCCTGAGTATATGTTGACCTAGTAGAAATCAGCATCTATTGAAATAAAGGTTAATTAAAATTTATAAGCAGAATTTACAACTGTGAGCTGTCCCTCAAGGGACTCCTCAGTTGTATTAAAAACATAATTTACTAGGAAAAATACTTCAGAAACTTCAGCTAAGAAATAAAGAGCATGCAGCTTCATCTCTTAATTCAGAATACGACCTTTTGGTCTAAAGACTTCTAATGTATCTCCTAAGACTTCCAAAGATTCGCATTCAACACGATTGACTCAGCTTTGCAAGATAAGGATAACACAGTCATTTGATTCGCTTTAAGGGCTGTGAAGTATTGGAACAGGCTGCCCAGGGAGGTGGTGGAGTCCCCATCCCTGGAGGTGTTTAAAAACCGTGTGGATTTGGTGTTGAGCAAGATGGTTTAGGGACCCTGACAGTGCAGGGTGAATGGTTGGACTCGATGATCTTGAAGGTCTCTTCCAACCAGACGATTCTATGTAGTTCAAATGGCAAAGAGGACAGACACTTATCTAAAAAAATTACTTGATGAATCTTAACAGAGCTTCCCCAAAAAATTAACTTACTGAAAGCATTAGTTCAGTCTTGCCCGGTGAGCACTGGCACAAGCCTGTTTACCTCACTTGCCATACTGTGGGTTACAGCAACGTAACGTTGGTGGCAGTTGTTAGAGGTACTCCTCTATCAGCAGCCAAGCTTTCTCATTCAGTACCTGCAGTAAACAGGGGTGTGCTATTGTATTAAAGGAGATTAAAAAGGAAATTTTCAGTTGCATATTGCCCACTGAAAGAGTTAGGCACCAAATATTTAAGGCTGACCCTTCCTTCTCATAGCAGCGCTAACAGCTATGACAACAATACACCGTTTGCATTGTCTAGAATAAAGAACTGGTCACTGGAACAGGAATGGTAAAACCAGAAGAGATGAAACAGCGTCTGATCACATCTGAAAGGCCTTTGCTCTGTGCTAGTCTTGCTACAGGTACTCACGGGATGTCAAGCCTCTTTGCTGTGAGTTGGGGTGAGGTTTTATGGACACAAGCATACCAGTCAAGCGGCGGCCGCTTGGACACCTGTCACCAGGAGCCCAGAGTGGTGAAAGCCCAGATTTACTTTCCTGACAAGCTGTGTCACAACAGTTGCTTCGTGCTGCCAGCATTTCTATGTCACCAGCAGGCCCGTCTGGAAGACAAAAACTGTATTTCATCACAAACACTGAGACTCTGACATTTGGTTCTGTTCCACAAAGGGGGGTGTATCAAGAACTTCCATGGAAAAACTGTGAAGCAACATGCAAGCTAAACACACTTTTCCAAAACAGCCAGAAGCAATTACCTGGGATATGAAAGACAAAATAAAAAACGCACAGGACTACAAATGCAGCGGAATGCAGCCCTGCTGAATGTCCACAAGCTATTGAATTACTCACTTTCTCCCTATGGATGTTTAAGAATCCATCGTGTCCATGAAGAAGAAACCCAGCAAGAGAGAGTGCAGCAAGCTTCAAAAAAATTCAAATCCCTGTTCCCAATTACGCTAAGCAGACCTTTGTTTGACAACTGTGGGCTAGTGTAGAATGCTAACTAAATAGCTGTGCAGACACCTGCCTTCTCTCACTATCTCTAGCCAGAAATGTAATCTTGAGTCTGAAGTAAACCTGGCTTTGAAAAAATTCTGATGCAAAGCCTCATCGACCCCTCGGATTTGAGAGAGGATTTTCTCCTTTTCTCAACGCCAACTGGAACCATTAAAAAAAGTCACTCGATAGACTGAAAGGCGGTCAGGAAGAGAAACCAAGGCTAGGAAAAATCTCAGCAGCAATATAAAAAGCAAGAGAACAGCAATTCAAGGGAATTTATGTTTTCATTTATTATCATAGTACCTTTCTCTGCTCAGAGGGAGACTGAAAATAAATGACACTCTCAGGTGAAATACTGAATGGATCACGTTTTTGTGTTGTGAATATAAAATCATGTCTGCTTTAAAGTACTCTGGGAGAATGAAAGCTTTAGATGAAATTCTGTGTTTTCACTTTCACATGAAGATCCTGCTGCAATAGCAACAGGATGTACACATTGGAGACCAGGAAAGACAGTTCTAGGATGATTTACTTTAAATCACTCGTCCCACTTCCTCACTGATAAGCCTACAGCCATTCTACTGGCTGAGAAGCAAGTTGACCCTGTTGGAGAGTTCTGTACCGATAGGTTTAAGCTACAAAGCACCAAGCTGCTGAACCCGTGTCTTAATTCACAGATGGATCAAAATCTGCTCAAAAGCATGGAAGTAACTATATAGATTTAGACCAAGCATTCTACCCAGGATCCCATCTCTGACACCAGCCAGTACGGATGCTCAGGGATGCAGATGAAAGCACTGACCACGTTTAAGAGAGATATTTCTTCTAATAGTGGCCATGCACAGTCAAAAAATCTCCTCAGTTGGAGGTTACATGGGGACCACGATGTTTCCTGGTCACAGATTGACAACGAAATTCTTTAATGCCAACCCCACGGCATCCTGAAGCACCAAGTTGTACACACAGCTTAATTATACCTCCTGTAGAGAAAGCTTTCCTTTTATTTGCTTTAACCTGATGCCTGCTCACTTGGCAAGAAGCAACAAACTAAAGATTCCCATTCATCCTGTTCATGCTTCTCTTAATTTCGAAGTGTCCTGTGATCTCCCTTCTGTCATTTCTCTCCCCAGCTAGGCAGTCCTAGTCAAATTAGTCTCTTTGCAGGAAATTTAGGATAGTATGGAGCCTTTCACCATCTGGACAGCCAGGTTAATACACTGATAGAAGTTAGTTGCACATGTTTCACACGCTAAAGTCTACCTCACTGAAACACCAGTCTGACTGCTGAAGAGTGAAAGGGCTGACTGGTGTGGAGAGGTGACCTCTGCAGACCTCTAGATATGGGCCATCTTCTCTGTGACTGAGGAAGGAGCTTGAGACAGCAGGGCATGGTGTGAAGGGGGGAAAACATCTCACACTGACTTCCCACTGCTTTACACCTTCTGTATTTTGTGGACCGCGTCATGGAAAGCGTGGCATCCTTCCTCCTTTACTGGTTGGCTGACCTGAGTCACTTATGACTCTGGTTCTGCTTCAGAATAACAACCCTTGCCCTCTCATGGCTCACAAATGCCCCCAAACTCCTCAGTTCAAATCCTGCTGTTGACCTAAGTGAGGTGAGTTACAAAAGCCATCTGAAAGAGGCTAAATTTGAGAGTCCTCCAAGCCCTCTGCAGAAGCCCTTTGCTGGGCAGGTTGATAGGTTTCCACAGATAATAGCAATTAACGCAACGGCAATTTGCGTGCGTGTAGCCGGGTCACTGACTGAACGACTTCATTTGCTGCTGCTGAACAACCACTTTCTAGAGTTACTGAGTGTATTATGCTCTTTGAAGGTCTAGTACATGTCATCATGCCACGAACTCCTGGGTCAGCGTTGTCCTGCGATATGAAAGGGAGCAGCACAGAAACAACAACCACCAGCTTACAAATTCGGCCTGTGATGTGCCCAGGAGGTATTAGCCCCTACCGAGCTCTGGGCTGCTTGGAGGTCACAGCTATTGAGACACCATTTGGGGAATCTGTGTCCTTCTGTCACAAACTGCTACGTGTGAAAATCACAGGAAAGATGAACAATCCCTGAAGCACTGACCATTAGCAAACAAGGACTATAGACTCCTCGGCTTATGTCCAGTAACCTTGGCAGCCATGCTTACTGGGGTGGACATCCAAGAGAGACTGTGCTCTTTAAACCTCCACTGTTTTCGGGGGAAGTTTTGTCCCAGTACATATGAAGTCCCACAAAGCTTTTAACTTGAACTTTCTAGATAACTTTAAAACACTTCCTCTCTCCAACCCTCCTCCACTCCTCCAAAAAAGCTTCTTAAAAGTTTCTTTCCTTAATAGACAAGCCTATTCTTTAAACACATCCCAGTTTAACACACATGGTCGTCTCGCTGAGGTGTCTGTTCAGATGCAGAGGGAGCTGGGCAGGGGAGTAAGTTGGGGACATGGGTTTGCAATAGGCTGGAAACATTCACGTCAAAAAGCAAGGTCCTTCACCTGGGTCGGGCCAATCCTAGGCACAAACACAAACTGGGCACAGAGTGGGTTGAGAGTAGCCCTGAAGAGAAGGATTTGGGGGTGTTTATAGATAAGAAGCTCAACATGAGCCGGCAGTGCGGTCATGCGGCCCAGAAGGCCAACCGCATCCTGGGCTGTATCAAGAGAAGCGTGGTCAGCAGGTCAAGAGAAGTGATTCTCCCCCTCTACTCTGCTCTTTGAGACCCCACCTCGAATACTGTGTCCAGTTCTGGTGTCCCCACCATAAGAGAGACATAGATTTGTTGGAGCGTGTTCAGAGGAGGGCCACAAAGATGATCCAGGGGCTGGAGCACCTCTGCTACGAGGACAGGTTGCGGGAGCTGGGATTGTTCAGCCTTGAAAGAGAAGACTTTGAGGGGACCTAATAGCTGCCTTCCAATACCTGAAGGGAACCTGCAGGAAGGCTGGGGAGGGACTTTTGACAAGAGTGTCCACTGATAGGACAGGTGGAAATGGGTTTAAGTTGAAGGAGAACAGATTTAGATTAGATCTTAGGAAGAAATTCTTCAGTACAAGGGTGGTGAGACTTTGGAATAAATTGCCCAGAGAAGTTGTGGATGCCCCCTCCCTGGGGGTGTTCAAGGCCAGGTTGGACGGAGCCTTGAGTAGCCTGGTCTAGTTGAGAGGCATCCCTGCCCATGACAGGGAGGTTGGATTAGATGATCTCTAAGGTCCCTTCCAGCCTATGCCATTCTATGATTCACGCACCACCCCTGAGGTGCACAGGTTTTACTGACTTGGAAATAAAGACCTGGTTACTCTACCCTGACGCATAGACAGTTGTGACCAGCATCAAGAGGTAGGTATGTAGGCTGTGGGCAAAACAAAGAAGAAAATTTACCTATCCTCAGGACTGGAGAGAAAACTATTCTTCAAAACCACTTTGTTAATAAACCCAAAACACCCAGGAAGAGCCAACGGTCTTTTTATTCCTGCTCAAAGTGTAGGCTGTACTTCACAGGAGGAACAAGCAGAAAACAGGGTGACAGCATAGATTAACTCTCACCTACTCCACGCTGCAGTGGAAGGTCGCTTTCCTGGATTTCCAGTGAAGAAGGCACCTGCAGGGACCAAGTTTACTGTCTCATTGTAACCCTAAGATACCGTGGATGATTTAAAAATATGAAAGAGAAAATGATATCCCTAACTGTGTGCAGCAGATCAGTAACAGAGCTGAGAGCTCAGACCACTGCCTCCCAGTCCTCTCCTAGCAACAAACCACTGGCACGCTCACTAGTTTTTCTTCCTTCTTCATGTTCAACCATGTCCTGGGCTGCATCCAGAGCAGCGTGGGCAGCAGGGCGAGGGAGGGGATTCTGCCCCTCTGCTCTGCTCTCATGAGACCCCACCTGGAATACTGTGTTCAGCCCTGGAGTCCCCAGCACAAGAAGGACATGGAGCTGCTGGAGCGGGGCCAGAGGAGGCCACAAAGATGATGCGAGGGCTGGAGCACCTCTGCTATGGAGACAGGCTGAGAGAGTTGGGGCTGTTCAGCCTGGAGAAGAGAAGGCTCCGGGGTGATCTTATTGCAGCCTTCCAGTACCTAAAGGGGGCCTACAGGAAAGCTGGAGAGGGACTTTTTACAAGGGCCTGTAGTGACAGAACAGGGGATGATGGATTTAAACTGAAAGAGGGGAGATTTAGATTAGAGATAAGGAAGAAATTTTTCACTCTGAGGGTGCTGAGGCACTGGAGCAGGTTGCCCAGAGAAGTTGTGGCTGCCCCATCCCTGGCAGTGTTCAAGGCCAGGTTGGATGAGGCTTTGGGCAACCTGGTGTAGTGGAGGGTGTCCCTGCCCATGGCAGGGGGGTTGGAACTAGATGATCTTTGAGGTCCCTTCCAATCCAAACCATTCTATCATTCTATGATTTTATGTTCTCTGCAAGAACAAACTTTAAAGTCCTTCCACTGTTTCACATCCATCTGTATTCAGGTATCTTTGCAAGTGACACTTGTTTGTGTACCTAACCACAATGCTTTGCGCTGAAGAGGACATGTATGAAGTTTTTCATATGATGAATCAAAGTCCACCCTTGTACTTCTATCAGGTAACAATGATTGGAAAGCAAAACCAGTACTTTGATATACTCCACGTGTTTGTGCTTATAAAGGCTGCACAGATGTACCTGTTGAATGACAAACCATGGTTCCCTTGCTTTCTGCCAGGTAAGCAAGACCTCCCTTTTCCTTGGGAAACAAGCTGTGTTACTACCAGCACGGGACATGCAGATACTAGTTTTATAGCTTTAGATACTAGTTTTAGCTTTTTAGCTTTTAGTCCAAATCTTTTGTTATTACATTAAAATTTCACTGAAAGCTACAACAGTGAATATTTGCATTTGAAACAGTTACTTTGTCTAAATTAAGGAATGGCTTGTTGATTAGAATTTTCAAACTCTGAAAGTGAAACTTCACACTTCTGCAAATGCATCTCCTGCTATTACGAAAACACGCATCGTTCACATACAACACATAATAACCAGACATTTGGTAACACAGATTCACTGTACAGTGATAACTGAGAAAATCATCCAAAATAAGACTAGATTTCTAGCGTAGTTAAATATACGGTGTCAGTTATCCCAAAGCTCGCCAAAATCATGTGTGCATGTGCAATTCTCGAAATTAGAGTCTTTTTAGAAATATTTGACATGAAGTTTCTTCATGGGAGTGAGATAAATCGCTGTCAAGTTCAGTTGGAGACAGTAGCCTCAACTGCCAATGCACAGGTTAGAAAACTAAACACCACCTTTCGCTCGGGCAGATCCTACCCTGTACTGTCCAGAAAAAATGTCCACCACACATCCTTGTCTTTCCACGACACCCTGCATAGCAGATCTATCCCCTGGCAGGTGGCAGAAGAAATTTGACCCTCATCCTCAAGCTCTGATCCTAAAGTGAACTTTCCTTGCCTGCACCAAGCCCTCCATCACCAGACTCCAGCTGGGACTGGGATTTTAACGAGGTCTGAGCCCCTGTGTATGACGAAATGTCTTTCAAGGTGACGTGACAAATGTCTTTGTCCGTGCTGTGGATTACATCCCTTAAGCTACAGGACAAAACGAGACAGCATGGAAGTGAGAAGGTCGGATCTGTCAGTGTGTGTATGCACGTTTGATTCAATCCTACTGCTTTTTAAAATTTCTTCTTCTGATGGGAAGGAGAAGAACCCGAGACTGTAAACATCTGTTTGCCTTGTATGACTATTTGTAGGGAAGAAAACAACTGAAGAGCAACCAAATTCATTCCATATTTGCATGGCTAGATGATGAACGTAAAAAAGCCTTTATTCTAAATCCTTTAGTTCCATCAATGACATGCACTGTTTAGACTGTAATTAGACTGTAGTTGCACCTCCTATTCCCCTGACTATTCACTCAAATAAAACCAGCATTTACTGTGGTTGCAGTCACATTCTTTCTCTGCTCCCTTTCTATGGATACTTCTGGCAAGTGAATTTCCTGGCAGGGATGTTATTGAAGCTGCAAGTTTTAATTTAACATCAGAGAACACAGACAGAAAGTGTATTTTAAAACTCATAAACACAACTATGCATAGCAGAAACTTGCTTTAAAGAATTACTCTCATGATACGCCAGACTCAGTAAAGTGCTGAGGAACATACTGACCTTTAAGCATTTTCTGAAGTCCCTTTGAAATCTCTGGTTTAGTATTTTCCTGAACTGGAACCTCTATCTGGGGAGAGAAACAATACCTTGTTATAAGTGATGTGTCTAATAAAAATGAATCAGCACAGCTTGCATTTTGATTGCCAATTACTTGCAATCAACTGCTCAGAAAAACTTGCTGATCAAGAAAATACTCTTAGAAATATTCATTAAAAATATTTGTGAAAAACTTTGAGCATATACAGGAAAGAATATCTATGAACAAGTTCAACTGAATACAGGAAAGAAAATATAAAAATGTTGCAACATAAACCATAAGGTGAAACTTCAGGTACTTTATTTTATTTTATTTTTTTCCTATCAATGATTTACTTAGCTCTTATTGTAAAGGCTATGTAAAGTAAACTCAGTTTGCTGTTTGAATCCCTAACAGTGCAATTAATACCACTCGTTAGTTTTGGAACATGTTACAATAAAATGTTTTATTTGAATGTATCTATATTCACCATCAAAAAACTTCATTAAGTCTCAGTTACAACTGCTACTCAGAATTGAAGTTAGACAGAATGTATCATAAATACTGAAGGAAAAATTAAGCCCATAAAAAGCACAGGAAGTAATAGGAAAGAGAAGCGAGATAAATATTCAAATCCATTTCCATTTCATGAACACTTCTGAGTAACTATGAGAGTGGAAAGTACCAGAAATGCTAAAATGGCCATTAAAAAAATAACTCTGACCCTAAAATCTGGCCCTCAATCAAGCTGAAAGAACACGCTTACTCAGCATCTTTGTTATGAGAGGATATTTAAAAGGTTCAAAGACAGAAACATTCAAGTTCCAGTGAAAGCTGAGAGGCTTTGCAAATCTAATTCTCGTTTGGGTCTTAAAAGCTTCCCCTGCTTCTTGAGAAGCTGGATAAAGTATTAAATACGAATTAAAAGTTAAATTCTCCAGTTGTTCCAGATACTTCTTTTTTGAAAAGAAATTTTTGAAGGAATTAGAAGTTTTTAAGGGAAATTTCCTATTTTAATAGAATTGTTTCAAGCTTTTGGTGAAGGATGAGAAAGTAGAAAATATTTTCACTTGAAATGGAACATTTTGATGGGCTTTCTAAAGTCTGAAAAATAGAGCCTTTTTTTCATGAAAAACAAGTACTGCCCTGGTCAGGGATTCTAGGTCATTTATTAAAAAAAAATGAGTGAACAGCAACTAGAATTAAGTTTAATTCAGTGGCATCTCCACCTGAAAGTCATCCCATCAGCTAGAATTCTGACTGGGTTCCCCATCTTCTAGAAAACCTGTTAATCAAGCAACACTTAGGAAATCACTAACATCCACCTGCAAACGTTTTAGCTGACCTTAAGGATGTATCTCCTTCCTCTCAAAATTACCAACAGAGTCCAGCCCACCACCTAACCCATCCTCGACAGGAAAGAGAGGAATATTTTGGGAAATGCAGTTCTATGGGAGCTGAGTCACTGTTCCAGGTGCTGTTTATCCAACGGATGCATGTGAGGTGACATGTTCAGGCTCCTCTTGCTCAACCACAAGGAAAGTCAGCACAGGAGTAGAATCATCTGCTTGGAAGAGACCTTCAAGATCAAGCCCAACCACTCACCCTCCACTGTCAGGGTCCCTAAACCATGTTCCTCAACACCAAATCCACACGGTTTTTAAACACCTCCAGGGATGGGGACTCCACCACCTCCCTGGGCAGCCTGTTCCAATACTTCACAACCCTCTCTGGAAAGAAATTTTTCCTGATATCCAACCTAAATTTCCCCTGGTGTAACTTGAGGCCATTCCCTCTCGTCCTGTCATTCCTAACGTGGGAGAAGAGACCGACCCCCATCTCCCTACAACTTCCTTCCAGGTAATTGTGGAGAGCAATAAGGTCCCCCCTGAGCCTCCTCTTCTCCAGACTAAACAGTAGATGTGAGCATGAATAAAAAAAAAAAAAAAAACAACGAAAAAATTTTATTGCTGACTCCAAATCTTGCCATTGTCTGCTAAACGTAGCAGGTCATGGCACTTTACAATCTCTCCTGTCATGCTTGTCATGGTTTGATGTGGAGGGGGGGGTGGTTCTGGTGGCAGGAGAGGGATTTTGCTCCCTGCGACCTCCCCGGTTTTGGATCCGGGTTAGGCTTAGTTCTGGCCACCGGATCAGACTGCCATCCCCCTCGGGGTTGAGCCAATAGGGCGCCTCTGCGAATTGCCCTATTTAAGTCAGGACAAGGGAACCGGAAAAGGTGCTTCGCCCAGGATCGAGCAGAGAAGGGAGGAGGGCACTGCCCCCGGTCCCTGGCTCCCGGCCGGGCAGCTGCCTGCGTCAGGCCGGCGCCGCCCACGGAGAATGGCGGCGGCGGAGCCAGCTGGGGAACTCGGGGGCACCCCACTCCCAGGGTGCCCACTGGGCTGAGTTCACCTGGAGAGGACTGAGATCTGAGAGAAACAGCCGCATCGACAGCAGGTCAGTGAGGATGGAGCGGGAGGAGGTGTGCCGGAGCCGAGTTTCCCCTGCAGCTGGTGGTGAGATGGCAGGCGGCCCCCCTGCAACCAGGACGGCCTCGGTGGAGCAGAGACCCACTCGCAGCCCGTGGGGAGAAGATGCCTGAGCCCGAGGATGGTCGTGTTGGGGGCACGACAAGGCAGAGAGGCATCTGGAGTCTTCGTGACGACCCACGCCGGAGCGAGTGGCTACAGCTCCCTAAGTACCCGAGACTGTGGTATAGCCCACACCGGAGCAATCTGTGGGGAAGGATTGTTTCCAGTGGGCTGGACTCACGTTGGAGAAATTTGTGGATTTTTCCTCGTGGGTAGGGGATCCATTGGAGCAGGGGAAAAGGGTGTAAGGACTCCTCCTCCTTTAAGAAAGAAGCAGCAGTAACAGCACGGAATGAACTGACCTGCACTCCCCCAGTCCCTGCCCCTGTGCTGCTGGGGGGAGGAGGTAGAGCCGGGAGGAAAAGGAAGGTGGGGGGGGGGGAAGGTGTCGGTTTTAAGATCTGGTTTTGTTTCTTTCTGTCCTCTCAAGTAATCGGTTTTTATTTCCCTTTGTCCTTCTAAGTAATCATTAATAAACTGTTTTGCTTTGAGAAAAGCGCTGCCTGTTTTGCCCAGGACCATGGTTGGTGGGTGCTCCCTCTGTTCTTGCCTCAACCCTCAGTCCTTTTGGTTTTTTTTTCTCTCCTCTCTACTTTATTGGAGAAGGAGAGACTGTGTGAGTTTTAGTTGCTGGATCAGCCTAAAACCACGACAATGCTGAAACCACAGTAAATTCAAGGCACATTTTACTGCAAAAGACAAAAAGACTTGCACTGCTGCTCCTACTGACTTTCCTACTGTTGTCTTGCAGTTTGGCACCATTTATCCTTCTATTATTTCCTTCTGAAGAGCAAAATATCATTTGTATTAAGTAGGTGACAAAAGCTTTAACTTCTTTTAAGAAGGAGAACGAAATTAGGAAGAAGGGGAATTGGATAATGGCTGTATTATTCATAGGAACGCATACCTAATTTATATAGTGCTGCTAGTATGCCATCTAAAATTGCTATAACTCCAATTAAGCCCATTTAAGTAATGAAAAAGACTACTCTACTGTGTCTGAATATTAATTTCATGGTCTGTTTTACATATCAGAAAGTAAAAACATATTCCTAACTCATATAGTCACTTTACAATTACTAGCAAAACTTTCCAAGGTGCAAAGGTCCTTCCAAACAATATTATTCCTAAATTCTATGATCAAATTTCTAAGTACTGGACAGCATCTTGGGACAAAAATATCACAGAGAGATTAAATCTGCATGAAGATGACAGTGGATGTCTGTTGGGAGATGGAATTTTTATCCACATTAAATAGCCCCCCAAGAACCAGAATTATCTTATAAAACCAAGCCCTGTAAGTATCCCTAAATTGGATAACCATAAAATCAGATAAAAGCTTTGAAAAACTTGGGCATTTGAAATCCTTTAAAAAATACAGAGTAATTAGTAAATAAAAAATTACTTCAAGCTTCACACAGAATTTTATTTTTCTGAAAGGATGTTAAATGAGGTGAGACAATCCCAGTTCAAAACTAGAAATACCATTCACATTGGGAACCAATTCTGCAGAAGGAGGAACCTGCGTGGTTTTGAAACACAGTATAAGGAGAGTGGAAATTCATTAAATGATATATTAAACCAATATTTATTTCTGTTTTTTAACCAACTCCAGAAGGCATAGTATGTATATCCCATTACTCTCGATGCCCCACAAACTGGTGTGCGTGCTCAGCTTCAAGCAAGCAACTCCCACGCTCAGCACCACCATTAAGTGCGTGCATAAGCCTGCGCAGGATGGAGTCCAGCATCACCAAGGACATGGAAGGGCTGAAAGAAGAACTGCAGAAGGAGTGATAAGGAACCCTGCAAGCAGCTCTTCTTGTAGCTAATGACTCCAACTTCTGCACATCCCATTCAACTCGACTAGGAACACAAGCAGCTGCTATTTGTATTAGCAATATTCACACTCTTAAACATTTGCATTTCTTTTTCCAATCCCTTAGTTCTTTGGTCATATGCAAGTAATTCTCTTTTACTTTCTCAGTTTCTTACCCCTAATGCTGCTGTCAGCAGGCCATTTCTTCCTAGCTAGCAAGAGATAAAAGAAAGGAACTAAGGTACAGTTATGATGACATTTTGGAAAGCTTGAAACTTACTTTACCAAATGATAGATAGTGATAGGACAAGGGGAAACGGCTTTAAACTGAAAGAGGGCAGATTTAGGTTAGATATAAGGAAGAAATTCTTCCCTCTGAGGGTGGTGAGACACTGGCACAGGTTGCCCAGAGAAGCTGTGGCTGCCCCATCCCTGGAGGTGTTCAAGGCCAGGTTGGATGAGGCTTTGGGCAACCTGGTGTAGTGGAGGGTGTCCCTGCCCACGGCAGGGGGGTTGGAACTGGATGATCATTAAGGTCCCTTCCAACCAAACCATTCTATGATTTAAAATATATCACAACAGTAAAATGTGACATCCAGCAAGCAAGGGGAGAAAGAATCTAAAGACAAGATGAATGCAGTGGGATTTAGTTATGCAAAGAGCTAAGGATCTTATCACCTGCAACTCGTGTAACACAGAAGCTGGCCATTTGACTCTGTTTAGGCAGTCCAAGTCCTACCAGAAGTTCCACAGGAAAGTGAGGAGATTTGAGGGCCAGTGCTGACACACTGCTTGCCCTTACTGTTCCTTAGGGAAATGAAATGAGCCAGACTGGAGGGAGGCACAAGTATGTGTGTTCCTCATTGCTTAAGTCTTTGATGTTCCCAGATTGGTACTTTCGTTTCGTGGTAAAAAGAGTAATTTCCAGACATAGAAATACTTTTGATCATGAATGGAAATAAAGAAGCAAGGGTCAGCAAATTTCTTTGAATTCTGGTGCCTCAGAAGATACCCTTTGTGCTTCACACTCTGCTATCAAAAAGAATCAGGCAAAAGAAGGGAAAAAACTTACCTGACATACCAGACCAAAAAGAAAGACTTGGTACAGGTCCAGCTCTAGATACGAGGAAATCGGGGAGCAAAAAACGAATACATGCTGTCTTTTTCTAGATCTCCTAGTGCATACAAGGGCTCAAGTTGTCAGGTCAGCTTTGAATCTTACCCACTGCCCTCAGAAACGTGTGCCCTTGCATAAGGCACGGGTATGTGCCTGGTTTTCTGTGATTAAGATCCCTTTCCTGTACCTCAAAGCTCCGCTGTCATAAATCGTTTCACTTCATTTTCTCTTGTCCCCTCCAATTACCGCCTGCGGATCGACGCAATATTTAGGGAGGCAATTCCGAAGGAGGAGCATTTCAAAATCAGAGCCAGCATTCTCGGGCATGAACTCCCACAAGCCAGGTCCTACAGATTCCAGCTTGTTTTTCTTGGAGGAAAGGCAACTTCCAAACAATTGCAGTTGAGCTGTGCCTGAAGGGGGTTTGTTCTAGCCCTCCTTTCAGACACCCAGGTTGAGAGTGGTGGACTTCTGATGTAGGCAGCAACACCAGGAAGGCCCCTCCAAAGGAGGATTTGCAGCAAAAGAAAAATCCAGCGCCTGCTCCACCACGTTCCTTGCAGGAGCCCAGCTGGCTCTACTGCCCACATAGTGCAGCCCAGTAACTCAGGAAATATGGTAGCCAGTAAAAGGTCAAGGGCTTTGTACAGAGGTTTCCAGGCCTCAGGACTGAGGCATCATTACACCTCTGCTATGGAGACAGGCTGAGAGAGTTGGGGCTGTTCAGCCTGGAGAAGAGAAGGCTCCAGGGTGATCTTATTGCAGCCTTCCAGTACCTAAAGGGGCTACAGGAAAGCTGGAGAGGGGCTTTTTACAAGGGCATGTGGTGATAGGACAAGGGGCAATGGATTTAAATTGAAAGAGGGCAGATTTAGATTAGATTTAAGGAAGAAATTTTTCACTCAGAGGGTGGTGAGGCACTGGAACAGGTTGCCCAGAGAAGTTGTGGATGCCCCATCCCTGGCAGTGTTCAAGGCCAGGTTGGATGAGGCTTTGGGCAACCTGGTGTAGTGGAGGGTGTCCCTGCCCATGGCAGGGGGGTTGGAACTAGATGATCTTGGAGGTCCCTTCCAACCCAAACCATTCCATGATTCTATGATCTCTGACTTGGTTTGTGGTTTTTTTTTTTTCTGAAGGTATCTTGACTTTTTTTTCCAGAGAGGTCAGACAGAATGGCAATTTTTACAAAAATCAGAGGATAGCAGAACCAGCATGGAGGAATATGGGATGAAAAATACAGGTACAGCCCAAGAGGAATTTTATTGTCTTAGAACAAGGTCACATGTCCAAATCTCCCAATTTCCAGGGGTGAAGCTGGGGCAGGGCAGCCCAGAGGGGTCATCATAGCCAATATTCGAACATGAGACAGAAAATGGCCTCTAGTTATATGAACAAATATCTGAGATTTTAATCCCCAGTCCCACAAACATAGTTTGAGAATCTAAACCCCTCTCCTTGGCCATCCAGGACATTTAATCCTCTGCTGCTCCTTCTACTGGGCTCCGGGCTCACCACCATGGGGCCCTCAGATGCCTTACTTTATGCACCTAGGCATCCAAAACCACAGTGGGTGCCTTAAAGAATGAATTAGCAAGATTCTGTCCACATTGCAAAACCACCAAGCATTCCCAGTCATTCCCCACATACTACTACCCAAGACAAGGAAAAGGCAGGGATGGCTAAAATGTAGAGAGAAAAAAAAAAAATATCTTAGCAAGAAATAGTTATATATTAAATACCCATTAAAACTCACATTTTAGTGGTACAGGAGTGAACAGTTAAGGTCACTCAAGCTGTTAAGAAACGTGATTATCTCACATTTGTGCCAAGAAAACTTTAAAGTACGCAGCACCGCTTTGTACAGTATTAAAAGGGAGGTCGAGAATCAGATACACACATTCATCACGAGAAGAATGGATTATAAATAGACTTTTAAGATGGCAATAAAAATCATTCATTACACTTTTTAAACGAAAAGTTGGGAGTGAAAAAAAGCAGCCAGTGTAATAATTGCTATGAATAGCCACAGCTGGCAAGCAGCTGGATTTCAAATGGGCTTTCTTTCCGAAATGCCAAAAGCACTCATTCATGGCTGTGACTCTGCCTGGGTGAATTACAACTTTTGCAAACACTGTCTGTTAGCATGATATACACAGCCCTGCCTGCTCTGGGCAGAGCACACTGTATTAATCCGTGGAATGGCAGAGCAGAGAGGAGGAGTACGACCGACATCATCAAAGCCATCTCTACAAACGGGGCATTGACAAAACTTCGTATCCAGTATCAGCCCATTTCTGACATCGCCCTGCTGGAAAGAGTTTCTGAAAGAGGAGGTGACCTCTAGTAAAATTAAAACCCTGCACCCGCACTTTGGGAAAAATACCTTGTTTGTGAAGACTGATTCTTCAGAAATACATACGGGTGTCGTGCACACAGCCCAGATTCCCAGTCAGCCTAAGAGAACACGATCATAGAATGGCACAGGCTGGAAGGGACCTCAGAGATCATCTAATCCAACCTCCCTGCCATGGGCAGGGACGCCTCTCAACTACATCAGGCTACTCAAGGCTCCGTCCAACCTGGCCTTGAACACCTCCAGGGAGGGGGCATCCACAACCTCTCTGGGCAATTTATTCCAAAGTCTCACCACCCTGGTACTGAAGAATTTCTTCCTGAGATCTAATCTAAATCTGTTCTCCTTCAACTTAAACCCATTTCCCCTTGTCCTATCAGTGGACACTCCTGTAAAAAGTCCCTCCCCAGCCTTCTCCTGTAGGTTCCCTTCAGGTATTGGAAGGCAGCTATTAGGTTCCCCTGAAGTCTTCTCTTTTCAAGGCTGAACAATCCCAGCTCCCACAACCCATCCTCGTAGCAGAGGTGCTCCAGCCCCTGGATCATCTTTGTGGCCTCCTCTGAACATGCTCCAACAGATCTATGTCTCTCTTATGGTGGGGACACCAGAACTGGACGCAGTATTCAAGGTGGGGTCTCACAAGAGCCGAGTAGAGGGGGAGAATCACCTCTCTTGACCTGCTGACCACGGTTCTCTTGATACATCCCAGGATGTGGTTGGCCTTCTGGGCCACATGAGCGCACTGCCGGCTCATGTTGAGCTTCTCATCTATAAACATCCTCAAATCTGTAACTCAAACTAGCAAAGCTACAGCGATTTACCCAGAGATTTTTCTCTCCTTGCATTAAACATGTTCCTACAGTTACCACTATAAGTATTTACCAGGGTCTATAAAAGTGAACGGTGCCCAAAACGTACCACCTTCCCGCCTTAATTGCACAAAATAAGCTGTGGGTATCCACTGGCAAAGGTTAAGGTTGCAAGATTCCCAAGAGCCAAGTTCCACTGAGCATTCTTTATAAGCAACAGAACAGATTGCTTTGGGCATCTCCAGAACTAAGGGGTCTTCAGGACCGTCTACCATAAATAACATCACAATAATGTTCCTGCAGCTGCAGTGGTCTAAGAATACAAGAATATGATGAAGTTTGCAATTACAGATCTCAAGATCTATGTCTGTACTTTCCAAAAAACGTTCCCCTGTTCCTTTTTGGGTACGAAGGGTAATAGATTTAGCTGCCCCTGCACTGCATCGGTGCAAAAACTAGAGAAACTTCTGCAGCTCCTTTCAGTCCTGATTCCTGTGAATCTTTGACTTTGAGATCACAACACAGAACACAGCCTTAACATTCAAGATAAGAAGAGATGAATAAAGAGTACAATTCAGAGGTTCTGAGGAAAAGGGAGAACAGATCCAAGAATCACACCCTTCTACCACACAAAGGCCCTGTAGGCTGATGCAGGAAAGTTCCTGTGGCTGCTGACACAGGAACCGAAAGGCAGTGCAGACACAGGCTTGTGTCTGTGTCACATCAACCACAGCAGGGTCTGGGCATCCATGTTCCACTGCAAACACCAGTGAGAGCAGCAGCTGTCTTAAAAGCTCTGGTTAAAAACAGAGCATATGGTCACATTGGTGGTGTGGCAGCATAGTGTGTTCAGGAAGGATGCCAAATATAAAGCTATCTTTGAGGGAAAAAAAGTCCTCAAAACAAAAAGGAATAAAGTGGGTAGTTAAGCAACAAACTTACAATTGGCATCTTCTGAAATTATAGTCTGAGTTCACACTTGGCCAAGACACTGGAAAAATCCTTCTTTTGATTGCTACAAGCTGCCCTAAGAACATTCCTTTTGGGCTTGTCAGTGAAACCTGCTAACTCGTGTAATAGTCAACTTTGCTACACCAACGTTCATTTATCACAATTAAACTCAACTGGCAAGCTTTGCTCCGAACCTATGGAGTAAAATTGCTGTGAGTTCACTAAAGAATACTGTCCCTACAGGTACTGAACACACACACCCAGAAGCAGACAGCGTAATCTGCACACCAGGAACAGAAGAGCCTTGTTCTATTGCCTACAATTACCTGGAAGGAAGTTGTAGGGAGATGGGGGTCGGTCTCTCCTCCCACGTTAGGAATGACAGGACGAGAGGTTATGCCAGGGGAAATTTAGGTTAGATATCAGGAAAAATTTCTTTCCGGAGAGGGTTGTGAAGTATCAGAACAGGCTGCCCAGGGAGGTGGTGGAGTCCCCATCCCTGGAGGTGTTTAAAAACCGTGTGGATTTGGTGTTGAGGAACATGGTGTAGGGACCCTGACAGTGCAGGGTGAACGGTTGGACTCCATCCTGAAGGTCTCCTCCAACCAGATGATTCTATTACTGCCTGTGGTACTTCCGTATCCGTAGTATTGGGGCACCCTGTGATCCTTCTCCTGTTTGCTGCATGACTCCTGATGCTCACATCCCCATGCTACCACCGAGAGAACTAAAGCACAGGCAGGCTGACTTGCTCACGTTCACTAGTTGAGTGTGGAGTTAAACCTACATCTCCAAACTGCAGACAAGCCTGCTAGTGCTGGCTAACTTTCTTCCTCAGTAAGGTAACTGTGCATGTAAAGCTCTGTCAGTGGGCTGATGCAGTGATGGGAATTGCAGCAACATTTACATAAACCTCGGGCTATCACAGTTTCCCTGTCTGGCCACCTCATCCATTCTCCTGGCTAAAAACGGTTTAACATCTGTTCTGCAGTAGAGATAAAAGCTCACGAATAATCAGAAGGTAGATGCTTCAGTGAGCACAGGAGAAATAGGAAACACTTTCCCTAGAATGCAAGACCCAAGGACTGAGCATTAAATGTACAACAGAAAACACGGGTCTATTTTTAATTTGTCCAGCATTACAGGGCTACGGGAGAGAGGGGACAGGTTCCCAGAGAGCATGGCCCATTGGAGGCCAGCTGGTCCTACTCAGAAGAAGGCTTGCACTAACACCTCATTGTTACCATCGCTTCTGGATGCATCGCTTCCCCTCAAGGTTAACTGGGACAGGGCCCACACTCTCCCCCAGCCACGTTCCCGAGCTCTCAGTCTCACAGGATCCATGACTCAGACTTCCCGAGTCAAAGGTGCATCTATCAGCCCCATAATGTGCACATAGTTATCCCTGGAGGTGTTCAAGGCCAGGTTGGATGAGGCTTTGGGCAACCTGGTGTAGTGGAGGGTGTCCCTGCCCATGGCAGGGGAGTTGGAACTAGATGATCTTTGAGGTCCCTTCCAACCCAAACCATTCGATGATTCTATAAATTTCTCCAGTTGTTTCTTCTAAAGTCATGTAGACTTTAAGAATTTACATTGAGGCAAGAGTTCCACAAGAACCCAGGTAAGACTCCACGTCATAAATGAGAACCATGGCAGGGAGAGGGAATGTTGTTTTTATGTAACTGCATTTGTAGGCTCCTAGTTGCAAATAAAACTAACTCTAACAGAACTCTTAAATCCTCTGTAGTAAAATATTACCCTTAGGTGATTTTTTTAATTATTTGGAGTTTTAGACCTGGCTCACTCCAGTTTTTCAGTTCCTGCAGTTTCTAGCATGGTCCAAGACATATAGACTAGACAAAGACAGACAGCCTTTATTCTTAATATTGCTTCTTAACTCTGCTCCTCCAGGTTTATACCCTGTGGTATATGACAGTAAGAACAGACAAGCCAATTCAAAGCTGAAAATAACATCAAAAGTCATATACAGCCACAGGATAGACGGAAGTCAAGAGAGTCCAATGAATTGTATTTCTCCTGTCAGAGTCTTTTTTTCAACTTCAGCTTGTTTTGGAGATCTTACTGAGACCTAAACATGAAAAATTCTGTAAGACAGAGTCAGGGCAAAGGATCTAATCCATGTTTCACAATAATATTCTTTCCTATTAATGACTAAGAACTTTGTAATCTACACATTTCTTACAGTATTTCTTTTTTGTGTTTGCCTTGAAAGCTGACCTTGCAAGTGAAAAAAAAAAAAAACGCTCAGCACTTAAATGACATAAATTTAAGTATTTTCTCTTCATGCATTTGGCATCAAAACTGTTCCCTCTCCTCACATATTAGATGTCAGCAAACCGAGAACTAGAAAGAAAACACATGCCTTTTTATGCTTCTTTTTTATCATTTTCACAACCGAATTTCTTCGGGGCTAGGAAATCTAGGAGCCACACAAATCAACATTACGACACAGACCATTGAACAACAGACAGCTTGAACTCATCCTTCACGCTCAGATACAAAATTTTTGTTCCTCCACTGAAGAAAACTCAAGACCTACTGCTCTGTTGTTCAAAAAGACAGACTGGGATCTGCTGGTGTAAATTAAGCTGCCAGTGCACATGCTTGGGGCAAGGTGCGAGGAACAGGTTGCCCAGAGAGGTGGTGGATGCTCCATCCCTGGAGACGTTCAAGGCCAGGTTGGACGAGGCCCTGAGCAACCTGATCTAGCTGGAGATATCCCTGTTCCTTGCAGGGGGGTTGGACTAGTTGACCTTTGAAGGTCCTTTTCAGCCCTAACCATTCTATGATTCTATGATACAGGTAAGCAGCTGAGACAGTTGCCTGGTTGGTTGGATGGGTTCAGGTTTTGTTTTAAAGAGAGCAGGAGTGAGAACAGCTGGCAGGACAATTTTAGCCTCAGGGCCTTGTGACAGCAGCTGCCCAAGTTTGGGGCACATGAGTTTTTCTCTGCTTGTTTGTTTCTTTGATGAAAACAGGCTCGTTGGAACAACTGATGGAAATTAGCACCGTGGCAGGTTCACCCTGGAAAGTGCATGTGAGCAAAGCAAACTCCTTCTGAGAGGGGGATCAACAAGGAATACAGGGAAAGTTATTTTCTCAGATCTGAGAAGAAATGCAATGCCACATTCAGAGCATCAGTAGCCCAGGTATTGTGTCAGTTCATGAGACAGGCGGAGTGTGGTGAAGCTTTTGCTGGGCTGGAAGTTTTAATTCCTTGCTTTGCTGCTGATTCTCTGCTCACAAGCACTACCCTCCGTGGGAAGCCTGAGCTCATCAAGACGGTGTTGAGACCACTGGTTCATTTGGGCAAGCCACATATGAGGGGACTCTGGCTGACTGGAGACTTAGCATGGTCCTTCTACGAACCCTCATCCATTTTGATCTAAGGGAATGAAAATATCCTAAATAAACACCCTGTACATGAAAGTCTACTCAAGGAAAGGATGGCCTGTGAGAGATATTAGATATGTTACTTAATACAGACTAGAAAGGTGTTAAAGTTTAAGAATTGGGAAGGAACATGCATGGAATACAAGGAGAAACACATGACTGTTCAGGACAATACTTGAGCACAAGTTTAAGGGTACTTCAGCACTGCACAGATTGTAGAGGCTTTCTTCACCTGGAGCCCCCAAAACACAGATCTTTCTGTGCTAGGAGGAGGAGGGAAGCAGTATGAACACTGCCAAGCATTCCACATCTAAACCAGTGAACTTAGGAAGTTAGGCTCCCTGAGCTTCCTACACAATCAGTGAAGAAAGATTTCTGAAGAAAGCAATACAGAGCATGTTTCCCAAAGCTCCCTTTACAGCCAATAGAGAAAAAACAACCTAATTTGTGCACAAGAAAACTAAACTAGCTGCGTTAGATTGGGAGTTACGAATTTCCTTCTGCAGCACAACACATAAGCAAGCGCTTCGGCAAACACATTTGGGAAGACAATAAATGTGCTCAAATATTTCCAGAAAGTAGTATGGAACACAACGCAAATCAGACATCAAAATGAAGAGGAACCAGGACTTCCAATATTTGCCTGCCTTTTCACTGGGTAAATATCCCCTCTCTACCTTTTAGACAGGATAGAGAAGGCAGAAGCACACAGTTTTGCTCATCTCCAGCTGAAGCACATAATTCTCTTCTCTGTATCGGCACCCAGCTCCAATGGCTGGGGTATAATAAGTAATTGCCACTTCATGTTCATAGGAACTGTTTGGGAAAACAAGCATTATCGGGTCTTAGGGGCTGGAGAGAAATGATCAGGAAAAAAATTGTACTTCCCAAACATACCTCACTTATTCTCCCTTATTTTCTGTCCCCTCTCTATCCCAATTTCCCCATTTGCTCTGTTTGCACCTGCCACAGATGACCAGATCTCGTTGTCTTTCACAAAGTTCTGCAGGCTTCCTTGTGCCAGCCTTCCTCTCTTGAGTGGGAACAAAACCCAGAGCACAAGTAATTTTTTTTGCAGCTGTATTTTTCTACTCTCAGAAGTGTGTCAAGATCAAATCCAACCATGTTTGAGAAGTTGCCCAATAAAAGCATAGTCAGCACCAGTACGATTTTTAACTTTGCAAGATACAAACCAACCCAGGTCCTACTGACTAATGCATGTGCTTCACTCAAAGCAAGCAGCTACCTCGTTGGGGAGCACTGGGACCATACACGACCAAGAGTTTTTGCTAAATCTTAGCCAGGGTTGTACTTCCAGGAGCAAGTGCACAGTACCTCCAAGAAAGCTAAACAGGGTGCAATCACCTGCACGTCCTTTAAGATGTATGAGGATCACCTCTAACACATGGTATCAAGACAAAGATAGAAATGACTGCAGAGAAAATATTTGTCTTTTTGTTGGAAGCTTGTTCGTTCTGAATGTAGAATCATTCAAACACGGATAGTTGAACCCAGCTTTCAATAAGCAACTGTAAGACAACTGCCCAATACTTTTTAGCATATTTAGCCTTTCTTAACACCATAGATTTCAAAAGGCAAACCGTGTTATCACTGTGCTCAGCCACATTCACGCCCCATCAGAATCAAGATTCCATCACCTTCAACACATACTCAGTCCCTCCACTCGGCTGTGTCAGTTACCTTTCATCAAATCACACTTTCAAATATCTTTAGGCAGAGACTTTAATCCCAAAACATGGACACAGAGGAACTCAAATGGGACAGTCAACTCTCCATTTTAAAGGGAATTAATAGACCAAATGAGAACATACATGGCTTCCAAACTCAAAAGTCAGCTCATAATTTGTTGGGACATTGCTCGTATATTTAATTTATTGATGAGCCTATAAGTCAGTTTTGAAGGAGACAGGTTAAATTTGAACCCATAGTCCCCATAAGACTCCTGGAAAGAGACAGGCAATAATATTTGGCATGTCACACCAGAGCAGGGTCACTCTGAGGAGCACCATGTAAGATGCAGAGCAGATCAGAAGATCAAGCTCCTTATCCTGTGGTAGGATCCAAAAAGAACATGCAATAAAATCCCCCAAGTCAGCAAGCAAAATGAGGGGAAACAAAATGTAGGAGATAAAAATCCAAAATGCCAACTTAAGCCATTACTCAGTTCCAATTTAAAGCCAGTTCAACAAAATGAAGATGGAAATTACATACAAACGTTAGGTAGATCTTTGATTTAACAAACAAACCAACCAGGGGAAAGACTGGCCTGGAAAAGGAGCATTGCACTGAGGAGACCTCAGCTATTATCAGAACTTCACTAATGGCAGCTACGTGCCCTCTCTCCCATCCAGTTCCCTGCCTGTTTTTGTCTTCTTCAGCTGATTTGCTCCCTGAAGATGCTTTTTTTTTCTAAATAAACAAAGCAATTGGCACCAGGGAGCCCTGTTTCATTGCAGACTGCAGACCCTACCATAATAAACTGATTATATTCATATTCATGAGAAACTGTCTGTTTTATCTGCCTGTAATTGGTGCACTACGGGCCATGGCCCACTCCTGCTGTCACCTATGCTGAATTACCAAAGCAGATACACTCAGCTTCCGAGGTAAGAACTTCAAAAGTGAGAAACTAAAAGTATGATTTTGTTAATGTAATCAGGAACCTGCACTGGAAACAAGGGAAACATAAATTATGCAAATCGGGAACTATTTATGCTGCATTAGTAAATGAGACATTGCAGAGGTTTCTGGAATCAGGTGGACTGTTACTCAACTGAATACAAGCAAAGTCCCAGCAGCTTATGTAGTCAGTGACAGTGCTTTAGAAACCAAAAGAAAATTTCAGAATCAAAGGAGATGAAAATCATTCCTTCAGCTGATACCTTCCTTCTTTTTTTTCTGCTTAAAAAAAATAAACAAACAGCACAAAATGATGATGACCGACAAATTCAGAAAAAAAAAAAAAACACAAAACAGGATCACTCTGAACTGCCTGCACGTTGAGTTGAAAAGGGGCATTTCAGCAGATGAGATCCCTGACCAGAGCGGAGAATCGCAGAAGGTAAGTATTACCTGAAAAACCCTACTATGATTCTACCACATAAATAAAAATGAGACTATTTTCTGCAAAGAAATTTACCACGAAAAATCGTTGCTTTATATGAAAGAAAATCTTGTCTCCTTCTCAGCAGTTAAAAATCTATTTGCAATAGCCGGGTACTCATTTCAGTTCTCCAGTTTAAGCAAGAAATCAACATTTGCCTTATTTTTTCTAACCACTTAGACATCAAACATTGCACATCTCCAACAGAGGTTGGCGTAGCAGCGGAACGGTACCTACATTTGTAAGGAAGCCGGGGAAGTTCAGCAGTCCCACTCCGTCTGCCATCCCGTACTGTGGCTGCAGAGACTTCTTTCCTCAGACAGATCTTTCCCCACTGCTTTCTCAATGCCTGCGGGATGTTTTTCCAACAATCTTTTGACATTGGTGACTCGTCTTCTCACAAGGCATTAATCCAAACCCAAAGTGTTCAGTTTCCGGCAATTCCTACACAGGAACCCACGAGATGCTCTGAGCAGGCCAGCAGCAGCCTGGGGCCTTTGTTCACGTACCAGCGTCTCCAGGTGTGGTCCATTCTTTCCTTCACGGGAGCTTCTCTCCCTGCTTTGCCTGGAAGTCATTGAAGACATTGCAATCTCCTAGTGAGCTCTGAGGTACCTAATGTCAACCCTGGTGTTGGCTTTACTTCCAAACAGAAACATGCCCTCGTCTTGGTTTCACAGAAGCCTGCTAGTTTCCCCTTTGCATAGAATGGTTCGGGTTGGAAGGGACCTCAAAGATCATCCAGTTCCAACCCCCCTGCCATGGGCAGGGACACCCTCCACTACACCAGCTTGCCCAAAGCCTCATCCAACCTGGCCTTGAACACTTCCAGGGATGAGGCAGCCACAACTTCTCTGGGAAACCTGTTCCACTGCCTCACCACCCTCAGAGTGAAAAATTTCTTCCTTACATCTAATCTAAATCTCCCCTCTTTCAGTTTAAAGCCATTGCCCCTTGTCCTGTCACTACACACCCTTGTAAAAAGCCCCTCTCCAGCTTTCCTGTAGCCCCTTTAGGTACTGGAAGGCTGCAATAAGATCCCCCCGGAGCCTTCTCTTCTCCAGGCTGAACAGCCCCAACTCTCTCAGCCTGTCTCCATAGCAGAGGTGCTCCAGCCCTTGGATCATCTCCGTGGCCTCCTCTGGCCCTGCTCCAGCAGCTCCATGTCCTTCTTGTGCTGGGAAACACAAGAAGTTTTTTCCTTTTCCTTTCCTGCACACTCAAGGTGAAATAGTTTGCAAAGTTTGGGATTGCTGTCTGTTCAGATCATTATTTGGCTTGTCTTCTCTCGCAGCTTGTGGCATTTTCCGTTGCTTGGATCACATACGAATTTTTGAGCCAGGTAAGACCCACAGGGATCTAAGTTTCTGCTGGTGCTCATATATTTTCTTATTCTTTTATAGTGGTACATGGCTTTTGGCACGGTAAGAAGGTATGTGAACCTTTTCAAATCCAACATCTAAGGACACCACGTTGGAGGAAACAATTTATAGGCAAGTGGCTTAAGAGGAGTCCACAATGTGGGCAGGTTCTATTATTCTGTCCTTTCTCTTAAAACCTGCAAACTTTTCAAATGCATTCAGAAAATAGAAGTACATTGCACACAAAAAGCCATTACAGTTTCCTCCCGCCTTTGAAAGCGTGGTAAGCTGAGCAGAATTCAATTAAAGTTTATAGTGCACTTTACCAGGAGGGCAATTTTGATGTAATCATAGACAAAAATCAGATAGGAAGGGTTGTCATAATGGCATCAAAGTATGCAGAGACAACACAGCTAAAGGAGCGTCTTTGCTGTGCATTGCAGGTCTAAAATACATTTGAAGTTATCCCTGAAGGCCTCTGCTTTGGCTTATTAACCAGATAAAGCCAACCTCGACGGCAGGAGGAAGAATTCTACCCGGGCTCTGGTGGTTTAGATGCTTTGTCATAAACAAAAAGAAATCAAAAGACAGAATTTCACTTTCGTTTTTCCCATGAGGTTCTCTGAACGAGCATCAGGATTCTGAGGTTAAAGATTTTAATTAAAGGAGTACAAATTAAAACCTAACAATTCACTGCCGCTTGTGTTAAGTCTCATTAAAAATATGAGGTTGCCCTTTGTCCCTACTACTTCCTGGCTTCCTTCAGTGTCACTGCCAGGGGAGATAAGAAACATCCCTCGACATTTTTTCCTCTACATCAAGATGTAAAATATCTATTTGGCTCTTTCCAGAGACTTCTGCAGACCCAGGGATACAAGACCACAGCCACATGCAAATGATATACACAATTAAACAATCTGCAACCTTCCAAGAGAGGCTAAAACACCATGGTGATTTACTGATTATTTTCAAAAGGTCAGAGGCAGGTGGTTTTTTTTTTTTCCAAAAACACAAGGGCAAAACTTAGATGGATTTTAAAGAATGCCAGTTGCTGGTGATGCTACATCCCCCAAAAACATTGCATCACCACATGAGCAATGCTTGGGATTGAAGGCCCATGGATAAAACACCACATACAAAGACATATACGAGGTACATACCTGCAGAGTGACCTCCCATGAGATTTTTACCTATACTTGACCTTGATTTCACAGCTTTCCAGTGTGGCTTAAGCTTTATCAAGCTCCCCTGTACAAGGAGGAGATCAAACCCATGCCCCTGTTATGCCAGACAGAAGGCAGCCCTGGAGAAACACCCAGAGAGTTGATGGAGAAGTGCCTCACTAATCCATACACCCTCTGCTCATGCACCAGTCTGTGTGCTGCTGGCAGTGACAGCTCTTGGCCAGTTTAGCTACATGTTATGTCAGCATAGCAGAGTTCAAAATTCTCCAGATGCCTTTAAACAATTCAGTTATCCTTTGGGGAAGACAGGAGAGGGACAGAGAAGACAGAAATTGTATTTCATAGAATGGTTTGGGTTGAAGGGACCTTTAAAGGTCATCTAGTCAAATCCCTTTGCAGTGAGGAGGGACATCTTCAAACCAGATCAGGTTACTCAGAGCCCCATCGAACCTGACCTTGAATGTTTCCAGGGATGGGGCATCTACCACCTCTCTGGGCAACCTGTTTCAGTGCTTCACCACCCACACCATAAAAGATTTCTTCCTTAGATCTAGTCTACATCTACCCTCTTTCAGTTTGCAGGCCGCAGCTTCATACAGCACCATGATTTTGTAATCCTTTCTATTCTACTTTTAATATTCCCAATACTGCTCTGCTTTTTGACCTCTGAGTTGATGTGTTCAGGGAACTCTGTGTTGATGTGTTCAGGAGCAAGGAGCTCCTGGACCAACTGAAAATGAAGAGGTTAGCCTACAGAGGGTGGAAGCGGAGACAGATAGCCTGGGAGGAATACAGAGAAGCTGTAAGAGTGACCAGGGATCAAGTGAGGAAGGCTAAAGCCCTAAAGGAATTGAATTTGGCAAGGGATATAAAAAGCAACAAGAAATGCTTCTATAGGTATGTAGGGGACAAAAGGAAGTCCAAGGAGAACATAGGCCCCCTCCGGAAGGATACTGGTGCTCTGGTTACCCGGGACATAGAGAAGGCTGAGGTACTCAATGAATTTTTTGCCTCAGTCTTCACTGGTAAAGCCTCTTGTCTTACCACCCAAGCTGTGGAAAGAACTAGCAGGGACTGTGAGGATGAACCACCGCCCACTGTACTTGAAGACCAGGTTCGAGAACATCTGAGGAACTTGAAGGTGCACAAGTCCATGGGACCTGATGAGATCCATCCGCGGGTCCTGAAGGAACTGGCGGATGAAGTTGCCAAGCCACTGGCTATTGTATTCGAGAAGTCGTGGCGGTCTGGCGAGGTCCCCGATGACTGGAAGAGAGGGAACATAACCCCCATTTTTAAAAAGGGGAACAAGGAGGACCCGGGCAACTACAGACCGGTCAGCCTCACCTCTGTGCCTGGCAAGGTCATGGAGCAGATTCTCCTGGGAACCATGCTAAGGCACATGGAGAGCAAGGAGGTGGTGGGTGACAGCCAACATGGCTTCACCAAAGGCAGATCGTGCCTGACCAACTTGGTGGCCTTTTACGATGGGGTGACAACATCGGTGGACAAGGGTCGACCAACGGATGTCATCTACTTGGACTTGTGCAAAGCTTTTGACACTGTCCCGCACGACATTCTTCTCTCTAAACTAGAGAGTCATGGGTTTGATGGATGGACCACTCGGTGGATAAGGAATTGGCTCAATGGCCGCACTCAGAGAGTAGTGGTCAACGGCTCAATGTCCAAGTGGAGACCGGTCACGAGTGGCGTCCCTCAGGGGTCCGTGTTGGGCCCGGCCCTCTTCAACATCTTTGTCGGTGACGTGGACAGTGGCATGGAGTGCACCCTCAGCAAGTTCGCCGATGACACCAAGCTGTGTGGTGCCGTCGACACGCTGGAAGGGAGGGATGCCATCCAGAGGGACCTCGACAGGCTGGAGAGGTGGGCCCGTACCAACCTCATGAAGTTTAACCAGGCCAAATGCAAGGTCCTACATCTGGGTCGTGGCAATCCCAGGCATAAATACAGACTGGGTGGTGAATGGATCGACAGCAGCCCTGAGGAGAAGGACTTGGGAGTACTGGTGGACGAGAAGCTCAATATGAGCCGGCAATGTGCTCTTGCGGCCCAGAAGGCCAACCGCGTCCTGGGCTGCATCAAGAGGAGCGTGGCCAGCAGGTCGAGGGAGGTGATTCTCCCCCTCTACTCTGCCCTCGTGAGACCTCACTTGGAGTACTGCGTCCAGTTCTGGAGTCCCCAACATAAGAAGGACATGGACCAGTTGGAGAGGGTCCAGAGGAGGGCCACGAAGATGACAGAAAAGATCGATGATCAGTCTGACCCTCCTCCTCCTCCTCCCCCGTGTCAGGACAACAGACCTGGAGTGGTATAGAGCTCCAGCTCTGTTAAATATCCAAAGCTATGGAGATTTTTCTCACAATCCAAGATTTAAAGTCATGATGCTTGACCTCCTCCTGCTGCCTAATAGTTGTGCTTAGTCCATATAGAAAGCACATTATCTTCTGTGCCCATATGACAACACTCATCTCTACATAGAATCATAGAATGGTTAGGGCTGGAAGGGACCTTCAAAGGTCATCTAGTCCAACCCCCCTGCAAGGAGCAGGGATATCTCCAACTAGATCAGGTTGCTCAGGGCCTCATCCAACCTGGCCTTGAACGTCTCCAGGGATGGAGCATCCACCACCTCTCTGGGCAACCTGTAATGAAGCCAAACCATTAAAAGGAGTGAGAAGGCTGATCTCCTCCTCTTCTCCCTTGAGCCATCTTCCTCTTCTCCCTTGAGCCATCTCAACCTAAAGTGCCTCAGCTTCAGCAACAATCGTACTCAAATGATATCAAGCAGCTCTTTCACATTGAACTTGAGGCAGACTCTACTCCTGAACAACCTCCATGCTGTAAGCAACAGCAGCACCAGAAGGACGAATGGCTGCAATTAGAAGAAGGTTAACCACTGCTTTGGCTGAGAGTAAGCGCAGCCCAGTAAAGTGCTGTTGCAGCCCATCATGTTACATTGAGAGGGAAGCCAGAGAATGGTGGTCAGGGTGATTTTATGGTAGGTGGGTGCCAGGAACTGCCCTGTACTCGTGAACGAGATCACAAATTCCCCCATAACTTCTGCCAGCTACCAACACAAGATTATAATTTTGGGGTCTGCATCCCTACACTCCATTTCTGGTTGTGCCAACAACATCCCATCTTGAAAGACTCAAAGGCATCATCCCAAATATCAAGTTCCAGCCAGCAGAGTACACAAACCTTGTGTTTTACCAGTTTCAACACAAAACATCTCGCCTTTTCATTGTCTTTCACCATAAGGCCAAAAAGAAATAAAAATAAGTTTTAAAAGTTCTGTTTGAGACAAATATGTGAAACTGCAATTTCATAACCAAAATGTGAAAAAAATGCTGATTCATAAATTCTCCTGCAATTGCTTACTCTAAGGAAATTGGGCTCAATTGTCCTCTCGCTGACACTACTCCGAAGTGTCAAGTAACTCTATTAAAGTTAATGGAGCTATACTTAAATATATCCTCTGGAAACAAATTAGATCTGCGATTTTCATCGCATGCAAATTTTCAATCTATTTCTACATGATTAATCATATTTTCAACATCTGCAGATAATTTATTTCTTCCAAAACTACTATCTTTGCACTGGCTATACTCTTTTAAAATCACTTTTTAGGCAGGTTTTTCACCCACACCTCATCAAGGCGGGAGGCCAGATATCACAGGCTCCGTGGAATCTAAATTCCTGAATCTTTAAACTCTGAAAATTTTATACTGAAAAAAACATGTCTTAAATTAATGAAAAGTAGAAGCCGTTCTCTTAAGGTTCTTCTCCAGCTCATCGCTGTCAGCTTTTTAATATTTTAGAAGGAAAACCAGAAAATTTCAAGCCAAGCCTTAAAACTGTAATTAACAGGAAATGCTTTGGATATTTATAGCTGGCTATTCCCATTTAGCAGCCTATATTAATTTGCTTTTTATTACATCCATCTCTTTTTTGTTAGGAAGGAAAAGAGCAAGTTAATCTCAACATTAATGCTATCAGATACTTGGGTGGGAACAGTCATAATAACTGCATCTCTGAAGAGAGGAATAATACTCAACACACCCATGCAAATCCTTACAGCAAATTAAAGTTTGCTGGCTACCTTCAGCACAGAGAGCATCTGTATTTCCTTGTCGTGAGGTGCTTGTGTTGAGCAATCTTGGTAAAGCATTGAAGAAAGCTTTGTTTTGATTAGAAAAACACTCTTTAAAGAGCCTGCCTAATCTGGCACTATAGATTGCACCACTCCCTTGAAAAACATCCAAGAGCAAACCTCAAAGAACCATCAAAATATTTTTTTTTTCTTTTTCCCCCTAAAAGAAATATCTCCACAGTAATTCTTTCCCTCTCTATTTATATTCTTTCTCCCATCAGACAGCTAATATCCACACTAATCCTCTAGGCTAAAAAAAAAAAAAAAAAAAAAAGTAGAAGAGTCTGTCTCAGAGTATCTTCACATACCTTTCTCCTTATTTCCCTCTTCCCTTCAAAGGCAGCAGAAGAAAAAGAAATATGCCTGAGATTAATTCTTATCACTAGCCTTGCAGGGCTGTCATGTTAGGGGCTTCTGAAGCTATTTCTTCTGGCTCTTCCACCTGCACACACTGGAGGTGGCAACAAGGCAAAAGAAAGAAACTAAAGCCTTATATACCCAACAGCAATTAAATATGAAGTGGCAGCACCTGCCTTTATTTGCAGCACCTGGCAGCAAAAGCTGAGGCTGCAGCAGGACAGAGGTTTGCTTCCCAGTTCCTAATTGCTCTCTGCAAGCCCTTCAGAGAGTGACAGAAGACTGACTGAGCAGTAACTTGTACCTTAACCCGTTCTTTCCAGCTGTAGTCCCATGCCTCGTGGCTTTCGCCTCTTTTTCCCCTCCTCATGCTCCTTCTGTCCCCAGCTTTCCCTGCTCGTGCAGCTCCACCCCACCAGCACCATCCCACAGCCAGGCTAACGCAGGCACTGGCAGCCTTCCACAGCATGCTGGGCTCTACCAGCCCTGCTCCAGACCTGAGATCACCTGTGCTCAGGAACTAAACCCCTGATTACCACCACCTGCCACTAAAATAAGGGCAGAAACACAGCTACTCCTGGTTCCCTGCCTTCAGATGTTCCTCCTCCAATTCCAGAAGTCTCTTCCCTATATAGAATCACAGAATGGTTTGGGTTGGAAGGGACCTCAAAGATCATCTAGTTCCAACCCCCCTGCCATGGGCAGGGACACCCTCCACTACACCAGGTTGCCCAAAGCCTCATCCAACCTGGCCTGGAACACTTCCAGGGATGGGGCATCCACAAACTTCTCTGGACAACCTGTGCCAGTGCCTCACCACCCTCTGAGTGAAAAATTTCTTCTTTATATCCAATCTAAATCTCCCCTCTTTCAGTTTATCTGATCTCCAGTTGGCCTGCTGACTGCTGACCAGAGTCCCTTACACATAGAGAACACCCTAGTTTGACCCCTAATCCATCACGGAGACGCCTGGGTCTTGACAAGAGAGAGATGCCACCCCTTTTTCATGCCCCAGATTGTCCCGTGAGGCCAAAGCTCTGAAGCACTCATTGGAGCTGCCTGAATATCTGATGCTGCTCAGCCTGATGTCTTCCCATCTCCTGCCTTCCCACTGAGTCAGGAACCTGTGGCAAACCAGGTTTGAGGTCACTTGAAAGCCAGCTGTGAACCTGGTGAAGGAAGGAAATGTGCTAAATGCTTATTGCTAATTCATTTGCTTCAAATAAAATGCCAAGCTGACAAACTGGCCAGGAGTTTATATGAGTGTTTGACTTCAAAAGCAAAAACACCCCCCAGAAAATCACAGCCTTACAGTCAGAACCAAAGGAAGCCAGGCAGGGTTCAACCAGAGATCCTGCAAACTGATGCCACAGCACAGCATTGCACTCAGTCCCAGCATGAGGACACGTCTCCCACCTCCCAACACCACAAGGCTTCCAGCACTACTGGGCACAGAAAAATCTTCCTACTTGCTGCTGCAAGATCACAGGGGCTAAAAGTCCTGCAACACTGGTGAGGTGAGGAGCAGGGAGAGATTCCCACTTCAGTCTTGAAGAAGATGAAAGGGGTCTGAGGTTTCATTTTGTCATCAGCAAACTCCTGACAGACACTGCAGGAGATAAGCAAATGGAATGGTTTGTTTTGGAGTAAATAAATGCAAAAATGAGAACGTGAGACTATCTGTGCCAGGCACTGCTATTAAGAAGAAAAGTCTTGGAGAGGGGTGGAAGGATGACACAGGTCTTACTCAATGGCATGTGTGTCTTATCCACCTGTTTAATAAGCAGGACTGCCTTGCTTTGGGAATATCCAGAAACCCACTTTGGATGAACCCAAGAGGAAGTGCACAGTAAAGGAAGACAAGACACAAAGCAAGAGCTGGGCATGGGAACAAGACTAAACCACAACTGGGAAGCTCCAGCAGAAACATTCCTACACCAACAGATCAAGAAGTCAACCATCTTCAGGTGCCAAAACATCAAGGTAGGTTCAAGTACCTGTATAACAATCTCTCCAGAGACAGTTTTCTCAGCATCAAGATGATTTTTCAGTTGCCATCATTATTTTGCAGCTACTTCTGAGCAGTACTGCCAGGCTTTCAACCAACTCTGGCTCCTATTCAGAGGCAAAAAATCTACTGCATGAGGCAATTACATTTCACTTTCTGAGCACAGATTTTATTCAGCATTACCAGCACTGAAAAATCAAGACTGAAAGTCATCTTAAAGCATGGAGAAAAATTCTTGGTCTATGCCAAAGTATTTTTATGTTTTCCATAACTTCAAAAACATACAGGCAGCTCACATGGCACTTTGGAAAGGTTAAATGAATTGGGGAGTTTGAAACATCTCAAATTTCTTTCATTTCATCTCATCCCCTTGATCATCATTTCTGCAATGTCTCCAAATTCCCCTGGCATTCAGAAAGTGCTCAAAAGGGCAAGAAGCGTTTTAGGACACCACTCCTTGAAAATCAATTTAAATCAAGTGAACAAACACCTTGCTTTAGCTTGGACAGTTGTTCAGAAACGTTCCTGGTCACGACTCTACTTACAGATTTATAATTCAATGAATTCCCAAGAACAAGCATAAGCAGCTGGTGAAACAAGATTAGTCAGGCTTACATCCCTGCTTCTCATTTTCATGGTATCACTTGGCCATGATCCCTGGTCTGAAGGTGACAGCCCTCATTCAGCCAAACAATCCAAGCCTGCAAGATGATCTGAAGGACCAGATCCTCTGAAATTCTTTAGCCAGAAGATGCTAACTCTGTGTCATCTCCTTTTCTCCTGCAGTTTTTTATGCTACCTCAGACAGTTCAAAGAACTCCTTCTTGGGATTACTTAAATACAATTTGGCTTCTAAAAAAAAGCTCTCAGGTCCTAATGGATCACTTATTATAAACAAGTGTGCTGGAGAGGAAGGAGGGGGCAAAAAAAACCCAACAAAACACCACCACAACAAACACGAGTGACATACAGATGTGGTCACTTCCAGATAGCCACAAACAGCAGAACATCTGCAACCATTCACAGGACTGAGAGAGATATGTTCATGTTCTACATAATAGATGTAAAAAAATAAAATATTTAAAAAAAAAAAGAAAAATAATGCATCTGAGAGAGTTTAAGAATTTGAGGTAACAGCTAAACAACTAAAAATCACATGCATACATAGTTAATTCATTAAAATAAGCCATTACAGCCAAGCATTTCCTAATCAGATAATTAGCAGCCTCTAATGCAATTAAGTTTACACAGCCAGCTAGCGTAATTAAAAGACATCACTGAAACAGAACCATTATCACAGGATAAGGGTCTTTTGTTTGATTTTTATTTTTCTTTAGAAAGCTCTAGCCAAAACTGTATGTCCAAGGGAAACATGTAGACTCCCCATTTAAATGCTAGCTGCATTTCTACAGAGGCTATTCTCAAAGCGTGAGATGAAAAAATCCATCCAAATGATACAGGAATCTTTTAAAACTTTATCACAATTATGCTATTCTACAGTTTTGTTCGGGCTGTTGGCTGAATTTACCACCTAACGATCTGCTCTCCCCAGGCTGCTACCTAGTCCCAGATCCCACACCAGGGAACGGCTCACAGTGCCAGGCTGCAGCTCAGGAAGGCTTAAACGAGCAGCTTCTTCAGCTGTGGGACCTGCAAACACAGGAGATGTGTGTCTAGCTAGAGAGCACACAACATGAGCACCACATCAGTGCTAAAAATTTACCAGGAATAATCTCTCCACAGTAACAGCACATAGGAGGAAGCAGGCAGCTTCTGCCGCTTGCACTCATTGAGTATGGCTTTACTCAATGCCTGAACTGGAAAGTACCTGCTACTGGGATCTACAAGAAACAGTGAACTCTGCAGACAGCCTTAGGGCTGCTTAAATTTCAGCTCCTGCTGTTTCCTTTTCCTGGCTCCTTCACATACCCACTGCTTCCTTGCAAATCCTTGCAAATAAACCCACCAGATTTCCACTGACCCTTGCAGCTTAGGTTGCAACCAGATTCAAGAGTACCGTTGACCGTTGTTTTAGTGATCTGTTCTGGATTATATTTCTCTTTCTGAACAGGGAGAGTGTAGGTATTTTCAGGCTTCGCTACTAATGTCCCTTTCAGAGGTTGTTTCCTGGGGCATCAGGACAACTCACTTACCTCTGAGGAAATGAGGAGAAAAACCCTCAAAAAAGCAAACGTGAAAGCCTGCATGTTTTACAGAAAGTTTTGTTTGAAAGCCAAATCCTGCAAGATCCCCAGGAAAACCGAATCTCTGTCTTCCAGTCTACAATGACAGGTCGTGAAACAGTCCCAACCTCTTTCCTTCAGTAGAATCATTTTTTTTTTAAAAGAGTCTACGTCTGAATCTGAACTCACTTGCCTACCCCTGTGCAACCAGCAAACCAAAGATGTGGGGAGATGGATCCCATCCTAGCTGCTAATGTTGGCAGAGACCAATCTGACCCAGATTCTAAGCCTGCTGCCCAGGATCTCGGTAGAGGCAGGCCTGCAAGGTCTTTGTCCAACATGGAAGGCAAGACACCTCGGTTAGAACAGATGCCACACTTGCAGGGTGGAGGTGAGGTCACTTGCACACTCTGCTTCCACAAAGAAGGACTTAAAGACTGAATTAGGGCAAGTGGACAGAAGCACTCACGGTGCAGAAGAGCAGCTGTAAACCTGCACCGTTGTCTTGGCACTGTGATAAATAAGTATCCTTTTTTTTTGTCGATTTGTGAAAAATAGTAAGGTAATTTTTACTCTATTGAAATACCGAGGTTAATTTGCACTCCCCTAGAACTGAGTCAGGCCCAGCTGTCACCCCTGATAGTGCAATTTAAAGCTGTGGTACTCTGTGCAACACAGAAGGAAATAAAAGGGACCTCGACAAAGATGCAGTGCTCAAAAGGAACCACAAAAGCTATGAATCTCACCAGAGCCAGGGGAACTTAGGAAAAATCACTCTTTTTAGCACTTTCAACTCACTCAGCAGTGGCAACCAGGCTTAGCAAACCCAACAGAGGTAGAGCTGGGCTGGACTGATGGATGGTGTCACGGTTTACGTCTTGTTTTGTCACCTGTGTAGCCAAAGCGCTGAAAAGAAAAGATTTCCACCAAAGAAACATTTGCATGGGAGTCACAGCAAGAGATGGGACCAAAGTTGAAGCGACTGAAACACCTGCAAACGTTTCAACTTAGACTGAAACAAAATGAATAAATTAAGCCACACAAGATGGTACTCAATAACTTTCACATAGGTTTTGATGTGGACTATTTAAAGCTGAAAGATTCAAAGAGCATGATAGGTCATGAAAACTCCAACACATAGAATCATAGAATCATAGAATGGTTAGGGCTGGAAGGGACCTTCAAAGGTCATCTAGTCCAACCCCCCTGCAAGGAACAGGGATATCTCCAACTAGATCAGGTTGCTCAGGGCCTCGTCCAACCTGGCCTTGAACGTCTCCAGGGTTGGAGCATCCACCACCTCTCTGGGCAACCTGTGCCAGTGTTCTACAACTCTCATGGTAAAAAATTTTTTCCTAATATCCAATCTGAATCTACCTCCCTCTATTTTAAAACCATTACCCCTTGTCCTATCACAACAGGCCCTCCTGAACAGCCTCTCCCCATCTTTCTTGTAGGCCCCCTTGAGGTACTAGAAGACCGCTATAAGGTCACCCCGGAGCCTCCTCTTCTCCAGGCTGAACAGCCCCAACTCTTTCAAAAAGACCTTATTCAAAAGGCTGTCTGGATGGAGGAGCTCTCAGAAATCACTAAACATATCTGTCTCTCCTTCCCCATAAAAGTCTAGCTAGACGTGGCAAACCCCAAGGGCACCAGTGCAATCCTATTTTTCACCGTAAGGGGAGAAAACATAAGCACTATTTACCTTTTTTTGCATAATACAGAGGCCTTACAAATGGCTGAAAATGAGCACGATGATGTAAAACAAGCACCCAAATCTTTGCCCAGACCCTGTTTCCTCTGACTAATACAAAAGTAACTGCAAATCAAGAGCAAAGCTCCTCTGATCGCTTATTAGTAACACAGGACAACACGTGGGCTCCCACCAGCTCCGCCGTCACTTATTACATGTTCTGGGGTTGAGCACAGAGAAAACAGGGACTCATCTCGCAAAAGCTGATGTTTTTCCTGCTAGAAAGGGCTAGTTTAGAGACCTGGATCTGAACACAGACTCAGATGGCTTTCTGGCCCTCCTTAGGTCAGCCTGGTACACTTCAGAGGAAAAAAAAAAAACACCATGAAGTTGACAGAACTACTAGGTTGGAGCAAACTGACTGTGTTAGTTAAAAGGAGCAGGGCCCTGATGAGATTTTCTTTAATTTGTTTTGTTCTGGCTTCATCAGCAAGTGCATGGAAGGATAGCAAAAAGCCAGCAACTTTTCCAGCTGTTTTCCTACCTCTCTGTAAATTGTCTCCGTTTCTCCAGGAGCAGAGCTCTCTTACTAAGACAACTTTCTGTCCTTGTTCTCCATTAGGACTGATTTGTTGGACAACAGGAGCTGCGGGGATCCTGATCCAGCCTCCTGGCTCCACGGGAAATTAGCACAACGGGGAGCCAATAGAGCCATGGAAGCAGACATCATCTTGCTGACATCCTTTCTCCCTCCTTTCTCAGAGCAGAACATCCCTTTACCACCGTCCTTCCAGCCCACTTGATTTTAACTCTTCATACTGTCTATTTAGGATCTATATCTTGGGATGTGGAGGGGACAACCCACCTCTGCTGTCTTCCTTTAGTCCTGACAGGCCTCACCTCCATCTTCCCTGCAAACAATTGCATCGTGATTTAGGTGAGCCTTTCTCTGCTGGAAGAAAATCGGAGTTGTCAGAATTACTGACTCTCAGGAAACTGGCTGTGCTAGTTAAAATTAGCAGGGTGCCACAATCTGCACTATTTCTTTATCTGTGGAGTGTTTTCCTAGACTTTTTTACCTGAAACCATTAAATTTTCAAAGAACATGCACATTTCATCTGGCCAAGTGAGTAATACAGATCTTCTATGCCTTTACCAACCCCACATCTCTACAGGAGCTGATGTATATCTTAGGGAAAATATCCAACCACAATTAAAAGATTAAATGAAGAGATTCCAGGGAAAAGAAAGCAGCTAAGCAGGAGAAGAGGGAAAGCTGTCCCCTACCCAGAGGGAATGTACGCTTTTCTCCTGCCTGCAAAGGGAACACATGGGGTCTTTAAACAACCTTCCCCCTTTCACCTGTCTTTCCATCGACCTCCTTGGGACAAAACCATGAGAAACAAGAGGGTGGAGTAGCCCTCTCTTCCATTATCCCTTAACATAGATTTTCTGAACCATTATTCAGTATTCCAGTACCTAAAGGGGCTACGAGAAAGCTGGAGAGGGACTATGTGCAAGGGCATGTAGTGATAGGACAAGGGACAATGGCTTTAGTAGATTTAAGGATGATATAAGGACAAAATTCTTCCCTCTGAGGGTGGTGAGGCACTGGAACAGGTTGCCCAGAGAAGTTGTGGATGCCCCATCCCTGGAAGTGTTCAAGGCCAGGTTGGATGAGGCTTTGAGCAACCTGGTGTAGTGGAGGGTGTCCCTGCCCATGGCAGGGGGGTTGGAACTAGATGATCTCTGAGGTCCCTTCCGACCCAAATCAGTCTGTGATTCTGATTCTGTGATTATTTTCTGTACAGGTTTCATCATTTTGCAGCCAGCTGCACAGGGCAATGGTGTTTTACATTTCTCCATAGTGCTGGAGCGGTGGCATTTACTTCTGCTTTCTAATTACCTCTTTCTGCTAAGCAGCATTCTCTGAGTCTTAAACGATATAACCTTCACTGAATAAAGAGCTCTCTGAAGCCCAGCTTCTGACTTCTCCCAAAGAGTTCTGCACAATCCCGTTATGCTCAGCCAAAGCATGCAGCACCTAATGCTGCGAGCAGACTTCTGATACTGATCTGCTCCACTGAGTTAAATTTGTGAATAGAAGACTATAAACTTTTAATGGGTGGAAATCAGTCATCTACATATCCTACTTGGTTTTTTTATCTTTTCTCTCACCTAGCAAAGCATCGGACAAGGAAAAAGAATTTTTTTGCTTCAGCTCAGCATGTGGCCAACTTTGAAAAAACAGCCAGAGTTTCCTGTGAGGAAGAGTAAGCAATGTTTCAAACACATATTACGTCAACACCTTGCTCTGTCTCAGCAAACCTGGGCTAAGGCACTCAATGCAAATCATCTCTTGAGCTGCTGAAAGAACTTTAATATGTTGAATACAGCACAGACTTCCTCAGATTTGTAAATACAGATTTGTTATGTTCTGGTTTACTGTGTGTTTCAGAGAGAGTGTGCCCACACGCCTGCCAGATAAATACCACTGCTCCCTCTTGTACACACGCTGAGAGATTAAAATTAATTTGGTTTCATCCATAAGGATCATGGAAGCCTGCATGATTCATTACCCTTTGCACATTCAAATCCTTTTTTTTTTTTTCTTTATGTAGATATATTCATGTATTTATATATAAATAAAATAAGGAGCTCTAAAACCTCAGGGCAGCAGGATCTTTTGCCTACAAAGAGATTTTGCTGCCCCATCTCTTCCCATCAGGTTGAGCATCATAAGGCTCCCGAACAAAAGGAGCTCTTTTGTTCTGACAACACAGCTTGACAAATGCAATCACATCCATGGGAGCGCGTGGGATCCACACAACTCATTGGAAACAATTTGCAGGTCAGAGAGAAGAAGAGCTTTAGGAGCAAGCAGGCAATGTTAGGAGAAGAAGGGAGGCTTTGCTGTATATTTTCTTTTGAGCTTCGGCTGGCCCCAACAAAGAGTTAAATCTGGTTTCTAAGCCCCATCCAGACATCCTTTACAGCAGAGCAGGAGAATGTGCTGCATTATAAACAAACTTTCCCTGCAAGCCCCCAGCCCCTGCAGGCTACCCTGTTAATAACAAATAGTCTGTGAACCACGCAGCCCGCTTCCCCGCCGCGCGCTCCCATACGGATTCTCCAGTGTCTAATTAAAGTAGCTGGGCTCCCGCTGCCCTCTTTTCCACTGTGGAGGCATCAATTTGGATGTCATTCTCCTCCACCACATCGCCAATTCTCAGGTATTTTATTTTACAATCCCTGCCCTTCAGCTAACTTTGGTTCTAAGCGGCAAGCAAATTCTAATGCTGTTGAGGGAGCAGAGAGGCAAACAGCCTGTCCAGCCACATGAGCCTCAGATCCTTGGGAAACTGCTCGTAAGTGCAGCTGAGGGATCTGCCATCCTTCAGTAGGCACAGTTGCCTTCCCCAGACCTGCTTACACCCTTCCACAAACCTGCCATCTTCTGCTTTTCAGTGGTCTATGGCCCTACTGCACTTTCAGTGTTTCTCCTGGCTTGCTGGCAGGCAGGGAGCATCTGCTCCCATCTGCCTGTGGGACCAAATTCTGAATGAATAATTTTGGCAAGGGTGTTCTGATGTGGGATAAGCCCTACAGGAACAGATGGAGACATGCTGCCATGTTAATATTGGCCAGCAGTTGGTAAGGTATCATGGGTTGCCTTGAGAAACATATTGATTTACTTTCTTAATCATCTCGTATTTTCTAGTACCTTAAGTCTGAGCTGGAGACACGGCTCAGTGTTAGAATCATAGAATTACAGAATGGTTAGGGTTGGACGTGTTCCCACGTCCCCTCCACTCCATGGATGACAGTATAGCTGAGCATTCTCTAAAGTTTGGATCTGATAGTGACAATAAAGTGTTACTGGTGCTTTTGGGAAATAGTGTGGCTCACACATTTCAGAAGAGTGTAGGCTCGCACCTGAGTTTGTCACCTATAGCTTATGCATGAAACTACATATATGTGCAGAAGTCAACTTAAGGCATTTTCAAATAGAAAAGCTCATCATTTTAGCAACCTCCTCCTGCCAGAAATGCTGTTTCTGTGCCCTACTCATGAGTTAAGGTTTGCAATTCCCAAGAAAGGAGAGCTCCAAAACATTTAAAGACCGTTTCTCAAGTTTTTCCCTCTCTGGCAAATCCTCCACTCCCCACCCCCACTAAGTCTGGAAAGTTTACCTGTAGGTATCTGAATAACCAGAGGAACAAAGCCTACTGCACATACTCATCTTGAAAACTTGCTTCGGTCTAGATGGAGAAACACCACTGCAAGCCTCTGAGTAGCATCCTCTGGCTGTTTCTGGATCAGAGTTATTAATTTATGACCTAGGGTCTCAACTTAATGAATTGTTGTGTTACAGTTAAAAGGGTATTTTGCGATGGGCATAACTCCACGTCTCAGAATGTTCCTCTCCTGCCAATAAATACGAACTGCTATGTCACTCCAAATAGTGACAGGAGATGATCAAATTGACTTGCTTTGCTCTTTCCCCCGCAGCTGCATGCGATATCCATTCAAAAAGTAAACCAACAAGAGGACAAATGGGTTTGATTGAGTTATCTGTGATTGGAAGGATGTGCCCTCAACCCTATGGCTCGGTGCTGCCTAGCTGCTTTAATTGCAGCCAGTGGAAAAATTCCCTTTGATTTTAATGGGAACGAGCACGACACTCACGCTGTGCACATCTCGTCCTAGGTGCTGTTACACGGTGATTGCAAATCATCTAACATCTGCAAATCTGATATGAGGAAGAGAGACTGCACTAGATAGGACAGGCTTTCATGACACATGTTTACAACACCAAATACAAAGCACCAGGATTATATTTGCAGTCCAGGAGTTTCTGTTAACCTAAGTACGTGACACAAAATCGTTATTTAGAAATCACACAGCAATTTGACACGGGTAGGAGGGGGCCCAGTGTCCACCTAATGATCTCAAACAGCATGAACGAGACCAGATGAATAGGAATTGTTAGCTGATTATTTACACGGCATTTCTCAAAACACCAAGGAACTCTACCAAGTAAACGAAGAGCGCAAACCGTAACACAAGGAAAGGGGACATAATGAGTTTTAAGAAGAAGTTTAAATTATTCACAGAAATCTCAGTCCTGCTGCCTGCAGAGAACACCAATTACTACTGGTTTACATGCACACACTGAAATAAAACATGACTGCCTAAAACTTTGCCATTTTTCTCAGTTAATATCTTTTGCCATAACACCCCAATATGTCCTCAAAATTATATGGGCACACTACATTGCATTGCTGTGCAGGAACTGAGCCTTCGAAAGAGAGATTTGGCTCATCAAATAATCTCAGTACTCAGAAAGAAGAAACAAGTCATGTTGGTGATTTGAAAAAAAAAAAGTTAAAAAATCTTTTTTTTTGCATAGTACCTCCCCAAAAAACGAAACAGAGACATCTGAGATCAAAAAGAGGAACAACATTATCTACCCGTTTTGGACTACAGCCTGCATGTTTATAACACTGTACTGCAAGAAACCTGTTTCCAGCTGTATGCAAGAGCTGTTGTGCCTTGGTGGAAAACTCAAATAAAAAGCCAGTCCCTGGGCCAGGCTGGCAGGGGACTCACAGCAAGGAGAAATGCCATTCTCCAACTCCATGACAAGCAGCATAAGGACATCCACCCAACCCACTGCACCTCGGCTGCCTGACTGGATCTCTATTATCAGCTTCTTGGTGCCCAACCCTCCACAGGCAGAAACACAGGTTGTACTGGGGACACTTCCCCCAAGATAGCTGCAGTGACACCTACCAACTGGGTAGCGTAGCTGTCTTGTCCTTGAAAGCTTCATAGATTCATAGATTTCTAGGTTGGAAAAGACCTTAGAGATCATCGAGTCCAACCGTCCCTAATCCCCATTAAACCATATCCCTAAGTAGATCATCCACCCTATTCTTAAACACATCCAGGGATGGGGACTTCATGGCAGGGGAGATGAAGGCACAGCACCTGTGCCACATGTCAGAGGGAACAACGCTGAGAAGAAAATCCGATCAGCAGTTCAGCACATTGCAGAAGTCAAGGATGGCCTCCGTGTCAGAAAGAGGAGGTGCTCAGCAGTGCCCCAGTGCTCCTACAGAAGGTACTTGGCCCCGAGGTCCAAGCCAGAATCTCAGCAAGAAGAGAAAGAAACAAGCAAAGCTGTGAAAGCTGCCCTCGCCTCGACCAGTTTGCTGGTGCCTCCTAGCAAGGGCTCAGCTAGTAACTGATTTTTTTTTGGTTCGGTAACTGGACTGGGAAACCTTTGGAAATTCTGGTGTGTGCAAGCGCACACAGAAAGATGCTGATCCTAAACAAAATTATTAGTTTTGCACTAACAGTATTTCTCCTTAACAGTTAATGTAAAAAGGAAATACTGTGCTTCGTTCAAAACCTGCTTTGTTGACTTATTAAACTTAAAAATAAATAAATGAAATCTTAAGCTGAAATCAAACTGGTTTGAAACATAACGGCATAACCGTTTGTTTTGAAAATATTCAGATTGTGTAGGGGTTTTTATTCAATTTCTGTTTGCATTTCTGTTTCTGCAGTCCAGAAACCCCATGTTTTCCTAAAAATAAACAACCTACAACTCATTTGGTTGTCTTAGTTCAGCTTCACACTTCATGCAGCACCGAGTACAACGGGCAGGTTGTGGGAGATGTCCCAAAGAACCTGCAAGCTGAAGGGACGTTTTGAGGGCACCTTCAGGCTCCCTCAAGTCAAGACACCCCTCTGTGCCACACAGCTGCCAGTGCCCAACTCCCAGTCCCTTCCTTCATGCTACTTGCACCAATGGCATCACCAACGCAGCATCAGCAATAGCAAAGGAGATGTAACCCAGGCAGCACGGAGATGACTTTTAATTTCAAGTAAAGTTTGGAGCATCTAAATAAAGCTGAGCGTGTGCTTCGTGTTTGCAGCCTTCACACAAGCACCATTCTGATTTCTCACAAATAGCCTAAGCGCTTTCTTTCGCAGAAATGTATCGAAGACTGGAAAACGAGGTGCTAGAACACTGAACTGCCAGAGCCCAAGCAAACAGTATCATTATAGTGTATATAAAAGTCTCCTGGGGGATAGGTTGGGCATAAAAATTCAGCTGGATCATTAGGAGCCGATGATTTAAGTGAGAAAGCAATATAAGTCTCCGAGTTGGCAACAGAAAGACATAAACTGAGTTGGAGGAATTACTTAATGACTAGCAGACCAATGAGGGAGGTATTTCATTGCACTGTAAGATACTCCGCATCATAGGAAAACTGCAATTTATTAAATACGAGTTGTTAGGGGGTTTTCTACCCCTGCAGCTAATGCCTGTCACGTCAGTGACACCGATGCTTTAAAAATCCCAAGACAAACAAGCACGACCAAGAGTCAGAGGAGGCCACTCTGAGTATTGAGTCTTTCTGGTATCGGACAGAGCAGAAGACTTTGGGGCCTCCATATGTTGTGCATAGTTTTGCACATGTGGGAAGCAACCTCCTTGCACTCTACACAGCCTGAGGATGTATAGGATACCAGTCTCAGATGCCAGAAGGTTGCATTCAAGTCCCCAGTCTGCTTGGGATGAAAAATTTGACCTTAACTCGTGCAGATCAGAGTCCAATACCTCATTTGTCTGCATCCCAGGATGCCTGCTCCAACTTCTTGGCGTGGTTTTCCACAAAGTTGTACTGCTTACACAACTCAGGAAGGTGAGCCCTGGGCTGGTGTCACGCAAACGTGCAGTTTGTGCTGTCACACCTCTTCCCCTGGGCGCCAGGAAACAGGAGGTTCCTCCACTCTGCTTCCTCACCTTCCTCATTCCAATGCACAGAAAAAATTGCCTCTGCTGTAGAGCACTGATGGGAGATGGGAAGAAGATGGATGCTATACCGGCGTGGATGAGCAAGGAGCTCCTGGACCAACTGAAAATGAAGAGGTTAGCCTACAGAGGGTGGAAGCGGAGACAGATAGCCTGGGAGGAATACAGAGAAGCTGTAAGAGTGACCAGGGATCAAGTGAGGAAGGCTAAAGCCCTGAAGGAATTGAATTTGGCAAGGGATATAAAAAGCAACAAGAAATGCTTCTATAGGTATATAGGGGACAAAAGGAAGTCCAAAGAGAATGTAGGCCCCCTCCGGAAGGATACTGGTGCTCTGGTTACCCGGGACATAGAGAAGGCTGAGGTACTCAATGAATTTTTTGCCTCAGTCTTCAATGGTAAAGCCTCTTGTCTTACCACCCAAGCTGTGGAAAGAACTAGCAGGGACTGTGAGGATGAACCACCGCCCACTGTACTTGAAGACCAGGTTCGAGAACATCTGAGGAACTTGAAGGTGCACAAGTCCATGGGACCTGATGAGATCCATCCGCGGGTCCTGAAGGAACTGGCGGATGAAGTTGCCAAGCCACTGGCCATTGTATTTGAGAAGTCGTGGCGGTCTGGCGAGGTCCCCGATGACTGGAAGAGAGGGAACATAACCCCCATTTTTAAAAAGGGGAACAAGGAGGACCCGGGCAACTACAGACCGGTCAGCCTCACCTCTGTGCCTGGCAAGGTCATGGAGCAGATTCTCCTGGGAACCATGCTAAGGCACATGGAGAGCAAGGAGGTGGTGGGTGACAGCCAACATGGCTTCACCAAAGGCAGATCGTGCCTGACCAACTTGGTGGCCTTTTATGATGGGGTGACAGCATCGGTGGACAAGGGTCGACCAATGGATGTCATCTACCTGGACTTGTGCAAAGCTTTTGACACTGTCCCGCACGACATTCTTCTCTCTAAATTAGAGAGTCATGGGTTTGATGGATGGACCACTCGGTGGATAAGGAATTGGCTCAATGGCCGCACTCAGAGAGTAGTGGTCAACGGCTCAATGTCCAAGTGGAGACCGGTCACGAGTGGCGTCCCTCAGGGGTCTGTGTTGGGCCCGGCCCTCTTCAACATCTTTGTCGGTGACGTGGACAGTGGCATGGAGTGCACCCTCAGCAAGTTCGCCGATGACACCAAGCTGTGTGGCGCCGTCGACACGCTGGAAGGGAGGGATGCCATCCAGAGGGATCTCGACAGGCTGGAGAGGTGGGCCCGTACCAACCTCATGAAGTTTAACCAGGCCAAATGCAAGGTCCTACATCTGGGTCGTGGCAATCCCAGGCATAAATACAGACTGGGTGGTGATTGGATCGAGAGCAGCCCTGAGGAGAAGGATTTGGGAGTACTGGTGGATGAGAAGCTCAATATGAGCCGGCAATGTGCTCCTGCGGCCCAGAAGGCCAACCGCGTCCTGGGCTGCATCAAGAGGAGCGTGGCCAGCAGGTCGAGGGAGGTGATTCTCCCCCTCTACTCTGCCCTCGTGAGACCTCACTTGGAGTACTGCGTCCAGTTCTGGAGTCCCCAACATAAGAAGGACATGGACCAGTTGGAGAGGGTCCAGAGGAGGGCCACGAAGATGATAAGAGGGCTGGAGCACCTTTCCTATGAGGACAGGCTGAAAGAGTTGGGGCTGTTCAGCCTGGAGAAGAGGAGGCTCCGGGGTGACCTTATAGCGGTCTTCCAGTACCTCAAGGGGGCCTACAGGAAAGATGGGGAGAGGCTGTTCAGGAGGGCCAGTTATGATAGGACAAGGGGTAATGGTTTTAAAATAGAGGGAGGTAGGTTCAGGTTGGATATTAGGAAAAAATTTTTTACTATGAGAGTGGTAGAACACTGGAACAGGTTGCCCAGAGAGGTGGTGGATGCTCCATCCCTGGAGACGTTCAAGGCCAGGTTGGACAAGGCCCTGAGCAACCTGATCTAGTTGGAGATATCCCTGTTCCTTGCAGGGGGGTTGGACTAGATGACCTTTGAAGGTCCCTTCCAGCCCTAACCATTCTATGATTCTATGATTCTACCTAGTGCATCGCACTTAGTATGTTTAATTAAGACAAAATAATAAAAGCTAGGGTTTTTCTTAGCTGCAGAAACCAGACTCAGCCAGCTCCCACTGGCTTTCAAGGAGAACATAAGCCCAAGTGTCACTACAAGCCTCCAAGAACGCCATCCCAGAAGCAAACAAGTATTGGTATGATGCACAAAAAAAAAAAAAAAATCACATTTTTTTTCCACTTATCGTGTATCTAAGATTGGTAGGAGATGGTAGCATCTTTAGACACTGTCCTTTTTCTCTTTGGCCTAGAGGAGCAAAGTGAAGGACAAAGACCCAGTGGCAGGAGATCCTGAGTGATAAGTGTCCTGGTTTTGACTGGGATAGAGTTCGTGTTCCTTTTCAGCAGCTAGAAGAGCTCTGTGTTTTGGAACCAGTCTGAGAGTTGTTATGAGAAGAATGTTGGTGACGCACCGATGTTTGTAGTTGGTGCAGAGACATCCAGGGCCTTTCAGCTCGCTGTGTTTTTGCCAGGGTGCAGGAGCACAACAGGCTGGGGGAGAGGATGACCAGGACAAAGGGCCCACAACTCTCCTTATGGTCTGAATTTAGACTTAGGATTGAGGGCCAAACTGGCCAATGATATATTTCATATTATGCAACGTCATGCCCAGTACACAGATGAAGGCTGACCAGAAAGAAGCTCTCTTGCTCTTCTGGACACTCTTCTTCTGAGGGCTCTCTTGGTCTCTCAGAGTCATCTCTCTCCCAGACTCCTCGAGCACACTCTCTCTCTTGCTCTTTTGGAGCCTCTCACTCATCCAGGATTGTGCTGTTGGGACTTATCTGGTTTGGGATCATTTGTCGGGATGGGACCGGTGTTGCTCACCGAGTGGTGAGCCGTTATACTGTGCATCACTTGTTTGTATACCACCTGATATATCTATTCATTTATTAGTATTATTATTTTTATATTATTGTAATTATTAAATTGTACTTCTCTCAACCCATGAGTCTCCTTCCCTTTTCCCCTTTAATCCTATTCCCCATGGAATGTGTGACATTTAGTTGCCAGCTGGGTTAAACCAGCAGTGGGGAACTCCCTTGCTGCTCACACCACAGTATGAAAGAAGAAATGGAATTGTGTGGAATTGCCCACAAGAAATGGGATTGTGTTGGGTCATGAGAGCTGTGTTGCCCAATTTGGCAACAAAAGGATCACACTGGAACCCTTGGGTTTAGAGCTTGCTGGAGCTCCACAGAGATTTCTTACTGCCAGTGATGCTGTTACACCCCTCCATGGCCCTTCTTCATCCAGGTCATTCTCTACAGGTACCTCCCTGACTCACAGCAATGGGAGGCACGTTGAGATAGTTGAACATCACCTGGCAGTGTCAGCGGGAAGTTTTAGAAATGGCCAGCACTGGGGCACTGCATCCTGTTGACGGTGGTTTGAATTTCAGAATCAACTTTCCAGTGAGATAAGTGAAAGCAAAATGGGAAAATGGTACTTAGGAAGGAAACCTCAGACACAAGATTGTCAGACTGCAATGAAGCAGAGTACAATCACTTCTGAGCTAAGAGATATTTTTCCCTGTGCACATCAGGGAGGATTATTGGAAGAGAATAAAATGTTCCTAAAAAACTTAATGGAAAAAAAAAAAAACCAAACAATTCTCTCTGCCAAACATACTTGATTCCCACGCTTTCAGCCACGCAAACATTTAATGAGTTCTGCAAAATCTTCATTTCTGTCCCCTTGAGGCTAGCAGATACAGTCTTGGTAACTGAATTATGGTTTAGATTCCCAGAAATCTGTGCTGAAATGGGAAATGAGAGCACTAGAAAGACCAATAACAGGCAGAAGCATACACAGCACAAAATTCATCATCAAAATACTACCAGTAACAAGCATGTGACAAATATAGACCTTGGAAGATTGGATGGGAGCATCTCTATTGCTCATGAGAGGTGTGGCACTGACAAGTCCAAGTGGAAAGGTTCATTCCCAACATAGTCCTTTACATCAAACGTGTGTGGTTTGCTATTTGGGCAGTAGTTGCTCTTCCTAGAAGTAAACTTTCTGATTTGGGAGCTTAAAATGTCTACTCATTAATCACTGTACAGTTTTCATTTTGTGCAGAGGACTGAGATTCTGCTTACCATCATTCAAATCACGGGTGAGCTAATGGGAGCAAAACTGATGGGCATTTGATTTTTCAATAACAGTGAAGATCCTGATACGTACCTACCTTACAAAAAATATCCATCTGGGATGACGTTTCGGGATGTTTGCAGCTCCAAGGGTGGGCGTGCAGCTGTCCATCATGGATTCAGAGGTGCATCCTGCCAGGGAACTTTCCTGTTTGCCACAATGGAAATTGTTATAAATCAAAATATGCCCAGTTAAAATAAAACTACGTATTGAAAATTTTTCTTTTCAATATTCTTAAAGGAGGACAGGGAAAAAAGTGGTATAGGAAAAAAAAATATTTCAGTGAAAAATTTAGAGATTAACACTTATGTTTGTATTCATTCAGAACATTCTAAACTGAAAAATTGTTTTACAACAAACCAGAAAAAAAAAAAATTGCTTTAATTCATTCATACAATTTTGTTTACTGAGGTTGAAATGTCTTCACAAGAATGACTTAGTAATATTTGGAAAAAATCATTCATTTTCTTCCTTAAAAACCTCAGAACAATTAAATATTTTGAAATAAACTTGAAGTTTTTTCAGGTACGTACAATGACAGTAAAATTCCATCTGCAACTGGAAAACATATTTAAGAACTGAAATGTATTTGTTCTTTTACCCAGTGTTATTTGATCTATATTTGGAAAATTAGAATGTCACTGGTGCCTCGGTAAGGCATGTATCCCAAAACTCCCAGTCAGGATCAGGCCATACTATAGCAGGTTGTGATAAAACCCAGAATTGTACATAATTCAAGCACAGATTTTATGATGAGATACTGTTATTTTTTTCCTGCACTGCAAGGTCCACCAGTTTTTTAGGTTTATATAACGAAGAAAAAAACTAAATTAACTCAGTACCCAACTGGAGTCAAAAATCTCTCTACTCAGCAGTTCTTTCCTGTGTATCAGGGTTATTACATTATACAGTAATTACTTCCTAACACAACATTAAATGGGACTTGCTTTCTATCTCTGAAGGATCTAATGGAAATGTCTTAAAAAAATAGGAAAACTCACAACTAAACGACACATCCAGTTATTAAGTTGACACTTCAGGATATTGGGCAACAGTGAAAACAACTAATGCTGTAGGCCTTCCTTGCCATGGTCTGGCTCTGTTCTCATGGTCTGACATTGTCCTCAATTAGAGAATGAACTTGAAAGAAAGGAAAAGCATCACCCCTTCTCTGCCTGCTGGATGCAGCCAACAGGTACCTCGATGTTCCACATCTTGAAAGATTTTTTTACTTTATAACAAAGGCAAATTTGGGCTGGGTTTTCACAAATGTGTATCTACAGATAGATATGGAGGTGTCTTGCATAAAATCTAAGGTAGATTTCGATTAGATCTAAGGAAGAAATTTTTCACTCAGAGGGTGGTGAGGCACTGGCACAGGTTGCCCAGAGAAGTTGTGGCTGCCCCATCCCTGGAAGTGTTCAAGGCCAGGTTGGATGAGGCTTTGGGCAACCTGGTGTAGTGGAGGGTGTCCCTGCCCATGGCAGGGGGGTTGGAACTAGATGGTCTTTGAGGTCCCTTCCAACCCAAACCATTCTATGATTCTATGAAAACTATTTAATCTACTCCAGACAGAGAACATTGCTGCCTGGCAGGCTGTGATACAAGAGTGAGCTCCATCACTGCTACGGTACAAAGTGCCTGGTGTAATTCATCTCTGGCTGACCTAAGAAGAGTTAGTCCCAGGATAGAAAAGGTCTTGCTGCCTTCCTGCTGCTCTGTGCTATATTATTTAGCATATTATACTGGGAAACTTTCAACTGGCTTTCACCATTCTCCTTTGGTGTTTGACAGTTTATTCTTCAATATTCTTCTTTCCTGCCTCTGTTTGACCTAGACTTTTATCTTCCCCTGGTTTTGTGTCTTGTGTTTTTTTTTTCCTTAGTTTGGTTTTGGTTGTGGGTTTTTTTTGTTTTTTTTGTTTTGTTTTTTTTTTGATGGGAGGGAACTGGTATTCTCATTTTCTTTTACTTTAGAAAAACTGAGGAGAAAAATCAAAACATTATTAGTGTAGTCAATTCCTTCAGTGTAGCTATTACAGCTATCAAATATTTGCAATTCTGATAACAAATTGATTGTTTTTGCTGCAAGGAAAGATCAGGCCTTGCTGGAGTGAGATTGCTGTTCCTCCTGCTGCTGCTATATATTGATGCAGTGCTACTAGTGATTTTTATTAACGAGGAGAAAAAATGGGCTTGGAGATTTCCAAGTGATCAAACTGAAAGAAACACATGCAGAAACATTTTTACTATAATAGCATCTAGAGATCTCAGTACAAATGAGAGTGTCATTATTCCAGAGGTTTGCTAACAGAGGGAGAGAGCACTCCAGATCCAAGAAGTCAACAGGCCAAACAGAGGACACAGAAAGGGGGAGAAAAAGAGGTAGACATGCATATGCTTGTGCCACAGAGCCACAGTGTGGTGGGCACTGCTGCTCTACAAATATGGATGACTGTTTCCAAAGCTCCTTCAGAGTTGGGAGTCTGTCTCCTGCGTGCAAGATGACAGGAGCTATCATCTCACTGAAAAGCAATACCTTTCGCAGCACAGTAAATGCAAACAATGAGGACAAGGAGGAGGAAATTCAAGCAGCTTTGTCCTCCTCTCAAAGCTAGCCTAGAGGAAGGAGAGACCTCCAGTGTCAGCAAACAGCCCTCACGGTGAGACCGATGGTGGCCGATGCTCTAGGAACAGGGATTCCCCAGAGCACTGTTCCTTTGACAGCACAGGGACTTGAGGGACAATCCTTGGAGATGGCGTGCACAGTAGATTCCTGGACCTACCCGAAAACCTTAGTGATCCCTTGGCCTTTTAACATAGACAGCATAAAGCAGCCAGCTCATGGACAAGAGATCCAAGCAGTTACCGGGGTGCAATTCCACCTGTGTTAACCCAAAAGCCACTGAACCATTAGTTGGACTCAGAAACAGTGCTCACCATAGAATCATAGAATCGTCTGGTTGGAAGAGACCTTCAAGATCATCAAGTCCAGCCACTAGGTGTTGTTCACCTACGTTATTTTGTAATGCATGCAGCATGTGAACTTGAAATGACAGCACAGATTGCTTTCCTATTTCAGTCTGTGAAACATATTCCATTATGGACTCATGCTTTCACCATAATTTTAATCCAGGACAATCACTTTGCAACCGAGGAAAAAACAAAAACAAAACGGAAAAACCCCACTGTATCCACAAAACAAAAATCTTGAGCCGCCTGTGTGCTGTGCCTAAGCCTGCCATGATGTCTGCCTTCCTCTACTGATGGCAGAGATCTGTGACCAAACCCAAAAGGATACACGCCATCCCCAGCTTCCTGCCACCTTCCATTATCACATCACTTCACTCTCGGTCCAAATGCTCCTCATATTCTTGCACAAATCATAATCCATTTGCCCTGCTGGAGCTTAAACATGCAATGCTGGCAGAAGTAAGAGAAAAAATAACTCGAGCTGTGTGACAGAAAGCATCGTAACCACAACTGATGTGTAAAGAGGCCATCCCATGTTCTCCCATTCACACTTACCACAAGTTTGTCATACTTGTCAGTCTTGGTTTGATTAAAACAGCTTTCAGGCCCATTTGTAAAGGAATCCTTCAAACACACAAATATCTCGCTGGTGCCAGTAGCCCAGATAAGCACTTTTCCTCTGTGGAATTCTTTGTAAGCTCTGAAATGGTAACACAGACAAAAAACACAAGACAGCTCTTTATCAAGTTGTGTTGGGACTAAACAAAGGATCAGAAAGATTAATAATGCTTTAGAGAGTTAATGGAAAAACAGAATACGAAGTACCCCATCGGGGAAGATTAACTGGGTTATATCCAGATTATACAGCTGATTGCTGGGGAGAAATGAATTGTGCTGACACAGAGATTCATAGAATGGTTTGGGTTGGAAGGGACCTCAAAGATGGTCCAAATCCCCTGTCACGGGCAGGGACACCTTCCACTACACCAGGTTGCCCAAAGCCTCATCCAACCTGGCCTGGAACACTTCCAGGGATGGGGCAGCCACAACTTCTCTGGACAACCTGTGCCAGTGCCTCACCACCCTCAGAGTGAAAAATTGGCCTAGATATTCACACATCCATAAATCTGCCCAGAAGTTCTGAAACCACCAGATAGAGTGAACATCACATTCCAAACACTTCTACATTTTCTATTAACTCTGCTGCTAGGCATTTCATAAATACATGAGAAAGAGAAAAGGCTTATTTGATACACAGAAATTCTGAGCACCCTCAAACTTTCAACCCAAAGCATGTCATCGATGCAGACATACCAATCATCTCCGCAGCAACAAAACAATCTGCAAAGATCTTGGGAAGGAAATTTGAAAACACTAGGGATATTTTTTTTCTCAGTTTCACTAAGCCTTCAGGTTACTGACAAAATTTAATCACTGAGATTAGGTGTTACAGCTAATTTGGAGAACACAATCATATTATTCTGTCACAAGCATGGGTTCTTATCAGTGGCCAGAGGACTCACAGTGAAGGAACCGTGCTTTGCTGGAGTTACACGGGAGTTGGGAAGTGCCAACAGAGACTCTGTTTCAGACTTCAGCAGACTAGAGCAGAAGACAGACACAGCACCACCTCCAGTGCAAGTCTGTCATCCCACCAGTGAATCTGCTAGTGTAACTTCAACTGGTCCACAATCATGGCTGCTAATTATCTGGAAATTGTTGTGGTTTTTTTTTTCCTCAAAATACTGTTTCACTCTCATTAACTCAAAGCCTAAAATTAAAAAAAAAAAAAAAACAAAGAGTGAAGTAGAAACTCCCTAGGATCTTGCAATTGATTAGCAAAATGGATTTTCCTGTTCCCACTAATTCCAATCAAAAAACAAACACCAGGACTTTCCACTGAGAAGCTAACAGAACATTGGATAAAGAGGAAGGTGTCTGCAAATTCTTCCTGGTATTTATCATTGTCCAGACAAGGATTTTTTGCTAAAAGTCCAAGATCCTCGATCAATTGCTTTTGATTCACCAACATTTCAGTGACTTCCAGACATTTCAAATCTAAGAAATCAACACTTTGCAATAAAACTTAACTTTGCTGGAGAAATTCTGGCTTCCCAGAATCACAGAGATTTTTTTGAAAAAATGTTGTGAAATGGCTCTTCGATGCTGGTCGAAGAAAATTGATCAGTGGCTATCTCTTACTGAGACTACTAACGGAAATACTACCAAAATCCATCCCAACAGCTGCAGCCACAGCAAAGAGACCAAGAACTGAATAACCAGCACACGAGCTTCGCCATCTGTCTTTCGCAGATCACTGCAGAGCACAGCAGTTGTGTTGTCCTAACTTGCACAATCCACCTTCTAGGTGCTGTTTGTACGAAAGCAGGGCTTGAGCCTGTAGGATTTTTGTTCCACAGTTTCCTCTGGGAAGAGCAAATTGTTTGACAATCATAGAATCATAGAATCATAGAATGGTTTGGGTTGGAAGGGACCTCAAGGATCGTCTAGTTCCAACTCCCCTGCCATGGGCAGGGACACCCTCCGCTACACCAGGTTGCCCAAAGCCTCATCCAACCTGGCCTTGAACACTGCCAGGGATGGGGCATCCACAGCTTCTCTGGGCAACCTGTGCCAGTGCCTCACCACCCTCTGAGTGAAAAATTTCTTCCTTATATCCAATCTAAATCTGCCCTCTTTCAGTTTAAAGCCATTGTCCCTTGTCCTGTCACTACACGCCCTTGTAAAAAGCCCCTCTCCAGCTTTCCTGTAGGCCCTTTAGGTACTGGAAGGCTGCAATAAGACCACCCCGGAGCCTTCTCTTCTCCAGGCTGAACAGCCCCAACTCTCTCAGCCTGTCTCCATAGCAGAGGTGCTCCAGCCCTCGGATCATCTTCGTGGCCTCCTCTGGCCCCGCTCCAGCAGCTCCATGTCCTTCTTGTGCTGGGGACTCCAGAGCTGAACGCAGTATTCCAGGTGGGAATGCTGTAAAGTTAACAGTTGCGAGCTGTGCATTAATTTTATGTCTGTCATCTACACTCCACTCCTCTCAATTAAGAAAATTACTGACCTTGATAATTAAAATAAGTTCTTGAGGGTAACCTGGCTCAAGCAGTGATCTCAAACAGTCAGCCTTGGCAAGATGTGCTTCATACGTACACAGGGACTACAGAAGTAGAAAATTAATGACATAAAAGCCCAAGTTGTCCCTTTTAAGCAGCATTCCAAAATAGCACTGTGACATGCCTCAGAGATGTAGTGATTAGATTATCACTAGAGAATATGGTATTAGTTTGAGGAGTTTTGCAGACATTATTATTTCTTTTATGACAGCAGTTAAAGAGCCCAAATAATGCACTGTGAGACTTGAGATGGTGATTATACAGAGAGAAGGAAAAAGAAAAATCCTCCCCTAGGGAGTTTACATTCTAAATGATACTCAGGTACACTAATTATTAGGTTGCCTGACATTTAATCAATCGCTGAACAATTTAAATGCTTGACAGAAATGAAATATCTGTCTTTGATTTATGTATGATCAGGTTTCTAGCAGCAAAAACTTAAAACCCTATAAACCAATTATTATTCCCATTACCTCATCCTGAGTGACTCTCTGGGATGATAAAGCCCATCTTATTTGGACTTATTGCTGAGAAATAGACTTCTAAGGCATAAAGTTCTCCAGATGGATGCTTTTGGGGAATTAGTTGAATAAGAGAGATTTAATCCATCCAGAAGTCAGTATACCTAAACACATGATGAACATAAAAAACTCCTTGCTAATCCAAAGTGACAGGTACTAATAGGGTACTTAGTGGATTAATAGGTAGCATGCTATGTTGCTAGGACCGTGCTGTTTATTTCAATCGTGTGCTTGAACGGATGCAGAAAATAAACTCAGTCCCTTAAGCACATTTAATTCAAGTGGACAAAAAATGCATGATTGTACATCTAAGCAGGCGATTGAACCTGTAAGTTTATCTTTAAGATGCCACATTCCTTCAAGCTCTTGGGGGAAAAAAAAAAAAAAAAAAGTCATAAACCAATTTTGGAAGAACTTTCAAATGGCTACATGTGGGGGTTTTGCTGGTTTTCATTGAGCTACCCTTTTGGCAAAGTGAATTTCTCAGCTTTATAGAACTGTCTCCCCAGGTCTTAATTAATACCACGCACAGGTGGCATGCAGGATAACCACCGTAAATCACAGAAAGGGTTATGAGTCTCTGCAGAGCTGTTATTAAAGATAGTCACATCATAAAACAATAGGCTAGAAGGATGAAACCGTCACGCACGACCCGCTGCAGTTGCAATCTTTCCTTCTATAGAAGGAGTCAAACATATTTAGCCAGAGGCCCAATCCACTGAGAAAAAATGGGAAGACAGGCAAAAACACATGAAAATACTCTGTTCTCACTAACACCTTCTGTGCTGCAAACAGCATGCTTGATGGACAGATGATATCCCTCATATTCCTAGCTTATTTTTGCAATTGCTGTTCTGATCTTCCACATTTAAAGGACTAAATCAGGTTTTCCATGTTGTTGGAAGAAGGATCGACAGGAAGATGCTCAGCGCATCTCAGTGTGCTCTTGGGAAGCTGCAAGGATCAGGCTCTCCAGGCTGCCTTGCTCCCTGACCAGCTCTACAAGTCTTTGGGAAAAAAGGCAACAAATAACATCACCTTAATTTCTTCTAAGTACCATTTCAGATTTTCTGTTCTCAAAGGATATTTTTCATTCTGCTAAGAAACTTTGTCCTTGAAATCAAGCTAACAGACTTTCCATGCAGTGGGAATTCCTGTTTCACCACACTCTGCGCAGAAGACTTCAACAAAGAAATGCCAGTGATGATATTAACAACAACAACGACGACCAAAAATCTCTGCCCTCACAAGCTGTCATTGTAAGCAGAAACAACATTCATAGCAATACACCAAAAATTCATCTACCTCGATTTTCTGTATCCAGCAGGGGTGAGCAGAAGATGCACAGGAGGGAACTAGCAAGAGCACAAGCATACAGTGGTCCTTTTACAAGTTACCTTTCCACATTCTAGGAATCAGCTGATTATGGACTTGTCATCCAGAGCTGTACCTATGTCTACAAGTGCTCCATAGATTCTTGTATCATGAATTTCAAAATCTTTCAAATTCAAAATCTTTTAATTTGCACTGAAGAAACAGAAATGGAAGAAGTAAAGGCCACAGCTACATTTGGATTGCTTCTACTTCTTTAATTCTGTACTTATCGCAACCTCTTGTGCAACCACTGTACGCTGTTAACGGTACCTTTCTAAACCATAGAATCACTTAGGTTGGAAAAGGCCAAATGAATACACCGAGGTGGCGCTCACAAAGTCTTCTGGAGTGGCACAATTTGATACAACTACACGAGATGCTTCCTAAACACATACAAGGTATATTTGATTTGCCAGGGGTCATGTTGGAGATTTACGGTAGGTTAAGGAATGAAACATTTTTGCTTAAGTATTAGCATGCTGCATTAACTGCCAAGTCTCCTTTTCACCTGTAATTGAAAAGTGAGGCACAGCACCATAAACAAAACCAGCAGAACACGATCACACCGTCACAAAAAAGAGCATAAGATGAAATCCTCTCGAATTCTGTCAACAGAGGCAAAACAACAGTAAGCAAACGAGAAAGCAAGGAACCCTGAAGGAGTCAGGTATGCTGCTTTCCTGGGCTTGAATTCTTCTGGACAGTTTTTTGGTTGATTTTAAACTAGACACCGCATACACTAAGAAAAATTCTGAATATCTGCCAACTTCATAATATGGGAGCAAACAATACTCTTTGCTTACATTGAGAAAACTGAGAAGGTAAATAAACGGGCAGAAAAGGTGTTAAGACAATGTCATCGAAGTTCAGGTATGAGCATGAAGAAAGAAAGCTCACTTCCTAGATGAGAAACAACAAAAAAAAGGAATTTCTCACTATACAGAGACATCATGATGGAAAGATATTCTAAAACACATCTGAGTGTTCTGTCAGCAGATGTTAGCGTATCAGAAAACAAAAGCAAAGGTTTTCAGGAAAACTTTTTTATCAGCTGGTCATATGGCTGATAGGAAGGATCAAAATTGCTAGTAAAAGGAAAAATAAACTGTCAAAATCAGAAAACGTTGAGAGAAAACTGTCTATGATTTCATGTTTTTAAGAGATACGCATTTTAATCATAACTCCAGAAAGAAAACCAAATTTCAGCAATTTGTATACTGAGATTTTGGAGCAGAAACAAACACACGCACGTAAGTCTGAGCAGGTTTTAGCAGAACTGCACTCAGGTATTTGTAATCAAAGGACTCAGGACTCGGCAAGCAAACTCCTGGATGCAAAAATCCTTCCTCTGCAATAGATTTCAGTCTTCCTGTGCCTTGAGGGTTTCTCTCTACAGTGAAGACAGGGATCATCCAACCCAGTGCTCAATGTCTAAAAGCTGAGTTGTTGAAAGGTATCTTTTCTTGACTTGAAGGCTAAATAAGGCTGTTTTTTTCAAGAAGTTTTGCCATTTTGTCAGTAAAACAAGAGCCTGTAAACCAAAAAGTAAATGGTTTACAGAGTGTATTAACTGGAAGTTTCCAGGTAAAACTATAACAAATTCCAACCATACACTTGAAAATATATAGTTTTGTGCTGCCCCATATTCTGGTGCAAACCATCGTATTAATTGAACACAAAAATCTAATTCTGTAATTCCTGGCCAATAAAGAAACCTGTCATATCCCAGCAACATTTTTCAGAGAAAATCCTCCACAGTATTAGTCAGGAATCCACTTCTTGTTATTCAGAGACCAGGTGACAGTTCTTAACAATATTCCCGAAGCACACATTGCAACCATCAGCAAGTAAAACTACATTTTGGAAGTTCCTGACTGGTCACATCACAGAAACACTGCACCCACCCAGCTGGTTTCTCCAGGTGCAGGCAGGCAGACGGGATGGGGGCAAAGACAGCCCGACAAACAGAAAGGTTTGGATAAAACAGGAGAGTGCTACTTGTTTTTACGATACATAAAACAAGGGCAAGTTTTGCAAAAAAATTGAGGCAGCCTGTTTCTTGAATCACACCTTCTAGAGTCCAAAATGTGAACAGCCCTACTCCGCTGCCAATCCACCTACGGGCACTCATCAAGAAAGACTTGGAAGGAAAAAAGGCTGTTGTTTGAACAGGCACCTATTTATGCAAATCTGATCTTACTGCAGCTGTTTTGCAAGACTTTTCCTAATTTTAACCCTTGCTCCCTAAAGGATCTGATAAGTGAAAAGATATTCCTTCGCCTGCCTCGCTGATACACCATCTTTTATTCATATAAATGCACAAGAAACAACCACATGCCCTTCGCTAGAAGATCAAACTCATCCTCCCCCTCCAAAAGCTGTTTGGAGAAGGGATGTAGCATCAGTTGTACCATCAGACAGTCTCAGGAAGGAAATCGGCAGGTACAGCTGTTCCTCAGTGATAATCTACTTGCACAGAGATTACACTCTAATTAGGAAGAGCTGAATAGGTTTCGAAAGAAACTTTGTCCAAACTGCCAATTAAACGCAGCCTGAGTTTATTATGATTTTCACAAAACTAGGGCAAATTGGTTTCATCGGCTTTGTTCATTCTCACAGTCCTTTTTCTGGCTTGAGTTCTGGCCAGGAATGAGAAACAAAAGCAGCAAAAATGCCATAAAGGGGCAAAAATGCTGTTCTTGTTGAATTTATAATACACAAGTGTTCATTATCTCAGTCACTCTCATTCTCTGGATGAAGAGTCTCTACCAGGCCATACCGACCTCCTCTCTTATTCTAATTTCTCTAAATTTAGGGAAAGCTCTGGGATACAGCACCAAACTATGGCTCCAAGGTTCCCCCCAAGAGGTTTCAAATGCAGGGACAAGGAAGAAAAATGTTCTAGTACTTCCCGATTGCTTTTTAAAGCGATTTAAAACGTATCTATTACTGATTCCCACAGAGAAGAGAAAAGCACTGGAGCTACAACCCTACTTTGCCCTCTTTTGGTAAGAGAAGAGCTGTTCCAAGAGTGATTGGATACACTTCACCGTAAGGGGGTAAGGCAATGCTGACACCTCTCCTACGTACAAGAGTAGAGCAACAGTCTGCTTAGAAAGCTGGAAACCCAACGCATCTTCACATTGCAAGGCTGGAGGGATCGTGAGTCCCTGAGATCTGCCACCCTGAGTAACAAAATGGCATAACTTGTTAGTGAACCAAGAAATATGTCGTCATAAAAATAAACCTGACCTTAATTTGAGATGTTTTTGCAATGGAGAATCTTTTAGCATCCTTCCATAAGTACTTAAAGGGCCTACAGGAAAGCTGGAGAGGGACTTTTTCCAAGGGCGTGTAGTGATAGGACAAGGGGCAATGGCTTTAAACTGAAAGAGGGGAGATTTAGATTAGATACAAGGAAGAAATTTTTCACTGTGAGGGTGGTGAGGCACTGGAACAGGTTGCCCAGAGAAGCTGTGGCTGCCCCATCCCTGGAAGTGTTCAAGCCAGGTTGGACGAGGCTTTGGGCAACCTGGTGTAGTGGAGGGTGTCCCTGCCCATGGCAGGGGGGCTGGAACTGGATGATCTTTGAGGTCCCTTCCAACTCTAACCGCTCCATGATTCTATAAGTCCTTCTGTTGCTAAACATCCTCACTCCTCAAACTTGCTCCCTTCACCTAACCTGGTTTTCTCCAACACAAACTCCTTGTCTCTCCCTGGATACTGGCAGGCTTGTGCCTTGACAGAGTTTCCATGTTTCATCTCCACAGTACAATTCCAGTTGGCAATGCTTTCAGGGCCACCAGCTAGCCACGACTGCAGCTCTGCCAGCTGAACACCACACATTCTCTTCTGCTCTGTCTAGAAAAGCTGGCAATGGACCAGAAACCGGATTGACACAAAACCCACCGAATTCCAGCATATGGAAATGGCAAACATTAATTAGATGGCAATGGCTTAAATATTCCTTTTACCAGACTGTAAATTTGTTTATCATTTGATTTATAACAGACAATTTGTTGAGGAAAAAATCAATTGCTGAGCGTTCAATGAATCTTGGATGGTCGATTGTGATTATCTGTTGTTTCCCTTGAATTGTCTTCAAAATTAAATATCTCCAATAAAATATCTCTTTCTTTTAAAAAAAACCCACCCAAATAACATCCAAAAACTTGTAGAATCTCTGGATGTTTTCTTTAATGGAATCTACTTGTTTATTCGTTTGCAGTGAAATCTTGTTTCCCAGTTTAGACGTTTCATGTGTGGAAGAAATAAAAAAAAATACCTCCCAAAAGAAACAAACAAAAAAGATAATCATCATCATTCTGTGTATGTAGTGAACGATTGGTGTCATGAATTAAGTCCCTAAACATGTTTCCTGTGCTTAAGTCCTGAATTTGTCAGGATTTGTCAAGAAGTGAAACACATTTATAGATCTCTGAAGAGTTCTAGGTTCATCCTCAGAAAATCAGATATGTCCCGCTGGCTAAAAAACAGGATTTTTTTTTGTTTGTTTCATGAAACATTTCGCATTCCTAACACTAGCCTGGTGTAGACTCTCTGCAAGTCAAACAGCAACATTGTGAATTTCAATAGTCCTTGAAGTGATTATTCTCTTTTTTTTTTTAATTTATTTTTTAATTGCCATTCCACAGCCGGAAATCTTACCAAGGTCATCTTGGTTAAATTACACGTGTGACGGACAAGAAAAAGAGAAATAGCTAACTACAATAATTCAAGAAAACTGAGTAACAGCTCAATCTACTTGAGACATTTAACGGAGTCAGGGGCTTCAGGATCTCAGAAGGCAGAAAAACAAAACAGTCTGAAGGGAGAGACTCAACACAATAGAAACTGGCAGGTTCGTTATAGAAACTGCTAATTTGGATGCAACAGTGTCAATAAGAATTATACTAATGAAACTATCCTCCAAAACACCCGCCAGTAACTCCAGTAAGGTTTGTATACGATTTTCTAAACTGGCTTAATGTTTGCAGTTTGACTCATTCCAAAGTTCTACATTGTGATAGGACAAGGGGCAATGGCTTTAAACTGAAAGAGGGCAGATTTAGATTAGAGATAAGGAAGAAATTTTTCACTCTGAGGGTGGTGAGGCACTGGCACAGGTTGCCCAGAGAAGTTGTAGATGCCCCATCCCTGGAAGTGTTCAAGGCCAGGTTGGATGAGGCTTTGGGCAACCTGGTGTAGTGGAGGGTGTCCCTGCCCATGGCAGGGGGGTTGGAACTAGATGATCCTTGAGGTCCCTTCCAACCCAAACCATTCTATGATTCTATGATTGTCTTTCTCATGATTCCTTTCTGTAAGAGTACGCCATACAGAGACAGAAGCAGAAAAAGTGCCAAACAATGTAGAGACTAACTGAACTTCTGTTTTTCTGCACTGCGACTATGTGCTTCGAGTGCTGGCACCAAGATGCTTCCAAGCACAAAAGAGGTGTGAACATCCTGCAGAAAACTAACACATTACACCTGTACGGAAAAATACCTGGGGCTTTCCTTTATTTTAAACTGTACACAAAACAGCACTGTTCATTAAAAAGCAAGTTCTTAAAAGCTGAAAGCTTGAAGGGCACAGAGAGCAAAAATGATGTGCCCTCTTAGCACAGCTGCTGAGTGGCAGGTGTGGAGCCGTGTAACGTGCACGTGGTAACAGCATTTGTGTCTCAGAGGAGAGAGATCCAATTTGGGCTCGGGACAGCCCTGAACCTCACCGCGGGATTGTGTGAGACACTCAGGATGCATGTGCCTCTCCCCTTGAGCACCCCCTGAAGCCAGGGCAAGTCTTTGCTCTTAATTCAAAGGGAGAGTGGATAAAGCCGTGGGGCACATCTATTCACAAACAGTAATAGGACTTCGGTAGTAAGAACAGAGCTTGAAAGCTCTTTTCTGATGGATAAAAGAATTTGGGGCATTTGATAGTACAAATGCTACCCCACGGTTTTATACTATATCTCACTTTCCGCCAGGACTACCATGCAGTGATTATTACGAGGAAAATAAAGTCCCATCACCACCATGGAATGGTTTCCAAGCGGCTGTTACAACGACTCTTCCACTGACAAGAGAATCAGGAAAATGGTGAATCATTTCTTGAAACTCAAATGCTGTGTATCAGACAGGAACATGTGAAAAATACATGTATCACTGCTGTGAGGTGTCCTTTGCTGTATTCCACGGTTTGGAAAAGAGCTAGTTTCATCCTGATCTAACTTCTTGCTGCTCCATTCAGGTTGAGCAGAAGTCAAGATAGGTTCAAGCCTATCTTTGAATTAAGAGCAAAGACTTGCCTGTCTGGCAAGTCCTACTGCTCCAGCAGAAGTGTGCCTTGCTCACAACGTGCCTTCAGTTTGTGTATCTTCCTCGTTCATCTTATTCTCTACTATTTTGACCCTTCCTGCTCTCTGGGGACACTCAATTACTTCCAAGAGAAAACAAGTTTCCGTGAGAAAAGCAGCAGCATCTCTGGGTTTCTAGGTCCCTGACAAAGAATTTAAACCTACCTGAATCAGATGTCCAGTGAATTTTGTAACAAATTGAGCGGAATTGTTCACGTTCATTCCTGCTGAAATAGGGGTCCCATTTAAGAATGGGATCTGCCTGATCTTTGCATCATGAAGGTTGCTTGGAAGAAGCCTCCCTTGCACTTCTCACTGCAAATCAAGGTTTGATTTCCTTCCCTCCCCCAGGTTTTTTATTTCCCTCTTAAAGTTACTTACGATCGAAACAATAAACAAGCAAAACTCCGTTACTTTGGTCTCACTCAAAAAAAAAGAAGGAAGAAGAAAGGGAATGGGAAGCTCACTTCTTTGGCGAGACTGAACACATTTTAACTCTAATTTCTCAAAAGTAACCAACAGCAAAGAACATGTTTTCATTGACATTTGGAAAATAACAGTATTCAACTTCACAAACTAACCGGTTTTGCAGCCTACTATTTAAAGCCTGTGAAGCCAGTGGGATCTAGTTGGATTACTGGAAGATGTTCAAACCTCACATGAGATTAGTTTTCCTTGTTTTGCAGTTCCATAAACACACAGGCAGAGCCTTCTCTGATCCATGGAGCAGGCACGGTGTCAGTCTCTTCTCCAAAGTAACACGCGATAGGACAAGAGGAAATGGCCTCGAGTTGCACCAGGGTAAGTTTAGATTGGATATTAGGAAAAATTTCTTCACTGAAAGGGTTATCAAGCATTGGAAACAGCTATCCAGGGAAGTGGTTGAGTCACCATCCCTGAAGATATTTAAAAGACGTGTAGACGTAGCATGTAGGAACATGATTTAGTGGTGGACTTGTCAGTGTTAGGTTTACGGACTTGATGACCTTAAGGGTCTTTTCCACCCTAAACGATTTTATGATTCTATGACAAGAGAATAAGCCAACTGCTTGACAACCCTTTTGCACTTCTTTCCACGAGCTCTTTCACAGCTCAGACATCCTCCTGCAGGAGCTCTGCTAGTCAAAGGCAGTTTTTCAGATGGGGAGCACCATGAGGATGACATGACTCATCATGCTGTCCATAGACATGACCAGCACACTATCTCAGGCTGACTTCTCCCTGTGAAGCTCAGCTCCAGCCTCCTAAGGCCTACTGGGAGGTCTTCCATCCAGGATTTGGCACTGTCTCTGTTGTGGAAGCCAGAACTCAGTGGTAGTATCTACGCCACTGAAGGGAAGAAAGAGAGCCCAAGCATAGACACATATCGAAATGTTGCAGCTATTGGAATGGTTTGGGCATGGATTTGACTGGGCCAGTAAGGACTATCCCAAATAGTATTCAGACACAAATATGGCATTATCAGGACCTGCTCCCATTTGGTAGATTAGATGAGACCATCAAAATTGCAGAGAGGAGGATTTAGCAAACTGATTGTGAACTGAGCCGTGCTGCTCTGCTTTGCCCTTATGGCTAAGGAATATGCTCTGGCCTGGTTCATTTGATGGCAGCGACGGCAAACTGGCATAGCCAGCTGTTGCAAGTTTTAACCCCTCAGCTCTAGGTCTGAGCAAAACCCATGCAATATGCCTGAAGTTAGCCCTGCTGCAGCTGCAACTCACAATTCTGCACCATTAGCAGCCCTTGCTGGTGCCAGGCTGGACCTAGACACCTACAGATGTTGCCATAAAACGAAGTTTGTGGCATTTCCCCATGACCTGCGACAGACTGAGAAGACTGCACCCCCCCCAGCTTCCTCATGCATTGGATCTTCGTTCAGATTTGGGCAGCGATCTGGGGGAAGCTGTGTCCTGTCCTCACTGTCATATGATAATCAGCAGCCAGCTGCAACCCAGAAGCCTCCCAACCATGGTAGAAACAACGTCTCAGGCATTTCCTGAGGCAACTGGGAGGTCCACGAAGCACGCTGAGACATTTCACTGCCTCTTCACGTGGGCTCGAACTCTGCAATCTCAGCTCTGCAGCCTGCTCTAACCCATCTCCTCACCTTGCAGGTACAATACTCTTGACCAGCACACTCCGCCGCAGGAACAGCAGGGTCTACGATCATTTCTGACCCATGCTCATTTTTCTTCACGGAGATGCTGGAGCATAAACATCATTCAACAAGAGCAGCCTTTTCTTTCCTTTCCACAGAGGCATTTAGCTAGGTTTGGCAGAAGGAGGTAAGCCTCTGGGAAGACATTATCCTGACAGCAAACACTGGTGACCGGCTTTGTGTGTATGAATGTGTGTGTTTGGCAGGCTCTAGATGCTAAATAAATATGGGTTATTAATAAAGAGCTAGCTGAAGATGGAAAATAATATTGACTGCTTCGTCTTCCCAGAGCTGTTTCAGGATCTTAGGGGGGGAATAAAGAACAAGAACAATGGAAAATGGAGAGCCATAGGGGAAGGACTAGGGGGGAAGGGAAGCCAATAAAGAAGAAAACAGCAGCAAGGAGGAGGCAGTAAATTTGGTTGGCTGTAAAAGAGGCTCAGGCAAACAAAGGGTAACAAAATAATGCTGGTATCAAGAAGTGTCAACCACCCCTTGCCTCACTGAGATTCAAACAGAGATGTGAAAATGTATTACCTTGGCCAAGAACACTTGGGAGACACTGAGAAGGAACGAGAGACAAGCAAAGAATCTGAAAGGGAAGACAGAAAAGGCAAGAAAACCAGGCATAATATGTGCCAAGAGAAAGAGCCTCCGTACCACAGAGGGGCTTTAAAGTGCCGCGGGACTCTACAGGAGTGACCAAGACGGGCTCTGCTCCTGCCTTCACACACATTGACATCCTATCCAGCACAGCCATGGTTTTCACCTGTTCTTCTGTGCCTCAAGTCAAAGCCTGTGCTTAAGAGACAAGTGTGAGCCTTTTCATAGAATCATAGAATGGTTTGGGTTGGAAGGAACCTCAAAGATCATCTAGTTCCAACCCCCCTGCCATGGGCAGGGACACCCTCCACTACACCAGGTTGCCCAAAGCCTCATCCAACCTGGCCTTGAACACTTCCAGGGATGGGGCAGCTACAGGTTCTCTGGGCAACCTGTGCCAGTGCCTCACCACCCTCACAGTGAAAAATTTCTTCCTTATATCTAATCTAAATCTCCCCTCTTTCAGTTTAAAACCATTGCCCCTTGTCCTGTCACTACATGCCCTTGGAAAAAGTCCCTCTCCAGCTTTCCTGTAGCCCCTTTAGGCACTGGAAGGCTGCAATAAGATCACCCCGGAGCCTTCTCTTCTCCAGGCTGAACAGCCCCAACTCTCTCAGCCTGTCTCCATAGCAGAGGTGCTCCAGCCCTCGGATCATCTTCGTGGCCTCCTCTGGCCCCACTCCAGCAGCTCCATGTCCTTCTTGTGCTGGGGACCCCAGAGCTGAACGCAGTATTCCAGATGAGGTCTCAAAACCCAGGTGGGGTTTTCCTTTCACCTTGCCGTTTTCACAGCCCTTGCGAACTCCCACACCTTGGGACCACATTTTGTCCCCTCCCTTCTAGGAACTAACCACACGCAGTACTTCTGTGGCACTGCTCTACCGTCAAACAGTGACACTTGGACAACCTAACCTTGCAAACGCCTTAGCAAAGCACTTAGTACCACAACAATCTTTAAACTGAGATTACATGTCATGTAGCCTAACAAGTCCTCATGTTTTTACATCTCCCAGTTAACAGAGGGGCTACTTTTCTTGATCAAATGGCAAACTGCTACATCTATCTTTACATACTCGTAATTCATTAATTTTTGCCAAGCAACAAAGCATCTCCTTAAATTAGGTCTTCTGGGACCAGTTCTCTTCTACTCGTGCTACAACAGTCCTAAAGCAGTTAATAAAGTTAATAAAGGCTACAGCTTAGAGTTAGTGTCATAGTTTTGACCATGGCTACAGAGTCCTTCAAATCTGGTCACCTGGTCTAAATGGCCTCAGGAAGCTGTCAAATTTTCAGAGACAGCATCCACAGCTTCACTGGTTTCAATGGCAGGCTTGCAGACATAAGAAATTCAGATTTTGGATGATTTAAATTCCTTTTATGTAGAAGTGGAGCTCCTTACCCCTCAGGGCTATTGAAGCCTAAGCTGCAGCTGTTTCTTTAGTTCTGTCCAACGCACACCACCAAACAAAAACTTTTTTGAAAAGCACATCCTCCTTAGGTTTTGACTTAACTCATCCAGGCTTTGATCTATCACCTTTGTTCTCCAAGATGAAACAGAGACCGAAACTGTCTTTCAGGACAACGGCATCAGAAAAAGACCACCTTGTAAAACACACTTACTAGTTCCATACATTTTTTTTAACACATAACGCACACATTACCCAGGTGGGCTTACTGCCTTGTTTTGCAGCAGTCCAGCCATGCTGGATTTTGCAAGCAGTGTATGACACTGTATGTACTTCGTGGGCCTTCAGAAAGTTCTTTACTGAAAACATAGGAATGGGTGCTTATGGTAGGAGTGGAGAAAAATGAGCTGATTTTACAGCATGATGTGACTTCATACATCTTTTGGTAAGTACATCAACTGAAATAAAATATACTGATGAGGCAACCCCTTATTATCCCCTACCAGCTAATTAAGTGGAGGTCATTAGTATTTTCAACTAGTTGTGTATACTCTGTATCACTCAGAAATCAGTCTTAGGCAACAGCTGTTTTGAAGGTGACATCAAATGCCTGAAATCAAGTCATTGCTACGCGCCGTGTGAAGACAACGATGACAATTCTGGTTTGTTTTATTATTAAAAGAAAGAATCTCCAAGAAAAATGCCACTGGAAACTAAAACACTGTTAGAGATGCCTAGCATACAAAAAGTTCTATCCAGTGGATGCTAAATAAGGGGCTCTGCAAAAATAATAGCTGCAGAACTGGTTTCAAATTTTCAGGCAAAACATTTGAAATACCTTTTCTACAAAAAAAAACAAAACTCTTGCTGACAAAGGATCTCTTCTGCAAACTGCACTCACTTCTTTTTCCTGCAAAAAGACAATCACTCTCTTCAGTGGACAAGGGTTCAAAGCCCTTGCAACTGCAAAAAACTTCCTCTGCTGAGCTACATGCTCTCCTGAACCAAGCTCAGACAGAACACATCAAGTGAAGGGCCTGATCCAGGTAGGTGGTCACTCCTGCTGGCAGGATAAAACCTGCTGCAACAAAGAGGTTACTCACATGAGTATAGACTACTCCAGCAATAAAGACCTTGCAAGATAAAGGTTGCAAAGGGAACAACTGTGTGAGATCGCTGTGCACACCACATGCAGCCTTTCTCAATTACTCTCACACCTGAGGACATGCTGCTACCATCACCAAAATCTGTTTTCACTTCAGGAATTTGATGTTACACTCTCCGCTGCCAAACGTTTCCTGCAGCCTAGGAATGGGAAAGGTACCTTCTTTTCTTCTCTTATCCTTTTTTTAAGTTGATCTGGTTACTGGCAAAGGAATGCATATCACACAGAGTGACATGCAAGGAAAAAATAAAGAAGATTCCTGATGAATCCCCTGAAGCACCCTTCTTCCAGGTATTCCACCCTGCTCTTCTAGCCCCAATTTCAGAAACCTTGGAGCAGATGCTGCCTGCAGCGGAGAGCAAACCTTCAGATGATTCATGGCTGAGGATTTCTAGCTGCCACTGCTCGCCACCATATTGCTCAAAGGAGCTTAGAAGCTTGCTGAAGGAAATAAAAAGCTTCCTAAATCCAGCTCATTCACATAGTTTATACTTTGATTTCATGAAATGGTAGAACCTATAGCCAGCAGAATCCAAACAGAAGAAAATTTTCCCTGCGCTTTAACAAAAGTCTTTTTGCTGCTGGAATTGAAAATGTATACTACGAGGTGATAAAGCTTGGCAGTTGCTCAAAAGGGTTCCCTGTCTGTGACAGGGTTGGACTTGTTTCTCAAATCCATGCTATCTAACACGCTGTGGCCTGACACTGCTCTTACCCAGCAGTCTCATTTCCTCGTAACATGCCCTGATGTTAAATATCTCTGCTTACACTGGTCAACGAAGCACGGCTAGACAGAGAAAAGATGTGATAGACTCATGGAAGGGGCATCATGCATAGCACAGAAACCCCAACCCAGCTAAACTTCAGGTCTAGCCTCCTCAAAGCACACCTATCCCTATCCACAGGGATTATTCGTGCAAACAATAGACAGGAGACCAGGAATCAAATGCAGTAGCAGAAACGCAGTGGTTGATGGCAGACCCTACGAGAGGCATCCTCTGAAAAACAAAGAGCTCCCAGCCCCTGCCCCAAACAGTCATCAAGCACGTTGCTTCACATGTCTCAGGAGTCCAACCCAAAGCAACTGGGGAAGAAAGTAAACCCACCGCCTCCAGAAAGTGGTATTTCAACCTCCTTGGGGAAAAATGTATTTATCCCTGAAGTATTTATCTCAGTAGATAACTGCAAGTGCAGCTGCTTCTGTTTATTCTTCCTCAGTCCTACAGATATACTGAAGCCTCTCCAAGCATCTGGTTCCTCTCTATTGATTAGAATATTCATGTTATGAAACGTATCTCACAAAACCAGGGTTGGACATGAGAGGCAGAGGAACGGCAGCAACTTGGAAACCTAATTCCTGGAAAGAAGAGCACGGGCTGTATATAAGCTCTGCATGAAGCTGTATCTCAGAGTAAAGAACATCTTGAGAATACAAAGACCATCTGTTCAAACCCAGTCAGAAGTCAGAGCAGACACAAAGGCCAGACTTTCCCACCAGCACCGGAAAAGCTCAATCTGCGCTCAGGACTCTTTCAAATGCAAAAGATTAGCTAAAACATCGTAACCACATTGATCTTCTCCTCACATTCAACCAACTAACATACCAAAATGATGGCCTCCCTTCCCTGTGGATACCTCTACTCTTAAGCAGTCTCTGAGCCCGTAACAGACATCTCATCCCACAAACACAGCCTCTCTCTACATGCTTCTTTCTGCTGCACGGCATCAGCTGGGCTAGCGGGCTACAGGCTCCCAGCCTTTCTTGCCCTGGACCACAAAGTCAAAGGCTCATCAGGACTAGCCCCCTGAACCCCCAAACACACCAATGCCGTTCGCCTAAGTCTGTAGCAGGGTGCCATCTGCTCTTCTGTTCTGACTGAGGAATCAGCTGCTCTAAACCTCTGCTTGGGCATGTGACGGCAAGCATCCCACTGATACTGCGTTCAGCTCTGGAGGCTCCAACACAAGAAGGACATGGAGCTGCTGGAGCGGGGCCAGAGGAGGCCACGAAGATGATCCGAGGGCTGGAGTACCTCTGCTATGGAGACAGGCTGAGAGAGTTGGGGCTGTTCAGCCTGGAGAAGAGAAGGCTCCGGGCTGATCTTATTGCAGCCTTCCAGTATCTAAAGGGGCTACAGGAAAGCTGGAGAGGGACTTTTTCCAAGGGCGTGTAGTGATAGGACAAGGGGCAATGGCTTTAAACTGAAAGAGGGGAGATTTAGATTAGATATAAGGAAGAAATTTTTCCCTCTGAGGGTGGTGAGACACTGGCACAGGTTGCCCAGAGAAGTTGTAGATGCCCCATCCCTGGAAGTGTTCAAAGCCAGGTTGGATGAGGCTTTGGGCAACCTGGTGTAGTAGGAGGGTGTCCCTGCCCATGGCAGGGGGGTTGGAACGAGATGAGCTTTGAGATCCCTTCCAACCCTAACCATTCTATGATTCTATCACACAAAAACAACACATCGGATCCTTGCCATAGCAGTTTCCCATGAGAATGGTCACCAAAAAGGTGGGATGCAAAGCTACACCAAGTGACCTCTGAGACACAGTGCCTGTGCATTGCTATCAGAAGGATGGTGTTGCTGCTTGCTGTGCCACAAATACACATCAGGCAGCAAAGACTCAGCAGACAAGTCTGCCAAATACATCCACTCTCAGAGCAACACCACTAGTACTTTGTACAAGAGATTAGATAAGTTGAAAAGTGCATTTACTGCACACGCTTCCTATCTCAGTCTCTGGGCTTATATCTGCATTATCTGCTTAAGTGACTGTTAAATAACCCAAGCTGACAATATTGGCTCAGGAAAACTCTTTATCTTGAACTGGAAATGTTGAAGTAATCTCCAAATATGAATTTCAACAAGGAAAACAACAACAAATCTACAACACAAATCTATTATTCAAGGCATAAACAGATCCCTGCACTAAATCACTAAATCAGGCCTACTTAGATCTGATAAATCTGAGGGGAAAATGTTTCAGAGGAAGATGCAGCAAACTCACTCTCGCATATTGCCTCTTGTTAGCAGTTCTTAAAGCAGTTAACAAAAGGCATTCCAGTCCATGCTACCAATGAGGGAAACTAAAGCATAAGAAAAGGGAAATGGTTTGTAAGCAGGAAAAGAAATTAGATCTTTTCGACCACCCGCAGCCAGTTGCTTTCTCCACCTAGGGAGAGCATGTCTCTAAATGTCATCTCTTCTTCCACCACAAGCAGGGAGGGGAAAAATCTCCAGAGCTTTAAGAACATGAAAAATATCTTAAGAACATCATTCAAAATATTCTTATTACCCATACAAATGCATTCCTCTTTGAAAGAGCAGGAAATGATAAAACAGTATTAAAATATTAATGGGGCACTAATCTGGTAAACAGTTTCATTAGGTGAAAAGAGCATTCACGGGGGAAAAAAAATTCTCCTTATTGCTGCATTATGAAAGAAACTTGAAGCACAGCTGAGCAACTGGCTTTGGAAACGTTTGATCCACACCTAGCTAGAAGTCTCCTCCTGCAAAAATATGGGGAAGCATTTGTTCTGTTTGTGAAATCAGAACGAGTCTTTTCCCCACACATTTTGGCAACGGTCTCTGGTTGTGTAATGATTTCCATATGTTTATCACATCTAAACAAGAGCAAAACAGTGCAGGACCAACTGGTTCTGTTTACATTATGATTGAGCCGTGACATTTGTTATTTGGAGAGGATGTTTGTCAGGGGCAACCAAATGCTTTTCAAAGTACCTTTCACTTTGACACTGAAATCAAAGACCTTGCCAGTAGAAAAAGGGAAAAAATTGGATTCATTAAAAAAGAAGCAAGGTCAGAACAGCATGAAAAGAACGGTGGATATTATAGATAGAACTGGCAGTAACACCAATGTTTACAGTTGTCTGACGTGTCTCATTTGAAGACCTTGTTTTCAATTACTTATGGCTTTGTCAAATTAACTGGTTTGCCAGCAGTTGCCTTTGCTAGGTGTCTACCTCAGGCTGGGTTTTTTTGGCTTGTTTTGTTTTTTCGAGGTGGGGCTTCAGAAAAAAATGTTCCATTGTTTCTGAAAATTTGAAACCGATTTTATTACACAAAACACATTTGTTTCCCCCTTTTAAAAATAAATCATAGAATCATAGAATCATAGAATCATAGAATCATAGAATCATAGAATCATAGAATAGTTTGGGTTGGAAGGGACCTCAAAGATCAGCTAGTTCCAACCCCCCTGCCATGGGCAGGGACACCCTCCACTACACCAGGTTGCCCAAAGCCTCATCCAACCTGGCCTTGAACACTTCCCTAAAGAAAATATCACTAAAAGGAAGCTTTCCCCAGTGAACATATTTTTCAGCACAAGAAGACTTTGATTCTCAGCCCTAATAAGCATGCAACCATGACTGTCCAGACTTTGAAGAGCTGAGTCTAAAAGTGAAAGCAGACCCAGCAGCAGAGAAGTGTTTCTGCGCTATGCAGCTTAGATCTGGGGGTATGGCAGTGACAACAGGGGGTATGCTCAGGAAACATGGCTGTGTCAAAGCTAGAATTGATGTCAAGCAAGGAAAAGAAAACCAAAAAAACAGACATGGAACAAGAAGGATTGCTTCAGTTACTGCAGATAACATTGACATCGCCACTTCACCCAGGAGAGTTTTCAAAATATATTCCTTATATAAATCCATATGACACAGGCTAGAGAACATACGCTCTGTCGCCCTATAATAAACTTGAGATGCCCAACAAAACAGATCAACACCCACAGAAACTATAAAACACTTTTTGTGGAAAGCTGGTGAAACTCGATATATCACCTCTTTCCTTGGGCAGGGAAACAGCAGTAGAATCCTGACATGAAAATGGCCACTTGATCCTCTAATGATCTCAGGCTGGCAGAGGCTTCAAGGAGCACTTAAAGGGCTGAATCAGGCATAATGTGTGGAGAAGTTCAAAGCATTGCCATGTTTTCTTGGGCGCCCACCCAGCTGGTATGGCCATAGCAGCAAGAGGCGCTTTCCCCAGACTGAGCACACTCAGATGTGGAAGTAAGGAACAGCAACCAGACTCAGCTGAAAATAAACTCCCTGCCTACGGTCTGCTCTGTTAACACCACTAGGAAAAATTTCTGGAAAGGATTTGTCCCCAACACAGGAAGGACATGGAGCTGCTGGAGCAGGGCCAGAGGAGGCCACGGAGATGATCCGAGGGCTGGAGCACCTCTGCTAAGGAGACAGGCTGAGAGAGTTGGGGCTGTTCAGCCTGGAGAAGAGAAGGCTCCAGGGTGATCTTATTGCAGCCTTCCAGTACCTAAAGGGGCTACAGGAAAGCTTTTTACAAGGGTGTGTAGTGATAGGACAAGGGGCAATGGCTTTAAACAGAAAGAGGGCAGATTTAGATTGGATATAAGGAAGAAATTTTTCACTCACAAGGTGGTGAGGCACTGGAACAGGTTGCCCAGAGAAGCTGTAGATGCCCCATCCCTGGAAGTGTTCAAAGCCAGGTTGGATGAGGCTTTGGAGGGTGTCCCTGCCCATAGCAGGGGAGTTGGAACTAGATGATCTTTGAGGTCTCTTCCAACCCAAACCATTCTATGATTCTATGATTAGAAGTGTTTTCAAACTGTTTTACACCTATTGGCATGCTTCTCCTGAAGCAGCCCTTGAGATACAGGAGGAAATAAACATACAACCAAAATCCCGTGCCTCAGTTCCCACAGCCTCTCTGAGAAAACATTTTCCCAGTTTGAAAGGGGAATATCATCTTATCACTGGAAACACAATACATGTATTTTCTATTTTAAAGGGCAGCACACACTCCTAAGACAGTTCCCAGCACAGCTTGTAGAGGAACATTATAAATCCAGCATTGCTCGTGCTGGGAACTATGCAAACATTCAGCGTTTTTCATTTCTACCAAGCAAAAATACTTAATTATGGCAGCAGAGGTAATGAAGAAAAGAAAGCCCATTATCAGAAGGCTGAAATTTACCCAACTGGAGTCCACACCTGCCCTGGAATATTTCCAGAGATCCGCAAATTGAGAAGGCTGAAAAATCAAGCCTAGAAAAAAACAGCTGTGTAGGAAAAAAAAAAAACAAAAACAAAAACAACAAAAACCAGAAAGAAAACGAGTGAGAGAGCAGCACTGTTGCAGTAGGTTGACCATCCAAACAGATCTGGGTGATAGAAGGGAGAAGGGTTTTGCCTCGTGTAAGAGCACCAGCCAGTGGCAGAAGTGTGACCATATCTATCGTGGGGCTTTTGGTCCCAAGTCAGAGATGCTTCCATTAAACCATATCCAGAGAAAAGGACTGTAGTGAAAGTGTGGCTGTTCATATATTCTAATGGAAAAGGTCTCACTCGTTACACACACTGGTACTATGCACATGTGCAACAAGTGTGTCATACAGGGGTCTACTCAGGCCTCAGCAAACCGATGCGATTATCAATAAAGATGCACCTGAGAATCAAGTTTCCCAGAACATCATATCCCAGTACACTGAAAGGAAGTCGTGCACCATGTGGGATGGAGTCAGCTGCCTCTGGAAGCCCTGCTGCAGGGTAAACTGCCCCTCTAAAGTCGCCTGTGTCTCCCCACTGGCTTTCCAAGCAAGACAGCGTATCTAGTGCTAAGCAGCAGACTAGCCAAGTCTAGATGGTGGGTACGTAATTAAAACCTGGCAGGGCAGATGGCAGAGGCAACTCTGCTGCCTCTCTTGCTGGATATCATGTAGTGATAGGACAGGGGGCAATGGATTTAAACTGAAAGAGGGCAGATTTAGGTTAGATATAAGGAAGAAATTTTTCACGCAGAGGGTGGTGAGGCACTGGCACAGGTTGCCCAGAGAAGCTGTGGCTGCCCCATCCCTGGCAGTGTTCAAGGCCAGGTTGGATGAGGCTTTGGGCAACCTGGTGTAGTGGAGGGTGTCCCTGCCCATGGCAGGGGGGTTGGAACTGGATGATCTTTGAGGTCCCTTCCAACGCAAACCATTCTGTGATTCTATGATTCTATAAAAGAATACGAGGAGATGTATGTAAGAGCTGGTTATTTCACAGCTGCGTCCTGCAAAGGGACAGACACCTTCCCTTGATTTATCTGGTGATGGCCATTGTCACAGCCAACAACCCAGACTAGACAGGCTTCAGGTCTCTTTTTCTCCGCTCATATCTGTGCTCCAGCTTCGCAATAGGTTTGTTTTCTCCACGCTGTTCACCGATATTCTTTGGCTGAGCACCTAAAACTGGCTTTATATAACAAGAAGTGAATGTACCTGTAAGAGCAGCAGATCAAGAAACCAGCTTTGATCCTTCCTGGTCACTGCTCCAAAGAGAAAGAGCCTGCTAAGATCATCTCTGAAGCCAGCATCTTGCTTTGCTTGGTTCCAACTTCAGGGACTTCCTCAGAAGGTTACTGCCTTCACAAGAGTGCTAGACACAGAACACGCTTTTCATCCAAGACCTCAGAGACAGACAGAAAGTCCTGAAAGGCAAAAACGTCAGTTTATCAGCTGAACTACAAATCTCTGCTGTATCATTTAGCAAGACTCAGAAATCCTGCTCAATGTCTGTAAAGATTTTGTTTTCTGAGCTTTCCAATTTATGGCAATCAAACAATGAGTAGAACATGAACATCTGGTCTCATCTCCCCATAGAACTCTTTCAGTGTGCAGAAACAGTAATATTCAACATCACATTAAATAAGAACTGTATCCAGAAAACTTTTATCATCACCAACATTTAATTCATTTGTTTATTCACTCATTTTCATTTAGAAATCATCTTCTGAGGAGAAAATCTGCAGTAATTTTTATGTGGAATGAATTACTCCTACCTTCTAAGACAACAAAATCCATCATTATATTACTCAGATCCCTGTTGATTAAGAAGGTTCCATCTGAACATCAGGAAACACTTTTTCCCTGTGAAGGTGACTGAGCACTGCCACATGTTGCCCAGAGAGGTTGTGGTGTCTCCAGCCTTGGGGATATTCAAAAGCCATCTGGACACTGTCCTGGGCAACTGGCTCTAGGAGACCCTGCTTGGGCAAGGGAGGATGAACCAGATGACCTCCCGAGGTCCTTTCTGACCTAAATCATGATATGATTCCACTAGAATACTTACTTCCACATTTATTTTCCACAAAGGAGAATCATCTTAGTAATTCCACTCACCAGCACATGAAAATACTGCTGAGTTCTACCAAAATAACAAGAGAGCACACCACTACGTTACAAACTCTAACAAAATCACATGTTGACAGCTGACTCCCTCAATACAGGCCCTTACATTTCATTTCAGGGCTCAGTAGTTGCACGCTAAAATTAAAAAGCAAATGAGAGACCTAGGTGCCACATCCCACCTGCTGATAAAAGATGTATTTAACCCTCTGAGGGCTAGTGGTAGGGCTAGTGGTAAACCTGGCGAGCCAAGAGGCACAGAAGATCTGCTGAACTGAACCTCTACGTAAGCATGGTCTTCTCTATAAAGTTAACCAGAAATTGAATTTTGGGTTTTGTTATATCTGATATTTTTACGCCGTGATTTTAGACTATTGAATTCCCAATGAGGTGCAATTATTCCCAGTTAAAAACTAGTGAAGAAAACAAGCAAGATACAAAGAGGCAAAGCCTGGGAGCAATCATGGTCACAGGTACACCATAGAATCATAGAATCATAGAATCGTTAGGGCTGGAAGGGACCTTCAAAGGTCATCTAGTCCAACCCCCCTGCAAGGAACAGGGATATCTCCAACTAGATCAGGTTGCTCAGGGCCTCATCCAACCGGGCCTTGAACGTCTCCAGGGATGGAGCATCCACCACCTCTCTGGGCAACCTGTTCCAGTGTTCTACAACTCTCATGGTAAAAAATTTTTTCCTAATATCCAACCTGAATCTACCTCCCTCTATTTTAAAACCATTACCCCTTGTCTTATAACAACTGGCCCTCCTGAACAGCCTCTCCCCATCTTTCTTGTAGGCCCCCTTGAGGTACTGGAAGACCGCTATAAGGTCACCCCGGAGCCTCCTCTTCTCCAGGCTGAACAGCCCCAACTCTTTCAGCCTGTCCTCATAGGAAAGGTGCTCCAGCCCTCTTATCATCTTCGTGGCCCTCCTCTGGACCCTCTCCAACTGGTCCATGTCCTTCTTATGTTGGGGACTCCAGAACTGGACGCAATACTCCAAGTGAGGTCTCACGAGGGCAGAGTAGAGGGGGAGAATCACCTCCCTTGACCTGCTGGCCACGCTCCTCTTGATGCAGCCCAGGACGCGGTTGGCCTTCTGGGCCGCAAGAGCACATTGCCGGCTCATATTGAGCTTCTCGTCCACCAGTACTCCCAAGTCCTTCTCCTCAGGGCTGCTCACGATCCATTCTCCGCCCAGTCTGTATTTGTGCCTGGGATTGCCATGACCCAGATGTAGGACCTTGCACTTGGCCTGGTTAAACTTCATGAGGTTGGTACGGGCCCACCTCTCCAGCCTGTCGAGGTCCCTCTGGATGGCATCCCTCCCTTCCAGCGTGTCGACGGCACCACACAGCTTGGTGTCATCGGCGAACTTGCTGAGGGTGCACTCCATGCCACTGTCCACGTCACCGACAAAGATGTTGAAGAGGGCTGGGCCCAACACGGACCCCTGAGGGACGCCACTCATGACCGGTCTCCACATGGACATCGAGCCATTGACCACTACTCTCTGAGTACGGCCATTGAGCCAATTCCTTATCCACCGAGTGGTCCATCCATCAAACCCATGCCTCTCTAGTTTAGAGAGAAGAATGTCGTGCGGGACACCATGTTTAAGTAAGAACCAAAACAGCTCAACCAAAGCAGCATGAGTAAAGATGGATGAAAGGACTTCAGCGGGAGCCATGTTCTGTTTGACAATGCATTCCTATACATATCAATGCACAATTTGAAAGAAATCTGACACAGAGAGAGGAAAAAAGCAATAAATAGTGAGACTCAACAGTTCCCCCCATTCAGAACTTTCTTTCCCAGTGGCAAGTACTTGAAGAAACCCTTTGCCAGCTGGAGAGGAAGCCCAGCTCTGCTACACACATCCCTCACCCCAATTCTGCAAACTCTTTTTCTGCATTTGCCAGAGCCCTCAGAATTGCATTCTCCACTGCTTTGACAACTAACAACTCAAAGTCACCCTGTTCAAAGTTAGATGTTCTGCTACTTAGTTAGTGAGCTAGTCTCCCCAAGTCCCTCTTACAAAGAACATTTACAGACCACAAAGATAAACTTCTCCTGGAGGCAATTCAGAGCAATTCAGAACCTATCTCAAGGCGCTTTGCAATGTCCCTGTAAAAATCTCAGCTGAGTATAACTTAGGAAGATTAGTTTTTCTAGGCTAAAAGTAGTGTCACTTTAAGCTAAATATAGCCTAACTAGCCTCTGTGGGCTCTATCATCCCCTTTTCATATTTAAGGTTATAAATAGCTTTGACTTAAAGAAGAAAATGCAGCGTTTTATAAAGGCATACAGTCAGGCACCTAGCTAATTCGGTTTAAATCCAACAGAAAAATAAGCAAAAAAGAGGTATGGTTTTTAACTTGATAAGAGTTCGTTTTTAAGAAATGAAGAAAACACACCAATGAAGTCAACTGGATTGACAAGCACCAGGATTGAAATGTGAAGGAATCCATCGTCGTTAAGAGGCATCTCACCGCCAGGCAGAAAATCCGTAGGGCTGGGGTGCAGACTTGAGCAGATTTAAGCGTATTAAAAGTAAGTAGTGAGCCCACAAAAAGAGGAAAAGAGACTAATAAGCAAACTGTGGGGCTTATGTGAATGTTACCAAGACTCAAGTCATGCTAGATCTTGAACGGATATTGGAAAATTAGCAAAAGTATATCAAGCTGTAGAAAGCAAGAAAAAGTGGGGAAAAGTGCTTTTGTCTGGAGAAAACTGAGTCAGGATTAAACCACTCTCCCCAAACTAAACAAACAGTGGCCCAGTTTTCAGAAAGAACAGTGAAACATAATAAAGTAAAGAGGATGTTAAGGACAGAAACTATAAGGAAATGTCTAACTATTAAACCTGGGAAGCTTTTCAACGGTAGGGGTAATGGAAACGAGAAACGCCACTGGTTTCTAAACGGAGCTAAATGTATCTGGGAGCAAGCTGCTGGTTGGATGTTAGGAAGTATTTCTTCTCTGAAAGGGTTGTCAGCCACTGGAATAGGCTGCCCAGGGAGGTGGTTGAGTCCCCATCCCTGGATGTGTTTAAGAATAGGGTGGGTGATCTACTTAGGGATATGGTTTAATGGGGATTAGGGACGGTTGGACTCGATGATCTCTAAGGTCTTTTCCAACCTAGAGATCTATGAAATCTATGACCTCTTTCTTTATGGTAGTAGAAATCTAGACTCCAAGGCCTGGAAAGTTACCTCGAATCCCCTTTTTCCTCAATTTCTTTATCTACTGTTCTTGTTAGTCGGGTGCACAAACTGCATAATCTACTTAATGCAGAATGGAACCTTTAAAAATAAATTTCCTTTGCCCCGTTCTTCTCTTTTTAGGCTGCAGAAACATCTTCCCATAGAACAAACACTACATATTGTTTGAGACCTCAGAAAATCACTAACAGAGCAGAAAAGACGGGAGCTTTACTGCAGATGATGATTATTAGTACAGGAGGGTCAAATATCTCAGTACAGCTACGTAAGGTTGTCTTACTCCATTACAGCACCAAATAAGAGGAATTTAAATAAAAATAAATTAAAATTAAATTAAATAAATTCATCTTTCTTTACAAAGCTGAAGCATCATGGAAAGAGGGTGCATAATCTTTATCCACGGGCTGCAAACGAGGGCGACAGGGCTGATTCAGCAAGCCAAGGCAGCTTTTGGATTTTTCTAAACAGAACTTTGGTGCCTAGTGAAAGAGACTGGCATCTCTTGAAATGGGATCTTAGGATAGGATGAACTGGTGCATCTGTAACATCTAAGTACACTTAAAAATCCAGCCCTCCAACTGGATGCAGAGAAGGAATTGCACGCCTCTCTGATGAAAATTAAGCGCGTTTCACTTAAAGGGAGCGAGGGAGCTGGAAGAGGTTAAGGCACATTCTTAGTACTCCAAATGTTGTGACTTCTGAGCTGCAAATGCAGAGGGCAGATACCTACCTCTGTGTACCATCAGCATGAACTACGCTCGGTGTACCTGAAAACCCTCAAGTCCCTACAAGGTTATTGCACGGGACAAGCCCAGTGTTATTTATGAACAGAAAATCAGCAGGTTTTCCATGAATCTTTAAACGCTGGGCTTTTATCACCTTGTTAGATCCATAAAATAACCACAATTAGGCAACACAGACATGGAGAGCTAAATAGTACCGTTCCAGGCAAGAAGAAATACCCAGATTTGATGGAAGTAGTGAAGTCTGAATCGCTGGTAGTTGAGAACTCCTGCTGCATCATTACACGGGAGGGAAAACCAGGATCTTTCATTTTGTAGTAGGTGATAGACTTCAAATCCCACAAGTTTATTGGAAACTGGGAAAAACTGCCTTCACTTCTGTGTATCCTGGCAAGGTCAGGGGGCTCTGGCAGGTGCCGCTGATGTCCCCTCTGATGTGATGCTTTGGTTGACATTGGTTGACAACAGCAAGGGAAGGGTCAGCTGGGTCTGCCTTATTTTACACCAAGAAACAGTATGGTCTCCAATGGAGATTTTGAGGGGTTTTCCTGTATTATTTCTTATTCCTACACTTCCAAATTATCCTGCCTCAAATGTGCCAGGCTCTTAAATTAAGCCCTTTAAGGAGATTATGGAGACAGGAACTACACTCAGACCCTTGCCCTCTTTCAGAAACCTAATTAAACGGATGAAACTTCTCTCCCTCTCATCTGTGATGGCAATAGCAGGGAATTTCAGACTATTAGTTCAACATTTCAAAACCTTTTAAAACCTTTTTCTTTTTTTTAAAAGTAGATACTTATTATCACAAAATCACGGATAACTGTAAAACGCCACTGCATTTTTCTACCACGGTCGAAGAGAGCAAATTTTTAATAAAAAAGTGCATTTAAAAAATCTCCCAGTTTTTAATATCCAGAAAACTTGACATTAAGGAGAAAAAGCTGAAAAAGCCTATTTCTGCCAGAGCATGAAAACAGTGCTAAGGTTTCCTTCCTTAACACTAGTGCATACGAAAATAAAACCAACAAGCAAAGTTCTCCTGACCATTTGGACTACATCTTCTGAATGCCATTATTTTCTTTTATGAAAACACGTTCCTTTTCTCCTCAGTGTTTGGGGGACTTATTATTACTAAATTGTTTTATGAACAATATTCAGCATTTTTAGGGATTCTGGCAAGAAATAGACTGAGACTTACCACTCCACAGAGACTCCTCTATTTTGAAACTAGGCATGGTTTTTAGTTCTTTATAATTAATGTTCCTTTAAGCCAGTTACTAATATGAAAGGTGATTTGTGAAATTAGGTAGCCCATTAAAAGGACTGTTTTTTTCTTATCTCTCCCAGGATATCAAGACTAAATTCACAGTCAAATGTTCTTTCCTTTGTACTTTAGTAAAAGACTCTATTCAGACTCATAGATAATTCTGGAAGAACTATGTAGTAGCTGTCCAGTTTGATTCTACTTTTTGTGTTAATGTTCTGCTTTCCTAAGCAAACTTATAAAAATATGTATATACACATTGAAAAGAATTTTCAGCAGAGCACGGAATAGAAGAGCACTTCAGTTTTTCACAAAGACAATTATACAAAAATAAATTCCAGGATTTTTCCAGTTCAGTGCAAAATAAGTATTTTCCATAAAACATTCCTTTTGTTACTTGCAGTTTTCATCAGCGTGGAGTATATGAGTGACAGGGAACATCCTGCAAATATCCCAGAGCTCCAGAGAAACGAATCAGTAATCTCATCCCCAGCCAACCCAATACCTGCATGCCTCAGGTAGCAGTACTGAGTTCCTCAAATTGGGACAGAACTACAGTTTCCTGGAAGAGGTTCATGGGCTTAAAGCCCCAGGGCTCTACAAAGCGTGTCTGAAGCAGAACACTGTCATGTTGAAGACACAGTATGTCAACTCGTGGTTTCTTCCCAGCCAGGACACGTGTTTGCATAATGATTTCTGATTTTCTGCTTTGCAGATGAAATTGTGAATAGTATCTTAGCACGCTTGAAAAAACTGTACTTTTCAAGTAAAGCATTTGGCCTTTGGTTACTCATTTTCTTCATATCAGTTGAGATTTTAGTCTCAGAAGTGCCCGGTAACTTCTACGTTTACGGAAGGTATTTCATATGAGCAAGCTGAGAGATGATTTAAAAACCTTTACCGTATTCTAAACACTGGTAACCTTGAGGTCTGCTGGCCCTGAAGGGACTTTAACTCTTTGGTATCTGACTTTGTCACAAATTACTACGTTTCTGTACACTGTCTTACAAACTGACCACACCAGGCACAAGAAAGAGCACCTGCTGACACATAATGACTAATTCTTATACTTTATCATCTGCAAGAAAATTCTTCACTGAAGATTTAATCAAACTGATGATTAAGTCTATTAATTGCAACAAGGTGTATTATAGGAATTTCAACAAAATTCAGTAAATAAATTTGCACCTATTATTCGTCTCTTTTGTTGTTTTGAAAGATTGCATATTGGATCAGCCCTGGCATTCATGGTAAAGCTACCTTTATAAAACCAGACAAGACACACAAATGATCTGGGAAAGAAAATTCAATTTTCAGGAATAACTTCAAATAACTTTTCAAAGCAAATTTAAGCACAACAATGTGAGTAAACCTCTAATAAGATTTTTTTTTTTTTCAAAGATGCAAAGATTCAAATACAGAAAAGCTTGCAAGCCTAAGACCAATGTTTCAGCATCCTTGAAACGGTCAAAAACTGTTGTTCAGCTTCCAGATTTCTCTACAGAAAACTGCTCAAAGTTCTTCAGTCTCGTTTTCCAACCAGGCTGCCAGACTATCAAGAAGAGTCCCAGAAAGGTCATTCCTACTCCAGCATTATTCAATGCCATTGCTGACAGACTAGACAATAGGATATTAAGTACTCTTCGGAAATTCCACGCTGTTCCGCAACTATTCCCAACTAGCTCTAAATAAGTCAAAATACAGGAACTGTGACAAACAAGGCAAATGCTACAGCAGGGGATGTAAAGACAGAGTAACTGAATAGGTAGAGTGCTCCTGGTCTCAACAGCAGTAAGGCCACAGCAGAAACAGCATAGTTTGGCACTGTAGAAAGGATATGGACAAAGCAGGTCAGAGGACAACAAAAATTAACTATGAAACAGGTAAGGAAAGACTGGAAGGCTGGATGTAAACTCTAAGGCCACCGCAGAAAGGTTGTTAAAAACACAAAAGGTTGCTGCAAAGGGAAAAATCTATTCACCACATCCATGGGAGAAAGGTCAAGAAACCACTGCACAGATACATCAAGCCCTAGGGAAAATACAACATCAACAAGTAAATCAAAGGTACTTAATAGCCAGACTTTCAACTTGGGGAGTTTAGAAGGATGGGTTAGGCATACATATGTTCATGATGACAGAATACTTAAAGGATTGAAAAAAGAGGGAGAGACCCAAAGGCCTGTTGAGCCCGTAATGCAAGGAGACAGTCAAAATGGGCCCAGACTCCTGTTCTGTAAGTTTTACTGCATGTAATAAGAAGCACAGCTTAAACAAGAAAGTTTTCACCATGTTGTGCAAGTGAATCCACCCAAAAATCAAGCTGCAGAAATATATATGAAACTCTCATGTTCATGGTGCCATCCCTACTCTAACACAAATGAGATCAGCAGTCCTACTGAGCACCTCTCGGTCACACAAAGGGTTTCTGAGTTATGACCGCAGCCCCCGTTAGTTCTGTTAATATTTCACCTTTGATAGCAGGATCCTTTCAAGTTTCTCAAGTTGAGAACGAAACGGAATTATTCTGGGGAAACACAATCAGCTGGCAAGAAGCTGTCTCAGAGAATCCACTGTCCGGTGTGCTACGCTTTATTTGAATGGCCACCAAATTTAACAGGACTACATAGGGTACTGCCTAGTTGCAAGTGCTGTTTTCGGTCATACACAACATTTCAGTAGTAGCCACCCCACTATTGCGTACGGCCCGGTGACTTTCCTGCTTGCACATTTTATTGTAGTTCTACTACAATATGAAGTTCAACCAGGCCAAGTGCAAGGTCCTGCATGTGGGTCGGGGCAATCCCAAGCACAAGTACAGGCTGGGTGGAGAATGGATTGAGAGCAGCCCTGAGGAAAAGGACTTAATAGTGCTGGTGGATGAGAAGCTCAACATGAGCCGGCACCGTGCGCTGGCAGCCCAGAAAGCCAACTGTGTCCTGGGCTGCATCCAGAGCAGCGTGGGCAGCAGGGCAAGGGAGGGGATTCTGCCCCTCTACTCTGTTCTCTGAGACCCCACCTGGAATACTGCGTTCAGCCCTGGGGTCCCCAACACAAGAAGGACATGGAGCTGCTGGAGCGGGGCCAGAGGAGGCCACGGAGATGATCTGAGGGCTGGAGCACCTCTGCTATGGAGACAGGCTGAGAGAGTTGGGGCTGTTCAGCCTGGAGAAGAGAAGGCTCCAGGGTGATCTTATTGCAGCTTTCCAGTACTTACAGGGGCCTACAGGAAAGCTGGAGAGGGACTTTTGACAAGGGTGTGTAGTGACAGGACAATGGGCAATGGCTTTAAACTGAAAGAGGGAAGATTGAGATTAGAGATAAGGAAGAAATTTTTCACTCTGAGGGTGGCGAGGCACTGGAACAGGTTGCCCAGAGAAGCTGTGGCTGCCCCATCCCTGGCAGTGTTCAAGGCCAGGCTGGATGAGGCTTTGGGCAACCTGGTGTAGTGGACGGTGTCCCAGCCCATGGCAGGGGGGTTGAAACTAGATGATTCTTGAGGTCCCTTCCAACCCGAACCATTCTGTGATTCTATGATTCGACTGCTCAACAGTACTGTTAATTAATTTTCTCTGTTATGTTAAGGTCTTCCTGGTAAGATTCTGCTGTTGAACAGTAATTTTCCTGAACTCCTGTACTGTCAATAGGTAGTAAAGTGTCCATTAAACATGTCTGACATCATTATTTTCCATCTTTTCTTACACAAATGTTCCATTTTTTGCTAACACAGTCTGGCTAGGCTTCAGAAACAAAGCCATGAGTTGCAATCTATGGTCCCTGCTGCCAGGCTCGACAGAGGAAGCCTGATCCATGACAGTGACCTCTTAGTTATGACTCAGCAAATTCAAACCAATCTGACTGCCTGGATAAGATGAAGAAAGCATTCAACTGTCCAACACATATGGAACCAGTGCAATGTGGACAAAAAAACGAGGATGCAGAAGCATATATTTGAGCTTTTCATGATGAAAATACTGCCCTGTATCTGTTAAGAGAAGTGGGGCTTTAGATTATGCTGAAGTAGTCAAGATACGGCCTTGAATGGGAACACAGGATTTTCTGAAATATGCACTGAGAGAAACAAGCATTTATTTTGGAGAATATAGTTTAAACATAGAATCATAGAATGGTTTGGGTTGGAAGGGACCTCAAAGATCATCCAGTTCCAACCCCCCTGCCATGGGCAGGGACACCCTCCACTACACCAGGCTGGCTTTGACAAAGGCCATTAGCATAGTTTTCCCTAAATCCAGAATAAGTAAGGAAGACAATGCAAAGGCTGCAGAAATTCTTCCACCTACTAGATATTAGTTCTGTCAGCCAAAGCCCTGAGACAGCCAAACCACTAAGATAAAACCTGAGTTAAAATTCAACAGCTCATGCTCAGTGACCACAGTTCTTTTCCCTTTCCACTCCCACTTTCCCATGAGGGACAACGAACACAAGGCTTGCTTTTCCCAGTGGCCTGAGAAGCTTAAGCATGTGCTCTTACACCATTCAGTATCACAAATTAGGGAAGAATCACCAGATGATGTAAGGAGGACAAGGAGCCCTGATGAACATTTGTGAAAGGCTGCAGGCTTATGGAGATCTGGGTAAAGATCAGAATCCCCCATCTGTTGTTCTCTCTCGGAATTATAACATCCTCCTTGTTTCTCTGCTCACAAACCTACAAAAGATTTCTTGGAGAGACTTACACGCTTTCCATATATACAAAGCTATACTTCCTTGCTTCTTTGCATCACAGGAATAAACACAGGGCTTGTTCCAGGATTACTACTTCCTTCTGCATCTGTGCTTTGCATCAGCTTACCAGCCATGGACCAAATGTCTACATCTGAGCATGCAGTGACTCTGTTTCCCAGTTCAGACAGCACCTGCTTGGTTAACCTCATCTCCTTCACCCTTCATTTTGCTAATGAGCATCCAGTCCTTCCCAGGGAGTGCAGCACTTTAAAATATTAGTACACAAATGAGTAATACTGGCATACACAAAACATTTTGCAGAACACAGGGCATAAATTCTGGCAAGCTAATAAACATGCTGTAATTTTAGCTAGATGACATATGGACGTTTCAGACTCTAGTTTTCAGTGATGGCAGTGCTATACACAGCGATATGATTGATGTAATATTTCCCAAATTCCGAGAAATCCAGAAAGACTAAGGAGTAATTCAAGCAATGCTCTCAATCACAGTTAGGACAGACATAGGCATCATTCTTTCATTATATAGATCCTCCTCCTTAAATAAAAGGTTTCCAAGCTTAGCCAGCTGAGAGACACACAAAAGTGCATCCAGGCAGATGTGACTAACGTGGTATTTGCCAGATACAGAAAATTTCTGGGAGTTCAGGCCATCCATAGCTTCTCTTGATGGAGCAATGTAAACTGGGGCATCAGGGTGTGGTAGGGCAGTCAGAAACAACTTACTCAAGGCTCAGGTCTTCGTGCTTGACCACGTATGTAGCTTCTTCCATCCCTGGTGTGAATACTCCTCCTCATCCACCAAACTCTTTGCATTAGGGTAGGGTCTGGCAAAAGTACCACTTAGGATAATTCGGATTTTGGATCAAAGTTTTTTTTTTTTTCTCAAAAGCGTTATTATTAAGTGTTTAAAACCTCTAAAAAAATAAAGTTTGCTTATTTAGAAAGTATGACTAAATCATCAGGATTCAAATCAGAGGCCTGAAGGATGTTATTCAGAGCTTATCTAAATTTCTAGAAAAGTTACTGTAGGCTCTCTCTAGGCTGCTTTCTGTCCAGTACCTTACGAAAATCCTCCGAATCTCTCCTCTGAAGACCAAAAGGGCAGCAATCTTCCTTCACGGACCATGCAGAGGTAATCAGCCTGCATAGGATGGCCCCCAGCTTTCAGACCTTGGCATTTTTTCTCACCTCGTTATGAGAAAAAGGGATATAGGGGCTCCATGTAATATCCAATGTGATACCTAAAGGTAATTTTTCATTTCTTTCTCTGCTATTAAAATATATCTTTCAGAGAATTAAGAGCTACAGTTGCAATCCAGATACATTCCCTGTAGTAGCATCAGATTTTACCCAGTGAGATGTATATTAAAAACCACTGGTTTTTAGTTCTGGCTGTTGTTTTTTCCTTACACAAAAGCATGGCCTGGAGAAACAGTCCAAATCACTGCATTATCTTATAGGGGTGCTACTTTTATTACAAGATTTGTCAGAAGCCTGGTAGCATTTATTGTTTAAGGATCATTCCTTTACATACAACAGGTATTAATCACCTTACCAACTTCATCATGCTCCGAAAAATCACAGCTGGCTAAGTCCTCAGCTGCTAAAGCTCTTCTATAACAAGATGTTAATTATTTTACTTCGTTGAGAAGTGAAAGCTTAATTATTATGGATTTGTAACCCCCTGTTTGGCACATTGGAACAGAATTTGTAGTGTTTCTTTCAATCATCTAGGAGCCAGGCTGCATCACACACAAGGGGGTAGTATAGCACAAAGGCATAATCCTAGCTACGTCATGTTGTAAGGCGTGCAGAAGGAGAAAAGCAATGCAGAAACATTCGGAGTGGTCTTCAGGATTCCTTTCCTCCCTCTCACAAAAAAAAAAAAGCATATAAAATCTGAATACAGGTTTTAGATTACGCTCTCCATAAATCGAAATCAGCTTGTCTTCACTGACTTTTAAGGGAGTTGTGCCAATTTACATCCACTCCACATCTGAGCCAAATAAGAGTATCAAAGGTCGTTTGAATTTTCCAGTTGTACGATGTTCTCCCTTTACCTATCTAAACATCCTCTAAGCAAACAGAACAGGAAACCACCTTGTTCCAAAAACATAACCCCTTTCCTTCTTTTGCAGTAGAATCATCTGGTTGGAAGAGACCTTCAAGATCATCAAGTCCAACCATTCACCCTGCACTGTCAGGGTCCCTAAACCATGTTGCTCAACACCAAATCTACACGGTTTTTAAACACCTCCAGGGATGGGGACTCCACCACCTCCCTGGGCAAGTAATCTCTGAACAGTTTCACTAGTGGTTAAGCAGGAGTTATCTGTCACTAGCCAGTGGGCCTCAAGGGAAGATTGTTCTATGTGATCATTCCATGTATGAATCCTGACAAATGAACTCTGAATGAAGCCATGGCCTCCTCTTTACTGAATTTACTATAATCTTTATGTTGTCTTCCTCATGTTTTTAGTATAAAACTCACCTTCCAACATCAGGAAATTAGAGTTATAAGGCAGGAGGAAAAAAAAAAAAGGGAAGACCAGAGAAGATAATGTTGCTTTTTGGATTCCAAGTGAAGAATTTCCATGCAAGGCACACATCTCAAGAGGGAAAACAAACAAAAAAAATTCCTTACTGCCCATACTACTTGTGGTTTTGCTCCAGTCTTTTGCTGCACACCCTTAAGATCCTCAGGCTGGTTCCCCAACTGACCACGAAACTCAGGGCATGGCCAACACGGCAAACACTGCTGGTTCGAAGTCCTGTGGAATGTGCATCAAAGAATACAGCTGTGCTACACCCAGGCAGCCTGGAAATGCCAGAATTACTTATTTTCACCTTGTACACCTGCTAATTTTGTTTGCACAATCTGCAATAATTTTTTCATCTTCAATGTTAAACTGCCTATGTGTAATCTTACTTTAATTTGCTGTTTTTCCGCCTCCAAGGGCTTCTGTTCCTCCACATGGGAAAATTATGTTTTACTTTAAAACGATGCCCAGAGACAGAATACAGATCCCACTCCACACGGATGGGGTAGCCTTATTTCCTGTTATCTGCAGCTGGAGCTGCACAAGTTCAGCCCCTCAAAGGGTGCTTGGTACGGAGAGAAGGCAGGAAGATTTCTCTTTACATACTGAATTAACTCCAGTGAATGGGGCCAAACAGCACTGCAAGAAGAGAAAGCAGCACTGACCGAATGCTTTCCACATTTCTAGCCTAAAGGATTTAACACAGGGTTCCTATCGTTCCCTGGAGAGACTAATGAACCTCATTGTTAGGAAATCTTACTTGACATTTTCTTTAATTCTCTTTCAGCCTGCTTCTCTAAGTTACTTTGCCTCAGCACAGCCCAAAAAGCAATTCTTGACCTTTCCTCCATACTAAACTCTTTAATTTCATTTTAGAAACACTTTTTCAGAGGAAAGTTGACCTCTGGCAAACACACACACACAAAATCGAACCTCAAAACCAAACACAAAGCATTTCAGGTGAAGGCATAGTGTGTGCCTGACTGTAGCTCCGAATCACCAAGCCTCCACCCTCACCAACAGCTCAGATTCCTTGAGGTACCACAACCCTTCCTCACCCAAGGGCCTGGCAGCACACTGGGATGTGTCACTGCACTGGGGGACTTGTAGGGAAGATTTGCAGAAGAAAAACAGAAAGGTAAGTCACCTGGGCAGCAAAATCCATTGCAAAATATGAAAACCTGTTTGGGACTGCAATAAGATACATACACAGAAATCCTTTGAAAACAAGGTACTTAACTGTACAAAATATATTTTGTTTGAGAAATTAATTGGATGGAAAACCTCAAAGCAGCCACAATGAGCACAGCAGCTTGAGCTCAGAACTATACATCTAGTTTATTTAGCAAAAAGGCAGCTGTATGGGATCACAAATGGACAGAGCCCAATCAGAACAACTGCCTCATCCCAACTAGCATGGGAAGAGCTAAGAGCTACAAAGTGAGAGAGTCAGTCCCCTTCATTTTATGGGTTCTTTTTCCTCAAGTCTTTGGTCCTTCCTTTGCAACAGACAATTTATCAGCTTTCTTTCATGCCAAACACAGCGTTATAAGCCGTATCATGAGCCAGCAAGTGCAGCACGACCACTTCTGAACATGAATTTTCTCATACAAGTACAATTTATAATGTATACACAACTTACAAAGTTTTCTGGAACTCATGCTTCACAAAGCAGATGTGAAAAGCACTACCATGGCTAGCAACTCTGTTGTTTTTGAAGGGTGTGTTTCCTGTTATAGATATATTCCACCCTAACTGAACCCTGTACAACCTCCACTTTTACAAAGAAGTCCATGTGTTCATTTCATTCAAAAAAAGAAAAAAAGGTTTCTTAAAAAATATCCTTCTTTCCCTCGTACTCTCCCCTTGAACCATCAATGTTTTAGGATGGATGAAGACTGTCTTTTTGTCATCTATTTAAATATAGTGCCTGCTAAAAGGCATCCTTGTCATAAATCTCCTAAACAGGATGATGATACAAGCAGTGAAAAGCCTCAAACTTTACATTTGGTGCTATTCCTTGGTCTCACACCAAGACACAGCACCTGCTTTGAGACAGTCTCTGAAAATTCCCTTTTAATGAGCTTTCTCATTTCTGTTTAATAGCTAAACACTAGATTGGTGATTTTTTTTTTGTTAGATTATGTGTGGTTTTTTCCCATGGAAAAATGGCCACTGCGTGATGCTGCCTCCAAGTAGACTTTAAGAGCACTACTGCAAGATAAAGCTCTGGTAGTTCATAATTTCAAGCAGATTCTGTGCCTTACACGGGTTTGTACCAAGAGTTTTCTCCTTTCACATCCAGCAGAGTAGTTGCTTCGGACAGTTATTAACTGAGTCTAAAAATGCTGCCTTGCTATCATTCGCCGTATATCCCATGTAGGTTCCCATTATCGTGGTATTTCTTCCCTCACAGGCTCTTTGATCTATGTATCTCACAGCTACTTTGACTAGCTGATACAATGGCTATACATGGATTTCTCTCCCCTCTCAAAGAGAATTTTAATCCATAAGGATATTTATTGATAGCTTGCTTCCTGCACTGCATGCTTTCCTTAGTATGTAACTTCGCTTCCAAAGAATGCTCTCTCATTTCTATGGACTTTATACCTAAAGATAGCAGTGTCCTATTTTTTAAAACATTTCACTAAAATAGCTGTTATATCAGTGTCTTCAATTATAACAGATATTCACATTTATCCTGGCTACTTCCTAGTCTTCTCAGGAAGGTCGCACATATTTGGGATCAGCCTGGTTGTGTCTGCATGTCGTGACAAATTGAAACTTCACCTTTTCAAACTCTTTTGTTGTTATTCCCTCTCTCAGTCTTACTAACTTGTGTCCTAGTTTTGTCTAGAATTATAGTTTCTTAACCTCTCCCTGGAAAGATCCTTCTCCCATCAACATCTCCCCTCAACGTTTCTACATTTCTTAGCTTTCCCCTGCCTTTGGATTTAAAGCTCTCTTAGATTATTTATTTCAATTTCAAGCACTAGCTGGCTAGTTCCACATCGGTTCTGTCTCTCCCCATACAGCCTCTATCCATTCCAATGTCTCCCCAGTTTTCTAATGGATATGATGTCCTTCCCCTATGCTATTTTCTTTAGAGCCATGATCTGAGACTCCCCAACTCCATCTGTCCCTGCATGTGACACTGGCAGCATGTCAGAGAATGCTATCGCACAGACTCTGGTCTCAGATCTACTACCTAAGACCTTACTCCTGCGTTTAATAATTCATCTTTTTCCTTTCCGTGCAACGGGTACACACATGTAGAAAGCACAACTAGCGGCTCCACTGCAACATGACACAAAGGCTGTGCCTGTCACACTCACACACATCAAGTTAAGTCCTTGCACAGCTCACACCGGTGTCAAACACCTTCATACCCGCATATTGCAGCCTTCCAGTACCTAAAGGGGGCCTACAGGAAAGCTGGAGAGGGACTTTTTACAAGGGCATGTAGTGACAGGACAAGGGGCAATGGCTTTAAACTGGAAGAGGGCAGATTTACATTAGATATAAGGAAGAAATTTTTCACTCAGAGGGTGGTGAGGCACTGGAACAGGTTGCCCAGAGAAGTTGTGGCTGCCCCATCCCTGGCAGTGTTCAAGGCCAGGTTGGATGAGGCTTTGGGCGACCTGGTGTAGTGGAGGGTGTCCCTGCCCATGGCAGGGGGGTTGGAACTGGATGATCTTTGAGGTCCCTTCCAACTCAAACCATTCTATCATTCTATGACCCCTTAAAGCCGAATTCCCAGTTCAAGAACCTGTCTCTTTCCAACAGCTGAGATATATGTCCCTGGGTGTGGGTCCACATTACACTGGGATATCGGATCATCATCCCGAGCAGAGGGAAGGAGACAGCAGTGGCTACTCGGGGAGCCTTTCTCCCCATGCACATTACTGCCTTCTTGTCAGATTTTATTCACTCCCACCAACACCGGACCTGAAGATCATACCGTGTAAGTGTTGGACTGCTCCATGATTCCTTCAAGTCTCCTCCACAGGTTTATCTGTTTCCCTGAGTTTCTCTTGTTCATCCCAGCTAAATCAGTCGAGACACTGTAATACCCTGTAGGCCATGAGCTGCTAAGCACTGACTTAATGTAAATCCCATCCACCAACAAGGCAGGTGCCACTCAGGAATGTGGCAGTCGCCCACTGCCCTGGATGAACCAAATGCACAATTATTTCTTTATACAGTAGCTTCACTGGAATTAGGTAGATGGGAAAAAACAATTCACTTTATCTTTCATTAGATGTCTTCCTCAGGTCCTGATACTTCTCTGCTTGCCATCAGCCCTGTTCCCCACTCACCAGATTTTATTCCTGCAAGGGTACAGCCTTTCCTAAGACCATTACTTTGAAGAGATGTCACATGGTCTTGAAAATGGAAAAGAAGTGAAAATTTCTGAGCTACATAGATTTGTGGTCTCCACAGCAACAAAACAATCAAATCTGTGCCCCCTGCTGTATTTCAATAGGACGCAAATATTGCTTGAATAATACAAGGCTGTAGAAGCAACCACCACACATTCATTCAGTTGGAAATCAATAGTCCCTTTACCTTCTTTCTTATAAATAATTAGTCTTATAGTGATACCAAAAACTAGACCTCCTTCAGCTTTGCCTCGTCTTTGGTTTAACAACTGCCCTATTCAGACTTTCAGGCGTGCATTCAATTCTTCCATTTGTAATATGCCAAAGTAATACAAACTCCTTTCAAATTTGCCAGGACTCTCCAAAGAAGAGAGAGCTTTTGAAGTTTGGCTCATCTCTGCTAAGATTTTCAAATATACAAATACAGTGAGATTAGCAATTAAATTAGAAATCCCATAATGAATCCTGTAACATTAAAAGATGAACTTTAGTGGGGAGTATGGGACTGGGTTCTTACAACAGACAAGCATTTGTTTCACCAGAGAGGTGTTTGATGAACTTTTGACTTCATCCACCAGAAGAGTAGAAATAATTATTTTACAGCAAGACTGAGCATAACAATAAAAAAAAAAAGATTATGAAACATGAAATACTAGCTAAAGTGGTGGATGGAATCAGAACATACCAGACCTAAAAAGGAACTATTTGGTCATATTTGAATAGCCTTCAGATGGGTAGATGCAACTGCCATAGTTTTCCTAAAGGCAGCACTTAGTTTTCAGAAATTTGGAATTGTTGTCTTTATGGTTTCTCAGGTTGGCCAACCAAAAAAAGTAAAGGGACCCAAAATCAATAGTTCCTCTAGCAATGCAGATTTTAACCACCAAAGCCATGTCAGTAGTCGGAGAGCAGGCACAGTGTGCAAGCAAGCTGGCTGATTTAAAAGTTAATAGGCACAAAAAGTCCTCACATGCAAGGAGGAACACTTCTAAAATTACTCTTTTCAGACATCAATAACACTACTGCAGGGCCTTGCTAATCTCTCCAGCCCAAAATCACAGTCACCTCCTTCAGATCACTGCAATTAGCACCGGCACCAGATGTTCATTTACACCTTCAGAGATCCAGGTTTGTAAACTGAACACTCCTGTATTATGCTAATGTGATTTTAACACCCTCAACAGGCTTCTGGCTTCCTTCTCCTCCCTATCTTGAAATCTACAGACAATTTTAATCCAGGAATATTACACCCAGAGCTCTAAAATAAACTTCAGTCTTACTGTCATTCAGTGGGGTCACCCAGCTTCCTTAAGATGGGTGTTTGCCACCACAACACACCCTAGGTACCATGGACATCTGCACAGAGCTGACAAACAGAACGCAGAACCTATGGGAGATCTGAACCTTTCTGGATAACAAAGCCGATTCAAATAACACAAACTATCTTTGCTACACATCTCAAATGTTCCTCTAGAATCCTTGATAACCATAAGGCTGAATCATAGTCATTTTTCAAGTGGCAAGTAAGAAGTTGAAACCTTAGTAAAGCCAAGAGCAAGTTTTACAGCAGAACACACAAGTATTAGGATTTCCAGATTTCCTACAGGCTGTGTCCTGGTGTGCTCTGGCACTTCAGAACATTTTAGGTTAACCTGCTTTTTTCTGTAGTTGTCTGTTCTGGTCTGTTTTTAAAATGTAGGCACTGTTTGACCAATGTCCATCACTTTCATCCTTTCCAATTAACTTATGCCTAGAAAGGTATCGCCAGTGTGCCTTGAAGGCCATCACTTTCCAGTGATGAGTCAGTTCTAGAGTCAAAAACATTTCTCCAAAAACCTATGAGCTCTCCTATCAGCAAGAGGCTTCTAGGATAAGCGTTCTGGATCACCTCTACCAGAAACTGAGGATGTTGTCTCACACTACCTCAGGAGATGTTTTCGAATAATCTCTTTAATAAACCCATTAAGATAATCAGTTGTTTTGCTGGATTTTTTTTTTAAGTTTTTATCCTTTGCTTTCAGAAGTCTTCTCCAAAACCACATTTTTCCTACCCCTTCAGACGTTCTGTGACACAGAAAGCCCCCAGATACTCAGCTGTCTCACAGATTAACTCTGCAGAAGTTCATGTTGGGCAGCACAGAGTGGACACAAGCTCCTTTTAGCTCACTGTCAAGTCTAAGATTATCAGCAAAAGCCAAGTTCTTCAGTAGAGATCTAGGGGAACAGTTCATCATGACACACATTTCTCAAATCAGCATTTAAAATGACAAACATTTCAATGAAAGTTTTAGGACATAGGCAACTTTCTGACCTTACAATATCAGCAACTGCAAGCTTCACAACCAATGCCAAGTAACTCATGTCAAAGAGGAGTTTCTAGAACTGTTTGTAAACAGGCATGACAAGACTCCCTCATGCTTCTGGTCAATGCATTGAGAGGTGTGACCAGGGTGGACATTAAGATGAGCCTGAGGGTATCTCACTATGCAGAGCATACATCTCTCTTGACTTGATTCAAACTACCCCTGTAAAAACCAGTAGCAACTTCATTCAAGCAAAGATAGGAAACAAAACATTTCTGAGAAATGATCGAGCTGAAGGAGTTCTCCAAAGAGTCCTGAGAGTTACCAGCCTGGAAAGAAAGTCACCAAATAGGTGAGAAACAAAACAGTGAGTTTTGTGCTGGCATTTTTTCTTTTTTCCCATCAAGATGTTGACTAAGGTTGGTTAAGAGGAATCTAAATGAGTATGATGGAGAAAACCAGCTGCTGTTGGTTTAGATTGGCTTTACAAAAACCTGTTCAGCCTGAACATCATGATGATGAATTAAATAATTAAATTGGACTGAAAGTATTATTATTATTGAAACATCTTTTCTATTAAAGCCATCCCTGTGAGTACGTATACCTGATCTTTTATGGTTTAAACTGATGATGATCACCAAGATGCACCTTCTCAGCAAGTTGTTCAGATGCATCGGACATTGCCAGCGTGGCTATACATGCAGAGGCAGAGGGACACAGAATGCAAATGCCAGGTACCTCAGAACAAGATGCAGATACTTTTGGACCAAGGCACAGGATGGCATTCTCCCAACTTTGGATAGACAGATGATGATTCCTGTTGTCGAAGTTCTTTCGCCTCTTCCAAAAGCCTCCTTTGTTTAGTATTTTCTCTTTTCAGTACACAATCTACTTATCTCTGCAATATCCCAGTTTATCTTTAATTCTGTTAAGATTTCCACCTGACAGCTTTTTGAGGAAATGAGTTTCATAGGTGAATAGAATGCAGAAGGAAAAAAAAAAATACTGCCTTTACACAGGTTTTTACCTCGTTCGTTGTTATGGCTCCCTTTGACAAAAATTCTGCTGGTCTACCCACAGCCTTATGGCACAGAAGAAAAATCTTTCCTGGAGTAAACCCTCTCCAGGAAGATCCTGGAGGTGTTTCAGCAGTCAGCCGTTAGGCTGCCACATTCGGACGTTTTGGTGCAATGACCACCATGAAAAGAAGAAATCAGGCTGTGATAATTTGGGGGGCTCTTTCCCCTTAGAAGAAACTGAGGCTGAGCAGTTTCTGAATTCACCAGGCTTTTTCGAGGGAGATTTTTTCCAGAGATGGGGAAGCAAAGTGTTTTCATGCATAACCAACCCTGTGATGCTGGACCATGAAAAGGTTGTAACAGCTTGTTATTTTGCATTTATTAGGAGCACCTTTATCACACACATACTAATAAAAAGAAAAAAAGAAAAGGCAGAAAGGCTGGGCATTTTTCAGATAAATAGTTAGTCATTTCAAATAACAAACCAAAGAAACAATTAAAAGGCTTTAGCAATAAAAGCTTAACAGATGATGTATTGGCAAACCACTACAATTACAAAACATATTTTCAGCTAATATGGTTAACATAATGTACTCTGCAAGCATTAATGTATTATCAAGGTGACTGTAAATCACTTTATCAATTATTGAACCGCAATAAAATATTTATAAATGAGCCCTTAATACCAAATGCAACTGTGATACTTTTAAATCGTGGCAAACATAAGGGAATCTGCTTATCTTTTCATTAACAGAAACTTGTGCGTTGTTAATAAATGGCTTTGCCTTAACTCATCTTTGCTTGCTTTGCATCTTCAGTAGTGCTGGCTTGATGGAACAGTACCACCAAACAGTGACTCCATTTTGCCATGGTTTGTGCAATAAAACAACCTGTTTATGGTTTGCACCTTTCCTACGAGGACAGGCTGAAAGATTTGGGGCTGTTCAGCCTGGAGAAGAGGAGGCTCCGGGGTGACCTTATAGCGGTCTTCCAGTACCTCAAGGGGGCCTACAGGAAAGATGGGGAGAGGCTGTTCAGGAGGGCCAGTTGTGATAGGACAAGGGGTAATGGTTTTAAAATAGAGGGAGGTAGATTCAGGTTGGATATTAGGAAAAAATTTTTCACCATGAGAGTTGTAGAACACTGGAACAGGTTGCCCAGAGAGGTGGTGGATGCTCCATCCCTGGAGACGTTCAAGGCCAGGTTGGACAAGGCCCTGAGCAACCTGATCTAGTTGGAGATATCCCTGTTCCTTGCAGGGGGGTTGGACTAGATGACCTTTGAAGGTCCCTTCCAGCCCTAACCATTCTATGATTCTATGGGAGCACTTGGATATTGCTGTGAATTAGAGCCATCATGGGTAAAGAGTTTACCTAGTTTAAGAGGTTCCTTCCACGAAGACTACCAGGACTAAGTACCTGGGGTGAAATTGTCAGGTGATCTTCTATAAACTCTTGTTGGACTTGTTACAGTAAGAACTGGTTTGAAACCATTGCATTTTTCATTTAACTTTGGGGCAATCAGTAGAACGCCTAAGAACATTTTCAATTAAATGTATGTCTCCAGAAATATTCCGTTTCATCTAAATCAAAAGTTTCCAGAAAAGCAATAAGTTTAGGAAATACCACTCTGTAAAGCCTGAGGAGGGTCAGGGGTCCCACCTGATCACTACCTCACAAAAGAACAAAACAAGAGTACAAAGTACACAGGGTAAAATTTGGATTTTCATTCCCAAAAGGGAAACTTGGCCAGAAGCCTCTCTCTCAAAAAACCTTTTCAAAGGTTCTGCTTAAATTCCAGTGAAAAAGGAAATCATTGTTGAATCTTCAAGAGTCAACACCACTGTTCAGCTACAGTAAAAACTATTATCAAGTGAAAATAATAGTAACAGTTAATCAGGTGTCTCCTGAGTCCTTGAATGGAAATCATATCTTTGCTTTTTAATGTTATAGGGTTAAAATTTTGAGGATATTCTTTCATAGCAATATTGGAAGAAAGTAGTCAGGCTATTATATTGTCCTTGATGTTCCTGATAACTGGACAAAAGTGAACTAAATTACAGAGTGGTATTCCTCCAAGCAAGAAATGACTAACTACATTTTTTAGAAGGAATATGCTGGTTTTTTCAGCACTGGGAGCGTGACAGGGCTTTACTTGTCCTGCTCTCAGGCCAAGAAATATATTTTGGTTGATAAAGAGGATATTGATAAGATATTGATAAGATCTCATAAGATCACACTGTCAGAAAAGGAGTTGCTGAGAACTATTGTTGCTGCTGTCACTACAGCCACAAAATTGCTGCTGTCAGAGTGATTCTGAACTGCAAACCGTCTAATGACAGCCTGATTGCACAGCCCAAATATCATCTAGAAACACTGAGGTGCTGCAGGGAGCATCGCTATATTTCATAGATCAGTTTGCTAAACACAGCTATGCTTCATGGGGTAAAACCACTGCTCTGGAAAAGTCTGTGTTAAACTCCTCCTGCTCTACCAAATGCCAGATGAAAAACAAAGTCCTATCTCACAAGGCAGACTCAGGAAGATGAGTATGCAGGGCATACACTGTCACTAATTTATGCCTATTTGGCTCGTCAAAACCAGAGATCAGTAATTTTGCTGAGTACTGGTAGGACTTTTCAACATTCTCTTCAAAGAAGAAAATATTAGAAAATCACAGCTGATACAAAAAGACATAGAATCATAGAATCACAGAACGGTTTGGGTTGGAAGGGACCTCAAAGATCAGCTAGTTCCAACCCCCCTGCCATGGGCAGGGACACCCTCCACTACACCAGGTTGCCCAAAGCCTCATCCAACCTGGCCTTGAACACTTTCAGGGATGGGGCAGCCACAACTTCTCTGGGAAACCTGTTCCAGTGCCTCACCACCCTCACAGTGAAAAATTTCTTCCTTAGATCGAATCTAAATCTCCTCTTTTTCAGTTTAAATCCATTACTCCTTGTCCTATCACTACATACCTTTGGAAAAAGTCCCTCTCCAGCTTTCCTGTAGGCCCCCTTTAGGTACTGGAAGGCTGCTATAAGATCACCCCGGAGCCTTCTCTTCTCCAGGCTGAACAGCCCCAACTCTCTCAGCCTGTCTCCATAGCAGAGGTGCTCCAGCCCTCAGATCATCTCCGTGGCCTCCTCTGGCCCCGCTCCAGCAGCTCCATGTCCTTCTTGTGTTGGGGACCCCAGAGCTGAACGCAGTATTCCAGGTGGGGTCTCAGGAGAGCAGAGCAGAGGGGCAGAATCCCCTCCCTCGCCCTGCTGGCCACGCTGCTTTGGATGCAGCCCAGGACACGGTTGGCTTTCTGGGCTGCCACATACCTGAGGTTGATCTCAGTCTAGTTCTCCATTGCAGAGAAATGCTGCTTTTGAGCTAGACAGCCAGCTTCCTACAACACATTGCATCAGCAGCCACATCTCAGTGCCTGCCAACTGCAATTCCTATAAGGAAGGGACACAACAGGAGATGTAGTAGTTCAAAGGAAAGCTCCCTCGGGAAGAGAATAGGAGATTGTCAAGTCTTCGAGCCAGTCAACACAAAGTGTTAGGGACCTGCATATGTCCTGCACCCACAGCAGCCCATTCAGCACCAGTACAACTGAGAGCCTCTCTGCAACACAGGTCTACCAACTGCTTCTTTTCTGAAGGTCTTCCCTGGTTCATCTTGCCATTATCTACCTGAGAAAAAAGCCTTGGGGTAGGGAGATAAGACCCTGCTGACAGCACGGTCACTATAAGCCCTTTCCTGCAGGGATAGCAGCAGCATATCATAAAGCCTGCAGGAGACAAGTGCTTGGATGAAGGGCAGCCTGTTCCTGTCCAACCAGAACAGCATGATCCTGGCAGGATCCTCTGGATCATTTTGCCTGCCAGCTTCTGGAAGGGTATCCCATCAGCTGGGTTGATCTTGCATCTGGAAGCGCACAGACCTTATGAGTAGATCAAACATCCCAGTATTTCGTCCTGTGGAAAGGCTTCTCCTAATGTTTGCCATTTCAATCTCCAGCCAAAGATACAGATTCACATTTTTAAGGGTGATAAGCAAGGGAAGTAGTGATGGGTGATAGAACAAGAGGAAATGGGCATAAGCTTAGTCAGGGGAGATTCAGGTTGGATGTTAGGAAGTATTTCTTCTCTGAAAGGGTTGTCAGCCACTGGAATAAGCTGCCCAGGGAGGTGATTGAGTCCCCATCCCTGGATGTGTTTAAGAATAGGGTGGATGAGCTACTTGAGGATATGGTTTAATGGGGATTAGGGATGGTTGGACTCGATGATCTCTGAGGTCTTTTCCAACCTAGAAATCTATGAATCTATGAATCTATGAATCTATGAAGAATAGAAAACACATTTATGGCCGCTTCATTTGGTCTTTTGAATACTTGGGCTGATCCAATAATCATTCATTTTCTGATGCATGTTTTCCAGCACACTCCTCTCATCCTGATCAGATGATGTGGGTGATAGAGAACTAACTGTGTTCCTAGGTAAGTTGTTGCAACAGTCAGGTACCTTTGCACATAACATTTCTAATTGTATTTAACTTTGGCGTCCAGTCACTGAACTATCGGATTTAGAGAGCATTTTCGAAGCACACAGTAATGAATTAACTTCGCTCCCACGGAAATTAATCCTGAGCCAGTAAAACTACACAGCTGTGTCCCTCACACACCTGTGGTACAGGTACACACCATAGAATCACAGAATGGTTTGGGTTGGAAGGGACCTCAGAGATCATCTAGTTCCAACCCCCCTGCCATGGGCAGGGACACCCTCCACTACACCAGTCACACACTCTCCAACACTGTGCTGACTGCTTCACTGCATGAAAAGAGCACCAGTTTAAACAGACTTTTTAGTTCACCACAAAAAGTATTTCAAGTTTCTTAGCTTCCCTTTACAACATAAAAAATACACAACCCCAGCAAATTTGGCAAGAGAGATAGTGTGTTAGATGCTAGTGGTGGTGACTGGAGCAGTTGTTGCCCCTACTCCCAGAAAATGCTGCTCCCAGGAATTACTGGCCTGCCTACAGAGAAGCTCCACAGTGGTTTGCAGCCCAGAGTAATTGGTAAACCAGTATCACTGTTGATTTGCTTTAATGCATCAAACAGTTAAATCCAACCTTTTCAGGTAGCTTCACAAGAGCTACAGCTTCCATGCAGTGGCACAGCAACCTCAAGGTGAAAGGTGCAATAGCCAGGGACAGCGAGACAAGTGTTAACACCTGTACATTGCCAGTCCAGGTGTGCCCTGCCACTCTGCATCACGACTTTCACTCAAGCAACCTGACAGCGGAGCAGTTCTAAAAACCAGTCCAGCTCAGCCATGTGCAACGCCTGCCTGGTTGCAATAAATCGGCTGAAGTCACTGAAATGTCAGTGTCATTCTGCACACGAAAGATCTACAGCTAAAACAGATGCTTCTAAGACACGTTTTCAGTTACTCCTATCTCCCTTGGCATTGTTTGCTCTGGTCAACACAGGGTGTTTGGGAGAAGGGCTGGTACCCCTCAGAGTCAATGGCATGCTGACTACAAGCCCCAGCCAGAGCTTGACCCATCCTGTAATCTTTTGATAGCTAATTTGCTACTCCAGTGTCTCCAGGCTTGTTGTGAAAAAACAAAACAAAACCAAACAGGATGGGCAGGGAGTATACCATGTACCACTACAAGGCCAGCATCCATGCAAGCTTTGTCTTGCAACAAGAAGGAGATTCTCTTTAAAAGTTGAAGAGTTGGAAAATTACTACCCTTACAATTCATCTCTTTTTATTTATTTTGTAATTAAACCTCTAGTCCAAGATGCACTTCTTGTTCTAATAAGAGTATTATTGTTCTAACAGCATCACAAAAGTAACTGTCTGCAATTTCCTAAGTGGAACAAAGGGTTCTTTTATTTTCCTTTAGACACTTGTGCAACCTTTGTTAAAGAACTCATTACAGAAACGCTTCTGAATGAATGACAGCACCTAATGATATTCTTCTTATAGCAGCAATTCACAAGTGGGACTATTTTACTTAATTTTTCTGCAATGGTAGAACACCCCTGCCACAAAGTTATGCTAGCTCAGGCTGCTCTCCTCTTCCCTAGTTATTACAATGACATTTAAAATGCAGATCTTAAATAGACCTAGCAATTATCTAGGGTTTACCTAACAATGACTACATGATAGTTATGCTGCACAGCAAAGATTTTGCATCCTTTACGTTGCAGAACAGTCAAGAGACAATAATGAAATTGGAAAAGGGGCCTTGTGTACTTAATGAAAGTACAGGAGGAAAAAACTGATCAAGCTTGGTATTAAAATGATCCCAGCTTCATGTCTTTTAATTTTCTGGTTTTAATTTTACTTTTTTTCTAACAACTAAAACCAGAAGTTTTATTTTTACTGAAAATATTTTTGAAAATTAAAGAGTTATTGCCTTGCCTCAAATGCCTGAAATTTAGAGAAACAACACCAACAAAATACGCAAGTTTGGAAACCATTGGTACTTTAAACCAGTTTTAATTTACAGCCTGGGACACAGTGCCATGGTCACCCTACATCCTCTGTGAGACCTGTGCAAAGACGTTCTGAAACAGAGAACTACTGATGAGGGAGGCTTGTGGCAGTGCAACCAAGTACAAGGGTTCTGCTGTACCCAAACTGATGCTGAAATCCAACGTTTCAGCTGAAAAATTAACACGCTATTGAAAACAAATTGTTCCACTTTCTAAACAATACACATTTCCAAGAGACAAAACATACTCCCGATACTTTAAATATGTCAGCAATTTTTTAAGCCCATAAACACAAAGGATATCTCCTTCTCCCTAAAGCAAAACCAGGATCGGTAAACTCCACATTGCACTCGTACCCAATAGCTGGTATATTCAAAATATGCACTGAATATTCAAAATATTCACTGTTTCTTGTGGGTCATACTCATGGAAGTCATCCGTGTCCAAGTTCCACTACTATCCCTAAGCTGGCTGAACTCGAGACCCTAGGTCTCATCGAATCTCTGAAACGCCAACCAAGTTCTTTTATAAACCTGGCTTTTCATGCCTTGAACTATCATAGAATGGCACAGGCTGGAAGGGACCTTAGAGATCATCTAATCCAACCTCCCTGCCATGGGCAGGGACGCCTCTCAACTACATCAGGCTACTCAAGGCTCTGTCCAGCTTGACCTGGAACACCTCCAGGGAGGGGGCATCCACCACTTCTCTGGGCAATTTATTCCAAAGTCTCACCACCCTCGTACTGAAGAATTTCTTCCTAAGATCTAATCTAAATCTGTTCTCCTTCAACTTAAACCCATTTCCCCCTGTCCTATCAGTGGACACTCTTGTCAAAAGTCCCTCCCCAGCCTTCCTGCAGGTTGCCTTCAGGTATTGGAAGGCAGCTATTAGGTCCCCACGAAGTCATCAGCATTTGGAAATCAGAGAAGCTGTAACATAACTAAATATACACTAAAAGCCTTATTATATGCAAACACTTTATTAATAAAGCTTCCCAGTACATTCCAAAAGCTTTAGATTTCACTAAAAGACTGTTCTGAGTTCCTCAAGACACCCCCCAGTAATGCTGCCACTCTAATGGGTTAGATGTGTTCCAAACACACAATGTGTAACTGTCAACCATCAAAATAGTTATTAAATTGGCCTATGAAGAAAGGAGTTTTGAGAACATGCAGCTTTGGTTTAACGTTAAAAACAGGTCTGCATGAATAGAGAATTCTTCACAGAAAACAGCGTGCTACTGGAAAGGAGGCAAACAGCTGACACACCATGAGGAATCACACTGCATTTTCCCTGCCTGGATTGTGTCGCACAGCCAGAGACAAGTCTTGTGCAATAAAGATAATTGCCCACCAGCAAAGAAATAAGACATATACAGGCAGCCTCTACTAGCCCTAAACAAATAACTGTTGACTTCTCTTTCTCCCACGACACAAAAACTGAATATAATTTGGCAATTCATTTGTGAATTCAAAGAAGGTGCCAGAGAAGGAGAGAAGGCGAGACTGGATGGAAAGCCATGGACGTTTTCATGTATTAACCTTTCAAAACTCAAACTGCTTTTGTTTTTGAAAAGCTGTGAACTCTGAACACAGGTTACTAGAAAGAAAACAGTGCCAGCTCAAGTGGAGGTGGTTTACCCGGTGGTAATTTCAGAGTCATTTTTTCACACTCTAAAATAAACAATCTGCTTCTACATGCTCACCTGTTGCACCACAACGTGCCCCAGCCTAAGGCACAGTATCACTTAGGAATCTGGTCCTGGACATACACAGACCAGTTTGGGACAGTGGGGACAGAGCAGTCTGTGCACCTTAGGGCTGGGATGCTATTAAAGGTTACAAAAGATGAGTCCAAGGAAAGACCTTTTAGAAGAGAAGCCAGGAAAACATGACATTTAAGAGGAAAAAAAATAAAATCCTCTCTCATAAAAGCCATGTAGACTATTTTTAAGTATTTCAGTCAACGCTCATTGCATTATGGGCATTGCCACTGTCTGAATTTGTTCTTAACATTTAGCCTGATCCGATCAAGGCACAGGACATAAACACAGACAACAGAGAAGGAAGATAAAAATTTGGCCTCCCTTTGGAACATTTTTACTCAGGACACATAGCCATTTCTTATGCTGCAAGACCTTCGTGATCTGAGCTTTAAAGTGCTGTTTAGTTTTTCTGGCTACATACTTCTCATCACCAGAAAACCTGAGCACTCTCCAGTCACTAAAACAGACATAGTGCCAATACTCTTTTAAAGCAGAGAATTATAACTATCCTTCTAGAGTAATCAACCACTCCAATATCTGTTGGAGGGACAACACAGCAGGGCACAAGCAATCCAGGAGGTTTCTGGAATGTGTTGATGATAACTTCCTTCTCCAAGTGACAGAGCAACCAACGAGGAGAGGTGCTATGCTGGACCTCTTTCTCACCAGCAAGGAAGAGCTGGTGGGGAACATGAAGCTCAAGGGCAGCCTGGGCTGCAGTGACCTGATGGATCAGGATCATGTTCAGGATCATGAGTTCAGGATCCTTAGGGCGGCGAGGAGGGTGCACGCCAAGCTCACTACCCTGGATCTCAGGAGAGCAGACTTCGGCCTCTTCAGGGTAGAAGCAGTACCTCTGCTTGGTAGAATATGATGGGAGAAAGCCCTAGAGGGAAGAGGGGCCCAAGAAAGCTGGTTAATATTCTAGAATCACGTTCTGCAAGCTCAGGAGCAATACATCCCAACAAAGAGGATGTCAGGCAAAAACACCAGGAGGCCTGCATGGGTGAACAAGGAGCTCCTGGACAAGCTCAAATACAAACAAGAAACCTACAGAAGGTGGAAGCAAGGACAGGTAGACTGGGAGGAATACAGACAAATTGTCTGAGCAGCCAGGAATCAGGCTAGGAAAGCTATGTGCTCTGGCAGCCCAGAAAGCCAACCGTATCCTGGGCTGCATCCAAAGAAGCGTGGCCAGCAGGTCAAGGGAGGTGATTCTGCTCCTCATGAGACCCCACCTGGAGTACTGTCTTCAGGTCTGGGGCTCCCAACACAAGAAGGACTTGGAGCTGCTGGAGAGAGTCCAGAGGAGGCCACGAAGATGATCCGAGGGCTGGAGCACCTCTGCTATGGAGACAGGCTGAAAGAGTTGGGGCTGTTCAGCCTGGAGAAGGCTCCGGGGTGATCTTATTGCAGCCTTCCAGTACCTAAAGGGGGCCTACAGGAAAGCTGGAGAGGGGCTTTTTACAAGGGCGTGTAGCGATAGGACAAGGGGCAATGGCTTTACACTAAAAGAGGGGAGATTTAGGTTAGATATAAGGAAGAAATTTTTCACTGTGAGGGTGGTGAGGCACTGGAACAGGTTGCCCAGAGAAGTTGTGGATGCCCCATCCTTGGCAGTGTTCAAGGCCAGGTTGGATGAGACTTTGAGCAACCTGATGTAGTGGAATGTGTCCCTGCCCGCACGAGAGGAGGTTGGAACTAGATGATCTTTAAGGTCTCTTCCAATCCTCACCATTCTATGATTCTGTGATAATTGCCACGTCATTCCTTTCGTTGTGGCAGGATACATCACCTCACTCGAGATCACCTCTAGAGAAAGTAAAGACTGCCTTGCTGACAGCATGTGTAAGATCTGAGCTTAGCAAATTATTTCAATGGTGCTATTCCTGAACACGTGTAAATCTCTAGGTCTCTTTTCTGGAGGTGCAGATCTTACCTCAAACATCAGGACCTAATAGCTTCAGTTTTGTATTGGCTCCTTCCACCTTCCTTTCCTAGTAGGGTTTGAAACGCAAATGAAATGTGATCCTCTGTTCTATACATTAACCATCACCTTCAGAATCCCTTTTCAATCTATTTAGTGTAAAAGACTGATAAAATAGTATGATTTCTCCTGATTCACAGTGGTGCAACACAGAAGAACAGAGAATTAAGAGGCACCCTGAGGTCATCCAGGCCTTGACGTGAATCCTGTGAAGAGGCAGAGGGATGCCAGTATGTTTTCTTAAGGTCCTTTAAGAAGCAGAGACTATAATCAATTATCACCAGCTCTGGAAAGGAGGCTGATACAGAAGGTGAAAGAGAAGTGCTAGAAAAGCACAATGATCTCCACTACACTGTGTTTCAAAAATCTTAGAAAAAGGTTTTGCTATAACTTTTTGTTGTGGGTTTTTTTTTTAACTCACATAACATAAAATTCATAAAATTCCAGACACTACTTCTTCAATGACAAGTTGACAAATATCAATAGGAGATTAGTTGGAACATTCAGAAGGAAGGATACTTACAAGCAACCAAAACCAAACCAGCAACTTTCCACAGCAACATGGGGATGAAAGAAAGGGCTGCAGGCAACTGAGTACTGCTACGGTATAAAGAAAATTTTCTGCCACATCTTTGAGCTACATTCCCAAAAAGAAAAAAATTTCAAGTGAAACCATTTTTAAATTCTTTCTAAGTATACACAAGAAAGCAAAAAAAGCTTAATCAAGGAAGGAAAAACACCAGGGATGATTCCAGTAGGACTAGGTTCCAGGTCCTCATCCTCTTCTTGGTATAATATTTCTTTCTTGTTGATGTGGTTAAGTAAAAATAGAGTTTAATTTAAAGGAAAAAAAAAAAAAAAGCACCCTCCAGAGATTCCATTTTACTTGCAAAGCTCTCTTTAAACTCCTTGTGATGTCACAGCAAGCTTATTTTAATGCACACTCAAAATGCAGAACTTGTGATGATGCAAAGACATTTATTTCTGAATCATTTCCAGAACTGTTTTGCAGTGAAAACAAATAACAAAGGAAAAACCATCCTACAAACTATGGTTTTGCTACAATCTGTAAGCCTGATTCTCATTTAAGATAAACTGACACAAATTCACCAAGGCAGTGGAGCTGAACCCACTCACACCCAGTTCCTTTTACACACCTTAACCATGTGCAATTCAAACTTGGCGCTTTCAAAGTGGCACTCAGGAGGAAACACGTTTCTGTTGTGAAGTTGGATTTGCCAAGCCAGTAATATACCTGACTGGCATCCCTCTGAAAGTGGTGCTGAGGACTCCCAGGGAATGACAGGAAAGCTGGAGAGAGACTTCTTACAAGGGCGTGTAGAGATAGGACAAGGGGTGATGGCTTTAAACTGAAAGAGGGGAGATTTAGATTGGATATAAGGAAGAAATTTTTCACTGTGAGGGTGCTGAGGCACTGGAACAGCTTGCCCAGAGAAGCTGTGGCTGCCCCATCCCTGGAAGTGTTCAAGGCCAGGTTGGATGAGGCTTTGGGCAGCCTGGTGTAGTGGAGGTTGTCCCTGCCCATGGCAGGGGGGTTGGAACTAGATGATCCTTGAGGTCCCTTCCAACCTAAACCATTCTGTGATTCCATGATTCTATGATGTCACGGACACAAGCTGACATTTATACAGCAGGCTGACACTTTTCCTGAAGCAGAAACCCTGCAGGGATCAAGGAACTCAGGGCATTAAGAAGTTGGGTTTGTAGATTTTTAAGCACCAAAGGTTACAGACACTGTGAACAGAATTATTTGCAACAAAGGAGAAAAAAGAATGGAGAAAACACAGAAAACTAAGCACTCAGATCCACCCAATTACCTTGTACAAGCTGAACTGGGATGGTAGGCTGTGGCAAGTAGAAGATAAAATAATGTAGCTCCATCCTTTTGATGATGAAGGCAAGACACTGGGCTGCACTTGCTGCTGTCTAAGCAAGAAAGTGCCACAGCCCGATGAGGAGCCTGAATCTTTAATTGCTGACCCAACTGGCTGCAACTAGGGGCAATTTTTTTCCTGAATCTTTTGGAAAGCAGACTGTAAGCACTTCTGGTCACTGTTCTGCACTGTCAAACAAAGCCTCCTGTGATGCCCTGCTCAGTAATGATAACATCTATTCTGGAGGCAAAACTAGTGTTTATTTTATGTGCAGTGCCAAGACATTTGTCTTGCAAAGTAAACCCCTTTGGACGGAGCTTGCTGAGCTCAGTATTACGGACAATAACGCCTCAGGATGATCAACAAGGAGGAGGTCAGACAGATGTGCTGTGTTTCATGAAAAGAAAAATCTCTTATCATCTTGAAGTTCCTACTGACTGGAAAAGGGGAAACATAGCCCCCATTTTTAAAATAGGAAAAAAGGAAGACCCAGGGGACAACAGACCAATCAGACTTATCTCTGTGCCCAGTAAGATCATGGAGGAGATCCTGCTGGAAACTATGCTAAGGCACATGGAAAATAAGGAGGTGATTGGTGGCAGCCAACATGGCTTCACTAAGGGCAAATCCTGCCTGACTAATTTGGTGGCATTCAGCGATGGGATTACAGACCTGATGAACAAGAGAAGAGCAACTGATGTCATCTAGTTGGACTTGTCAAAAGCATTTGACACTGTCCTGCATGACACACTTGTCTCTAAATTGGAAAGACATGGATTTGACGGATGGACCACTCAGTGGGTAAGGAACTGGCTGGATGGTCACACTCAAAGAGTTGCGGTCAATGGCTCGATGTCCAAGTGAAGACCAGTGACAAGTGGTGTTCCTCAGGGATTGGTGGGGTTTAACATCTTTGTCGGCGACATGAACAGTGGGATCGAGTGCACCCTCAGCAAGTCTGCAGATGACACCAAGCTATGTGGCGTGGTGGACACGCTGGAGGGAAGGGATGCCATCCAGAGGGACCCTGACAGGCTGGAGAGGTGGGCCTGTGTGAGCCTCATGAAGTTCAACAAGGCCAAGGGCAAGGTCCTGCACGTGGGTCGGGGCAATCCCAAGCACAAGGACAGGCTGCGTGGAGAATGGATTAAGAGCAGCCCTGAGGAAAAGGACTTGGGAGTGCTGGTGGATGAGAAGCTCAACATGAGCCAGCACCGTGCGCTGGCAGCCCAGAAAGCCAACCGTGTCCTGGGCTGCATCCAGAGCAGCGTGGCCAGCAGGGCGAGGGAGGGGATTCTGCCCCTCTGCTCTGCTCTCATGAGACCCACCTGGAGTAGGTCTGAACATCCTTGGCAGGGTTCAAGGCCAGGTTGGACAAGGCTTTGAGCAACCTGATGTAGTGGAAGGTGTCCCTGCCCGTGGCAAGGGAGTTGGAACTAGATGATCTTTAAGATCTCTTCCAACTCAAACCGTTCTATGATTCTATGATAAGTACCCTATTTTTACTCCTCTCCGATGGCCATTAGGCACTTAATTCCCTTAGGTTCCTTGAAAAATTCCAGCACATGTTGCCTTAACTAGATCAATTGGCATATCTCACCGTAATGCTGCAGCTCTGCTGAAAGCTTTATCCTATTTTTTTATTCCTTTAGAGTGCAAGAAGCATCATGATTGCAACTGGGCAAAACAGAAAGTGCAGGCCTACAGGAACTGGCAACTCCCCCCTGCTAGCAGCAAAACTGTCTGAACGGAAAGTTTTTCAACAGCATGCAAAAGCCACTGAGAACAGAGGGTGACAGGGTTTCAACAGCACAGTTCCTTTATTTTGGGGTGCCCTAACAAACAAACAAAATTTCCTTTTGGAACATCTTTCCATAGGGAGAAGAAACTTACAACACATCAGCAAAACCTGCAAAACTGAGAAGGAAACATTCCTTGTTTACTATAGTAAGAAACAGGATTAATCTGTTCTAACTCACAGTGTCAAAAGGGAAAATTCATAATTCATACATTCTCATCAAAAATTATCATCCCATGATAGCTGTTAGCTTACAGATGACAGGCCCTATTGCTCAAAACCCTCCTGAAATGAGACATGAAGTTGATATTTAGATCCAAATCTGTCCTGTTTTGCATGCACTGTTTTATACATCAAATAACCAGATTTGCTGCCAATCTTCTCCCGAGGATGGTCTTTACTCTTCACAGGATGTCGCACCTTTCTTTTTATATAAATACCATGTAATTTTTATTTCCTTCCGTTGTCACAGACATTCTAGTCTTGGCTAGAGCTGCTACGCAATATACACTCAAGTCCTTCCCCCTAGATCAGTCAATATTTTATTTACAAGGCAAATGCCTTATTTACACTGTGTCAGAAGCAAGATGCTTGCCGAAACACCGGTGCATAAATAAAACACTGAAGAAGCTGCCTGAATAGGAAATTTTTCTCTGAAGAGCACTGTCCGTTGCAGAATGCAACTGGTAGTTTGAGTTAAAAATCACTGGGCAAGCGTTATATGACGTTATGACGTCTGCTTTAGGGCCTCACAGACAGCAGGCTGCACCAGGAGTAGAATCATAGAACCATAGAATGGTTTGTGTTGGAAGGGACCTCAAAGATCATCTAGTTCCAACCCCCCTGCCATGGGCAGGGACACCCTCCACTACACCAGGTTGCCCAAAGCCTCATCCAACCTGGCCTTGAACACTCCCAGGGATGGGGCAGCTACAGCTTCTGTGGGCAACCTGGTCCAGTGCCTCACCACCCTCAATGTAAAGAACTTCTTCCTTATATCTAATCTAAATCTCCCCTCTTTCAGTTTAAATCCATTGCCCCGTGTCCTGTCACTACACACCCTTGTAAAAAGCCCCTCTCCAGCTTTCCTGTAGCCCCTTTAGGTACTGGAAGGCTGCTAGAAGATCACCCCGGAGCCTTCTCTTCTCCAGGCTGAACAGCCCCAACTCTCTCAGCCTGTCTCCATAGCAGAGGTGCTCCAGCCCTCGGATCATCTTCGTGGCCTCCTCTGGACTCGTTGAAACTTGGCTCCTCTTACTACAGTGCAACAACCAGCACCAAGAGCTACCTTGGCATTTTCTCTATGGTCATGCAGGAAACAAGTTTCCCTACCTTGGGACCCTCTTGAATTTAGGGATCTTCAGTCCTGTATGTGGACAGCAGAGATATTTTTGAAAGGGCAGCTTTTCTTTTGGGGAAAAATTGGTTTTGTGACAAGGTGTTGTTGATGGCAAAGGGGAGAGGGATGGCCAAGACAGAAAAGGAGAGGGAGAAAATAAAATGGAAAAAGAAAGGGGGGGAAAAAGCCATTTCCCAGAGCAGCAGGTAGCTCAGCTGATGGCACGCTCCCTTTCATAAGGCAGTAGGAAAACTCAGCAAGTTCGCCGATGACACCAAGCTGTGTGGTGCCGTTGACACGCTGGAAGGGAGGGATGCCATCCAGAGGGACCTTGACAGGCTGGAGAGGTGGGCCCGTACCAACCTCATGAAGTTTAACCAGGCCAAATGCAAGGTCCTACATCTGGGTCGTGGCAATCCCAGGCATAAATACAGACTGGGTGGTGATTGGATCGAGAGCAGCCCTGAGGAGAAGGACTTGGGAGTACTGGTGGACGAGAAGCTCAATATGAGCCGGCAATGTGCTCTTGCGGCCCAGAAGGCCAACCGCGTCCTGGGCTGCATCAAGAGGAGTGTGGCCAGCAGGTCGAGGGAGGTGATTCTCCCCCTCTACTCTGCCCTTGTGAGACCTCACTTGGAGTACTGCGTCCAGTTCTGGAGCCCCCAACATAAGAAGGACATGGACCAGTTGGAGAGGGTCCAGAGGAGGGCCACGAAGATGATAAGAGGGCTGGAGCACCTTTCCTATGAGGACAGGCTGAAAGAGTTGGGGCTGTTCAGCCTGGAGAAGAGGAGGCTCCGGGGTGACCTTATAGCGGTCTTCCAGTACCTCAAGGGGGCCTACAGGAAAGATGGGGAGAGGCTGTTCAGGAGGGCCAGTTATGATAGGACAAGGGGTAATGGTTTTAAAATAGAGGGAGGTAGGTTCAGGTTGGATATTAGGAAAAAATTTTTTACTATGAGAGTGGTAGAACACTGGAACAGGTTGCCCAGAGAGGTGGTGGATGCTCCATCCCTGGAGACGTTCAAGGCCAGGTTGGACAAGGCCCTGAGCAACCTGATCTAGTTGGAGATATCCCTGTTCCTTGCAGGGGGGTTGGACTAGATGACCTTCGAAGGTCCCTTCCAGCCCTAACCATTCTATGATTCTATGATTCTATGATTCTAACTCACGAATTATGTGCTATGACAGCACATAACTTTGCTTTCCACACCGCACAGAATTACTTTACTCCTATTGGCCCTCCTGAAGATTTGCAAGTTTTGGCTTGAAATTCTATTCAGAGCTCGAGAAACTTTTCCCTTCAAAAGTGTTTTAAAAACTGGTACCTTCTGGTTTCAATTCAAAACGACTTCATTGGAAAATTCCCAGTCAGTGGTAATTCTACCACCTAACGGTCCTGGGAAGGTATGATGTAGATATTGCTGAGATCAGTTCTGTGATATTAAAGAGTCCTCCTACTGCCTGGTTTCTTCTTCCCATAAAGGTCCTTCAGCTGCAATCACGTCACCTCCAAATCTTTTTTGTAAGCTGAACAGATGGAGTTCTTTAAATCTCTCACCACCAGGCATTCTGTCCAGCCCTCAGCCCATTTTTGCGATTGTTTCCTACATCTTCTCCAATTTTTCACCAATTTTCATATGATATATTTAAGTACTTACATAAGAACTTAGAAGCCTACCTTCTATGAACATCCTATTAGAGAAATTGAACAAGGTCCATCTTCAGGTGATTATAATTAACGAAGAACTGTTCAAATTAAGCCTTCCAACATGTACTGCGTTTGTCATCCTACAAATACATCTTTCTACATTTTCCAACATTTACTCATTGTGTTTTATTAGCTTGCATAGGAGCTCTTCACAATGTTTTTTAGACACAGCTTTGAGTAATGTGAATTCTTTACATTCTAATGATAGGTTTCCTCCAGATTTTAACTTCTTCAGTTTTTAAGTCATGTTCTAATTTTTTCAGAAGTAACATCTTCACACTTGTGTGCAAATACTGGGAGCTCCAGTTTTAAATACTATCTCAGGCACAGTGACATAAAGAACAAACTACACTTTGTTCCTTAAACCAGTGCCCACCTATTCCATAGCGTAGATTTCACATCAGGACCAGACTTTCTAGAAGATTCACTTTCTCTAGGTGCTGGATTCTGTTTGCAACTGGATGATCTACTTAGGGATATGGTTTAATGGGGATTAGGGACGGTTGGACTCGATGATCTCTAAGGTCTTTTCCAACCTAGAAATCTATGAATCTATGAATAGGATTATAATGAAATACTTGAGGAACCATAATAGTGCTGTTGAATAGTGTCATTTTCCCTGGTAAACCAGGACAGGCAAACACAGTTTACTCAGGAGACACAGTTTGCCCCGCTGACCAGGGGCAGCAGGTCAGGACAAAGAACTTGGGTTTCCTAAACTTACCAGAACAGGAAAGCTCCCTGGATTGTCTGGTTGTTTTGTGTAATGGCGTAAAAATTCAGAATTGATTTCCAATGTCTCAGCTTCTCTTAGAAGGGAGTAATTAAACAAAGAATGACATTACTGTCTACTTCCTAAAACATTTCCTGACATCGAGAAGCAAGGCACATTTGGATAATGAACTGTATGACCCATAGCATGGCACCAGTGCAATTCTGTAGCCTGATCTCCACGAACAGTCTGATGAAGTTCCCACAGACTGGAAAAGGGGAAATATAGCCCCCATTTCTAAAAAGGGAAAAAAGGAAGACACAGCGAACTACCGGCCAGTCAGTCTCACCTCTGTGCCCGGCAAGATCATGGAGCAGATCCTCCTGGCGACTGTGCTAAGGCCCATAGAAAATAAGGAGGTGATTGGTGACAGCCAACATGGCTTCACTAAGGGCAAATCCTGCCTGACTAATTTGGTGGCATTCAGCGATGGGGTTAGAGCGCTGGTGGACATGGGAAGAGCAACTGACATCATCTAGTTGGACTTTTGCAAAGGATTTGACACCATCCCACACGACATACTTGTCTCTAAACTGGAGAGACATGGATTTGATGCATAGGCCATGCAGTGGATAAAGAATTGGCTGGATGGTGACACTCAAAGAGTTGCGGTCAATGGCTCGATGTCCAAGTGGAGACCAGTGACAAGTGGTGTTCCTCAGGGGTTGGTGGGGTTTAACATCTTTGTCGGCGCCATGAACAGTGGGATCGAGTGCACCCTCAGCAAGTTTGTAGATGACACCAAGCTGTGTGGTGTTGTGGACACGCTGGAGGGAAGGGATGCCATCCAGAGGGACCTTGACAGGCTGGAGAGGTGGGCCTGCGAGAACCTTGTGAAGTTCAACAAGGCCAAGTGCAAGGTCCTGCACGTGGGTCGGGGCAATCCCAAGCACAAGGACAGGCTGGGCGGAGAATGGATTGAGAGCAGCCTTGAGGAGAAGGACTTGGGAGTGCTGGTGGGTGAGAAGCTCAACATGAGCCGGCACCGTGCGCTGGCAGCCCAGAAAGTCAACCGTGTCCTGGGCTGCATCCAGAGCAGCGTGGGCAGCAGGTTGAGGGAGGTGATTCTGCCCCTCTGCTCTGCTCTCCTGAGACCCCACCTGGAATACTGTGTTCAGCTCTAGACTCCCTGGCACAAGAAGGACATGGAGCTGCTGGAGAAAGTCCAGAGGAGGTCACAAAGATAATCCGAGGGTTGGAGCACCTCTGCTATGGAGACAGGCTGAGAGAGTTGGAATTATTCAGCCTGGAGAAGAGAAGGCTCCGGGGTGATCTTCTAGCAGCCTTCCAGTACCTAAAGGGGCTACAGGAAAGCTGGAGAGGGACTTTTTCCAAGGGCGTGTAGTGACAGGACAAGGGGCAATGGCTTTACACTGAAAGAGGGCAGATTTCTATTAGATCGAAGGAAGAAATTTTTCACTCAGAGGGTGGTGAGGCACTGGCACAGGTTGCCCAGAGATGTTGTAGATGCCCCATCCCTGGAAGTGTTTAAGGCCAGGTTGGATGAGGCTTTGAGCAACCTGATCTAGCGGAAGATGTCCCCCCCCATGGCAAAGGAGTTGGAACTAGATGATCTTTAAGGTCCTTTCCAATCCAAACCATTCCATGATTCTATGAACTGACCTCTCTTTTGTTTGAGAAATCAGCAAATCATGAATGACAAGGAAGAGTGAAGTATGGTTTTGCTGCTGATATTCTGCAGTAAACTGAGACAGCAGCATCTTAACGTAGACAGCTGTCAATCCTACTGGCTCTGCTCCCCAGATTCCAACCAGGACAGTAACAGGATCTTGTCGAGCTAACCTCATTTCACTTGTGAAAAATATTTGCAAAATAACCGTTTGTAAAAATACTGCCTGAAATTTTATATTGCTTTAGGTTCCTACTTCTACTTTTCCACTACAAGAAATGTTTCCCTTCTTGGTGCTTTGATAAAAGATTATAATCTAGGTGAGACTTTCAGATTTGCCAATGGAAGGGAATATTCATACAGAGAGTTTTGTTATTCAGTTGGCCACCCTGTCTTTGCTATGTTCTGTGACTACTGTGCAAGGTCTTGGGAAGTCATCTAACAGTACCTCGTCTGTGGAAGCAGTAATCTCATTACAAATTTTGATCCACAGGGTGCCAAATATTTCTCAGGCAATTATGGATGATCCCTGTGCCAAGAGGTAAAATGAACACTGCTCAGTAGAACATGTATTTTGCAAGAAATATAAGCAATATCTCTGATAACAGAGAGAGTGACTAGGACTTGGGAGCGAAGAGCACAGGACTCTGCGAGATGGTGCACAGAAGGCCAGCAGAGTTCAAGGACTATTTGTGTAAGCAGCCTGTGCAGAGGTCACACAAAATGGAAGGATATTCAGAGCTGGACTTGTCTAATATAACTTCACATGCTTAGTTAAAAACACTTAAATGAGAATCAATGCAGAGAAAGACAAAAAAAAAAGGTGTGCTGAATCATCCTCTGGAGGTGCCAGAGATTTGAACGGTCCTGTTTCTCTCTGTTAATAGAAAAACAAGCAGCAATGTAGAAGCACTCCCACTGCTAGCTAAAGCACTCCCAGTTAAGTATGCAACAATGGATGGGATAAGCCTCAGCTCCCTGCCCAATCCTCCACGGGCACCCCAGTAAGAGATAAGGCGCTGCTACAGTCTGGCTACCTCAAAGCATCTACGTCAAATTGACCACATAGGCACAGAGGACTTAAGCAGCAAGGTCTATACAGCTCAAAAGCATCATTCTTAGAGCTCAGGGGAAAAATAAAGGATCAAGATATTCATGGAAAGACTTACCTTCTTAGACTAACCTCGGTATATGATGGAGGCTCAATGTGTTTTTCTTTTCCACGCTCAGGAGCTGAGATTCGGGGAAGGACTCCATTTAGACAATCCCTTCTCATTTTCTCCACTGCTGCAGTAAATGGCTGTGAAAAATTAAGCACAAACGATAAGTTCCTCTTCAGGGTTTACTCTCTGGAAGGCCATATTCCTTATGAAAAGGGAGCTTCTCTTCCAAATCCTCAGCCAGAAGCCTTAGCATCTTTCTCTCTCATTCACAAGATAAAGAGCCCTGTAAACTTTAAATGGGTTGCAAATGGACTTCACTGTTTACGTCTTATCTTTATGCCTGGAGGAGAACGCAGGCCACAGCATCATGGTGAAATGACCTTTAAAATCATCTTATGCTGCAGTGTAAATAGGCACGATGCCCCAAGGCAAAGTTGAGAATCCTCTCGCTCAACCTCTAAAATTTCACTGTGGCAGAGGGAACAGAGGGGAAAATTAATGTAGAAGTTTGTGGGGAACTGGGACAGACAACCGATCTGTCAGGATATTTGAGGTGCATTCCCCACCACAATACAAAAAAAAAAAAAACCACTGGGGGAAATATTTGAGTGTGCTTGAGTTGAGAGTGTAACTTCCTTTACAGGCAGTGAAGAAACTTCAGACACAACAGTTTATTCATCAAGGCGTTTTCCAGAGTGGCAAAACCAGGGATATAAATCCCCTGCAAGCTGAGGAAGGATTGACTAGGTCTCCCAGTGGCCTAGAGAGTGCTATGAGCATGAAACCCTAAGTAAGGGAGGTTAGAAAGAATCTAAGAAGGCTAAGTGGGAAGCAAGGACAGTTACTTGGACTGGGTTAGTCCTGAACAAGACAGAAGTCCCAGCTATCCTTCCCTGAAAGCCTTAGGGGAAAAGAAAGGCAACAGCATGGCCAGCAGGTCAAGGGAGGGGATTCTGCCCCTCTACTCAGCTCTCGTGAGACCCCACCTGGAATACTGTGTTCAGCTCTGGAGTCCCCAGCACAAGAAGGACATGGAGATGCTGGAGCGGGGCCAGAGGAGGCCACGAAGATGATCCGAGGGCTGGAGCACCTCTGCTATGGAGACAGGTTGAGAGAGATGGGGCTGTTCAGCCTGCAGAAGAGAAGGCTCCAGGGTGATCTTCTAGCAGTCTTCCAGTACTTAAAGGGGGCCTACAGGAAAGCTGGAGAGGGACTTTTTACAAGGGCGTATAGTGACAGGACACGGGGCAATGGCTTTAAACTGAAAGGGGGCAGATTTAGATTAGAGATAAGGAAGAATTTTTTCCCTCTGAGGGTAGTGAGGCACTGGAACAGGTTGCCCAGAGAAGTTATGGATGCCCCATCCCTGGAAGTGTTCAAGGGCAGGCTGGATGAGGCTTTGGGCAACCTGGTGTAGTGGAGGGTTTCCCTGCCCATGGCAGGGGGGTTGAAACTAGATGATCTTTGAGGTCCCTTCCAACCTAAACCATTCTATGATTCTATGATACCTTTGGTGCTTGCATACAGCTGGAAGCTTTCTTGAATGACATTTTTGAGCTCTGATCCCTAAATTGCTGTGAATTTTTGCTTTCAGCACCTAAATGTATTAGGAGGCTATTTCTGGGGCACAGGGCAGCTCAAGGCTCCATTAAAGACACCGTGACTTCAGAGCGCTTGGTGCAGAAGTCCCTTTTCAAAACAGGACACAGGTTTCTAAATAGCCCTGGGCAATCAGAAAGCTTTATTCAACCATTACGTGTGTTCTCTACACTAAGTCCTCAGCAAAGGTTTCAACCAAGAGGAACCAAGGTTCAATGAAGGGCTGAATCAAAGCCCTAGCCCTTTCAGCGGTCCGTTTAGTGCCACGAAAGATGACATTTATGGAACGCTTATTTCCATCCTAGCAATCCTATGGTGCTTGAATCTTAATCCATTCCTCAATAGCTGATTGGAGAAAGCATAAAATAAAATGTTTGGATAAATATCAGTTATCAAGTCCGCTGTCAAGCTTTCTGGCAGCCAGTGCAACCACAATAAAGCAGAGGGTTATGTGAAAGCACACTGGAAATTTGCTGCAGCCCAGCCGGTTGTACGCAGTCTTCTCTAATAAGACTTCAGCAGGGACACACGTGCAGGTTTTTTTTCACCTCACAGGATGGTTTTGGAGCATCATTATGGTAAGGAAGTCTTTGTTCCTTCTCTCACTGCAAAGCCGTATTTGTAGCAGGCAAGCTTACAGACTCTTAGATCCGTTTCCGTTGGGAATTGTAGAGCGCTTTCAGTTTCCTACTGAGATGTGATCAAACCAACAGAAGCTGTATATAGCATCTATTTCTCCGAGTGACTCCAGGTGGGCTCCAAAAAAGATCTAATACACAACAGCCATGGCACAAAAAGATCAGTCACAGGAATTTAGGAGGTCCTGCTGCAGCATTCAACAGCCTCTCAACTACAATGCATCTACATTATCTGTTGTACGGAGGCACTGCACGCCCATCGCATATGGTTTTTGTGCTGCTCTTGCCACCCAGCTTTAGGGTCAATTGACAGGTTATTCATGCAGTCCCACCAGAAGTACAGACCCATAAAGCTGTCAGAGAGCGAGAGATTTCTAGACATGTCTTTCTTCCTCTTTCATTAAGGTAAAACAAGCTAAATTTACATCTCTTTAAGTTCCTCTTTACCTATCACACTCTCAAAAACTTCCAGGGGTGGTGTATTCCCGTTCAGCACCATCGATGTTGTTAAGATGACAGCACCCAGAAGCCCAGCACTAGAGAAGCAATATCCTCTGCTAGCTTTGAGGGTAACACGGGCCAAAACGCGGTCTCTGCACCTCCACTGCTTGGGGCAGACACCATGGTGTACTCAATATGATCACCCACAGCAAAGCAGTGGATTCTCTTCTGAAAATGAGTAGGGAAGGATTTAATTGTGATACTGAAGCCACATTCAAGAAACCTTTGTCAAAACAGCTTTACCAGAGAGCTTCCAGCTGACGCTTGCTTGCAAGCACATAGGAATCTGAGTGTTCTCTCATACAGGAGGATGGAGATTGTGGCCACCAAAACAAGAGGTGGTAGCTAATGGCACTAGTGTTGTAAAAGGACTATGAGGCAAGGACTTTCTCAAACTCTGCAGGGTTTCTGGAAAGTCATGCCTCAACTGCTGTCTTTGTAGCTGTCAGGAATTAGCACCTGTGAGGGAGACTCCATTTGTGATGGAGGGGGCCAGAAGCAGCCAAGAGATGAGGCCAAATATTGCATCTCACTTTCTCTTCGGGAGCCAAAGAGAGATTGTCCTCCAGATGTTCCTTGCAGTCTACTCTAATGCTGCACAGACTTGTGCAAATCAAACTCAAGCTACCCACTGCTGTATCTTGAGACCTAACCCAGACCCATTGAGGTTAACAGTAAAGCGTGGATGCATCTGATGAAACTAGCAGTGCCAACCAAACCTATGGAAGGCGTGCATTCAGGGATAGTGGTTCAGTTCAGAAAAGAGCAGTTGCTACATCCTCCTACCCCTCCACAGCATACGCTCCCAAATCAGTACACCAAAGCAAGAATTTCTTGCAAGCCAACAATCAAATGTCCATGTCTGTGGTCATAGTCTCTTGTAAAGACAGAGCCTTCTAAGATAATCCCTGCCACTGAACAGCAAAACTTTCTTTTCTCGTTGAAACCACTCAAGCAAATGGATGCTGTGAAACTTTGTACTTGGGAAGATCTAGCAAAGCCAAATCTTCCCTTGTGCCATTTCAGTGCCCAAAGAGTCCCGAGGAGAACAATGCCTACGTGAGAGACTCGATGGTACCAGAAGGATACTGTAGACCTCCCCTACTGCTAGTACAATGTGTATTCCTCCAGAACTGGAGAGGAACCAAACTCAGCAGCAACTATCAGTCTGGACAAGCCCAGTAGAAGTACCTGCCTGACTAACATATAAACTGGCCACATACCCATCTTTCTCAGCTGTGCAGCAAGATAAGATAATAAACCCTTTTCACAAATGCCAACAGCAATTATCCATTTGACATCAGTGACATACCTGATTCTCAGATTTTAAAGGCAGTACCAATTACGTAACCTTTTTTTTACAAAGGCATGTCATGTGATAGGACAAGGGGTAACAGCTTTAGACTCAGAGGGAAGATTTAAATTAGATCTAAAGAAGAAATTCTTCACTCAGAGGGTGATGAGGCACTGGCACAGGTTGCCCAGAGAAGCTGTGGCTGCCCCATCTCTGGAAGTGTTCAAGGCCAGGTTGGATGAGGCTTTGGGCAACCTGGTGTAGTGGAAGGTGCCCCTGCACATGGCAGGAGGATCGAACTCTGTGATCTTTGAGGTCCCTTCCAACCCAAACCATTCTATGATTCTATGAAAACTTTTGTGCATCATTAGCAATCTGGAAGCTATTCATCTACTTAATTGCAATAGTAGCTTTGCATCTGAGATCAGGATTTCGATCATCAATATTTGATAAGCACAGACTTGTCAATTATTGTGTTTTGGAGTTAAAATGAAGTATTGAAAATTGACAGGCAACTCTTGAGCTTTCTCCTCCTTTGGACAAGAGAGCTCTTTTTCACTCTTCAATCTTAATATCCTGTTTCCTGTTTCTTATCCTGGAAGAGCACCCCTGTACTAATTTATCATGAGATCATAGAATCATAGAATGGTTAGGGTTGGAAGGGACCTTAAAGATCATCTAGTTCCAACCCCCCTGCCATGGGCAGGGACACCCTCGACTACACCAGGTTGCCCAAAGCCTCATCCAACCTGGCCTTGAACACTTCCAAGGATGGGGCATCTACAACTTCTCTGGGCAACCTGTGCCAGTGCCTCACCACCCTCAATGTAAAAAATTTCTTCTTTATCTCTAATCTAAATCTCCCCTCTTTCAGTTTAAAGCCATTGCCCCTTGTCCTGTCACTACACGCCCTTGTAAAAAGTCCCTCTCCAGTTTTCCTGTAGCCCCTTTAGGTACTGGGAGGCTGCAATAAGATCACCCCGAGCCTTCTCTTCTCCAGGCTGAGGAGCCCCAACTCTCTCAGCCTGTCTTCATAGATCAATATCCCAGTAATCATTCTCAGAAATATTCTTGCCTGTCAACTGACCCATCATCCCCCCGAAAAAAAACGAAACCAAACAACACAATATAACCCTCAAACCCACAACCCACAGTAAACCAACAATGGACAGTTCTACTACTCTGCTATCACAAAATACACCTAAGATGAGCACAATTCAATTTTCAAGCTCCAGCTTGTATGAAAATTCAGCACAGGTATGACCTGAGATTAAAATTCTAGTTGAAGGTATTAATGAAGACTCAGTTAATAAGAAAATAGTAAAGTGATCAGTTGTGAGCAGGTGCTTATAGGATCAATCAGCCTTACATAAAACTAATGAAAAAGATCACAACAAATCAGCAATGAACATCTTGTAGCCTGTGAGGTTCATTCAGGAATCTGAAGCAGCAAAACAGAATCATAGACCAGGAAGATCTACAAATATACTTTTGAACTATCTGAGTAGGTAGTTCTATTAGGATTTCATTTTCTAAGCACAAGCAGTTTTCATATGGGATTGGGAAAGTTTTCATATCAAATAAGAGAAACGAAATGGAGATCTGAAGATATATTGCAAAAGTCAGTCAGAGAACCAGGACTCAAATCTTGAGACAATATTAACAAAAGTCCTCCCTTTTCCAGTAGCATTCACAAGACCACAAAAGGTGGTACAACTATGATTTTTATCTTCCTTCTTTTAATACAATGGCCACCTGACTTCCAAGTTTCTTGAAAGAACCATCACTTTCTGCATTTATTATCCTTTTATTATTTTACTGCACCACACGGCTGCACACATAATTAAGGATTTAAATAATGAATAGATATTAGCATTATGCAAATCATCATAATTTTCCATTAATGGGAACCGGTGGCAACTGCCTGTGAATCACAAGCTTTAGAAGTCACACACTCTTACACATTTTTAAATTTGAAACTATGTACCTGTTATAAATTACAATCAAAGCAGCTCTTTTGACTACTCCTGTTGTTCCCAACTCAATCTGTTGCACATCTGTTACCAAAACTTTATGTCCAAGGCCCTTAAGAGAATATGGAATATATTAGTATCTTAAATTAAGACAGCATGGAGTGCTCAAACCATGATTATCCCAACCAAAATTAAATCCTCTGAGTTAACATTATGTATGTCTATTCAAATTATATTTAGCTGAAGTCAGTTATGAAAAACAACTGCTATCACACCACTTACTGCTCTCATCCACCTTTTTTAATAAACTCACTACTGAGCTATACTGGAGAGGTTCATTTAGGCCAGGACTGGAAAGCATTGCTCTTCTTAATTCTTCTTGCACTTCTTGCTCTATCTGCTTCCACTGTGGCTTGGGGCTTAATCCACCAACACCCCAAATAATGAGCTCAACAAACAGGCAAGACAACAAAGTCTGTTCTGAACAGCACACTGTGCCACTTTCTTGTTCTACATAAATGTGTTTTAATACCAATTTCAATGAAAGGTACTGAATCAGCAGCAAAGGCTAATGGGACACCCTTCTACATCACTCTGGACCGTTCAGGAGTCAGTGATGAGGTTAACTATGCTAACTTTGCAGCTATATTAATGATGAATAAAGTCCTTACTCTACATTTCTTGTAACATAACCTCTTTTCACAGGTCATGCAAAGAGACCAGAGAATCCAGTGCTGACAAGACTAGACTGAACAGCACTGAACGTTTTCGGTATTGCGTGCTTATACAGAAGATCCTTTCTCATCAGCCCCATAACTCAATGCTACTACTGGTGTCATTACAAGTTTGCTTTATACCTCTGCTAGACGAACTTGACTGCATGACATCAGAAAAACAAAGAACATCCACAGAAATTATCAGACTGAGCTAATGAAAGGGAAATATTAGAGACTGGTTCTCAATTCAGACTTCTTTCTTGGTAGAACTCCCATACCAGATGCACAACAAAACATCAAAGGGAAGTTACCTGATCATGCTCCAAATGTTACATGGGCTTGACTGGCAATAATGTGCTGATTCTAATTAGCAATATCAAAACAAAACATTTGCAAAACATCATTCAATGAGCCAGTACTCCATAAGTCCCTGCTTCTAGTTAGGAGCTACAGAGCTAAAGTCAAGGCTTCCCAACTTAAAGTTTAGTTTGTTCTGCCCAGGTGTAATCACCACATTAGCAACTTTTAGCATACAAGAAAAGCAGACAAGTTGTAACCAACAACTTTAGATGTTTTTTAAAACAACCACAGGTATCTACTGGCTTCTTCAAAACACAGGTAAACCACTTGAATTATTTAAACAGGGAAGGTATGGTTGAAGGACAATCTATAGTGTTGTCTGTCATGTTTTCCAGATTTCCACCCCAGAGAGGCTTATTCCTTTTTCTCCCTTTTGCAAACGCTTCTGACTTTTGTCCTTAAAGGCAGTGGGACTGAGCAGCTTCTGTTTAATGTTTCCCTTTCCCAGCATATACATACCCACTAGTGATGGTAAACCATATCTGCTCTGCACTGATCACTTCCAGAAAGAACGTCCAAAACAGTTCCTGTTAGTCCAGCAAATAAAAGTGCCCTCTAGAGATGGGGCACCTCTGCCCATTTTATTTCAGAAACGGACTTTTCTTGACTGATTTTTCACTGAATAGGAATTCTGCTAAGATAATGACTGTAGTCCTTACCTGTCTGAAAACTTATGGAGAGAGAAAAAAATATGTCTCTGCTTTCCACGAGATGCAAGTGACTGAAATGTCACTGAATCCCTGCCAGAACACGGCTCCACAGTGGCCTTACTCTGCAGAAGTAGCACGATCAGAAAGCGGCCAGTCCTTTCGAAACAGTCCTCTTGGGATCGGCCATTGCCCTTGGCACTGCAGCCAAATGGAAAAGAGAATCAGCCCTTTCTAAAACAAATCTGAAGGCCATTTCAGCCCCAGAGAAAAGCTCATTACTAGGATGGTCAGACACACACAGGCAGTATGGAAAGTTCCACTTCTGCAGAAGAGAGCCAAGGGATCTGCCCTGAAGGTCTCCTGAGGGAAGAGGTCCCATGAGCACCAGTAACACTCACAACCACATCACCTCACTCAGAGAGTTTCAGTACTTCTGCTTGTGGACCTGGAAGGAACTCAGGACAGCAGAAATGGAAAAAAAAGCAATGTTAGGAAAGCTGTCATCAATACGACGAGATGCATTACTGAATCCAGGGAGGCCCATGCCACCAGCAATGGCCATTCTCCCCAGCATCGTACAACAAACTTGTGACCTTTCCACACATACAAGCAGGGCCTCAAAAAATACAGCACGCAGCAGAAAGAGAGCAAAAGAGGTCAAAACTGTCCACCACTGTTAAAATCTCTGAAGTGGCAGGGGAGTTGTTAAAAGAAAATATTCGGGAGATCTTGACAAGCAGACTCAGATACCATTATACGGAGGAAACAAAGGAAGTTTGGACTGGCATTCAGCTGAGACATTACCAATACTGACTGGGACTAATCATTTTCTGTATGAATTTTTATTATTCCCTCCGAGTCATGGAAAGAATAAACATGAGGTTTTATTTCGCTTTAATGATTTTCACAATGAGGCTCTGAAGATAAAGTCAGAAAATATAAAAACTGTTTAGATATCTCTTTTAGTTTGCTCTATCATCCTGCGTGTACTCCCCAGCCCTGGCTGAGGACCTCTGTGAGCTCAGCCATCAGCTTGGAGACAGAAAGGGTTTGCCCCATGTGTAATCTGCTAGGTAGGAAACGGACAGGCACCAAAACACAAGGAAACAAACCTGTCAGCAACATTTGGTGGATTGAGCACACCAAAGGGAATACTCACCCTACTTTATTTTAAAGTGCTTAGTTAAGGGCCTTGGATAAGTACAATGGGAAAGGTAATGGTATGTAAGTTGCTTCGGAGCTATAAAATTAGGATGTAACTAGACCAGAATTTTTCTTCCACTGCTCAGAAACTGCAAAATTACTAAAATAACCCTATGTCCAGATTGAAACAGAAATATTAATTTTCTGGTTTTAAATATATGTATCGTGACTCTTGATGAGGTCTAAACCTAGGTCAGAAAATGCCTAGTGACGGACAAATGCTTATTACATACACCCCGAGACACCACACAATCAGGTGTTTGATCCCAGTCGTCCCTGTGGAATATGTACCAGTGGTGGGTAAAGAAGTCACAGCAAAGAACATCAATCCCTTAAGCACTGTGAGAAGAAGGAACCTCAGCTGCTGCCAGCAGACAGCACCCGTCAGTGCCAAGCAGGCTCTCTCAGATTTCGGCTGGCTCGAACTTGGGCCCTTTGAAGCTGGACAAGTGGGTTCAAAGTTCCCTGTTCCTTGCAGGGGGCTTGGACTAGATGACCTTTGAAGGTCCCTTCCAGCCCTAACCATTCTATGATTCTACGAAAGTCAAGCATTAATGTCACACAGCGTTACCTGGGTTATTGCTCCTCCAGTGCCACCAAGTCCAAAGGGATCCCCGGGACCATTTTTGGGCTCTGAGATCACAGACAGTGGAGGACATGGCAGACTAGGGAGGAGGTGAAAATGAGAACATCTTTCTCTTCCCTTTTCAGCTCCCTCCCTTGCCATTCCCGCTGATGAGGAGAGGAGAACCGTGAGCGTGGCACATGTAATACTCATGGAAAGGTCAGTGCACTCATGGCTGCCGTTTCCGCGAGTCAGCCACACGGAATTTGATCTGAAGATGCAATACATCTACGGAGGGTTTATTTTTTTAACTGAGCAGACAGACACAAATGAATAGGTCATGCATCCAGTCTCTCAAGACAATGTAGGATTGCTTCATTTACTATAAAGGCCAGAAACAGTGACCTGGTTAAGGGGTAAACGTCTCTGTAAAGGTGAAACACCGATGAAAGTAAAACATCATTTATTTTTAATTAGCTACCAGAACGGTATTTGATTCTTTTCCAAGCACAGCACAAGCACAGTATTCTTCCTATACCTGCTTAGCTCTAGCAAAAAAAAAAAGATATCACTGCCTTAGAGTAGAAATCTAGTGATCTAAACCGTTCTGCAGAAAATGGGCTGAGCAACTCTGCAGAGCCACTGCTGATGGAGAAGCCCATCATCGTCTTCCTGAAGGCCTGCGCTCCCCACGGTGAACCAGGCACAAGAATTGCAACAAAAGAGGTTCCAGTTGCTTAACTGAGAGTTTCCCCAGCTCTGAAGGGTGGCCATCTCTGCGAGGGTTGTATGTGAGATGGGGCTGAGTGGCCTGTTCCTGTCAGGGGGAGCAGGCTGCCAGGCTCCCACATCCCAGCTGGATGGATACTCCACCACTAAATACAAAGCCAGGCCCCATCAGCCAGTGATTTGCAGTTGGCCAAGACGGATCAACTCTGACAAGAAATATCAAAAGACTGGTATTTAGAAGAGCCAGCTGCCCAATGCTTCAGGAACTCACACGGGATAGGTAGATCCATGGCTCAGTCTCCTGTTATGCCCAATTCAGAGTCTGGGTCTCCCTAATCCCAGACCAGCCCATCACAGCGTCTGATATTCTGCAGCTGGCTGAAGTTTGACAGCTCAAGTTTCAAAAACTTTCATCCCTCAAAAACATCATCAAAGTAGACAAACCAAGGAAAGAAAATATCATTTTGAGCCAAACAGTATTTTCTATCCCACCAAAAACATCCCAGACTACTCAGGCTATCTTCAACTGCTGCTTACAACTCCTTTGGAGAAAGATCCCTTTTAGTATTCCTCTCATGTGGCACCGGATTTTGACTTGGACCTTGAAGCTCTGCAGCAGGGCTGCAAAACACAGGTATTTAATCTCGATGAGTAGACACAGGCGTACGCACAAAGCTGTACCTGAAACTCAAAGTCAACCAGGTGACGCTCAAAATAACTTTTTCTAAATTTACGCGCTAGAGAAAAAAAGTGGCAATTCACTGCATTATACTGAATTTTAGCCCCAATGCTGATAAAAATCAGCCTTTAAAAAGGTGTCATCTTCCCTTTGTTCTTAGCATTCTCACAAAGAAAACCTTGTATACAGATTCTGATCCACATACCACCTAAAACCAGCTGTAGCTTGCTGTTCTTTTTTGTTAAGAAAAGATTTTGTTTAAGCCTGGCATTCTTAAGACAGACTATAATTTTTTGAGAAGCACAATATCTTGAGATCCCACAGAACGTTCCCATCCATGAGCATGAAGCAGGGGACATTTCATGTCCCGTGACACATGAGGGAACGGTCCTATCTGGACAGTTGCTACCTCGGTGACAATTGCTTGCATGCAGACAAGATTATTTCCCTGATCTTGTCAAGCCACACAAATATACAAAATAAGCAGAGACAACAGCTCACATAAAAATTGCAGTCACAAATCTGCGATTAAAGATGTCCTAAACACATTTTGTCATTGCCTGCATTCAGTTTTAGACATTTTTCCCCTAAACAAACTTTGTTTCCTCTTCCTTCTCCCCATTTTTTATTAAAGCTTTTCTTTAAGATCATCTTCAGATGATCTGAGGAGTACTCCCCTATGACGTTTTACTGTCGAGCAACGAACCACTCTTGGTTTCCCAGATCTCTTGCCAAGGTAACCATGGAGACCTTGCCAGCTGCTATATCATCTTGAGGAATTTTGTCTCTCTCTCACTAGCCTCCCCAATGACAAAATCATTATCCAAAAATGGAGTCACAATGGCTGCAGGATTTTCTTCATTTTTGCAACACTCACTAGCTTACACACTTATTATGCCAACCATTGAGTTTATTGCTCATTATTAAAAACCAGTATTTGCTATTTACATAAGAATAATATGCAGGTGATACGTACAGAGGTTATTGGGAAAATGCCTGTATCTAAACTGTCCAAGGGATAGGATTCCAACCCAACCCATGACATACAGTAGTACATAAAAAAAAATGCTCAACTAGTGGAAACAAAAAGCTGTATGCATGCACCTTCAGACAGTGTCAGAGAACAGCTACTGAATGAGAACAGCATGGAATCTCAAGTCAAAGGATCTGGAAGTATATCCCAAACCTGCACTTAATTGGTGAATCTACAACTGTAGAAACAAGTCCTGTTTACCATCATCTCTTTCCAGCATCCTTCATGTGGAACAGGTCAGCAGGAAAAGTCAAGCAGGATGCCAAGAGGAAATAAAGGGGAAGAAGGGAGAAAGAGCACAATTTCCACCATTTTCTTAGACTTTAATTGTTATGTTTTTCCACTTCTCCTATTGCAGATGCCTCACCGAGGCTCTGATCTGGTAACAAGGCAGAGAGAGAGATTCTTCTCTTCCAAGTTCTTTCATTCCTCCTTCATTTCCTCTCTTTCCTCTCACTCTCCTCTTTCCTTTGCACACTAAGGGCATGGCCTGTCCAAACAAAGTGGAAACCTTTGCAGCCTTTCTATAAACCAATAGCTAAAAGCACAGTGAAAAGCAAAGCTTTAAACATTCCCAAACAAGCTAGTACAAGCTAATCAGATCTTTCTTTGGATGATGGACAACAAGCTCTGCCTATTTCTGCAGTACCAAAGTTACTGGTTAGGCAACACCAGGTGCAGAACCTCAGTTTGTTTATTTTGCTGTTGTTTTCTCAGCCCTTTAAGAGGCATTTCTTTCTAATTCCCTTCAAGGAAACATGATCACACCTCAAGAACAAGAACTCCGGAAGTTTTAGGCCTAGTTTGTGCTCTTGTTCAATCTTTAATTCAAACAAAAGCTTCAAAAGCATTCTTTCCCTCAGTCTCTCCTAAGAAAAAATATAAAGCAAACAAGCCATATTGGCTGAGTACGCCTTATTTAACCCTTTGCATTTCAAACATCGCAATCATTTTTTAGCTTTTCCTGTAGCATTTATAAATGAAAGGCAGTAACTATTTCTAACAGGAATTTTTGCCCTTGCACCAAGAGAGTTCAGGTATCTGTACAGCAGTCATATCTCCGACTCATTTATTCCATTGAAATTAGTTCACTGGTGCTGTGCTCAGAACGAGCAATAGGCAGCCTACATCACAAACAGCTTACTCAGGCTAAAGACACACAGCCAAGGCTTAGAGAGAAAAAGCATCTGTCCCCAAAACTCACTGTAAAACCATCTTACCTGCATCTCCTAACAGCAGTCCATGGCTTGGCATGTTTGCAAACATGGTCTGGGTGACCAATCCCACTGGCCCACAGTGTGAGATCCAAGAGAATACTGAAATCTTCAGACCAGTTCAAAATATGTCAGAGAGAGCATCAGGAAAGAGACAGGGCACTACAAACACTGTCAACCTGGCTGTGGAAAACCTGGCTGGCATTGCTGGCATCCCCATCACGGATACTGGTGGGAAGCAAAGGAAGAGAAAGGTTGCATAGACTGTAAGTAAAAGACCTGTCATGAGGTACTGAGAGCCTGAAGAGCCCGTCGGGATGTTTTCCTGTTCAGAAAAGTGGGACACAAGTCTGCCCAAGTGAGCCAGACAGCAGCCAGTTTTCCACCAGCAGCTCCAGTGGGCTATGTCAAGAGTCTACTGGAATTGCAAATCACAATTTCTAATTCGAGATACTCCAGCTTTTAGGTACTGTTTCTTGCTAGACTTTCCCCATTCCCACATGGTTTGAGATGGATGAGGAGGTGGACAGCTCCTGTGACCTTTACAGAAAAGATGAGTTTTTCCTATACTGTGCTGTCCAGTGAATAGCACTGCTTATTTGCAGTCCAAAAACATAGGGCTTGGTATCTTCTACAGGTAGCAGAGCATTTGCTGGAGCCCTAGCTTAACTTTCAAAGTACATGAAGATACTCAGTTACTGTCAGTCTCATGCCATAGATTTAAAATCTATTCTAATATGAGATATATAGTGTTCGTGTTGTACTAACATGCTGCAGTGATGTAGAGCTGTCCAACTTAGAGCAACTCTTGTTCTACTTCAAAGCTCTCAAAGAAAGCAGAAGTGTATCTACTAAGTGCACAGCAGCTTGTTAAGCATGGGTGGTCTTTGCTGAAGTAGCTCTCCACCTGCATTTTGTTAAGACATGTGTCAGTCAAGAAGGACGAAGAGGCATGCCAGGTCTTTTTTAAAACTCATAAGAAGAAGATGCTAAACGACAACAGTTCAGAAAGTTCCATATCTCTAGCCAAGTGTATGACCAATTTATTAGTGAAAAGTTTTGACAATGGAGTTGTGAGCAGGCCCCTCACATGAACTGGCCAATGGACTGTACAGCAGTAGCTTTCAAATTCTGAGTTAATTCCTCCCTCTCCTGAATCTTCCCCATTCCAGCCCAACAGCTGTCACAGGGACTGGTCACATTCAGAAGCCACCAGTGAGCCTCACATACCATAAACATTACAAAAATTGAAGTTTTTTTTCCACTTTGATGAGAATCAGAAGGTTTAAGGTAGGGAAAGACTTCATACACGCAGCTTTACAAGTGGAAGAGAGCAGGAAAACACATTCATAATAGTTCAGTCCTGTCTAAGATGTGTGTATATCAGGACAACCTGGGCAGTACATCACCCTTCCAGGGAAACAGAGAAAGGCAAAGGATCAATAATCTGGAGCAGAAGACGGGAAATTGAACAAACCCTTATTTGATCCCTTGAGCATATCCTGCTGCTCTAGAAAGCACCTTTGCTGAAGAGAGAAGACAGAGCATGCTGTAGGAGCTGGCTTCCTGCCTTGGGTAGTCTGGCATTAGCTCCAGTTTGCCAGGTAGATACAGGGAGAGCCAGAGATTAACCACAGGCACCTTTCAAAGGTCATCTTGCAGTAAGTGAAGTAAACATGTTTTTTCTTTTCTTCATTTTTCTCACTATAAACATCATTTGCATCAATTTCGTCTATTTTGCATTTCATTGACACACATTGCCTTTAGACTTTAACTTGACCAATGCATTAACTTGACCTAGGTATTATGAAGGTAACCACCTTCTTCTATGAGTAGCAACCCTTCAGAGCAGATAGTCAAAGAAGGAACATCTTCTGGTGAGATGCACGTAACACTGTAAAATCATTAACTTGGTTTTTAGCCTAAAGGGCAAAAGCCATCTTTCACTATAAATGCAAACAAACAAAACTAACTCCTCAAAAAAACCCAAACAAACAAACAAAAAAAAAAAAAAACAAAAAAAAAAAAAAACAAACCACACACAACAAAAACCAAACCCAGGTCCTCTAAACTCCAATCAGATAGCTTATATTTTAAAGAAAGGCAAAGCGATTCACAGTTTTCACAAATGTGAACTCTGAAGGTAAACTCTTCATTTTTAACTCATCCTGCTAATCCACAAGAAGATTAAGAACTGCTCTGGCATGATTAAGATTTTAACTGAAGCTCATTAAGATAAACCAGCACCTTTCATACGGCACTCGCTTCTCAGGAGTGGCACCTACCACTCACAATTTTAGTACAATCTGGGAATTTTTTTATCCTCAATTCATATAAAACACAGAGTACAGCTTGAGCTAGAATAATTAAACCAGAATCAGGTCAACATGTTAAACCTTTTTTTCTTTTGTTAGTTGTGGGAATATGAATTGAGTGATGCCAAAAAGTTAGAAACATGTTTGAGCAAAAGATGAACAGGATTTTGAGGAATTTGAAAGAAATAAATAACTTACATTTTCAATGGTCTCTCATTTCAAACGCCATTTTGTTTTTAATAGCTTTAAAAATACAAATAAATAATTTAATTTTAGGTTGTCCTAAGACAAAATGTAATTTGTCCTGAAAACAATACCCCTCGTGCTTCCATTCAATTCAAAAACTTCTTTTTTGATGGGTAGAGATATGACAATGAAATAAACTGCCCGGGTTTTTTCCCTAGCATTAATAGGAAGAGGTTGTGTCGATATGCCAAGGCCATCTGAGCTTGCTTTAGTTAAACAGCAGCTATGTAAAACGTATTCACAACATATAAGATTTTTATTTGCAACAGATGATGAAGCATTAATCAGACTTCAAGAGGAAAATGCAGAGCTGAGCCTCAGATCAAAAGTGTAGATACCACTGGAATACGTATCCTGAAAGAATCAGCGCTCTCTCCTTCAGCAAACTGCTGGTTTTAGATCACTCTGGGCCACATAGCCTCCAGGTGATTATCTCTGGATTCACAGCAAATGAACCCCTCATACGTTCTGTTCAATTTCCAATCCTATTTTTCACCTGTAGGCTTTCCCCCAGTGATTGCCGGCTCTAAACACTGCGGCACTTGAGTTTAATGGCACTCTAGCTTAACAAAACTCTTCATGGTCATTAAAAGAAAATGATTGAATTAATTCAGAAACTCAAGAGCATTCAGTTGAACTGATATTAAACCTCAAAAACACATGAGCCAAAGTCCATTTAGGAAAAAGGAAGGTAAAAATGGATAATAAGAAATAGGCACAATTCCGTTTTAATCGAACTAAAGCATCTTAAGAAGAAAACACTCTAATGAAGCACTTAATGATTATTTAAAATTATTTTAACAACTGATGACTTCAGAGAGAATTTAAAAGATAATGTCCCATCAAAAAGCTTATGCAAAGTCACATCATTACCCATTAAGACTAAGAGCTTGGGTTGAGTAAATCTGCATAGCCACATCACAGGGAAAGGACATGCGTGTTTTCTAGGCAAAGATGATATTCTGCATTTTATACACACGCAATGCACAAACAGGATTAGTTTCCTGGGAGCATAAAATCATCAGACCTAAGACATCAAGCCCAGTTCTTCACAAGCATCTGCATGATACTCACCAAGTTTAACAAGGTCAATCGTAGAAATGGGTCTGGACTCCCCCTCCTTCCCACCCAAATCTCACAAGCCAGAAAATTTCTCTCAACATGATAGAGAAAAATTTTAAGTCCTTCCGTATGAAAAACACCAAGACCTCAAAAATTAGAATGTGGCATAGAACGAAGAAGGATCAGGAACCCCTGAAATTCTTGTAATACCACAGACTTTGTCAGGGGGAACTACTAAAGTAATTCTAGAAACAAACCAGGCTCCATGTTACAGAGAAATCTTGCAGCCTATTTAGATTTGAGCTTGTAGCACCCTAGGACTTGCTGAGCATGCACAACAGCAGTAGGGTGGGTGGGTGTCCCCTTTTCCAGGAGATATCAATAAGCAATTCTTCCCAGGAAGGTGAGAGACAGAAAAAAACCCTGCAGAGCTTTAATGATACTTCAGATAGGAGTCTGCAGAATGTTCAGAATAATCAGTCCACTTATGCAAATAAACTTTCACCCTTTCATTCTGGCCTGAGCCCTGGGCAGCAACACCTTATTTACTACCTCCTCCTATACAAGTTTTGTTCTCTCCCATTCCTCCAGTAGCTTAAAAAGGTAAAATGAAGAGAGGTCAAAGGTCTATCCACACCTACTCGGTCCATTGGGTTCGCAAACATAATCTCTGTTTCCATAGCAATGGCACAAACAGGAGAAATCTGACCAGCATTACAGCTCATCTTCAATCCTCCACCTCGGATGCCTTGCTACTTATTTACAGATAGAGCAGCTGCACGTGGCGTTCAGCAGGAGAAAAAGTCAAAGTCATCTGCAGTCCTCAGCAAGGGGCACTGCCCCACTAGATCCAACGAGACTGCAAGTCTCACACATCTGCTCCAGATGTCTCCCTCTCAGCCTAAAGGAAGGACAAATCGTTCCTGAGGCCCAACCCTAGCCTTTTTTTCTCCACTGCAATCTATTTTCTTTTGTCCTGGAAGTCAGATAGTCCCACTGATCATCAAGTACTGAAGTCCTCAAGTACAATCCCTCCTCCCTCCTCCTCCTGACTGGTGCAAAGTTACAAAGAGTGTAAGTCATCTTAATACCCACACGGCTTGGAGTTCTACTGCATGTGGTAAGCTCAGCTCTGCTTAGGCAAGCATCCAAGAATCTGGACTCTAGGGACCAAAACGTGGGGCCTCAGCTCAGATAATGCATTTGCATTAGAACTAGGTTATATCACTGCACAGCATGAGGAATGCAGCTTGGCAATTCAGCTTTTCATCTAAGCCAGTCATGCACCAAAGTGGCAATTCTTATACCTGATTCTCAGCAAGATAATTCCTTTACAGATGTTTTCATGGCAAACTGATTTCCCTCGTGTTTCACTGTAGTTACAGTCAACGCTGTTAATTTATTTTTCCTTCTACAAGGCAATAAACTATCGCACGTTTTCCCTGGAAGGGAGAGATAATACTGATTTATGTTGCATAACAGGAGAGTCCGATACCAACCGTTGATACGGATGAACAAAGACCACTGCAGAATCTTGATGGAATCAACACAACAAACTGCAAAATATCACGAGCTTAGCAGGTGACAACGGCATCCTCTGCCTTAACATTTCTCTTCACTATCTTCTGAGCAGTTTACCTGCACTATATAATTATCTTTATATATCTATATATATCTTTAGAGAAATCATAGAATCATGATGCCTAATGTTTCACGATTGCCAACTGTCTAGAAGTCAGATTGAAAAATGTCGAGGTTACAGCAGCTATTCATAGCACAGTTCCATGAAAAGTAGGATTTGGCATGGTTGCAGTATACGGATGCAAAGAAGGACATGTATAGCACTAGCATAGAGGAAATCCTCTCTCAAGCATCAACACAGAAAGGCAAGGCTTCCCAGGGTCTTGAAAGACAACAGGAAGACATGATCTTCCAGAGGACCTTTCACTTCAGACACGCCAAACTGCACAGAGGAGACACACTCTTCACTGACTGCCTAAAAAAGTCTAGAGAAGGCTCTATTTAAAGCTTAGACATCTCTGGTATCTCACAGAAATGTCTATTTCTTGTCCCCTCCATTAACACAACACCTTTAGTTCAGATACTGAACAGATGAGGTAACAGGAGCAACTGGGGAGGTACAGGGAGTGATTTAAATTGCACCTAGCAGTAGTAAGGCCGTTTAACTCCTACAGGGAGTCGCTGCTATAGACCAGCATACAGAACTAAAGGTTGGGACTGGTCCACAGACGCTGTGGGAGAAAGTCATTTGAGATGTTTGCAATGTGATGGCACAGGGTTAATTCTCTGCATTCAGAGCTTCATCGTAGGCCTTCTAGGAAGCAGCCAAGAAGGAAATACAACAGGTCCAGAAAAAATATCTCTCAACAAGTACGGCAGGAGGCTAGTAAACAATGCCTGCAGTTAGGCAGTTGAAGAAACATGAAAATAAATGTGGCCTGCAGGTTGAGGGAGGGGATTCTGCCCTTCTGCTCTGCTCTCTGAGACCCCACCTGGAATACTGTGTTCAGCTCTGGGGTCCCCAACACAAGAAGGACATGGAGCTGCTGGAACAAGTCCAGAAGAGGGCCACGAAGATGATCAGAGAGCTGGAGCACCTCTGCTATGGAGACAGGCTGAGAGAGTTGGGGCTGTTCAGCCTGGAGAAGAGAAGGCTCCGGGGTGATCTTATTGCAGCCTTCCAGTACCTAAAGGGGGCCTACAGGAAAGCTGGAAAAGGGCTTTTGACAAGGGCATGTAGTGATAGGACAAGGGGCAATGGATTTAAACTGAAAGAGGGGAGATTTAGATTGGATCTAAGGAAGAAATTTTTCACTCAGAGGGTGGTGAGGCACTGGCACAGGTTGCCCAGAGAAGTTGTGGCTGCCCCATCCCTGGAAGTGTTCAAGGCCAGGTTGGATGAGGCTTTGGGCAACCTGGTGTAGTGGAGGGTGTCCCTGCCCATGGCAGGGGGTTGGAACTAGATGGACTTTAAGGTCCCTTCCAACCCAAACCATTCTGTGATTCTATGAAACTGCTTTTCCATTTCCCCTGAGAGTCACAGTGCTCTTATGCCAAGCTTAGGAAAGAACAGACCAAATAGACCTGTGTAGTCTTTGTAGTCTGTAATTGGATATTAGGAAAAATTTCTTCACCAAAAGGGATGTCAAGCACTGGAACATGCTGCTCAGGGAAGTGGTTGAGTCACCACCCCTGGAGGTATTTAAAGGACATGTAGATGTGATGCTTAGGGAACATGTTAGTGGTGGACTTGGCAGTGTGAGATTAACGGTTGGACTCGATGACCTTCAAGGTTTCTTTCAACCTTAAAAATTCTATGATTTTATTCTATGTTTCTAAATGTTTAAAGTATTTCTTTAAAAATAAGTCAGAAAGATGGTTTGGGGTTTTTTTTGAAAAAAAAAATACAGAAAAGCTTACTGTTTTGGAATATAATACAACAAAGACTATTTCTTCCAGACTTTACCCTTTTGATTATTTTCAATAAGAAAAGCAAGTAATAACAGCAAGAAAAGCAAGATCAGAGACAACAGACGACTGAATCCAAAGCATTAATCTGCCAACATTTACAGCTTTGTCAAACTACTTTGTATAAAAAGTCTAACAGAAAAGTCCAGTGCCTCACAAGTTTAACTTCCTAGAGAAATGATTTTTCAAACAGAGTGCCTCACCACTAAACCAAGATGTTATATTCTGCAGAAGACAGCAAAATTGAAATTACTTATCTGCTCAAACAGAAATGGTATAGTTACAGTGTAGAATTCAGTGCCTGAAAACAGGAGGTAAGCAAACACAGGCCTGAAGGATGAATCCATCAGGAAAACCCATGGCAAACTTGACTGAAAGGTCCTCACACCTTCTTAGATCTTTCATTTGAGAACTCAGCTAGGCTCTATCTATCCAGGTCACTCAAGAGCTCTGACACTCGGTCTGCTTCTTGTCCATGTAATGCCAGAATCATCGTCTCCCATGCACATCCCCTGGGGCTTCACAGAATTAGAAAAATTGTCATAAAAACATGTGAACCTTTAGAATTAAAGTCACTAACAGCAGCACGTTGTAAAAAAAGAAGGCAAATAACGAAACAAAGCCTTTTTTCATTCTACAGTTTTATAACACAAATAGAATCATAGAATCGTCTGGTTGGAAGAGACCTTCAAGATCATCGAGTCCAACCATTCACCCTGCACTGTCAGGGTCCCTAAATCATGTTGCTCAACACCAAATCCACACGGTTTTTAAACACCTCCAGGGATGGGGACTCCACCGCCTCCCTGGGCAGCCTGTTCCAAAACTTCACAACCCTCTCTGGAAAGAAATTTTTCCTGATATCCAACCTAAATTTCCCCTGGTGTAACTTGAGGCCATTCCCTCTCGTCCTGTCATTCATAATGTGGGAGATGCGACCGACCCCCATCTCCCTACAACTTCCTTTCAGGGAATTGTAGAGAGCGATAAGGTGCCCCCTGAGCCTCCTCTTCTCCAGACTGACCAGTCCCAGCTCCCTCAGCCGCTCCTCACAGGACAAGTTCTCTAAACCCTTCACGAGTTTCGTTGCTCTTAAATACTTCAAGAATGTTTTTGTAAAGGTCCCGTTAAAAAGATACTGTGTACCATTTGTACACACAAAGAAGTTGATTAATCTCATTATAATGTATTATTGTCTTGCTCTACGTCCTATGGAGGGGAGAAGTATACAACCACAGGATCTGTCACTAATACCCTAAATACCTTCTCAGTCCATAGGACAAGATCTGAGAAAGGTTTCAGAGAGAAATAGATTTTAAAGGCCTGTGAGCAAACGTGTGCCTACAGAAGAGAACAAGACTAATGGTTCCATGAAGGAAAGGTTAGTAAATTTATGCCAGGGAATCCACAAAGGTGAGAGCAATAGGAAAGCAGGTTCCATTCATTCTGCTGCTCCTAGAGTAACTGGCTGGTCATGCAATAGCATCTACACTTGAACTTGCAGAGGTTTCTCTGTGCCCAGAAAGAAAGCACTGCCTTCATAAGAACTTGATGACAAGCTCTTCAGGCATTTATTTGGGTCTCTGTTTTTGAATTACTTAAGCAATCTGGAGGCACCTCTCTCGAACATGCAGCTTCCAGCTTCCACTTAAGATATCTAGAAGACAGATGACATCCCTCAAAGCTGAATTTTGCCTTAGACCAGGAGCACTACAAACATAAAAATGTGGCCTGCAGTGTTGCCAGACAGATCAAGGATTTCATCTTATCAGCATGTCATAAAACAGTATTGAATGAGAGGGTAAGTAATGTCTAGGTCTATAAATTTCCCTGGTTAAAGAGGGAAATGAAAGGAGAAAGGAATAAGGTAAGTGAGCAAGCTCAGAGATTTAGCAGTGGAAGAGGACAGAAGTTCTGTGTTCCCTACCATGGAAGAGCATGTCCCAAGTACATACCAGAGGCATCACTGGATGTTACCATCTCTGTGACTGTTATGGAAATGGCTTGTCCACAGAAAACCTTAGAGAAATAACATTTTCTGCAAAAGAAATAGACAAGATCTTCCAGATGTCCATGAATTGCTTTTAAGGTGACTTTTCATTTCAATTAAACGTTTGCCCAGACAATATCTTTTCTCTATGGAAACTATGATAACTCAAGAGTTCACTGAATTTTTATGAGTCCACAGCTGAGCCAAGAGAGGAAGTTTTACAGAGCAGCAGGAACACGTTCAAGCAGTTATTAGTAGTCTGGGAGAAAACTTGATCAATAAGCAGTTAGGAGATTGGGAGGATTCCTTCTGTTCCGTTCTGCTGTTCATTGTTCACCTGATCCACCACCATTTTACATTACTACTACCCCAGCAGAGCTATTTCTACTTGTTCAATATACCATTTAAGCCACCCACAGCACTTTCACAGATCTGGCCATTGCATGTATTTTCTAAGAGTGCCCATTAAAAAAAAAAAAAAAAGAAAACCAAGAATACAGTCCTTTTGCTATCATAGGCTCTGAGGAAACCAGAATCAGCTTTAATAAACTCTATGAAAGGCAACTAGCAGGCTCAACAACTCATAACCAAGTAAAATAAGTTACATTTTCCACCAAGTAACACAGTTTCTCTTCCAATAATAATATTTTTTCCTGAAAAAAAAAGGGGGGAGAGGGATAAGCTTGAGAACAAAGTGTACCCTCTTTTAATTCATTAATGCCTGCCAAACAGTATGGTATCCTAGTAGATCTTTTGTGTACCCAAAGCTTGCAGGATAATCTGGGATGAAATATTCTTCATATGAAACCTCAACTCCTTCTACCTTGGAAACTGAGGTGTTAACTCAGTGTATCTAGAGCATTCTAGAAGCATCAGTTTTACCATTTCTATGCGAAAATCAAAAAAAAAAAATCAAAACCATTCCCACAAACACAAACCACCAACAACAAAACAACCCCAAAAAAGCCACAAAACAACCCCCCCACACCACTGAACTCTCATCTTGCACACAGTCACTCGCACAACGCGGTCCCGGAGGAGATGCCAGCTCAACAGCCAGCTCAACACTGCCCTGACAGCGTGGCACGGAGCCAAAGAAAATAAACTCTGCCTCCTGGCCGGGCTAATTACACGAGGTTTAGTGCTACGCTGACATGGTTATACTGCCTCCAGACTTGGTGATAGGTCTGTCAAATCTAACTCCTTATTTCTGCTTCACAACTTGTGCAGAGAAGACATGCCCAGTATCTGCCAAGGCACACTCAGTTGTACCAGTTTAATTTTACTGCTGATGAAATACTACGTTGTTCAATCAAGTGGGTGCAAAAAAAAAAAAGTGGGTGTCCAAGCGCAGTTCACAAATCATCTCCAAGCATATGTCTTCCAGACTGAAACAAGCCACTTTTGACCAAAATACATGGGCAGACACACTCCTCTGTGCTGACTTAAGTGAAATGACTCTGTTAAAGAAATATGTAGATCCCAGGACTCCTGCGACTCAACTCTCTCCACCTTTCCTCTTGCTCCAGTGAGGTTATTATTTCCTGATGGCTTATAACAGAAACAAATCTCCCCACTGGATAACTAGGGAAGTAAAGTCACAGCTCCCCTGGCATCTCCCTTTCCCACCTCTCTGCAAAGCACCCTGTAATCTGCACAGCTCATGCAGAAAACGGAACTGAGTTTCTCACTCTGTAGCCCAACTCACGGTGCAGCTCTGGATGACTTGCTGCACTTAATACCAAAGTCTAGCAACACTCCTCCGAATCCCAAATACCAGAGTAACACAGGGAAGATCAGAAGGCAGCATCGCCTCCTGCTACTACTAAACACAAAGCAGCTCCTTAAATTCAGGGCAGAGTATTCTGCTCTCAGCTCAGTTCTGTTATCAGCTACACACCGATAGAGACATCCGAAAGCTGGCTGTGCCCTGACTGTGCACCCACCACATCACAACTTCTTCAGTTGGGTCCAGTTTTAAGGCTGGCACAATGGAGAGGAATGACTGTCCATAGCTCTGGCACTAACATGATAGTCACTTCCATATTTTCGTACCTGTATTGCTTTGTTGACCATCCTAAGCCCCCTGGGGCCAAGAGCCTCTCCACCATAGACTCAATCTAACCTGCAGCGTTCCTCATCTCCACAGACAACTCGGTGAAACTTCAGACACATCTCAAGGCACAGCTTTGAAAAGGCACTTCACAGAAAGACGGGGAATCTTGTGATCTTTCGTATTCGCACTGAAGACTGAGCTCCCAGAATTCAGCTACGTGGGAATCTGAGCTTTTGACAAAAACTAAATAGCTAGGCTGCCTAACCGCAGAGAAAATCTTGAAGACACCTTCTGAAGCTTGAAATGTCAGAGGGATGATAAATAAACAAATGGTGGGGGATGAGTTTGCAGCTGGCTAGTATTTTAGGTCAGTTATGTTCTCTCCATGCTGTAAGAGCAGAGAAGCGAAAAATACAGTGTTTGATGATGCACTGGAAAGATCTGACTGGACACGTGTATCAGAAGCACCAAGTGCCTCCAGAAACGCAACGTAAGGCTGCGTGCTTCCTGCCCATGTCCCATACAGCTCACAGCACTCCACCAAGGCACAGGAGCTTGTCTGGGAGCATCATCGCCTAGGCACAGTGTGGAACAGATGAGTACGAGGTACTAGGGCTACCCAAAGATGAAGCTAGTGAGACTGGGTATTATTTGTGTAAAGAAACAACATTTTTGGAAAAATATGTCTCTCTCATACACAGTAATCAATAGGGGTGGTGGAGTGTTTATTTGTGTGGGTTTTTTGGGGGGTTTTGGTTTTTCGATGTTTATTTGGGTTTGGTTTGGTGGGGTTTTTTTTTTAGAGAGATGGTGAATTATAGTCCAAGAAGCAATTACAGGTGTGCAAAATGCTGCCTGTAGCTTGACTACCTGCTCTGTTTTTCAGTACTCCTGAAACTATGAAAAAACCTCTTGGCTACGCAGTGAGCTAGAGTTCATGGTTTTACTGCTTGTGGTGGGCACTTACTGGATCCATCCTCAGTTCAAATGCTTTAGCTCGTTTCTAGAGACAGCAGGTGCCAGCAGCTGGAATTTCAGAGCCATGTCAGCCAGGACAGCCCAGTCACATTTAGTCTGCAAGTTAACAGAGGTTCATTCTTCTGAGTTCATGCATCAAACTGATTAAAAACACCCTGAATTTTGAGAAATACTTAGCTCATCAATCTCGCTGAAGCAGGGATTAAGCTTTCATTTCCCAATGTAAAAGACAGTGGTTTTTTTCCCCCATTAGAAACTAAAAAAAAAAACCTATTATGCATTCCATTGCCCCAAGATCATGTTTTTTTAAAGCGCAGAAAATCAAGAAAAACAGGATTTTACTGAAAATTAGTTCTGTCTCAATCAACTTTGCTTTTGAAAAAGTCTTGGGTTTGATACAGAACTGACTTTTGACCTAAAACCTGTTCAACAGCACCCAGTGCTATCTTACATCTGTTATTCTGTGTCAAAGAAACTGAGAATTATGCTTGGAAAGGACAATGAACAGTTAAAAATATGCACTATTTCCTGAGAAAAACTGTAGAATTTCTTTAGAGAATAAAGTATAATTGCTAGTCATTGATAAATTGTGTAAGAAACACTATTGATGATTCACACCAGTAGAACTTGCTGCTAAATAAACTCTGACCTTGATACTCAAGAGACCCACTTAGAACATCCTGCAAGACAATGATATATTTCTCCATGCTAACCTTTGTGAGTAGCCTGCCTCTCCAGCTCCTTGGAACAAGCTAGCTCCAATTAAAGAGGAGAAGTGGAACTGTTTCATATATTTGTTTTAGTGACAGGATACACAGGGGTTACGATGTCATAGTGCCAAGAAAATCGGGCAGGAAAAGCTGGGTATGGGCTTTCTTCAACTTTCAGATATGTATTATTGCAACACTGCAGAAAATATTTCCTTCTTTATGAAAAAAGCTGAGCTGTTAGAGGGAGGGAGAGAAAACGGCATAGAAGCTAAAGCTTAGAGCTGAAAGGAGGTAGTGGTGTCCACATTCTTGACCAGTGCTCGCTGTGCAGAAACGGGCACATTATTTCACTTTCCCACAGGTTGGCTTCTCTCCTGCAATGTGGAGAGAATAAAACAAACTTTCTCCAACTTCTGGCTTGTCAGGTCTTACTTTCTGCAATAGGGCACTCACATACCACACAATCTGGATTTATCCTGCCAAATGGGCAACTCCCAGTAAAGGAGCAGTCAAGAGAGAGGACCACCACGAGATGGCAGAGTCTTCAAGGACAACTATCTCAATCAGAGAACTGAAGTCCCTCCTGCTAAGGCAAGACAGACATGGAGGAGAACAAGAACAGAAAAAGACCAGGAGGTTTTCGATGTTGAACTCCTCCATATCAGCCTCTGAAGTAGAGTGAATCAAAATTCTGAAGCGGGGTCTGCAGCACACTGGAGGAAAAGACCCCACACTGCTCCTCAGTTGGCCATGCTGTGCTGTTCTAGTAGTATTCTCTCCCACACAGTATCAAAGCTTCACGTCCAAACAGTGGGCAGCAGTACAACCAGAAATCATTACCTGTCAATCTAGGGACTGAGGCTTGAACAATTTAATCGACTCATCCATGTCTTTTCTCTTGTAAACACTGCCCACCATGGAACATGTATCCAGAACGTGCCTGAGAACCCCACTAAACATGTAACAGAACACTTGACAGCAGCAAAACAAACCAACAACCTTCCCAGTATTCTTTATACAGACCTTCAGTACAAGACACCAAGAGCCACGACATTGATATTCCTAAAAAACAGAGCAGGAAAGGTGCAGGGTGGCACCTGTATCCTGTGTCATTTTTCCTTTGCAATTGGAAAATGAGTCTATAAAACTCTTATTAGATGTATTTATGGTCTCCTGTGCCTTCTGTATTTCCGGGACGATCATGTAAGAGAGCCAGGCCTTGCAATGGGGAAAAAAATGAAGACTTTTAGAGGAATTTCTTAGTCCCTGGATGTGTATAGCAGGGAGAAAGGTGGAGATACTGACTTGGCACTCTCAGACATACACTCCATCTCTGATGACAAGAAATTACACCCTTTCAGTAAGAAGTTCCTGAGGAACCCAGCTGTGAAACATGGCCTTTGCCCTAGAGCTTCAGGCAGTCTCGGCTCAGGATGGGAAGAGCAGTCGGGATGGGAAGAGCAGTCGTGATGGACTTGCTCGGTGTTGAGCAGGAAGCCCACCCAGCGAGTCCAGGACAGATGCATTGTACTCATGGAAGTGAACAGCTAAGAAAGTGTGTCATGGCACAGTTTGCTCAAGGAGCTGAAACTCAGAGGGAGGCAGGAACAAGAGAAGAAGTGACAGTGATGGAAGCAGAGGGGATGTAGGGGATGTTTCATAAGGTAACATGGGTGAGACATCAACATGTTCGAAAGGAAAGGCAAAAAACAAGGACTGATGCAGAGAAGTAGTGAAGGGATGTAGGAATCAGCATGTCTCGTGATGAAAGAGAACAAGTAGAGTCAAGGGATTCACTTTCATCCTGATCTGTGCTGAAAGGAAGTCTCAAAACATTTAGTTTTTCCTGTGAGGGAAAGTGTGTTCTCCAATCACGTCCAAAAGGAACTGCAAGCCTGGTGAGAAATCAGTTCTGAACTTCCCCAGTGCACAAGGCAATCTGCTCCAGGCTCACTTCTGTGTTTTTAAAGCCCGAGTGGCATCCAGCTACGTCTATGACTATTGAATAATGATGACAGACCATAAATGAAAGAAAAATCCTTTGCTTCATGACATTTCCTCCATGAGTCACTGTTGCCAGCAAATGAGGACTTCCTGCCATATTCCCAATCTACAGCAAGTCATTAGCATTTCTGGTTCTTGCCTCAGTGGCAACCAAACTGAAACAGGAAAAAACTCAGCTCTGGGAAGGAGTGATGAAGCTAACTGACAACTCTCCAGTTGCCTTGCTATTTGTTTTTAAGATCAGTCCTGCTTCCTATTAAAAGTGAACAACAATTTCAGGCATTTGGGATGGATTCCATGGTAACTCTCTTTGTTCAACTGAAGTAAGTGAAACTCTCTTTCTCCTGCAAGCACTCAGCGATGAAAAAGACTAAAAAATATTGATTGCTGGTTTTACATATAGAAATGCAGTATGCATAAATAATAAATGAGCAGTAAATAAAAATTTCTTCCTGGCTCCAACCTTAATTCCACAGAAAAAGTAACTTTAGCTGGTTGAATGCTAGATCTCTCTCCTCCACTTTATAAATTTTGTGCTTGTTAAAGACGCTGCAGGAAGTTTCATTATTAGATGAAGTTGGTAAATGAAACTTCAGCTACTAATTTCTGCAGAAGAGGAACGGTCCTACTGACCTCTTTGAACCTAAAGGCAGTTGTTACAGACACTAATTGTGGTAGGCTGTTCTCTCCTGCTTCCCAGCTCTGCTGCTGCCACCATTCTCAGAAGATTCAAATTAATTCATCTGATTTGTCACTAGCCCCTCTCAGAACAGACTTTTACACATTGCTGATGGTTTAAAAGCTGTTGCAGCAGGTTTGCACAGCGACTTTTAGTCTTTAAAAAAGAAAACCTGCACTTGAGGAGGAGTGCACATAATGCACAGAAACCTACTATTAAGTACAGGATTTTGGGTAATCTTCCACACACTGAAAGGGGTTGTGCATTTTCCATTTCGACTTAGCAGGGGGCTTCAAATCTTACAAGCTCATGGGTTTTGCACTGATTTGGATTAAAGGGAACAGACTTCCTTACGTTTCAAATTCAGAACCACGTCACAGAGCAAAGACATCTCAAGCTCTGAGCAAGCCATATCCTGTTGGAACTCCATGTTCAGTTTAAGATGCAATGTTACAAGGTGCTCTTCTTTCAGTAGGGCATGCATTATGTTTCTATTTTCATAATACCTTGCCTATTTCCAGTATGTATCATCTCATACAATTTGGTCCACGAAACTCTATAGCAGTTCTTCCCACTTTGGAAAAAGATGCAGTGAAATCAGAATATTACCTACTTTTAAACTCAAAATGCAACAGCAAATGTTTTTGTGCAGCCCAAACAGTTTAACAGAAATGTGGAAGAAAGAAGAAACTTGCTATTACAAAAGTCAGTGTGATATAGGAAAGTGCACATACAAAAAAAAAAAAAAAAAAAAGGCAAAAATCTATGTTACAGCCAGATCTGATAAGAAAATAGAAGCCCTTTCCAAAAGAAATGTTAATTTTTAAATATTTCAGGGCGAGAGTAAAAAGTACACAAATGCTAGTTTCCCATGGAATAGGGTTTTCCAACAATCCCATCAGAAAAATTTGGAATTAGTTGGATCCGAGGTTCCAAGTTGGCTGTCTCACAACATAGAATCATAGAATGGTTTGGGCTGGAAGGGACCTCAAAGACCATCTAGTTCCAACCCCCCTGCCATGGGCAGGGACACCCTCCACTACACCAGGTTGCCCAAAGCCTCATCCAACCTGGCCTTGAACATTTCCAGGGATGGGGCAGCCACAACTTCTCTGGGAAACCTGTTCCAGTGCCTCACCACACTCACAGTGAAAAATTTCTTCCTTATATTCAATCTAAACCTCCCATCTTTCAGTTTAAAGACATTTCCCCTTGGAAAACATAATACTGACAGGAACCAGCTGCCTCTGTCCTTTCTGCATTGCTCACGTTGCAGTCCTTCACCCAGAGGAGGGAGCATAGAGGTGAGATCCGTGTTCCAGCACAGATTCCCAGCAGCAATGAGATTTTGTAGGTGAGAAATTTCCTATGGCAAAATCATTCCCTGAGAAAACGTCAAGAGTATGCCTAACAAGTATGGGGGAAAGGTTGAAAACACATGTCCTTTAGAAGAATTTCAATGACATTGCAGGCAGGCTTTTGAAACTCTATGCCTGCTCTGTATTAAAACCAAAAACCTCTCACCAACTGCATCACCTTGGTGCAGTGATGAAATCATACTCCACCGCACATACACAAATATATTTCAGATCAAATAAATGCTAAAAATCACAACAATTTGTTCTGAACTTCAGCCTTAACTCCATCTCTAAATTAAAGAGGTCTGTACGCCGGAAACTTTTGAGACATGGACTGCATATTTTCAGAAAGGTACTGCAGACCAGCACTGGCTACATCCAGCCCAGCTAGTCCCACAGCTTCCCAAGTACCTGCCTTATACTGCTACTGCAGTGCTTTTGGCCAAGGTACAACCATCTCAACAGCAACTTTAACATACACCCAGAATATTCTACTCACTTCAGCTGCCTAATGTAAGAAATGAGTATTAAATAAAGGTCAGATGCATTCATACAATAGAACGTGGGTGAAAGATAATCATCCCAGTGTCAAAAAACAGAGCCAAACCAATCTTTGAGGTCACAACTGCGTGTTTGCACAAAGCAAGCAAGTTTGCTAACACAAACCCAGTGGGCTGCAGAAGTAAAAATGATTTCAGATAATTGATAAGAAACTACTGCTTCAACAAAACCATAATTACAGTGTCCTGCCCAAAAGGGCCTGTATAAAGCAGCGGATCTGAGAGCCACTGTGATACCATGGAAATATTTTAAAGTTGAAATTTTTCTCATATCCTTCCACTGGTAAACCAGGAAGCATTCCAATAAGCAATCTATCACTTCACCAAAAAAAATGTAACACCTTTGAGGCAGTGCATATCTTAGCATCTTCCTTTTTGGGGAATGTAACGGAGTGCTGGACCTCTTAGAGAGTTAATTTAATACAACATAAAAACGATTACACTGGCAACAACAGGAATCTGTAGAGATGAAATAATGAGGCACGATGCAGTGAATTACAGACATTATATTAATAGTGTTGACATTATTGTTGGTAATACTGTAACGTGCAATTCGCAGCATCATGCCCGAGTTTATTTTAACAGAGAAGTGAGTCTAATAAAAGCAAATCAGCTCTCACTGGACCTGAAAGTATTTTTTATTTCCCAAAGGAGTGCTTCAATCTTTCAAATCTTCTCTGTAAGGGTGGACCAAAACTGTTATTAGGAGAGCTGGCCAAAACTGTGTTGACAGCTAAGGAAATGTTAGGGGGCTGGGGTTGGGAGGCAGAGATATTTGGTGGGTTTCTGTTTCTTTTTTAAATTTGGTTTCAGCCTGAGTTGAACACAAACTTCTCCATTCCTCTCACAAAAATAAGATGCCCACATCAGCTCCGATTTCATCCACCCACACAGGTTGGGCTGAGAATTTGTGCCCCAGCTATAACATCTCCACAGAGGTCTGATGCCATCTCTCAAAGCTGCCCACCCTTCGCCCAGGGGACCCTAAAGTCCTAGATACAGAACTAAACAGCTCACGAGGCAGGTTCTCTTTTTCTTGCACATCTGCTTGCAGCCTAAGCCATAAAGCACAGAGAAGACAGCATGGCCAGCAACAACAAACAAGAACATTTGTCTGCAACCTCAGAGGGTTTTGAAGTGGCTTTGCAGAAAAAGGTCAGCCCCTAGTGATGCCGATTTTACATCCCTATTAACGAGGCCATACATATGCATTTGGTAATTTTTGTCCCAGAGGGACAGTAGAATCTCATGGAGACTAGTTTTCACTGCAGCTGGAGCTTTATAGTCTCTGGGAATCATAGAATCATAGAATCGTTAGGGCTGGAAGGGACCTTCAAAGGTCATCTAGTCCAACCCCCCTGCAAGGAACAGGGATATCTCCAACTAGATCAGGTTGCTCAGGGCCTCGTCCAACCTGGCCTTGAACGTCTCATAGATTCATAGATTTCTAGGTTGGAAAAGACCTTAGAGATCATCGAGTCCAACCATCCCTAATCCCCATTAAACCATATCGCTAAGTAGATCATCCACCCTATTCTTAAACACATCCAGGGATGGGGACTCAAACACCTCCCTGGGCAGCCTATTCCAGTGGCTGACAACCCTTTCAGAGAAGAAATACTTCCTAACATCCAACCTGAATCTGCCCTGACTAAGCTTATACCCATTTCCTCTTGTCCTATCACCCATCACTAATGTAAACAGCCCTTCCCCCACCTCCCCACCATCCCTTCTCAAGTATTTGTAGGCTGTAATCAGGTCTCCCCTCAGCCTCCTCTTCTCCAGGCTAAACAGCCCCAACTCCCTCAGCCGCTCCCCATAAGTTTTATTTATTTTATTTTCCAGCCCCTTGACCAGTTTAGTTGCCCTTCTTTGGACTCGCTCCAGGAGCTCAATATCTCTCTTAAAGCGAGGGGCCCAAAACTGGACACAATATTCCAGGTGCGGCCTCACCAGTGCCGAGTACAGGGGCAGGATCACTTCCCTGTTCCTGCTGGTCACACTATTCTTGATACACGCCAGTATCCCATTGGCCTTTTTGGCCACCTGGGCACACTGCTGGCTCATATCAAGCCAATAGTCAACCAACACCCCCAGGTCCTTCTCTGCCAGGCAGCTCTCCAGCCACTCCTCCCCGAGCCTATAGCGATGCTTGGGGTTTTTATACCCCAAGTGAAGGACTCTGCACTTGGCCTTATTAAAGCTCATGCCATTGGCCTCAGCCCAACGATCCAGTCTGTTCAAATCCCTCTGAAGGGCCTCCCTACCCTCGAGCAGATCGACACAGCCTCCCAGCTTGGTGTCGTCCGCAAATTTACTGAGGGTACATTCAATCCCCTCATCCAGGTCATTGATAAAGATGTCTCCAGGGATGGAGCATCCACCACCTCTCTGGGCAACCTGTTCCAGTGTTCTACAACTCTCATGGTAAAAAATTTTCTCCTAATATCCAACCTGAATCTACCTCCCTCTATTTTAAAACCATTACCCCTTGTCCTATCACAACAGGCCCTCCTGAACAGCCTCTCCCCATCTTTCCTGTAGGCCCCCTTGAGGTACTGGAAGACCGCTATAAGGTCACCCCGGAGCCTCCTCTTCTCCAGGCTGAACAGCCCCAACTCTTTCAGCCTGTCCTCATAGGAAAGGTGCTCCAGCCCTCTTATCATCTTCGTGGCCCTCCTCTGGACCCTCTCCAACTGGTCCATGTCCTTCTTACACACCCTTCTTTTGTAAAGCTATTTCCTTTTGAGACATGGTCTCAAAACAGTGACATGAAAGGTATGAAGCTATGGAAACGCATGGTTTATTGGTACTCTCTGTAGCAAGAGACAGAACGAGGACAGAGAAGGACAATAACTTGTCCATGAGCAAACCTACATTTGGAGAGAAGGCAGAGTATGGTACCTCTCAGATGCCCTGCTCCTCTGCAGGGCCAATACAGGGGAATACAACACAGTGCAATGCATCTACTCTCCTTGCTGGAATGAAGGCCAGAAACATGAAACCTCATCCAAGCACCTCAAGAGTAACAGAAATGGAATTTTCTGATCAATATACAACAAAAAGCCTTGGTGAGGACTCGGGTAACACAAGGAATAGCCACAAGAGTCTTACATGCACATGCATGGCCTTAACTACTCTACAGACTGAGCTGGTAACCATCTATCTTCCTTTCCAAAGGGGGTTCCATGGATGGTTCAGTAACTCTGAGCTAAGTCTTGAGTTTCTGACCTCCAGGCTCAGGAACTTTCATCTTCAGCTTTTAAGGCACAGCTACGTTGCACCTCACTGGCGAACCTTATCCTCCACACAAACTGGTTTCCTAAACAGAATATGTTCTAGAGTACATCCCTGGCCATTGATGTAAGGTCATGGATGCCTTTAAGCAAGCAGCCACAGGACCCTCAGCAGATATTCCTTCAGTAGCACCCCTCACAAGTATGGTTCTACTCTTCCATCACACCAAAACAGTATCAATATTAAACTGAGTTATGAAATTACCTAAAAGGACCAGAATTCTGACCACTTTTCTCCTTAGAGAACATACTCTAAATTAAAAAAATTGTCCCTCAGGGAACAGTAAAAATTACAGTAATCCTCATGTTTGTTTGTGTTTGGGGTTTTTTTTTTTTAAAAAAAAAGTCACTCCTTTTCCACAGAAGCTGACAGGTAGGAAAAAATTGCTGCACCAGCCAGAACACAAATGGGGAAAAAAGAAGGAAAAATGTACATCTGGGAAAAGAAGAGAAAGTTAGAAGCTGATGCAGCATCGCCTGGTGGACTTCCTTTGTCAAGCATGTTCTCTTGTCCTTCCCAACTGAAAACATTTATTTTTGCTCATTACAGAAAGAACAGAGAAGGCTCCATAATTATTCATTAGATACAAGCACAGAATAAATTGATCTTTGCACATCATATCACTGCAGACTTTAAATACACAGAGATGTGTGATTAAATCAATATTCTCAAAGGAGACAACACTCTTTAATAGCTGGCTTTAATAATCATAATTTTGCAACCCACTGTGCTTTGAACACAGGAATGAATCAGTCATGGCAAAGCCAAGTCCTCACGGTAAGAAGGTAGGCATTAGTTTATAATAGTCTTTTTTCAGCTGTGGAAACTGAGGCCAAGGGATTACTGGTAGCATTTACAAAAGGAGAAGGCACTTAAATACCATGATTCCCCTGGCTTTTGGTCTAGTCCTGCAAGAATAAATGTCTAACTCACTTCTGAAACAGCATTTCAGGAACTAAAATCATTTAATGGCTCAATTTCCATAAGGGTGCTACAAATCCCTCGAAATACAGGGAGTCATCCGGAAGGCAAGCAACAGTTTCCTTAGCTGTCTAGTACCACCAGGAACACTTTCTGCTTCCCTATGCTGACCTTTAAATGCATACCTGACTTTTGAGACTGGGTCTGCCCGTGCTTCTGAAAACACAGCTTTTTCTCTCTCTCATCTGCACTGCAGGACACCTTGCACGGGCAGCCTTTGTCCCCCAGAGTTTGAAGATCTGCCAGAGATTGCTGCTGTTCCTGTTGGTCAGGCTCTCTACTGCCAATGCAACGAGGTATGTACAGCCTCAGAGCTGAATTCCTTTCTCCCCAAGTTCCTGTCCCTTCCTCTTGACTCCAAGAGCATCTTTGGTGAGTAAACAGTTAAAAGAAACACATCCACTCCACACCTAGCAACAGGAATAAATCCCAGATGTTTGCAGTATTCAAGGTTTGAAAAGAAGGCAAGGAAGATGTTTTGCTCAAGGTTAAAGAGCAATTCAGTCTAACAGTCAAGACTACAACAGGGGACTGTAATTCTCAGGTGATGACCTCTACACCAGCACACCATGCCTCTCACACATCTGCAGTAGAAGAGCAGGAATGACTGCATATTCCTCTCCTCTAGCAGTGCCTTGCCCTGTACTGATCAGGGATAATCATAGAATCATAGAATGGTTAGGGCTGGAAGGGACCTTCAAAGGTCATCTAGTCCAACCCCCCTGCAAGGAACAGGGATATCTCCAACTAGATCAGGTTGCTCAGGGCCTCATCCAACCGGGCCTTGAACGTCTCCAGGGATGGAGCATCCACCACCCCTCTAGGTAACCTGTTCCAGTGTTCTACAACTCTCATGGTAAAAAACTTTTTCCTAATATCCAACCTGAATCTACCTCCCTCTATTTTAAAACCATTACCCCTTGTCCTATCACAACAGGCCCTCCTGAACAGGATAAGCCCTTCTTGATATCATAAAGGTAACATCTACATAACACACAAGCACTTCTTGCTCCCTAAACATTTGTTGAGGGAAACACACCCTGCATCAGCAGCAACCAAATCCTGGAGGTCTGTGGTTACCAAACAGGTCCATGTCAGAGATGCCTGTCCTCATTGACTGAGCTCTTCCTGGGGCAATCAGAAGAAGCACATGTCTAGGCAAGATGGCATGTTACTAGGCTCACAGCAGTTGCTGACAGAGGTCTTGCTCTGCACCTCTCTCAATTAACCAACAAATTCCCTCCTAGAGTCATCTGAAGTAGGAGCACTGCCTCTGAACTGAAATGGAATTTATCTCCCTTTCATTTTTTGTCACTTATCTCCATTTGAACTCTGCATTCTGGTCTGCGACTGCACTCACAGAGGCTGATCTGCTGATTTCTTTGCTAGGCAGCTCAGACCCTATCTCCAGTTTTAATAACTATCAGCAGGTGACATTTGTGGATGAGGGAGCAAATAGATTTAATGAAAATGACACCAGGGCAGGTAGATCCAAACAACAGCTTCAGGATAGAAACAACATTACCAGAAAATGTATCTGAAACTTTCTATAAAGCCAACAAAAAGAAGAGCAATAAAAGTCAGAAAAGGCTGAAAAGATTCTGAAACTGAGCATCTTTACTACATACCACAGTGTAAAAAAACCTGCACCATCTTCCCCAGAGAAAAGTATTAGCAACGTTAGAACACAACCCAGGAAGCAGTTACACCTAGGAGGATTTTTACTATACCACAGGAAATCAAATTTATATTTTTTTCTTGCTCTGTCCTTTAACTCTGAGCTCCATCAGTCACCAGAGCTGCATTTTTGCATAAATGCACAAATGCAGTTTACTCTGGAGAATATTGGATTAGGATACACAGGACCCCAGCTCTCTTACCAGCTTTGGTCCCAGCGTAACGCTTGCCTTGGGGCTGCATACTCTGTATTATTAAAAGATAAGCAGGGAGTTTCCAGGAGGCACTCTGGTCAAGTACAGCAGCAGGCTACCACAGACAAAATTTTTTTAAGCATCATGGAGACAGAACACCAGAAAAATAATAGGAAGCCACTCGTAGTGCATCCACAGAGTAAGCAGGTGGCTCTCTAGGGTTTGCTCCTGTGCTTAACAGGCAGCAGTAGGAGACACACACAAGCAAATGTCTACGCTGAACTCCACTGTCTGAAGTGCCAGCACCACCACCAAGGTTTTAAGGACAACTTTCTTTGTAAATGCTGACATTGCTACGAGCCTGCTGAGACTCATTACATGCTGAAATCACAAGGAGGACATGCCAGCCAGTTCAGAATTGAGGCACAAATACCAGTGGCATTACTATGGGATAATCATTTGATTGTGTAGCTTAAGAATTAACCCCAGCTTTCTGAATTTACACGTTCTTGGACGGGATGTCTTTACCCCTAGATATGAGCATTTGGAGAATGAGATGTGAGGCAGGGGTCAGCTGTGCCAGACAGAGCCAGAGCCATCAGGATTATCTCAAGGGAATATCTGCCCTGTGCAATTGAAGCCAAACAATTCAGCTGCATGAGGAGAGGTTGGTGTTTGCAAGCAAGCAGCAGCAAACAAGAGCAAGCAGTAGAATTACATTTCCAAGAAGACTGAATTATCAGTCATAAAACATAACCTCTAAAATATCTGTCTTGTTAAGTCCAGTTTGATCCTGCCTATATTTGATTTTGTGATCCTTAATAGCGCAGATAAGTTTCCAATACATCCTAAAACTATATATGTATTCCCTGGCTTCACAGCTGAAATTGTTTGAGATGTTCTGATGCCTGGTAGTAAATGAAAGCAGCAAATGTTCTGTAATCTCTGCAGCCGTAAAAGATCTCACTGAAGGAACCTGCTGCTATGCCACAGACATTTGCAATAATCACATTTAGGAAGAGAATGTGACACCACTTGTTCGATGTGATTGAGCTATTGCAGAGACTTGTGCTAGCTAATTAATCACCAGGATTGCTGAAGAGGAAGAATCCTTTCCAGACAGATTTATAGGCATAGCTGGAATAAGCCTGAGAACTTCTTGTGCTTTCACTGTGTGCAGAAAGGAGTCAATTGTGAGGCTGGCACTTGCATTGGTGATCAGCAGTGGGCTAACAGTGAAACACTGTTCTGCTAGAGCTGGAAAGCCCACCCTAACCTTGAATAAATAAATCTCTTCTATGAATTTCCCCTGCAAAAGCTGAAATCAAAATGGAAAAATCGTAACAAGTACCAGGCTCTGAAGCATAGTGACAACTAGAATAATCTGTTCAGTATTTAAAATATTTAAAATTCACTGCTATTTTTGAAGAGCCTGATTTTTTTCTTCCCCTTAAGCAATATAAAAAGAAATATGTGGATTATCAGCTTCCTATAGTTAACATAGATGAGATCTTCTTTTGTTATCGATAACAATTAACTGTGACGAGTACCTTCCAAAAATCTTCCAAAGCACTTTTCAAGTCTTAAGGCCCAGATCCTATAAAGCTGTACTCACATGTATAATGGCAATTTCACAGGTAGTGCTTCTGCATGCAGCAGGAACACCAATAATCCAATTTCCATCACGTCCCTATAGGGTAAATATACCCTCTCTTTCTCAGATGATTGGAATTCTGGTAGGTATGGGTTTGGCACTGCAAAAGCTGAGTGTACTTTCATCAATACAGTAATAACAAAGCAGGGAAAGCACTGTATCAAAGAGGAAAATAGAAAGAAAGCTTTACAGAAAAGATAAACACCCAAGCAACAAGACAAGAGTCTGGCATAAGCTTGTATCTTTGCTCAGCAAGCTGTGTACACACCTTCCAGCCTTCAAGCAGGCTAGACTGGTTGGAACTTCTTCAAACAAAGTCAGAAGGAAGTCCTCATGTTGAATTTAGTAAACAGCAGATTAGATTTATCAGTTAGTTGACTAATTATTCCATATTCAGGGAGATGCCTGGTACAGCTGAGTCACTGGATCCAAACAATCTGCCAAAACTAGTAAGTATTGCTAGAGATGCAAAAAGAGCAGACTGAATGCCAAAGCTTTCTAATTAGGGTTTGACAGAAATGTCTTTATCATGATCCTAGGGAGACACCTCTCATTAGTCCAGGTACACACACAGGTTCTCGTTCTCTCAGTCATCCTCCTCCTTGGCTGTTGCTCCATTCATGATCTTCCTCTGAACTTCCCTTCTGGTAGTTCTTCTTTCAGACCACAGCCTTTTCATTTATTTCTTAGATCAAAATTTCCCATGACATCCCAAACTGGAACATTTCTCTTTCCAGATGCCCAGTACGACTTTAAACCAGTCTATACAGATTTTGATTAAGGAAATAGGATGACTGACTTTCAAGAAACATGACAGCATTTTCTCAAAGAGGCTGACCCTGCCTTGAGGCACAGCAATTTTAATTTCTTGATTAAACAGCACCGCCAAGTATCTCAGGGTTTATATTCTTTTGTTGGATTTTAAATAGACTAACAAATCAGAACTGGGGAGAAGGTGGGGGGGTCCCTATTCTCTTGCTTCTTCTTTTCTTTCCCTTCCTTGACTCCTTGCTTTTCTAACACACAAGTATTTTGTACCATTCTCCAAGTGAGAACTGTGAACACTGGTTTGCTGACGAAGGCTCCAGGTAGAAGTTAATGTGCCCAAAGTTATCTTTACCTGAAGGCTAATTCCAAGAAGCCTTCTGCCCCAGGGAAGCAGTCACGCATGTGCCTGTCCCTACAGACATTAATATGTGCTTCAGTGACTCTCTCACACTGAGGTTTGAAGGATATAATCTAGAGAAATTCTCCTGCCCATATCTAAGTCACTTTCCTAACTCAGGAATTTCAGTATGTTTTCCAGTCCATAGCAGGTTGAGCTGGATTCTTTCTGAAGAATTCTTTTTCCTCCAAAGAAACACAGACTTCCTATATCCAGGCACACTCACATACTGATGCAGCCACTCAAGTGGAAAGACATTATCCAAGTTATTGATCTACCTTAGACGAAGCCGCATCTCCTAATCCCACATGAATCAAATCCCTTCATCAGAAACTGAGGGGAGGGAGGTGCTCCTGGATTTCAATCCCACTCCTCTCTGAGCAGAAGAGGATTATTTTGCAGCAGAGTTAGCTGCAAGTAGAATATATCACATGGGATTGAATACTTGAACCATCTATATGCAGGAAGTGAATACATAAGAAGAGTTTGTGTTCTAGCTCCTTAATCCTACTCCAGCAAAAGGCAACTATTTTAAGGATGATCCACTTTGGGGGAGGAAGAGGAGGACCATCTGTGTTGCCATGCACAGACAAGGAGACTAATATAATGGAGCATTGTATTCGGTTTCCACCTAAAAACCTGTAACATAAGAAAGCGCATCTCCCCAAGAATAATCTGTGAAATTTATTTAAAACGCATTTGAGAAGGGTTACAATCACATTTCTGAGCTTCCTACCGGTGGCAGCTATCAGGATGAAATAGCATCAGTGACATGAACAGCATGACAGCATTATGTAAGAGATGATGAAGCAGTTTCAAACCTGCTTTGATACAGCATTAACGATCAGCGGGAAAAACTTTGTTTAATATTTCAACAATATGTTTAAAAGTTAAACACTTTCGTTCCTCTGATGGTGCAAAAGCCTGAGCAGCACGGAGACAGAAAAAGAAGAGGGATATATTTTGAGTCTTTTGCCTACAATGTAGGACTATCACAGAAACGTTGTCAAAAAACATCCTTGCATTCTGTCAAGGTGGCCAGCACCAGGTGGAGACCTGACTTGCAGCCTTTTCCAGTGTGTTTCCTTATGGGCATGTGTTCCTTTCCCTTTCATCCTCATGACTTGAAAAGGGAGGTTTGGCTGTAGGCAAAGTGAAGCAATTTTATAGAGCCCAAATGGGGACAGTGAACCCATCTCTAAGCTTTGACATCTTCTGGGTCTTGGGCCCAACCATGGACAAAATTTATTTCCTTCAGAATCTTCAGCTCCCTAAGAGACGAGTTTACTCTCCCACCTCAGAAAAAAACTCAGAGCAGCTGAGTTCCTTTTAAAGATGCTCTTTCTCCACAGACACACTGTCAATACAGGGCAAATACTTACAATGTTCCCAGCTCCCCCAAATATCTTCTGCATTTCTTTTAACTCAAGGCATGCTTCCCATTCCCAGCTATTCCATCTGTCTTCCAGGCGTCCTGTGTTTCCCAAATCAAAGGGCAGAAATACTCTGAAAATGCAGACAGGCTTGTAGAGGAGCAGTGAAGCTCGAACGGAAGCCGTGAGCCATGACAACGCTCCACATCGTTTCCTACAACCACCACATACGATGAGAACAGCTCATTCCGGCCCTGGTGTCTGTGGCTTCATTCCATGTCCACATGATGGTGACAAGAATATCCCCTGAGTATCCCCTCAGTGTCTTTCAATGAATAGACTTCTTTTCCCATCATCTCTTTGGACTGATTCCCTCATTCTAGAGAGTAAGTACATATTTTCCCAGTATTTTCGCCATAGGAAAGACAGGATCTATTTCAAAACGGTGTCAGACACTTGAAAGCACCCTGATAAGCTGTATCACATCTCCAACCATTAGAGCTGGCTTCCTATCAGCATTTCCTCACAAAATGAGAGTAACACACAGATTAACAACTATGATCTTTCCAATATTTTGTGTGAGTAATAATCAACCAATGAACCTACTCCATCGATAAAGGAAATTGTACCACCGTAAGCACATATTTATCATTTTAGGATTGGAAGGATTCATCAGGTCTGCTCAAAAAATATGACATATCTGAAAAATTGTTTCTCTCTTTGGCACAAATCTGGCCAAAAAAATCAGCAATATTAATGTGAACAGAATTTTCTTTATTGAAGTCGTCACTGGAACTGTGACAACTAGAACAGACAACTACCTACTACAGAAAAGGTCACAGAGCTGAGAGTCTAGATCCTCGTGGGGATTAGGGAACACTACTGCAAACATTTCCCTAACATTTAGATTGGATATAAGAAAGAAATTTTTCACTCAGAGAGTGGTGAGGCACTGGAACAGGTTGCCCAGAGAAGCTGTGGCTGCCCCATCCCTGGAAGTGTTCAAGGCCAGGTTGGATGAGGCTTTGGGCAACCTGGTGTAGTGGAGGGTGTCCCTGCCCATGGCAGGGGGGTTGGAACTAGATGATCTCTGAGGTCCCTTCCAACCCAAACCATTCTATGATTCTATGATTCCCTCTCATTTGCTCATACAAAGCCAGACCCATCTTTTCAAACATATTTGTCATACTTCATTCTTGCACTCTATTAATCAAAATCATCAGTCACAAAATCATCATCACATTGTCGTGCAATTAACTGAGTTTAGATAATTTGGGTAATGACTGCTCTATTATTTAGGTATTCTTACTACAAGGAGATATTCGAACAGTCAATTTCCTGTAGAATGTTTAATACATTTCTAATAGGTAGTTTATGCAGTTTTTGATGGCACACTAAATCATCCAGTATTTAATTGTGGCACTAAGATTGATTCAGCTTTACAGTGGGAGTAGAGCAACTGAATACACACAAGAGTGTCACCAAAAGCTGAAAAATGCGTAAGATATATTGTTGCTGTGCTACACCTTAAAAGAATATGGAATCTTTTCCTATAAAACTGAGATTTAATAGGGTAAAGAAACTTGGTTGATATTGAGGAATGGCCAGGATTTTGAAGTGTTCTTGGTTTCTTTCTATCTTTTTTTTTTTTCCTTCTTTCTTCTTTTTTTCCCTGTCTACCCATTTTGAGATACTTCCTATTTTCTGCAAACTGAGCTTCTTTTGACCACATCCCAGGTAAGGCACATGTAACTGTTATTGAAGAAAAAAACCCAACACCACCCCCTGCCCCAACAAAAAAAAAAAAAATGGTACTTGGCACCTCTTACGGCACTCTTATGCCAGTGCCTTTACCTACTTCTATCTCATTTGAGTAGTTGGAGACAGCAAAGACTATGCATCACCATTCTCAAGCATGAGTACGTGGTGCTTCACAAAAAGGAAGCCCTGTCTGTGCAGAAAGAGTACCACTTGCACACAGTCTCACCCTACATGGTGCCCTAGCCTGACCAGCACCCAGGTGGGGACACGGGGCATCTCAGTACAACCTTTTACCATCAGCTCAGCACACAGTAATGGACATCACAGTGCTTCTGCTCACCTCCAGGTACCCTTGAGCAGAAATCATTTATGTCTTTCTAACGTCATATTAGTAGGCAACTCCTGGGTTACTTTCCAGACTGCTGGATGGGTATGTCCCAAATCCAGTGAATAGGCTGATGGCACCAGAGAGGTCTGAGTGTTTACCTGCTGTTCCAAGATATTTTGCTGCCTACCACCACCAGTGTCTGTCTCCTTACAGCCTGGTTTGCTCCCCGTGTGATATCCTGAGCAGACAAAAGCATCGACCCAGCCACTTAGCTAGAAGCCTCTAACTTGCACTTCTTCCATCTTTCCATCCTGATTGTATTAGGAGCTCAGTGACCCAATGGTTTCCAATAACCACTTTTGTTTGCCCCTAGTTCTCACCACACCCTTCATCTCTCCTTCCAGTTATAGCAGAGACATTGAAAGAAAGAGATGCGCCCAGTCTATTAACGGCTCTGTGGCTGGTGTCACCACCACAGTTTTGGGTTTTCGGTAAGTGCATGGCCCACACAGCACCAGGCTTGCTGGCAACAGATGGAATTCACCTTTCTCGAAGGGAGAAGAGGGTCTTTGCTCATGAGCTAGTGGAACTCATTGATAGACCTCTAAACTAGGCTTCAGGAGGAAGGGGGATAACATTGGACTTGCCTGTGACAAGTTGAGAGCACCTGAAGAGCAACAGAAAGGAGTTCCAGACATTCCAGCCAGTAAGTCAGCTTCATCGGAGGCTCATCTTAAACGCCCCTGTGCAAACACATATAGCATGGGCAACAAACAAGAGGAGCTAGTGATGCAGGCACGCCTGCAGGGCTATGATCTTACTGGCATCACGGAGGAGTGGTGGGATGGATCCTATGACTGGAGTGTTGGAATGGAAGGATACAGGCTCTTTAGGAAGGATGGGCAGGGGAGACGGGAAGGAGGTCTCGCCCTCCATGTCAATGACTAGCTGGAGTGCATGGAGCTCTGCCTGGGAATGGATGAGGAGCTGACTGAGAGTTTATGGGTCAGGATTAAAGGAATCATAGAATCATTTGGTTGGAAGAGACCTTCAAGATCATCAAGTCCAACCATTCACCCTGCACTGTCAGGGTCTCTAAATATTAATGTTCCTCAACATCAAATCCACACGGTTTTTAAACACCTCCAGGGATGGGGACTCCACCACCTCCCTGGGCAACCTCTTCCAATACTTCACAACCCTCTCTGGAAAGAAATTTTTCCTGATATCTATCCTGATATTTCCCCTGGCATAACTTGAAGCCATTCCCTCTCATCCTGTCATTCCTAACATGGGAGAAGAGACCGACTCCCATCTCCCTACAACTCCGTTTCAGGTAACTGTAGAGAGCGATAAGGTCCCCCCTGAGCCTCCTCTTCTCCAGACTGACCAGTCCCAGCTCCCTCAGCCGCTCCTCACAGGACAACTTCTCTAAACCCTTCACTAGTTTTGTTGCTCTTCTCTGAACCCGCTCCAGCACCTCAATGTCCTTCTTGAAGTGAGGGGCCCAAAACTGGACACAGTACTCAAGGTGTGGCCTCACCAGTGCTGAGCATAGTGAGAAAGGAAGGACAGAGACAGGTGACATTGTAGTGGGGTCTGCTACAGGCAACCTGACCAGGAAGACCAAGTGGATGAGGCCCTCTATAGACAGATAGGAGCTGCCTCACCTTCACGAGCCCTGATCCTCATGGGATTCAACCACGCCAATATCTGTTGGAGGAACAACACAGCAGGGCACAAGCAATCCAGGAGGTTTCTGGAATGTGTTGATGATAACTTCCTTCTCCAAGCAATAGAGGAATTAACAAGGAGAGGTGTTATGCTGGACCTTGTTCTCATCAACAAGAAGAGGCTGTGGGGAATGTGAAACTCAAGGGCAGCCTGGGCTGCAGTGACCATGAAATGGTGGAGTTCACAATCCTTAGGGCAGCAAGGAGGGCCTTCAGCAAGCTCACTACCCTGGGCTACAGGAGAGCAGACTTTGGCCTCTTCAGGAATCTGCTTGGTAGAGTACCATGGGATAAAGGCCTGGAGGGAAGAGGGGCCCAAGAAAGCTGGTTAATATCAAGGATCACATCCTCCATGCCCAGGAGTAGTGCATTCAAACAAAGAGAAAGTCGGGAAAAAACGCCAGAAGGCCTGCATGGATGGGGCTTTGAGCAACCTGGTCTAGTGGAAGATGTCCCTGCCCATGGCAGGGGGGTTGGATAGAGATGATCTTTAAAGTCTCTTCCAACCCAAACAATTCCACGATTCTATGAAGAAAGCCCAAGCCCTCAGTCAGAATTAAGGATTTCCTTATGCACCAATGCCCTATGCACATCACAGTGCTTATGTGATGCAGCTAAACATAACTACCCACTTGAGCAAGGGCCACAACCTGAGAGATGTTTAGATACCAAACTGTTGCCTGTTTATTTGGTGCCTGAATATCTTTAAAAAATACCTACCCCTAACTACCAGGGCACAGACACTAAGCTACTCAGCTAGCACTCCTACTGATTGCACCAGAAGCTCTTTACAGTAAAGCCTTCCCTCCTCTACTGGCACATCTTGTATTTCTCTCCTAGAGATCTCAATTGAAAATGCCAGTCAACTCCCTCTACAGAAAAAACTTTGACACTCTAAGTTTAGAGAATGCACAGAGGGAGTCTATAATTATTTATTCATTTATGTTTCTTTTATTTTTAATCCTTTGATTTCTGAGCATCACCGGCTAGATTTCCTGGTACAATAATTATAAATACTTCATGACGGTGTATGGTTGTAAAAATTCTATTTGAAGTTTTGATGGGAGTCTGTGATGAAACATCGGTGCATTGTTTTTACTCATCTGGGGACTTCGATGCCACAGCAATTTTCAGAGGATAAAACTTCTGTATTTACACATGACTTCTCACCTTCCTCATGATTTATCATTCACTTCCTCAGCTTGCCATGCCATCTCCCAGCACAAAATTCCACCCAAGTTTTTAACGTGGTGTATACACTTAAAAACTAGAATCATAGAATCATAGAATGGTTAGGGCTGGAAGGGACCTTCAAAGGTCATCTAGTCCAACCCCCCTGCAAGGAACAGGGATATCTCCAACTAGAAGGAACAGAGAGGGATTCAGCCAGACAAAGAACATGTATTTGGCAAGAATGTGCACATGTGCAAGCTTATTGCAACATCAAGTGGATTACAGGCTGAAAGCTACCTGTACCACTGACAAGCAGAGGGCTGTACAGCGCAGGAGTGCGATGTAGCCCTCTCTGCCCATAACTCCACCGAGAAAAAGAGAAACCATTTCCAAGAGCAAACTGCTGTTTTGCCCCAAACAAGTCACTGCGAAGGTCTGTACTTCTGTTTCTTCTGTTTTCTCTGCTAGTCTCTAGAGGCTGGGTGACAGCGTTCTTCAATACACGCCACATACAACCCAACACAAAGTGTTCATGCTAGTTGCAGCCCCTGAAACTCAGCTACAAAGCTATCAAGAAGGCAAGGCTGGTTTCTAGTTCTGAATTTCGAGTTGGAGCAGCATAGGCTACACTTGGAACTGGAGTGTATCACCTCTCCTGTGCAGCTCTCGCAAAGGGCACGCAGCAATATTGAAAGGAAAACTCATCCTAAAAGAACGACTTGGACTAGAAAAATACAGCAAAACAGTGCAAGAACAACAGCCAAGCAAATGCAATATGGAGCAAGTTACAGAACATGAGAGGGACAACCAAACACAGAATGTAAACTCCTACCCATTTGTCCCGGGAAAATGCATCCAGCAATTAACTCTATGCTGTAAAGCTTGTAATTCAAAGGTACAAGAAACTCAGGTTTTAGTTATAAACCCACTTACACAGCTGAGAAATAAGTCACCTAACACTGAGTAAGATCATAGAATCATAGAATGGTTTGGGTTGGAAGGGACCTCAAAGATCATCCAGTTCCAACCCCCCTGCCATGGCCAGGGACACCCTCCACTACACCAGGTCGCCCAAAGCCTCATCCAACCCGGCCTTGAACACTTCCAGGGATGGGGCAGCCACAGCTTCTCTGGGCAACCTGTGCCAGTGCCTCACCACCTTCACAGTGAAAAATTTCTTCCTTATATCCAATCTAAATCTCTCCTCTTTCAGTTTAAAGCCATTTCCCCTTGTCCTATCACTTCATGCCCTTGTAAAAAGTCCCTCTCCAGCTTTCCAGATGCAGCACAGGAAGAAAGCAGCAGAGATCAGACGGGCAAGGACAGCACAGTAAAAAACAGAGACAATTCTGGCTCTACTGGTCCGTGTGTACAGCTTAAGTTGAACCAGAAAGAGAGGTGACTTCACTCTAATCCAACAAATCCATTTACTGACTTGCACACATAGTCTCCCACCTTCTTTGGGAAGCAGCCTTTTGACAGAATGCTGTTGAAGTCTTGAGATGGACTGAAGAGTCGAAATGCAGCCCGTGTGCCTTTTCTTTCCCATGCTGCACAACATCCACTCCTCAGCTCGCTCAGCAATCTTTGCAGATCATACAAGCAAATGGCTTTAAGTAGGTAATCTGAAAGCATCAGGAAAACAGGTTTCTGAAGTAGTGATATCAAAAGCATTGGCAGCAATGAACTGTAGCAAAAAGAAACGTTATCTTAAATAAGCACAATGATGACAGGAATTCAGGAAAAGAAAAAAAAACTCAATTTTATTTCAGCTCCTCAAACAGCCCATCAGCAATTCTGAGGCAGAGACTAAAGTGTATCTGTAACTAGCTTTATCTTTCTCCCCACAGTTAGAGCTTTTATTACAATTGTCACCTAAACTTAGAAGTTCATATTTACATTTTACTCAGTGCTTGTGATTTGTTTACAATGCTGGCATTTTCAATCCAAGATCCATAAAATATGAAGACAGAAAGAGATAGTGTACAACCAGCTACAGAAACTTCCAAGCAGTCCATGTAAGCTCCACGAAAAGGAAACTAAAGCTGTCAGGGTTCAAACGCTCACGGAAAGATGACAAGAAACAGCCTTGCTCATCTTGTGAATTAATATCTCCTTCTGCTCCTTCCCTGAACTGATCTGCCTCAAATGTGCTTTAGGTTTAACTCGAGAAAAAATATGTCATTTTTAAACCAAAATAATAAAAACAGTTCCTCCTTTGAAGTCTTCATTAGCATGCATTATATCCATTTCCAGCCCAGCAGCAGCACTGACATTTTTAGATTTTCATGATTATGAATGTCAAGCTCCGAAAGAAGCAAAAAACACAATGAGTTGATTCCTTTCAAAAACATCCTTTAAAAATAAAAGAGACATTCTGATAAGAACGGTGATAAAGCAGCCAAATCTTGATCAGAGCAAGAAGTATTGTGCAGCACAGAAAAGGGAAAGCCATATAAAAAGACCTTTAAAATCACAGAGCCAGTTGCCATCCCGGCTGTGAATTTCGGATGGGATGACTGCTTTCTGTTTGAGTCACGAAAACTTCATGTCCAATCCCATATGCATAGAGGATGGAAAAATCAGAGGCACTTTTCCTTATGAAGAACTTGATTCATTGGACCTTTACATAATCCACTGCACTGAAAGCGCAGAGGACATGCAGAGAAGTGTCGTTAAAGACATTTTCCATTGCTCCATTTGTAAAAAGGCTCTTAAACAGGATTATGTAAATTATGTGCATGTGCACACACACTTACGTATGGACACAAACTTCTGCCATTTCTGAGGCACGCGGACTTTTTCCACGTTTTTTATTTCATGAAGAGCACAAAAACACTACTGCCAAGTTTTCAAGTCACCACCACTGCAAATTAGCTTTTTCCATTTGATCATTAATAAAAAAAAATAGAAATGGTAATGGAGTACATGCTACTTTCACCCCTTTTAAAAATACCTTTTACTTGATGCATTATGTTTTGATATATCCCAGTCAAATTAAGCAGAGGCTGGCAACTACATATGGCAATCTGATTAGTGACATAATATGATTTATGTGCTTCATTTTAGTACATTGGGTCGTTCTGATTTTTTTAATATATTCCTACAGATGTGAATGAGCACCACATTAAATCCTGCCTCAGACAAAAATCTCCCATTGAGAATGAAATGACTAAACGTTTTCATTTCATGGGAATTGCATAAGGGATTGGGGTTAGATTTTGGGGGGTTTTTTTAAGGCATTCGAAGTGCCATCTAAAGGAATTTTCAGAAAAGCTGATACTAGCAAATATCAGATGTTTTAAAGCCATTAAATAGCTATTAAAGCGCACATCTAGGCACATGGAACCCATAGAAGATTGGCACATTGGCACCGTGCGCTGGCAGCCCAGAAAGCCAACCGTGTCCTGGGCTGCACCCAGAGCAGTGTGGGCAGCAGGGCGAGGGAGGGGATTCTGCCCCTCTGCTCTGCTCCCCTGAGACCCCACCTGGAATGCTGTGTTCAGCTCTGGAGTCCCCAGCACAAGGAGGACATGGAGCTGCTGGAGCGGGGCCAGAGGAGGCCACGGAGATGATCCGAGGGCTGGAGCACCTCTGCTATGGAGACAGGCTGGGAGAGTTGGGGCTGTTCAGCCTGGAGAAGAGAAGGCTCTGGGGTGATCTTATTGCAGCCTTCCAGTACCTAAAGGGGGCCTACAGGAAAGCTGGGGAGGGACTTTTTACAAGGGTGTGTAGTGACAGGACAAGGGGCAATGGTTTTAAACTGAAAGAGGGCAGATTTACATTAGATATAAGGAAGAAATTTTTCACTCTGAGGGTGGTGAGGCACTGGAACAGGTTGCCCAGAGAAGTTGTGGAAGTGTTCAAGGCCAGGTTGGATGAGGCTTTGGGCAACCTGGTGTAGTGGAGGGTGTCCCTGCCCATGGCAGGGGGGTTGGAACTAGCTGATCTTTGAGGTCCCTTCCAACCCAAACCATTCCATGATTCTACGATTCTAAGATCCAGACCTTTTCAGATTGGGCAGTTCTCTGTGGCTACACCAGTCTGCACCAAAGTCCACTGACATCTGTTTACCACAGCTGAGGTTTTGATGCACTCAGTATGTTTTCACATTTGCATGAGCAGCAGAGCCAAAGAACATGCATGCCAGACAAAGACGCGGTCCCAAATCACTCCCATGGAGATCAGCTATCAAAGGCATGGAGGCAGAACCATCGCCTCTTTGTGTTTCTCTCTCATTACAGCAGGTACTAATAGCACAAGAAGAAACCAGAGATTCAGCATTCCTCTCCTTTCCTCAGTCACTTTCAGCAACTGCTTCTACTACACACATGTAGGAACCTGTCTGGATTGAATGAAATGCTTCGTTATGCCACAGACTGTCTGGAATGTTGAGGATCAAGCCATAACTCAGAGTAACGTAACTTTTTTTGCCATGAGACCCTGTCTAGATATTTATATTTTTTAAAAATATTATTTCTAACAAGTCCACAAAACTAAATGAGAAGAAAATAGTTTTCTAGTCCTTAAAATAACTTAAATTGCAATATTACCTTGGAGCTTTCTGCTAGTCCTAGTACTGCTTCTTCTCATGTCAAACCATGAACAGAATTAGGCCATTACTGAGAGCTTTGAAAATCCAGCTCACTAAAGACTACTTGATTCATCCAGCTTGTTTCCCATTACAACAGTTTCAGAAATGAAACAGTTCAGTGAGCTAAAAAGAGAGTATAAGCACATCATCAAGATATTTGTTGGAATCCTGAAAACTTTCAACAAGCTTCTATAACCAGGGGGTGGAGGGAGACAATAGGCTAAAATGCAACTGCAGCATTTCATTTACCTTTTTTTTTTTTCCAGTAAATACGTGCTTTGGTCAATTGCAGATATTTCTATTTTAAAGAAACACGATGTAACAATATCCTTGGATTATTCCTGCATAAGCTTTTTATTATATCTCTTTTTCTTGTAGTTTTAGGCAATGTTTAGGCCTATCTGACACTAAAGACAATTCAATTCATTAAGCTTAATTATAAGGGACCGGAGTCAGAGATTAGTTTATTGCTTAAGTGTACACAGTAATTATTACTGATGCTAAGAAGGATATTTAATCACTAAGAGTCTCCTATTGCGTTATTGCTGGTGGCACTGGCACCACATTACCAAAACCATGTCTTCAAGGTTCATCAGGATCAAACAGACATATGGGATTTTTTTTCCATTCTGTTTCTTTCTACATTTTTTACTTTCCATTGCTTTGTGGACCTGCACAGAAAAGAAGGAAGCAAGGCTGTTTTTTCTCACTTCATTGGGGAAAACTAGCGAGCACCACTAAGATGCAAGGAAGTCTCAAAACACAGCAGTTTGTCTCAGGACTTCAAACTCCAGTAAGTCCAAAGAGGCAACTCACAAAGATGCTTAACAGGAAAAGTAAAAACTGACTCATGTTTCTTCATTCTTAAAAAGCAAATAGGAATTTGCAGTTTACAGCCTGAAGCAAGACTTGCTGGCGAGTTTCCCATCTGTCACGGTCTTCACACCAACTCTGAATGCTTCTATCTAATTCTACTACAGTTGGTCTGTCTGGTGTAGAAAAGACTGGCAAGAGAGTCTCCAGACTCAGAGACTCTAGGAAATCATGCTGCCTCATCCCGGTGGTCTCCTTTCCTTCTCCAAACCAGGCCACATGCCACTAAAGCAACCGTACTGTTGGCTCCTTGTTGCTGAAACGCCACTGCTAACCACCAGGAAAAAGAATCCCTCTCTCCTTTAACTTCTCAAATTTTATCTTAACTCTTTTTCCAGTTCATTTCCTATGATCAATAACATTCTTTATTATTCTTATTTTGCCTATTGTCCGTACTTTCCCCTCAAAAACCCCAGCATGCTAGGCAGTCAAAGCAATACGATCTTCTCTCCAATTCAGGTTATTTTGGACTGACTAGTAAAAGCTGTCATCTCTTACTGGCTGGACGTCCTTGGTTTAATTAAAGGATCAAGAGACATGTTGTATCAGGAGGGATAACTGAAAACAATTGCAGCTGCTAAAAGCAACATCTGCAATGCCTCAGCAAGACCAAAATTTCTGACTGTTGAGCAAGCAAGAGGCCACCGTGATATTTTGCAGTGAGCATCACCTGTCAGGAATCTAAAGTTCACCTTCATTCAAAAAAATATTTCCTTTCCTCTGTCATAACAGAAAGTAGCAACTCAAAATAAGTCCTTCAATACCCTGGAACTTCCAAAGCATTTATAACAAAACCATTATGATATTGGGGTTTTTTGCCTTTTTTTTAATGGAGTGATGTAATATACGTCCATTTCAATGGGCATTAACAGAGTCAAACTTTACATGCCTTATTCTGTCTTGTCTAATTTTAAGTAAAGTTGGTGGACTCTGCCCTGCTTTATACCTAGTAGATATACAAACCTACCATATTCAAGAAAGTAGGATTGTTTTTATGAACTCTCTCTCAAAAGAGAAAACTCCATCAATCCTGAAAATATATGTTAATATTCTAACACAAAACTGAAAGCGCACCATTGTTGTATGATCACATGGGAATAGAAATGCAGAATTTAGGGTGAGGCTATTTGTGGGGTGTGTTCTCATGGCACGCAGTGCTGCAGCTCACTCCTCCTGTAATATGCTTCAGAAGTAGCTAAAAACCAAGCATGATGCTTTAACTCAACTGTTCATCATGAACTCATTCGGCTGGTAGCAGAATGTTTGTCTAGAATGTGTTATACCAAATGATGGTAAGCCACTCTACAGGCAAAAGTACTATATAGCTCCTACAGATAGCTTACCCTATGAATGAGAGGTTGCCTAATTGCTTTATTTTAAAAAAAAATTCCAAATATAGAAAAGGAAAATAACTTGCAATCAAATACATTTTAATATTTATCAAACTTTTTTTAAAGAATGTTTTTAATTTACGTGTACATAAAGAGTTCAATCTCAAACTAAATATTGGTTTCCTTAAGATACTTTAACTGTTTCTGAAAGCTTTGCTTTGTCTAAATCATTTTTAAATGGCAACAAAAAAAAAATTCCTGTTTAATGCAAGTAACTAAGATATTTCTAAACTCTTTCCTTCATTTCATTTCTGTTAGCTTAGCTCTCATCCACCTCAGAATATATCTCTTGCGTTTTGGGGAAGAAGAAATAGTACTCATCATTGCACTCAGAAGCAGAAGACCTAAGAGAAAAGGTCTCAACATCAGAAGCCTTGGTCTCATTTCCCCTTCCTTGAGGGCTGGGCACTTGTGTATATTTTCTGGTTTTCACTGCAGATTGATCATGCAGCTTCTCAGGAGCCCATGAAACGGCCCAAACCATGCCTTTGCCAGCCACTCTGCTATGACTCCATCTTAGAATCATAGAATGGTTTGGGTTGGAAGGGACCTCAAAGATCATCCAGTTCCAACCCCCCTGCCATGGGCAGGGACACCCTCCACTACACCAGGTTGCCCAAAGCCTCATCCAACCTGGCCTTGAACACTGCCAGGAAGTCCAAGTAATCCGAAGTACTTGGTTTTGATCAAGGTATGTATTTCCTCCTGTGGACTATACAATTAGCCTGTCACTTTTAAGAATTTTTGAGGGGGCAAACACACACTTGGCAAGGCAGCACTACCAGATTACCTCCCAGGGGGCCCTTTTAGCTTGACTTGGCTCACTCCAAGTCAAGGCTTCAATACGTGCTAACTTGCATCATAAGGCAAACGTCTGACAGCATTGTTTTAGGAATTTTTTCATCTGATGTGAATTCTACCTGTAACACAATTCAGGAGGAGGACACAAAAATGCTTTAAAGCTTCACGATAACACAAATGGAAACCAGAAGTTGCATCCTATTACATATGGCTAGTTTCATTACACATGAACAGCCAAGCCACATGACTTTCAAGCACATATTACCCATGAACACACTAAAATTCAGGAAATGCACAGTGTCTGAGATTAGGAAGCCAGAAGCCGCGATCACCATCTCCTTCATCTGATTTATTTTCATGCTACCAGCCACAGGCCCCACGTCCTAATTAATGTACAAGATCATAATGACTGTCAGATCCTTAGCAGCTATTTTATAAAGTTTAGAGAGTTCATCCACATGATAGTGAAGTTGTACTGGTGCTTAATTACCTTCTCTGCCAAAAAAAATGTGTGCCTTATTCCTAGCCTCTGGCTAGTTTTTCATCCACAGAAACAAGGGTAAATGTTGAATTAAGGGTTTTTTTCTTTTTGTTACTGCCAAGCTTTCTTGCTTTCCATAGGTGGATGAATGAAATGGATCCATTTAACCAGTAAAACAGCTTCTACTGGGACAGTAAAATCACCTATCAGCCAGTAAGGTGGCCTGTAACTCCAGTGCTGAGCTGGACACCTCAGCTGAGGACAACACTCAAAGAAATGAAGAAACCAAAGCATGGGGAGAGAAAAATTTTCACAAAGAAGGAAGGAAAGTGATTTGATAACCGCTTGCAAATGATAAAGTTTTGCACAGGTCCTGGTGACCTGGAAATACGCTTGACTAATTATCTTCACTTGCCAATATTTATAGAGAAAGTGTAAAGTACGTGCATATAGTGTGCAGATTTTATATAAATGCACGTACTTTGCTATAAAAATGCTCTCTTTGTCCCCAGCTTAAGAATAAAGGCGATAGCATCATCCAATCAAAGGAAGAAGCAAGAGCAGTTCAAGGGGAGAATTATTTTTATTGTAAATTTCCAGAGGGAATTAACCAATTTTCTGTATTATGATAGAATCAGCATATTGTAGATTGAACCTGTAGATAATGTCAAAGCAGAAGAGACACTTTCAGATCTGTGTGCCTTCTGCATCTCAAACACCAAAGGCTGCTGCACTTCTGTTTGCTCTGCAGTTTTCTCGTCATCGTGCACATTGTTGGACCTTTCTGTGGTTGCAATGAGCACTTCAGCCTGGCTGATGAGAGAAGTGAAAATACCCCTTGGACCTTGTGCCATTCAGTACTTGGCAATGATTCCCCCTTCCATCAGCGCACGTGTGATGGCGTAAGAATGGGAAGACAATGAGATCATGGCCATATTGAAAGAATTTTTTGAGTATGGGTACATGCCATGCTGTTTAAAATAAAAAAAAAAAATAACCAACCAATCAAACAAAAAAAAAAACCCAAAGACAACTCTCATTATTATTGCTATCCTACAATCTAATCCTGAATATAATTAGTTCATACAGAAAAGAAGTTGACAGGGAACTGGCATGAAAATAAGGGCAACACAGAATACCTAGAAAAGCAAGAGAGCCCATAACCTTCAAATCCTGCTTTCCTACGTTCCATTAGCACATACATTTTAACACGTCTCCTGCAATGTTCAGGAAAATGGCACGGTGCCCTTCTGGATATATTTTATTGAAACCGGTGGATTCGGTGCTAGATATAATGAAACAAGAATGATATTGTACTCTTTGAATTTTAATGATTTTTTAGAAGAGCAAGTGTGAATGAATAGGAAAGAGGATGGTACTGAGCTACTCAAGTAGCAAGCTATCACCTAAATCTAATATACAAGTAAATTTGGTAACACTGCAGAAATAGGATGCCTTCTAGTTTTCTACTAGTCTCCCGAAACTATGGTTCTCCTAGTTTCTTAGAGAGCAGATGAAGTAGACCACTGCAGCTTCTAGTCCTGAGGGTACCAACCAGGAGATGTCCAGTTTTGTAGAGGTGGAAATAGCATGTTGCATTTTACATCTAGGAGGCTTAAAAAAAATGAGGAGGAAAAAAAATAAATCAAGTAGCCCCAGACTTAGGGTTGAGTACACCCCAAGCCTCAGATGATACAGCCATCTAGAACCAATTTCATTTTCCAGCTTCAACTCTGGTATGACTCACACTGGGAATGCTTTCTTATTTAATCTTCATTGTGAAGTGGATCCACAGTGATGCTTGAGAATTTCAGTCATTAATTATTCTGATCAATATGAAGTTGTGCTTTCAACTGCTAGTCACTGTACGTTGCTGTACCTGCTTTTGATAGATGGACACCTGTTACCATATTTCTCAAACTTTCAAATAGAATCATAGAATGGTTAGGGTTGGAAGGGATCTCAAAGATCATCTAGTTCCAACCAGGTTCCAAAATAGGTATTGCTAGACTGTGATCAGATTGATCCGCTCTTTCTTTAAACAAATAGAATACATAAGCACGTGTGCTTATAACCAATAGCTCATTTTTCACGATCTCAATTTTCCTCCTTGCAGTGCTCCTTAATTTTCCCACTACTTCTTAAGCTATAGACGTGAAAATTAAAGATTATGACCAGTAGTGGTCATAATAGCACCAAAGTACAATATAAACACTGTATTTTTATTGTAGATTGCTCTTTATACATTTGGAATTTATGTAAGTCTCTTGACTCCTAAGCACCATAGGGCCTTCATCGTTCAATATCCCATTCATCACCCATCATAGTGCCTAGATCCTTTCTGGGTGTCGTAGGACAGAGACCTCCCCCACACATGCACAGGGAACAGTCTTTGCCTTTTCACACCATCATACTGGAATGAAGTTTTTTAAATAAGCTGCAATTTTCTTGTTTGCAGTTTTTTAATAAGTGATAAGCAGACTGCAGTGCTTTCCACCTCTTCCATATTATTTGGGACTCCTTTAGCCTTAATGTCATCTGTAGACTTTATCAGTAATGATTTTAGCTTTGTTTGATGAAAATGTCATAGAGGTAGAGGCAAGGATGAACTCTTCCAATTCCCTACTAGACAACTGTACACCTACAATGATTCCAGATTTACAATTTTATTACAGTTTGTTTAATACAGACCGCATTGATATTGCTCATTTCTGCTTCTGAAGTAAAATGTCATGCAATACCATCTCTGTACTACATCTCTTCTGCCAAATGGATATAAAAGTACTTCCCAGCTTCCCAGAGACATGAGAGACTGCACTGAAGCACTTTGATGCTGACGTTACCGGGCGACAAAGAAATGCAGATATCTGGTTTTAAACCACGACCACTCAACTTTCTCGCAGGAAAGTAAGTGTTGAAAAGCACTTACTGCTTCAGCACAAGACTTTATTGGTGGGAAAGCAGAGCGAAGAGGTCGGTATTTCTGAAAAGCCGGCCCCAAAGTCTTCTGTGAAGACAGAGTCCTGGAGAGACTAAGAAGAACTGAAGACAAGGTTCACTGATCAAAAAGTAGGGAAAGACCTTGTCTTGTCAGAGGGAAGCGAGTGCAAACACTGAGGGAGAAATTCTAAACAGATGGAAGGCTGGTGCTTAAAACCGGGTGTGAATGCAGCAGACCTGTACTAAGCAGCAGTGGAAAATTTTCAGGCTGGAAACAAAATTGTTCTTCCAAGTCCAGAGTCTTGGAGTCATCCTTTCCAGTATTCCCTAGCTTGCCCAGCTGAGGAAAAAGAAGCATCAATTCAAAGCCCTTGCTGCTATTGCCTGCTGAAACCAAGTCTTTCTGCTGGAGCCTTCAGAGAGAATCCTTAACAAAATGCACAGTCTAAAGCTGCACGGATGAAGTTTCAAACGTGTTCAGCACCTCACAGCTCCCTTTGTTCTCAACAGGGAAGCTCTCCTCCATTGTTCTCAGTGAGAGCAGCTACCAGCTCTTTCAAAAGCCCAGTCCCTAATCTCAGAACCCCTTCTATTTGCAGTACCAAAAATAACTTTGGCAATGCATAGCTTTACAGCCAAAAGGAGCTTAATTCACACCAATGCTGGGGAAATAATTTATTCATTTATTTATTGTAAGTCTTATTGCCTCTTAAGCAAAGAGGCCTCTCAAATAAGGACTTCTCTACCTATGCTAATGTGCAGTTTTAGCACCCAGAAATAAATCACAATAAATAAAAGGACAGTACGTACTCCAATTAAAAAAATAAAGATTTAAAAACATTTTTTCTGCAATGCAGTACATAAGCTTGCAGAATTGCTCTAAGTATGACAGTTGTCCCCCAAAAGCAGTGCTCACCATGAAAAGACAGGTGCCTTTCTAACATTTGAGGGAACTGTGCAGCATCCTGTCCCTGTAACAAAGACACACCAGAAGGTTCTTGCAGTCTCTCTGATCAGCAGGGTCATGAAATCATGCCGCAGGCTAGTAGTAAAACTGGAAAGAAAATCCAGGCCTTCCTGTGCTCCCATTAGTGCTCTGTCTGCTAACAATACACAAATCAATAGTGAAAAATAACAACGAAATGACATTTTAATTCTCTGCAGGCATCATCTCCTTGATGGGCCAAGAAAGGCAGAGACACAGGAGTGAAAAGCACCTTAGAAGATTGCCTAGAGTAATCTCCATCCTCTGCAAAAGCATGTCCAGGCTTTTCCTACAATATCTCTGCTACTTGAGACTCTGCATCATATCCAGGCAGTCCAAGCTCCTACTTACTAGTTTTACTGTTACGACGTTTCACCTAACACACCTTATCTAAATCATCCCTTCTGAAATTCAGGCCTATCCCTACTTGTCCTATCAGTGCAACAGCCTTTTATAAACCCACAAACAGTTACAGCTCTCCTTGATTTTCCCTTTGCAGGAAAATCCTTTCCCGTTACCAATGGCAGAATGTTACTTCTTTCCAGTGAACCAGAAAAGCCTATCAGATGAAACTGGGCAGAACATTAGAGGACATAGAGGGGAGATTTAGGTTAGATCTAAGGAAGAAATTCTTCCCTCAGAGGGTGGTGAGGCACTGGAACAGGTTGCCCAGAGAAGTTGTGGATGCCCCATCCCTGGAAGTGTTCAAGGCCAGGTTGGATGAGGCTTTGGGCAACCTGCTGTAGTGGAGGGTGTCCCTGCCCATGGCAGGGGGGTTGGAACTAGATGATCTTCGAGGTCCCTTCCAACCCAAACCATTCTATGATTCTATGTTTGATCCCAGCTAGAGTAAACTGCTTATCCTTGGAGAATCCTGACTGTCCTCAACCAGCTGGAAATGCCATTTAAGTTATGATACACACAGGCCCCGCACTTACAGAGCACTTAAAAAATTCAGATAGAGACAATATTTACTTAAGAAACGGATTCTATTTCTACTTGGTTCCCTCTACAAATTTCAAATAGTTAATTTGGAAGTAATTTTCCGTCTAAAACTTTCAAGCTAGAAACATTATCCAACAATAAAATTGGGGGATGGGGGGAAGAGGAGACAATTATTTCAAGAATCCAATGTGTAATGTGCAAGGTCTGTGAATAAGCATGCTAATCCTTCCCTGCATTTATTTTGCAAGAACTCAGCACCAGCCTATGCAAATGCACTGTAATTATTCTTGTACTCTACAAAGAGCTCAGGTGTCAGTATCTGTTGGAAAACCCACAGAGCAGGTAGCTGTGATTTTTCTAACTTGACATGTTCCTGTTTGCTAAGGATTTTTTTTAATTGGAAATTTCTCTGGTGTGGGAGAGATGTTTTAATCAGGCATCAATCTCCAACTTAAAGATGTAAAGTAGGAAAAAAATGAATTGTGAAACTAAAATACTTCTACATGATAAATTTCCAACTAGGACCATTCAGGGAGAATTTATGAGGAAAGATTTATATATTTAACTACCTTTTTTTAAAATTAAGTAATATGTCTTCTGAACATCTTGCTTTTCATTATCACCTAGCAAAATAATCTATGGCATATTGTCTGCACATTGTCTCTTATCGTGTTATGTGAATAAGGAAGGCTACGATTTTAAAGACAGCTTTTAGGCGAGTTTCCAAAAAAAAAAAAATAGAAAAAAAATAGAAAAAAGTAAAGATTCATTACCCTCATAATTAGGTCTGTAAAAGACAGGTACATAGATTGTATCATATTGCGTAAGACAATCTTGCTTTGGGCAAGAAATCAGTTTTTGACATTCAGAGCTCCACTTCTATATCCAGCCTGGTTTTTAAAATCACTTTGCAAACGGGGTCTTCCAGAGTAACTTATGGCAAGAGCATCACAGTCCATCCTGGATGCTTTGCAAAATTCCACCAGTACCGTTCATTCAGGATCTGCTGCTCTCCTTAATTGTTGTGCAGTGTCTCTGCCATCGCTAACAAAGTTAGGTTTTTCTGTGCCTGGTGAGATACAACTCCACCTTTCCCCACGGTATTTGGGCTCAGGAGAACCTCTTCACCAACATGTGTAAAGACAGATAGCCATACAGAGGAACAGAAAATTCATGTAGTTTTGTTTTCCAGCTTAGATACAGCCCCTATGTTTGCTTGACACATGGAAGGGCTAGGATATTAAATATGCTCCAACAGCATTTTGGATTCTGGGATGAAACAGTCTGATTATCATAAAAACAAAGGGGCTGTAGAGCTCCTCAGCTGCTAAGAAAGCTGCTGCTCCAAGGAAGCTAGACTGCTGTCACAAACTGGATTTCATCACTTTAAATTTTTTGAGAAAGTAATTTGGTTTTTCTCTCTCATGAAAGATGAAATCACAGGAGCGACCTGAAGCTGAACAACAATGACAAAAGTGTAGTCATTTGTTGACAGAAGCCCAGCGTAGCTGAGGAAAATGTGGAAGTGCCAGGTACTAGGGCTGTTATCCTCTTTTCATGCTGTTTTAGTACCACTACATATTTCTCACAGCAGATGACAAAAGATGGAGCTTATCCAAAGAAGAAACCACCCAAGCCAACAGATATGATCTTCACAACCCTGGTTAAGCTAAAATAATGAAGACCAAAGACAATGCAACCATACTTCTGGTCAGGTCCTTCTAAATCCTCTTGCCTCTCTCTCCCTCCTTTTAAATCACTTGTTCTGCATCAAGCTCTATAAGAGATCTAAGCATGGCTGAAGTGTGCAAGCAGCACTATGACACAAGGAAATAACATGAGTACAGAAAGCTACAAAGAGCAACTGAAGCATGGCAGAAGGAAATACACATCAGGTGAAGAGCTCCACTGTTACAGCTCACCAGAAGAGCACGAGTCAAGCAGAGACTGCGTCCAGCTCAAGACCAAAGCATGGAATACTCAGTCATCTTTAGAAGAGAATTTTCCATGTAGCACACAGCACAGCATTCTCTTTAGACAGCAAATCCATGGATTTAAACAATAAATCTGGAGTTAAAATACCAAAGCATACCTCTATGTCTTTGGAGTCCACTTCCATAGTCTGCCTTTGAAGTTCTAGAGCCAGACTTCAAAGACGTATAAATACACAAATCTCATCCCTACTTGGGTAATTTTTCAAACCTTACCTTGTGAGAATTAAAAGAAGTCTAGGTCTTGTGACTCTCTGGAGTGTTTCCAAAGCATTTAAGTCATTTAAGAACTCAGGTAACTTAAGGTGTATAGACTTTGGCAGAACTAGCAGGTTTACAGAGCTTAGATTCCGTTTAAAAAAAAAAAAAAAACACATCATCTCCACACTGCAATCTGTTCTGATCACTATCAATAATTTCCTAGTTGAATTGCCTTGTCAAAAGTAGCAAACTAACTAGCTTTGCAGAGAAGGCACTGCACATATCAATCACTTCAAATTGCTGTGCTAATGTTTCTGCTCAATCTGCGTAACTCATCTCGGCATAAAAGACTCTCTGTTGGTATGGACTAGGTAACCAGTGCCAGGAAATCACAAATGTTTGTGAAGAAAGATATGCAGATACCCAGGGGCTGAAGTTAATCCTGATGAGATTTGACACATTGACACAGCAGTGAGCTGAGAATATTTTTCCTGCCATTTGTCTATTTGTTCATAAGAAATAGAACAGCAGCTCTGTTTGCAGATGTGCTTAATTTATTTAGATTTCTTCACCTGTGATAGAGACTTACAGAAAGTTCTTATTTGGAATAATGAGCAGATGAAACAATTCAGCATGGAATAAGCTGTAAATAGTGCTCAATTCTCAGCTGACATATAAATGCAAAAAGAGAGAGTGAACAAGTTCTCATGAAACTAAACAAATGCATTATTCAGTTTCCTGTAGTTTACTTCACCCACTACTATTCCCAGCCTCCTCCCATCAACTACTGGGACAAACACTTCCATTTGATATATTTACACATCTGCTTCAGGCAGAGGACCGCCTGACTGCACTTTACTACTGCAGTCCCTCCTGCTACATACAGGAGAAGTAAACTTTTCAGAAGCTCATAACTGCTAAGGAGCCCCAGCTTCCAACTGAAAATCATTGGAGGTTAAGGATGTAAATGTATGGAAAGATCTGGGTTGTTAGGCTCCTCCGTACCACTCGGATGAACTTTGGCTCACACACTTAAAAAAAGCCTTTGAAAATGGGATAAAGTGTTTAACTCCCATTGACTCTTTTAAACTAGGTCTAGGCTCTGAGAGTGCAAGACTGAGCAGGGCCACAATTTCTCACTATTATCCTTGTCGTTTCTCCTAGGTTGGGTACTCACTTGGGAACTCAAGTAAGAAACCCTTCAAAGTTGCAGCTTTCCAAGTTATCTGTGACCAGTAGGCAGATCTTGTGAAAGAATTGCAGCACAACGAAGTATCATCTTGTTATTGTCTGCAACGGGCTATCTCCTAAAACCATCTGGAAGGTGTATGACCAGAATGCTACTCACTAGTCTTATTTGGTGCAGAATTTAATGGACAAACTGCTCAATTCCAATTACCTAAGTTTAATTCACACGTTACGGGACATAAGAAAGCCTCTCTCAAACGTTACATCTACAGTAACTTTTTCAACTCCTGCTTTTGGACAGTATCATACTCCATTTTGATGCAGTGCATGAAACGAAACAGCATAACCTATGCCAGAGGTAACATATTAGAAGTTCTGGCGAGCCACATGGAAGTATAATGCAGTTTAGGTTTTTGGGAGAGAGTTTCTACTAGCTTTGGCAGTTTACATTCCACGTAGGTTTGCCTCTACCTCCAACTACCCTTATATTCAGTGGTGCTGTTAGAAGGTTTAAGCAGCCTACCAAGACTTTCTCCACAACTTTCTTTTCCTCCTCCCATTATCTACCCCTCCCTTCTCTTTTCAGCATAGAGGCTAGAAGGGCTGTGGTCTTATAGAATCATAGAATGGTTAGGGCTGGAAGGGACCTTCAAAGGTCATCTAGTCCAACCCCCCTGCAAGGAACAGGGATATCTCCAACTACATCAGGTTGCTCAGGGCCTCATCTAACCTGGCCTTGAACACTTCCAGGGATGAAGCATCCACCACCTCTCTGGGCAACCTGTTCCAGTGTTCTAGAACTCTCATGGTAAAAAATTTTTTTCTAATATCCAATCTGAATCTACCTCCCTCTATTTTAAAACCATTACCCCTTGTCCTATCACAACAGGCCCTCCTGAACAGCCTCTCCCCATCTTTCTTGTAGGCCCCCTTGAGGTACTGGAAGACCGCTATAAGGTCACCCCGGAGCCTCCTCTTCTCCAGGCTGAACAGCCCCAACTCTTTCAGCCTGTCCTCATAGGAAAGGTGCTCCAGCCCTCTTATCTTCGTGGCCCTTATAGAGTGAGAAAAGCATCGATCTGCTTTGCCAGAACATAATACCTGGTCGTATGAAAAGAAATGAAAGATTCAAGTCGTCCACCAGGATGTCAAGTCTAGGCTCAGGTGAGTCTTCCACCAAGTTTGCTCTCACAGGATAAACTTTGTAACTTGGCAGGGATTATCTCACCTCGCTTCAATCAGCTAGAAGTTAGCTACTCAGCCTAGGCCGGTTAAACAAGCTTCCCATTAGGAATCAAGAGAGGTGTCATCAAAAGGCAACTAATTTCACCCACTTTGGATGTCTTTTGCACAACCAGCCACAGAAAGAGCCCAGACAATTAGCTTAGACGATGTGTCTAATACTAGGAGAGATCAGTTTGGCTCTTGGTGACTGAAAATGCTCTCTGGTTCCCACAGAATCAATCAGGACAATCTGGACTATTCTGCTGTCACCACAACAGAAGACTGATGGACCTCTTCCCAGGGCAAGGAAGAAGGAAGTATCTCTTCACCTGTACCACATCTCTTTTCAAGCCGTTCTTCAACGCATCTTGATGTGACTCTGGAGTGAACACTGGGAAGAAATGCCCTCTGCAGAGCTCTACTTTCCCTGAAAGCTGTTAAAACTCCCCACTGCTTTGACTGTTCCTGAAACCAGTGGTACCGCTTGCATTAATCATGTTTTTTCACGCACTTTCACAGTAGAAGAGTCATCTCACATCACGAACGTCACTTGAGTTCAGTACGTCTTTTCCCAGTCTCATTGCAAAGTTTCCAGTGCATCAGAATATCATCACCAAATCTAATAACTTAATCTTACTTGCAATCTAATTCTAAAGATACACTGCGCTTCAGAAAATTCAGCTCTTCTCTAGGAGCTTCCCCTGTGCCACGAGCCTGGGACGCATCTCTGCAAGGCAGAGGAAGTGCACGCCTCTAACCACTCCGTGCACCCTTCTCCTCCCATCCATTAATCAAACCCAGAAAAGAGAATCTTGGCAGAAGACCTCCTGAAAAATGAAGACATACTTCACTAAGCATGCCCGTGACAAATGAGGCCTTGGAGATCTCCATACTCCATTAAAACTTCTATGACTTATAAGGAAGAAATTTAAAAAGGGGAAAACATATACACAACACAAAATTACAGAAGACATTCAGGCAGGTTTCCATATATCTGAGTTATTGCTGCACATTAATGATTTATAATTGTTGCATGTTTTAAGCTGCAGCACACTACTTGCATTGTAATCACTTGCCTACAAAACATGCTGTGGGAGAGATCACCACCATTTTACCAAGATCAGCTCTGCTGTGTTTCGGAGACCACCATAGAACTACTAAAAAGGGCATCACAGACTCCAAACTTGCCAGGTTGCTTTTACAGTGGGCACGGGCAGCTGTCCACATCAAAGATGCAGGCCTTACATGTCAGACAACACAGACGGCACTGACAGATGCAAAAATATTCTCCTTAAATCCCAATCAGAAACCTTCCCCAATCACATCGGTTCTCTTCACGCTTTGAATGCGACAGCGGATCAAAGTCTGGTTTTGGTCTCTCCTTTCATTATTTTAATGCAGATGATCCTAACAGTAGAGCATGAACTACTGTACACGGGCATACTGAGAGTCTGGACACAGCCGAAGGGCAGGACAAGCTGGTTTCAATTGAGAAGACAGGTATTTGTGTCAGCTTCAGCTGGGCCAAGGTCTCAATCCCATATGGAACAGGTTGCACCTCAGAATTCAAAAGCCTTGTCATAAACCCCTACTCAGGTCTGAGTACTTCAGAAACGCTCTGCTGTACTCAGAGTAGCTAAAACGAGTAGGAACAAATACGGGGGGCTATACAGCTGCTATATAATGCAGTGACATAAAGCAGGTGTGCTACTCAAAAGACAGTTTAGAAAGCTTGGCTTACTGCCCACTGCTCTACGGTGTAATACCATAAGTTGCTTCACCTGTATCACGAGCCAACAGAGCTCCCAATTTTGCAGTACTTGAAGAAAACCAACATGCAGAGAGCTGCAAGAAAGATCTTCTCATTGAATGTATCCTGGGCTGCACCCAAAGCAGTGTGGGCAGCAGGTCAAGGGAGGGGATTCTGCCCCTCTGCTCTGCTCTCGTGAGACCCCACCTGGAATACTGTGTTCAGCTCTGGGGTCCCCAACACACAAAGGACACGGAGCTGCTGGAGTGGGGCCAGAGGAGGCCACAAAGATGATCCGAGGGCTGGAGCACCTCTGCTATGGAGACAGGCTGAGAGAGTTGGGGCTGTTCAGCCTGGAGAAGAGAAGGCTCCGGGGGGATCTTATTGCAGCCTTCCAGTGCCTAAAGGGGCTACAGGAAAGCTGGAAAGGGACTTTTTACAAGGGCGTGTAGTGATAGGACAAGGGGCAATGGCTTTAAACTGAAAGAGGAGAGATTTAGATTGGATATAAGGAAGAAATTTTTCACTCAGAGGGTGGTGAGGCACTGGCACAGGTTTCCCAGAGAAGCTGTAGATGCCCCATCCCTGGAAGTGTTCAAGGCCAGGTTGGATGGGGCTTTGAGCAACCTAGTTTAGTGAAGGGTGTCCCTGCCCATGGCAGGGGGGTTGGAACTAGATGATCTTTGAAGTCCCTTCCAACCCGAACCATTCTATGATTCTATGAACCATGAAGACATTAAAAATAATTCAATTTGACCCCCCCAAAAAAAATTGATTTTATAAAAATATCACACTCCAACTAGGCCAGTCTCTTGGGTCCCATGTGAATGTCCTCACTTACAAGCTTAGAGTCTCTGCCGTGTCTGGCTCAGTAACATTTACACAAAGCTTAGTGATTTTTTTATAGGACAGGCAGCCAAGAAAGTCACACAGCATAATCTTGGACACTGATTTTCAACAGGAAGAAGAAAGAAGGAAACAATTCTAGTTCTGGCTCTGGACCATGTAAACTAGAGCCCTAAACCCGACCTCGCACAGTGCCAAGAAGCATCCCAACTCCTGAGCTATTTGATGTTCAGGCACCAAAGCGAACAGACTTTCCACCACAATCTGGGGAATGCTGCCAAACCCCCAATGGGAATTTTAAGATTTCCAAAGTCAACATTTTGGATTAAACAAACTTTGTTAACACTTTCAGCAACCTCAAAAATAAACAAAAAGAACTTATTAAGAGCAGTTTGTAATTCTTCATTAAGAAGCCTGATATTTTCTCTTCCAAGCAGTTCCACTGCTTCTGAAAGAGGTCAATTTTGTTGCTGGGGAAAGATGTTATTAATTTCATTCTTTTTCAGCAACCCTCCAATCAGGTCACAAATAAAATCCAAACACACACACACACATTCCACACAAAAGGATTTTTAGACACCTCTGCGTCTCTACGTTTTGTCATGAATCACCAAAAATGCTGAAGCAATTATACATGAGGTATCTGTTGTGGAATTCAGTAAGAATGCCTTTACTGGGATGCCCAGTGGGGCTTTTGGTCTCAATCCTCAGTCAGGAATCCACAACTTCATTAAGAGTAAACTTGAAAGAAAAATTAAGCTTTTCACCTTCTCCACTGGCATAATGAAAGCTTTTCACCTCCCTGTTCTCATTCAAGTACCTACACTTACAGGTGGTTTTCTTCCCTAATTATCCTTGGAAAACACTTTTGCAGGATGATTTCTTTAGTATTGTCTGGCATTTGAATAGCACTTTTCAATTCCTTTTCATCTGTTTAGTCTTTATTATTAGATTAGATGAGCATCTTTATGGGAGTATTCTCTAAAGCCAATTCTTCATCTCTAGTTTTTCTCATCACTTTTAGGTATAATCCATAACAAAGTAAAGGGTAAGGGAGCTATTGATTATAGCACTATAACCACCGACATCATCTCCATAAAGAAGTTAATGCAACAAACTGATCAAAGGTCAAAATTGACAGGATTGGCTCTGCTGTGCCTAAGCATGCCCTATCCATCATATCTGAAAAGTTCTGGCAGTCCAGTGAAGTTCCTACAGACTAGAAAAGGGGAAACACAGCCCCCATCTTTAAAAAGGGAAAAAAAGGAAGACACAGCAAACTACAGGCCAGTCAGTCTCACCTCTGTGACTGGCAAGATCATGGAGCAGATCCTCCTGGAAACTATGCACATGGAAAATAAGGAGGTGATTGATGACAGCCACCATGGCTTCACTAAGGGCAAATTCTGCCTGACTAATTTGGTGGCCTTCAACGATGGGGTGACAGCGTTGGTGGATAAGGGGAGAGCAACTGATGTCATCTACTTGGACTTGTCCAAAGCATTTGACACTGTCCCAAACAACATCCTTGTCTCCAAATTGGAAAGACATGGGTTTGATGGATGGACCACTCAGTGGATAAGGAATTGGGTGGATGGTCGCACTCAGAGAGTTGTGGTCAACGGTTCAATGTTCAAGGGGAGACCAGTGACAAGTGGCATTCCTCAGGGGTCACTATTGGGTATTTATCGGTCACATGGACAGGAACATGGTGACATGGACTTTCCTCAGGAATTTTGCAGATGACACCAAGCCATGTGGTGTGGTGGACACGCTGAAGGGAAGGGATGCCATCCAGATGGACCTTGACAGGCTTCAGAGGTGGGCCTGTGTGAGCCTCATGAAGTTCAACAAGGCCAAGTACAAGGTCCTGCACATGAGCTGGTGCGATTCCAAGTGCAAGTACAAACTGGGCGAAGAATGGATTGAGAGCAGTCCTAAGAAGGCAGCCTTGGGGGTTTTGATAGATGAGAAGCTCAAGATGAGCCGGCACCGTGCACTGGCAGCCCATAAAGCCAACCGTGTCCTCGGCTGCATCCAAAGCAGCGTGGGCAGCAGGGCGAGGGAGGGGATTCTGCCCCTCTACTCTGCTCTCGTGAGACCCCACCTGGATATACTGCGTTCACCTCTGGAGTCCCCAACACAAGAAGGACATGGAGCTGCTGGAGCGGGGCCAGAGGAGGCCACGAAGATGATGAGAGGGCTGGAGCACCTCTGCTGTGAAGACAGGCTGAGAGAGTTGGGGCTGTTCAGCCTGGAGAAGTATCCAGGGACACCTTTGAGCAGTCTTCCAGTACCTAAAGGGGGCCTACAGGAAAGCTGGAGAGGGGCTTTTTAGAAGGGCATGTAGTGATAGGACAAGGGGCAATGGATTTAAACTGAAAGAGGGCAGATTTAGATTAGATCTAAGGAAGAAATTCTTCATTCTGAGGGTGGTGAGGCACTGGCACAGGTTGCCCAGAGTAGCTGTGGCTGCCCCATCCCTGGAGGTGTTCAAGGCCAGGCTGGATGAGGCTTTGGGCAACCTGGTGTAGTGGAGGGTGTCCCTGCCCATGGCAGGGGGGTTGGAACTAGATGATCTTTAAGTTCCTTTCCAACACAAACCATTCCATGATTCTACAATATTATGTATGCAAGGGCTATTGAGCAAATAGCGTTCACCTGCAGATTTACCAGTTACACTGCTTTGGAAATTAATGGAAAATCCTATGCAACAGCCAAAAAAAGGAGAAAGGGATCAAGTCAAGGCAGAATGAAGAAACTGAAAGATCCGAAGAAGAGGTGCTAGGTACCCGCCTCAACTTTTTCCTTTTGTTCTTCCATTCTGTTGCAGGAAGGAGAATGTGTACTGCTATTATTCACCTGAAAACATTCCTCCCTAAAATGTGCAAGCACTATAGATATCTTGGGAGAAGCAGGATGAAGGAAGTTCTGAAAGGTCGTGCTCCTTGATTTTACTCCTTAGAGCACATTAGATTTTGAAACCCTTTATACACCCGAAGCACATCTCCTTTCACATCAGCTGTAAAAATTACTGACTACTCAGCACTATGATCCAGGCTACTAGGCACACTGAATTGACAAAAAACTGTTGGAAAATATTGCATTAGAGCTTTTTGTTTACGGGGATAAATCCAAATGAATGCAAACTTTTGTAGCAAGACCACTCAACCCAGCAGTGGTGCGTTGGCTAGCCTCTGCTTTGAATAACGCCTACGGTATTTTCAACACATAAATGTGGAATCCAGGCTTCCATGGATCCACTGATACTAGATGAGGTTAATGCTTGCTCAGTGGGCAGCTAACGGGACAGAAGGTTGTTTCTGTTTTAAGGATATGCTCACCTCTTCACTCATGAAAATTAACCCTGCAGCTATGTCACCACGTGGACACGCCAAGAGGTGGCACTGGAAGGACACACTTTGGAAGGAGCCAGGCAAACTTCTTCACCAGGAAAGGGTGAGGAGAATCAGCTTGCACACACAAAACCTGAGGAAGTGTCCACAGTTCATCTGTTTCAACATGTAACTGAAGGCAGCATTTCTATGTACGTCTGCAAGTTCATCGCACTGAGCCTACTCACACAAAACAACACACAGAAGTACACCAAAATAATAAAGTTCTTCTGGTTTTGAACACAGGGAAACACCAGGAAGCACCAAGACAAGTTACCTTAGATCACATTATTTTAATCAAAAAAAAAATCAGGACTGTTTTGCTATTTTTTTTAAACACTGCTGATATTGAATTGAGAAGAAAGAAGCCGTTAGCAAGACATTCAAACTTAGTTCAAAGCTGCTATTAACCCTTTGACTCTCTACAAGTCTGTGACAATTTCTAAGACCACCAGGAAAAGCAGGCTGGCTTTCAGTGAGGTTAAATCTACTCCACAGGGATCCACATAGCCCATGGAAAAATTTTAGCAATCTGCAAATAGCAGAAGAAAGAAAAAAAATCACAAATCATGGTATTAGAAGAGTATCTGTAATACTACATATTGCAAGGCAGCCATACTTGTAGTGTGTAGCCATACGTGTGTATTTACACATATACCTATGCACAAATCTATCAATGCATTATCTAAATTAAATTTCAGACACTTTCCCAGTGAAACATGTCAGTAGTATCCATAACAATATGGATCAGTAGTCCTGAATTAACTTATTAGAAATTTGTATTCTGCAGGAAGTTTGAGAGTTAAGATTTTCTTTTCAGCTGGTAAAGAACAGTTCTGATTTTACTTTTCCTCACCCTATCCTTCCCCAGATTCTCCAAAGGAAAACAACGGTTTCTGGTTAGCCTGTTTGCTTTTATCCATTCCAACAAAACAATTTATCACAACATATTTAAGTCCCGAAGCTGAGAGAATTTATACACACACTTCAGTTCATTGTAAAGGAACAAGTTGCTGCAGTTAATGAATCTACTCAGTAGTAAATCTAAGAGTGCACATTTCATAGAATCAGAATGGTTAGGGCTGGAAGGGACCTTCAAAGGTCATCTAGTCCAACCCCCCTGCAAGGAACAGGGATATCTCCAACTACATCAGGTTGCTCGGGGCCTCATCCAACCTGGCCTTGAACGTCTCCAGGGATGGAGCATCCACCACCTCTCTGGGCAACCTGTTCCAGTGTTCTACAACAGTGTTCTACAACAATTTGCACGACTAGGCTCTAAAAATCATAGAATCGTACAATGGTCTGGGTTGGAAGGGACCTTAAAGATCATCTAGTTCCAACCCCCTTGCTGTGGGCAGGGACACCTTCCACTAGAGCAGGTTGCTCAAAGCCTCACCCAACCTGGCCTTGAACACCTCAAGACAAAAATCTGGCTATGTACAATGTCATCACATGTAATAACTTCTACATATAGAGCATTTAAAGTATCTTGAATAGTTTATTTCTGAACAAAGGTTTTGTGGGCTGACTTGTGTGCAGTGACCCAACCAGTCTCCAGATATATTACAAGATGGAAGCCAAAATACTTGTTTTGAGTGACAGTTCACATGAGTTTGGTCATTCGGTTTTATCACAAGGAAAAAGTTGTTACGGCATTTACAGATGTTTACCAAATATTGAGCAAATGTGAAATCTTTAAGTGAATACATAGTTTTGCAATTCATCACAATAAAGAAGTAATTCAACTACTGGATAACTTAATTGTGAATATCATAATTGCAATGGCACAGTTTTGAATTAACGTAAATTCATTATAATCTACACTTAAATCACCAAACTATGCTTAAGTCTGGTTTACTGTCATTGGGCAGGAACAGCTCTGTTACTGGGTTTATTGGCTTGGGGAGGGGTCTGGGTTTTTTTCTTCCAATGGACATCACAATGGAAAGAAAAATTAAGACCTAGTGCAAAAAGACTAAATGCTTCATAATTATCTGTAAGGCAAACAGATGAGAACTCTCATTTTTCGCCTTTATGAAGGCAAAAAGAAATGTTTGAGAAACATTGAACTCACCAATTTGTTCCAACGAAATGTTATCAGAGTCTGTCACATTTCAATTACCTGTGTAATCAAATCATAAATGAAAATCACACAGCATTCAAAATACCTCAAATGTTCCAAGTCAAAATATATTCTTTACAGAGAGAGGTAACTCACATCGTTATGCTTCAAATTGATTACCCCAAACTGTACCTATAATTAGATATAACTAATGCAATTTAAGGAAGAGAAAACTAATATTTGAAACTAAACACTGTAAGTAATCTTGTTGCCTTCCAGTCAGTTACCAAGCAGAAAACGTACTGTCTTGCTAATTTATTATTATGAGAAACATCAGACTCTTTATCTGTTCTAAGGACATAACGTTTTTAAGGCAGTATTTCCCAGCTGTATTTCAAAGCAACAAACTTGCTGGATTTTTGCTGAAGTAAAAAGCCCAGAACTCCTCCACTATTACTATAAAAAGATGAACCATAAAAGGAGCCAGCTGAAGACTTCTGCAGTATAGCTAACCAACATTATATCATTTTCAGGTGCTATAATGCTTGATTCATACTGCAAATTAAAACAAAGTAGAACCATGAATTTAAAAAAAAACAAAAAAAAAACAACAAAAAAAACAAACTTTGTGAAGGTTCAAGTGACAAGTGCTATATAACTAAAGCAACATGTCATTATTTCAGCTAACATCTATTTTTTAGGACCCCTAAATATTTGTTGCACCATGTAGATGACAGGACCCACAAATGTGCAGGCAGTATTCCATAACCACTCCCTTCACCAAGCTTTTAGGATTCTTCTCTAGCATGCACAGATGATCTTTTATACAATCAGGTCTTTACCCACACACAGCTTTTTCATTCTACAACAGGTATTACGGGTTCCACTACTTCATTCTAACCTCATGTTACGGTCTCATTCACCCAATAGGTAAAGATCAACAACAGTACCCAGTGTTAACTGCTGGGACTCGTACCACAGCCTCCTTTGCTCCATCCATAGTAGCTCCAGTGTGAGCACCACATGCCTTCTAATCTCCTTAGCTTAACTATCAGGCACAGGTATTTCCCATCAACTACTCAAGCAGGATGATGGACAGAGGTTCCCCACCATTAAAGGGGGCCTACAGGAAAGCTGGAGAGGGGCTTTTTACAAGAGTATATAGTGATAAGACAAGGGGCAATGGCTTTAAACTGAAAGAGGGCAGATATAGATTGGATATAAGGAAGAAATTTTTCACTCTGAGGGTGGTGAGACACTGGAACAGGTTGCCCAGAGAAGCCGTAGATACCCCAACCCTGGAAGTGTTCAAGGCCAGGTTGGATGAGGCTTTGGGCAACCTGGCGTAGTGGAGGGTTTCCCTGCCCACGGCAGGGGGGTTGGAACTAGATGATCTTTGAGGTCCCTTCCAACCCAAACCATTCTATGATTAGGACTCTAGTAACAGCATTGTGGCCCTCTCCAATACTAAGTGTGAAGGTTTCTTCCTTCTCTTAGGTACTTCATAAACTATGCAGAATTCTCCTTCTTGGGCACTTACCCTCTCTCAGCCACAGCAGGAATAATGATGGAACAAGTGCTCTATTCTCCGAGCAGCAGCTGCTGTTGCTACTCCCTGTTGCCTCCCAAGGGGTCCTACCTGGTGACAAAACAAAACACATCACCTAAGGCGAGGAAGCAAACAGAGCTACCTTAAACTGCAGTTCTCCGAAGCAACATTAAGTGACATTTCAGCACAACCTCCAGAGTGGCACGATTCACGTATCGAGCACTGCTCAAACCTATGCCCCAACGCACGGTTTAGTTTCGATGATGTAGAAGAGTCATACTCATGTTTTGTGCACATTAGCAACGTGGGTTTTATCTCACTCATTGCTGGAAGACAGTAACACTATGCTCCTTCCCACACAGGAGAAATTATGATCATTTCTGTCTACTTGCCCAGAGCCAGAAAAAAATGACGTAAATATTATGTACCACTTACTCCATGGCAAAAACAGCCTAACAGGGAGGAAGAAGCAGATGGGTCCTGTACTTCAGACCTACCCATGGAAATCCTAAGAAGGAGCCGAACTTGGTAAGGGTAGATCCAGAAGACTCAAAAAACACAGTACCATGTTATCATTGCACAACAAAATAGATTTATCATGCTGGCACAGAAATAGCTCTGTTCTCTAGAACTAAGCTTCTCTGGCTCGGGAACATCACAAGCCTCCACTACAATCTTCCAGACAGCTTGCCGTGCTGGTATGCTCCCTGCTAGCTGGTGGGCCTGGGGTACTGTGGTTTCCAAGGTGATCTGGGGGCTGAAGGCCTCACATGTACAAGCAGATATGGCAGTTACTTAAACTTGTCTCAATTTTCAAGCCCTGAAGTACAAGCCCACTACGCAACAATGCTTCATACTGAACGTGACTCACTCACTTGTAAGGAAATGGTCCAAGACCACTCACTTCCACAAAGGCCACTGAACAGCATCTTCTGGCAAATAACTTTACCATCATGACTAACTGAAAGTCTTGACATCACAGTGAAGTACCTTGATGCCTGGTTTCATCACTACTTATAACATTCTGAGCAGCACATTCACAATCTTCATTTACTGATTAGTATCACACAAAATTTGTCAGAGATGACTGTCATACAGCTAGTTCTGAGCTCTTGTAAAGGCAGAGCTCACTTTAAAAAACAGTTCCACAACATCAAGAGAAAAAGCTATCTTCTTCTACTTGGAGATCCACTTTCTTTGAAATTTAGCAGGAAAGAGTGCTACTGACTTGATTTCTAATTTCTTCCTTAATGCCAAGTGCCCAAATGAAGACTACTTTAAACAACTGATCCAGATTTGGCAGTAGGGCAACCATTCAATTCCAATTCTTCCTCTTGCATCCACATGCTCTGGTCCAGCATTCCGGCTAAGGTATTTTCTGAAGGCACTTAGTGTTCCCTTTGCACCTCGCAAGAGCAAATATCTGACTATTTAAAAAGCAAAACAACTGGAGTGGGCAGCAGCAATTCTGTAACCTTTACTGCAAGCTTAGCTGCACCAGCTTTCCTCAACTGACCCACAATTTCACAAGAGTGCAGCCAGCAGCTCCAAGTAAACACCATTACCTGCTGTCCAGCCCAAATTTAAACGCTGCCAATTCAGGTGTGAGCCTCTAACTATGCAGAGCTGTAAGATCAGAGAGGATGATAAACAAGAGCCTGTGTGGTTTTGTGCACATGCATGCATGCTTTAGAGAGCCACAGGTGAGACAAATTCACCTTCCATGCTGTAAATTCAACGTTAGCATTGTGCATATGAAGATCATACATGGGAGAATCAGTTCCAAAGCTCAAAAAGATATCTTCAGCCTTCTCCTGTTTCAAGGCATCTGAAAGTTGCACATTTACTATAAGTTCTTGTTTCTACTAATATACCAACAATCTTCAAAAGAGGAGAATAGAAGACCACCTTTCGGACTAAAATTCAGCATCCACAAAGACCAAGGCATACCATTAAGCACCTCAGTACAACAGGTAAGTCCACTCCTTCCCTGCGTCCCTGTGGCAGGACGTCATAACTCATTGCTTTCAGGGCTAAACAGCTACTAAAGAAGTACTCAGCATCTCTCAACCGTTTTTTCTTTTTGTGAGGCTGAGTTCAATCCCACCGACAGCAAGGTAAGAAACATAAGAACATGTACGTACATCCCCAAGCTATTAAAAGAACCCAGAAAATCCCATTTGTCTTAGAATCATAGAATGGTTTGGGTTGGAAGGGACCTCAAAGATCATCTAGTTCCAACCCCCCTGCCATGGGCAGGGACATCCTCCACTACACCAGGTTGCCCAAAGCCTCATCCAACCTGGCCTTGAACACTTCCAGGGATGGGGCAGCCACAGCTTCTCTGGGCAACCTGTGCCAGTGCCTCACCACCCTCTGAGTGAAAAATTTCTTCCTTACATCCAATCTAAATCTGCCCTCTTTCAGTTTAAATCCATTGCCCCTTGTCCTATCACTACATGCCTTTATCAAAAGTCCCTCCCCAGCTTTCCTGTAGGCCCCCTTTAAGTACTGGAAAGCTGCAATAAAATCACCAGAAAAGAAGAAAAGTCTTCTACCAGAAAAGAAAAAAAAAAAAAAAACAAAAACAACACCACAGAAACACAAAGCAGCGCTATTCCATGTGCATGTCATTGAAGAGATGACCACAGAGAGATGCCAAAGAATTCGTACTAAGATACAACAGGTGCTTTTTAGCAGCTCGACCCACTCTGAAAAGATGCTTGCTCACACTTTGTGCGCACATAGGAACCAAGATCTTTCAAGAATTTTACCTTAGTTATAATTTCTTTGTTTCAGGGAGTGGTATCCTCCCACCAAACCTCTCTTGTTCTACCACCCAAATAACTTGGCATCACACAGTGATACATGGCACATAACCAGAACATTGTGCAATAAGAAAATACAATTTTCTTGTTATATAAATGGAGTGCAGAGGGAGATTAGAGGAAGTGTCCTCTGGGAGAAGGTAAACTGGCATCAAAGATGGAAAAACTACTGAGGATTGTCATTACTCCAGTATTTCATTTGATGATGTTATCATTGAAATTCTCAGGAACCGCAACTTCTCAAACTTTAATAACACTTTGCCAATCACCCAAAACCAGAGACTGCAATTAGGGATTATATGCAGAGAAGAAAAGGCAGATGTGGAGAAATTAGCATTATGCTTTTATAGCTCCCATGTTGATACTCCACAGCTGATGTCGAGCTTTAGTGGACACATCATTGCTTCGTTAATAGCAGCAGTCGTAAAAGCCCTAATGAAGCCCCATGTGCACCCTGACCACACAAACGAAAATCTTGCATTCTTGTTTCAGCACCTTGGAAAAATTACATTTTTCCTGTACGCTCTGATTTTTAATTATTATTCAATTGGGGGGTTAGTTTCCTATTTTGTTTGCTTCTACCTATCACTACCCTTCACTTCCAGTACGCTGACATCCTGAACTGCCCAGACTCAATGCGTAAAGGCTCTCAAAGTTGATTGTCAAAATACTGAAATTTGATTTCCTTGTGTTTATCTTCTTTGCTCTCTAAGTGTTTGCAATAAAACTGCTTCCAAATTCAATGTCTGTGTTTAAGAGGCTGTAGTATTAGCTAGAGAGGCTCCGAGGGCAATCCTGGTTATATTACGTACTGTGAAGCAAGCACAAAAGAAATCCAGAGCTTTCTATAGCCAACTTTTTACTATGTAACTCAGGAACAAACATTTTTTTTCTCTCACTCCCTCTCTGAGACAGTTCATTAAAAAAGCATCAGAAATGGCTTGCTCTTTTTGTGATGGATTTTGTGCTCATGAGAAGTGACACATAATGCTGGTAGCTGCTGTTTAGTCTCTGGGATGTTCGTCTGCCCAAGAAGCCATCCCAATTCCCAGTTCACCAGTCAGGTTTATAAATTGGGCAGTAGCGAGTCATGTTAAATGGGAACGATCTCAACACTACAGTTGCCACAAAACACAATCTCTGACCTATTGACGCCAGTGATTTAATAAGTTCTTCTCCATCCTGTTGCCACAGGGTTTTAAACAGGCCTTCCTTACAGATCATCATCAGGAGAGACACAGGGCACCTAATTGCCTGCCATATAAAAACTGTCAACAGAGAAAGCACTTGCCATGATGCCACACAACAGCCATCTGCCAACGTATGGCTGCTAAGGAAGATGCAATGCCTTTATCTCATTCCACTGGAAGCACTGGCAATTCTGCACAACTATCTCCAGTGGAAACACCAGCTGCAGGAAGCAGACACCACTGCTGAAGTTGACAAGAAATCTCATGGAGTTAGATGGCACAGTGAAACTCAGAGTCATTGCAGACTCACACTGGAATAACTGGCAGCAGAGTACAATCACATCCTGGTGCCCCAACACAAGAAGGACATGGAGCTGCTGGAGCGGGGCCAGAGGAGGCCACGAAGATGATCCAAGGGCTGGAGCACCTCTGCTATGGAGACAGGCTGAGAGAGTTGGGGCTGTTCAGCCTGGAGAAGAGAAGGCTCCGGGGTGATCTTATTGCAGCCTTCCAGTACCTAAAGGGGCTACAGGAAAGCTGGGGAGGGACTTTTTCCAAGGGCATGTAGTGATAGGACACGGGGCAATGGCTTTAAACGGAAAGAGGGGGGATTTAGATTGGATATAAGGAAGAAATTTTTCACTCAGAGGGTGGTGAGGCAGTGGAACAGGTTGCCCAGAGAAGCTGTGGATGCCCCATCCCTGGAAGTGTTCAAGGCCAGGTTGGATGAGGCTTTGGGCAACCTGGTGTAGCGGAGGGTGTCCCTGCCCTTGGAAGGGGGGTTGGAACTGGATGATCTTTGAGGTCCCTTCCAACCCAAACCATTCTATGAGTCTATGATTCTAGGCTCTTCCTTCTAACCTACTGCAGACATGAAATCTCACATTTTCCTTCTCTGACAAGTCTAACTGGTTTCAGAGTATACAATGTGGCTGCGTAAATTCCAAAGAGAGAACTGTACACAGCCAACTTCAAAGTCACCTTGCCGATGCCTGAACTGATTCTTACCAGTGCTGAAAAAGTAAAGATTTGAATACTTTACATGCACAAACATCCATTCCCATGGAAAAAAATGAGGTGGAAAGCTGAGCTGGAATTCACAAATCAATATGACAGACTAGTTCACAGTCATGATCGCCTCAAGTATTCTTACAACAAACACAACATCCATTGAGGGTCAGGTAAGCAGAACAGAAGAAAGAGGGGGAAAGGAAATGTTTCTGGTTTTACCTAAGCAAAACATTAGGGCATTAGTTTTTTTTCCTTTTAACAATCCATTTAGATCCACTAGCTCAGCCCATCCTCTTGAATCAGTGACAGCTGAATTAAAGCACAACTACTTACTAGGCTGAGAAGAAAGAAAATGCCCAGCCAGGTGTTGCAGAGAACTTGCCTGCCTCTTAATCCCTCCTCCAGTGGGTGTTGAATCAATCATATAGAGCAGATGTCATCTTGAGGACTGGAAACATTTCTCCCCAGGCCCCAAAAAACCATACATTTCGCTGGTGCTTCCACCTCGGTACGAGCAGTGCAATTGCTGGGCATGAGGCAATTTGGCAAGTCCACATATCTACAGGAGCTAACCTCACAGTGACACTAAGCATGCTGGGCAAACCCAGCCACCTACAACAGGGCAAGAGATAGAGCCTGTTACCACCTGTGACACATGCTCCAGCCACTGGGGCAAACGGTTTGCTCAAGAACCATGGGAATCACCTGAACAAACAGAAGCTTGGAGATGCATTCCGAATGATAACTCTGCTGGAGAGCATTCACACCCTGTATGATTTATGTTAATTGTGGCAGCGCTTCACTGGTATTAGGCCCTAAACCACAGTGTGGGGGGCGAACGTTCTTGCAAAATGCACTTAAGACATTCCTGTCTCCTAAAGAGGTGTAAGAATTGAATCAGTTAATGTTTATATGGTAGTGTGGAGGTAGAATAGTGCTGGCATGGACCTTCTCTCCTGGCTCATCAAACTCAATCTTCTACCACTGCAAACAACATACAACCACTACTATTAAGTGATTTAGCTCCACTTAAAAGCAGTTTGGCAGTCCCGTTGTCCCCATCACATGCACCCATACTCACTGGGAAGCTGTTCCAGAAGCTCACTCCCCTCCCTCTGCCATACCAAAACCTCTATCAGTTTCTGGTCCAAGCTAAATTTGCAGTCAGTCATGGCCTTTTCTCCCACTACCAGGTGCTGTCACAGGACTTGAGTAGTTCATTTCTTTCCCTAACATTTAACTCCATCTATTTCGAGATAGAGGGCAGATTAGATTTAGATATAAGAAAGAAATTTTTCACTCAGAGGGTGGTGAGGCACTGGAACAGGTTGCCCAGAGAAGTTGTGGATGCCCCATCCCTGGCAGTGTTCAAGGCCAGGTTGGATGAGGCTTTGGGCAACCTGGTGTAGTGGAGGGTGTCCCGGCCCATGGCAGGGGGGTTGGAACTAGATGATCTTTGAGGTCCCTTCCAACCCTAACGATTCTATGATTCTATGAGATAAACTATTTTGCCTCCAGTTCACTATATTGTTTAGAAAGTCACCTTTTCTAGTTCCTTAAAACGAGACAGGCTTTCCCTCCAACCTCTCTACCCCTGTTCTGGAGTCCACCTTCCTTGATCAAGAGACCAGAATTGTGCACGCACACACACTCCCCACATCACTCCGACATCTCTCCTAGTAGTTATATCATCTATTAAAGAACAAAATGGTACACTGGGAAAAAAGAAATAGCCTTTGATTGTAGAACACACTGTGCAATTCCTAGTGATCACTGATGATCTTTCTCCCCATCAACCCTTCCCACTTTCACTGGTGCAAAGTACCTAGTGAATACAACACGACCTCGGACCTACTGTGATTTTGATAGATTTGGCTAAGGCTTTTGGATAGGAAGGGAGGAAAGGGCTGGTAGTGACCTCCTGAAAGAGGACAAAACTTTTCTGCAGAAGCATTTTGAAAAGTCTCTTCTGAAATTACCTGTAAGTGCAAGCTCCCCCTAAGCCTTGTTGCAGAGCTGTGTCTCTACACAAACAAGACAGTGGACACATGGGCTCAGACCTGCTCAAGAGGACAACTATTGTGCCTTTTCTTTGCATAGCAAAATTGAAGTCAAGCAACACGTAAGCACGTATAGGATGGGTGAACACCAGAAAGGTAGATCAGAGCATGGTAGGTGTAAGTTATCTAACTACTCAGAGGAGTAGTTTATGATCTCTTCATTAGAAAATTGTTGTCACCTGCAATTGACTTCTCAGGAACCTAGGCTGCCATCACAGGATATAAATTTGAGCTACTCCTTTCAACACATACCTGAGAAAACCACATAAAAAGGTCTGTGGTTTTTCTGCATTGGTTAAAATTAAAGAGGATGTGTGAAATGCTGTTTTTCCTCCCTTACAACACTCTAACACTGGAACGCAGGCTCCCACGAGGCATTCCTCATTTATCCACTGACACTACAGCAAAACTTTGAGCTGGTGTCTCACAGAGACTAGAAACTGCATCCTATTTACACTGTACAGGCAGAGGTTCATGAGCCCTGCACTTTGTCTTTAAAGTAAGCACTCCATTTATCCAGAACCAGGGAGTGTGCAACTTCACACATCTACCAGCCAGTCTATAAGCTACATGCTGCAGTGTACCGCCGTTTTCCGAGCTAGCATCATTTTGGTGAACACAGTACCAGTGAATGGCGGGATTGTCTACGTGTCCGAACAGGATGTATAGCACTCCAACTCACATCTCATTCATAAGGGGAAGCAAGGAGCTGGAAGGGAACTTAGCAAGTCACAGCTCCCACCTCCTACCTGGCAAACAGCAGAAGTGTTTAATTTGCTTGCTCGTATTTTATTGTGTAGTTGAAGATAGTAAACGGGTTTTACCTTTTTTCAGAACTCTCCCCTGCATCTAATGTAACTTTTTAGAAAAGGAAGGAATTTTTCTTCCCTAAGGGTGCCTGAGAATGCTCTGCAGAGCAAAGACGATGAGAGAAGATCAAGTGGAAAGCTTGACTGTGGCATGCAGTACAATTTCACCTAAGCCCGTGTCATGGTTTAACCCCAGCCAGCAGCTAAGCACCGCACTGCTGCTCACTCACTCCCCTCCCGTGGAACGGAGGGGAGAACAGAAAAGGTAAAAGTGAGAAAACTCATGCGTTGAGATAAAGATTCTTAACAGGTAAAGCAAAAGCCGCACGCACAAGCAAAGCAAGACAAGGAATTCATTCCCGACTTCCCATCAGCAGGCAGGTGTTCAGCCATCTCCAGGAAAGCAGGGCTCCGACATGCTTAACGGTTACTGGGGAAGACAAGCGCCATCACTCCAAACGTCCACCCCTTCCTTCTTCTTCCTCCAGCTTTATATGCTGAACATGACGTCACAAGGTCTAGAATATCCCTTTGGTCAGTTGGGGTCAGCTGTCCCAGCTGTGTCCCCTCCCAACTTCTTGTGCACCCCCAGCCTGCTCACTGGCAGGATGGTGTGAGAAGCAGAAAAGTCCTTGACTCTGTGTAAGCACTGCTCAGCAAACCCAAAAACATCTCTGGGGGTTATCAACACTGTTTTCATCCCAAATCCAAAAACATATTTCCATACTAGCTACTATAAAGAAAATTAACTCTATCCCAGCCAAAACCAGCACACCTGGAAACGATGAAAAGTAAAATGATTTTATATAGAGGAGACTGCTGGGATTGTGTGCAACCCAGAGCAACTGAAATCTGCTAAATTTAAGCAGAAGGGAAAGAAACTCACTGAGCAGGGTGGGAGTTTGTTTTTAAGGTTGCCATTTAAAGACTGTTTTACTCAGTAGGTCTAAGCATTCCTTCTTTAGAAGCTTACCTTGTCTCAGTGACCTGTTCTGTCCTTCTGGCAAAATAAAGCCATATGACCAGAAGCCTTCACTAAGTATGCCCTTTCTAAAAAAAAAATCCAAGCAACCAATCAACCAGACAAGTGCAGGGGCACTCAACCTAGAGACACGATGAATTATGGTAGGCTCTGTCCCTATTTGTTTGTAGTGTACTCATGTCTTCCACCAGAGTTCCACTGCTATGTGGACAACATACTTTCAGTGTTTAAAGTTAAGAAGCTTTTCCTAGTATCAACCTAAGATCTCTATTTCTTCAAATTAGATTAATTATTTCTTGGCTTAACCTCAAAGAGAGGCAAAAGACAATTGTTCATTGCCCTTCTCTTATGAGCACCCTATACACTGGAAGAGATCTCATTTTTAGATTGAACAAGCAGTTTCTTTTCTTAAAGGTAATATTCAGTAATATTTACAGCTTATTATTCTTGGTAAAAATGATAAGAAGTCACCATGGGATACTATGGAGAAGCTACACCTTCCTGCAGAGCACACTGGAATGCCTAAACCAGTAATCCAACTAGGTTCTCACTTTTGTCAAATAGAGTAGAATAACTACAACTACCTCTCCTGCCTAATATAATTCACTCTTACTAACACATCCCAGAACATTAACAACTGCATTTCCTGTAGTGGCATCACCTTGTTGCCTTTTTTACATGTCCCATTACACCAAAGAGCTTGTTCTCACTCTGTATCCCAAAACATTCTGAAGCTGCTTGACATTTCAAGAGATCACAGGTGTCTGAACAGAAACCAAAAGGCTGAATGCCTTCAGGCTCAGACCCTTTCTGTGGCCTCAGGTAACTCTTTTGTACCACCCATCGCTTTGCAAAGGCAAAAAGCAAAACCAGAACACTCCAAAGAGGACTAGAAAAATTCATGACAAAAGTTGATAGTGTTGCTCACCAGCCTACGCTGCAGCTCCAAGGACGTGGTTGCATCTCCCACAGCCAGGAGGAAATGGCCCACCTTTTGCAGGCAGGGTCTCAACCTTAATTAGGAAATTCAATCAATTCCATCCAGCTGGGCAATCTGGGCAATAGCCACAGTTGCCATAGCCATAGATAGTGTGGTTGGAGGCAACTTTTAGCAAGAAGTCCTGTAACTAATGATTACTGCAATGTCACCCACAGCTGACTACTTCTTACTACTTGTCAGCTCCAGTCTTGGTGGGACAGGATTTCCTAGCTACCAGACAAGTTCACCTGACCGTTTCTTCCATCTACCATATGTCTACACAATGCATGGAAGCAGATCTCAGGAAACATGTGTTCACTAATACGGAAATCAGTTCTCTAAACACAGTTCACTCACCTGAGATGAAACGAGGGCTTCACAACCCCCATGCTTGCAATTTAATTAGCTCCCTGCACCTTCAGTCCCTTCTTCCACATTGCAATGATTTCTCTGTGGGTTCAATTTAGAGAGCAGCTGGAGTAGCTGTGTGAAATAGTCCGCAGTCACGCTAGAGACAGACCAGCACCATTTATTCTGATGAGAGCAAGTAAATTGGTTGGGAAGCTGTCAAGTGTTGAAAAATTGTCCACACCAGTTTCTCCTTATTTTGAAGAATGCATTACTCATTTGATCTAGGTCTTTAAAACCAATGAGATTTTTCAAAGTAACAACATACACGCACATTCTTTATTTAGAGACAAAACGTATAATCCCAAGTATTTGAACAAAACGTTATCAGCTTTCAGTGACAAAGTAGATTCAGTAATCTGGAAGACTCTGCCCTGTCACTCTTCAGAGTGACACAAACTGCTAGAAAACAGACCTACCCCAAGTCCAGTCAAAACTTGCACAACTCCACTAAGAATTTAGCAACTGGAACCTCCTCAGAGCGGGGACCACAGCACTCCCAGTTTCATCACAGTCCAAAAGGCAGGATGCTCTAGAAGCATCTAGAAGCAGGAGTTGTTACAGACCAAAAGATGACCTTTTTCCAGTCACAACCTTTCCAAGTTCCCACCTCAGCAGAAGAAACACTACAGAGAGCTGGAGCCCAACTCTACAGCAAGACTTAGCTCAGGATCCTCAGAGGCTGGGCAACATTCCCTGTCCAAATCTCTCATTTTGCTGTACCAAGAAGGCCTATGCTCCCACTGCCATCCCCATGGCCAACAGCTTTTTGCACATCTGGCCTTGTGACACCCCTGTGAAACAACTGGGTGCTACTAGCCCTTTTTTATACAGGGGTAATGAGTCAAAAAAAAAACAACAACAAAGGACTTGTCCACGTGGGAAGACTGTTAGGATCAAAAAGATAGGGAAATTGAGTAGCATGATCAATACCTTTAAAAGCCTATGTGGAATGACAGAAGAAGCAGAGGTTTTCCTATGCTGCAGCTTTTCTGCTGGAGAATTAGCACAGAGTTGTTCACTCTTTGGCTATTCCCACATCACTCAGTGACAGCTTCCCATACAATGCCCAAGCAATGCACTCGCACAGCCATAAGAAATCCATGGCAAAGAAAGGCAAATGCCAATATCCTAAAGATAGGCCAACACCAACTAGGCCATCTTTCAGAGCAGCTCAAGTGTAAGCCAATTTATTCCAACAGTATGCAGAAGGTTCACACCCTGGAAGTCTATTTATAAATCAATTCCAAGAGCAAGGCTGCCTCTTGACCAGAATATTCTCTGTGTGCTGCTCCACGCAGGTGAATATGGCTCAAGTGACAGCAGCTTCACCTCCTGAAGCCTCTTATTTCCACTGTAAATAAAATTCACAGATAAAAGGCTTCCAGTTATAACTTGATTTACAAGGCTTGATTTATACTGATGGGAGTAGAAAAATCAGACTGCAGGTGCTGAACAAACTCCTCAAAAGGGAAAGGTAAATCAGGGCTTAAATTTGAGGTGCTAGTTGTAGAGCGGATTTAGACACATTTCCCTTTTTTACTGAAAAATGTTAATGCCAAAAGTTAAGTAGCGTGACATTAAAATCAGAATTTCAATCTGGGCTCCCAACCACCACTGACACAATAACAAAGATAGGCAAGAAACACTGCAATGCACTTTGATTCCTCATTGTTGTAATGCAGAGCATTTAAAGGATGATTTGTCTCAACACACCACAAAGGTAAGACCCCATCAACACCACAGCAGGGACAAGTGAGCCCTGAAGCACCTATCTGATCTGTCTCAAGGAACCGAATGGGAAACGAGCCAGAGCATTCCAGAGACTGTGCTTACAGAAAGCTTCCTGCAGAGTTGGGCTGCTCCTCCTACACAAAGTAGATGGAAGACTATTTCTGAGTGGATTAGTGTCCTGGTTTTAGGCTGATCCAGCAACTAAAACTCACACAGTCTCTCCTTCTCCAGTAAAGTAGAGAGGAGAGAAAAAAAAAAACACAAAGGGGCTGAGGGTTGAGACAAGAACAGAGGGAGCACCCACCAACCATGGTCCTGGGCAAAACAGGCAGAGCTTTTCTCAAAGCAAAACAGTTTATTAATGATTACTTAGAAGGACAAAGGGAAACAAAAACCGATTACTTGAGAGGACAGAAAGAAACAAAACCAGATCTTAAAACCGACACCTTCCCCCCCCCTTTCCTTTTCCTCCCGGCTCTACCTCCTGCCCCCAGCAGCACAGGGGGCAGGGACTGGGGGGTGCAGGTCAGTTCATTCCGTGCTGTTACTGCTGCCTCTTTCTTAAAGGAGGAGGAGTCCTTACACCCTTTTCCCCTGCTCCAGTGGATCCCCTACCCACGAGGAAAAATCCACAAACTTCTCCAGCGTGAGTCCAGCCCACTGGAAACAATCCTTCCCCACAGATTGCTCCGGTGTGGCTTTACCACAGTCTCGGGTACTTAGGCAGCTGTAGCCACTCGCTCCGGCGTGGGTCGTCACGCAGACTCCAGATGCCTCTCTGCCTTGCCGTGCACCCCAACACGACCATCCTCAGGCTCAGGCATCTTCTCCCCACGGGCTGCGAGTGGGTCTCTGCTCCACCGAGGCCGTCCTGGTTGCAGGGGGGCCGCCTGCCATCTCGCCACCAGCCGCAGGGGAAACTCGGCTCCGGCACCTCCTCCCGCTCCATCCTCACTGACCTGCTGTCGATGCGGCTGTTTCTCTCAGATCTCAGTCCTCTCCAGGTGAACTCAGCCCAGTGGGCACCCCGGGAGTGGGGTGCCCCCGAGTTCCCCAGCTGGCTCCGCCGCCACCGTCCTCAGTGGGCGGCGCCGGCCCGACGCAGGCAGCTGCCCGGCCGGGAGCCAGGGAGCGGGGGCAGTGCCCTCCTCCCTTCTCTCCTCGATCCTGGGCGAAGCACCTTTTCCGGTCCCTTTGTCCCGACTTAAATAGGGCAATTCGCAGAGGCGCCCTATTGGCTCAACCCCGAGGGGGATGGCAGTCTGATCTGGTGGCCAGAACTAAGCCTAACCCGGTTCCAAAACCGGGGAGGTCGCAGGGAGCAAAACCCCTCTCCTGCCACCAGAACCACCCCCCCTCCACATCAAACCATGACAATTAGTCACAAGAGATGAACAAATGATGATCAAGCTCAACATAAGGTCTTGTGCTGAGTTTACGGGAGGGGCTGCAGAAATGGCCCCTTTAAGTAGGAGTGAAAAAAGCTTAATGTGGTGGCTTTATGTGATGAGGTTTTGGCAGCACGGGAGGGGCTGTAGAAATGGCCCCTGTAAGTAGCTGTGAAAAGCTTCCCCAGCTACAAAACCAGTCAGACAGGTGAGACCCTCCCCATCCCCTCAGGCCAGGGAGGAGACAATCAGTGCTTCCATGAATGCCCTATTTAAGATGGGGATGAAGGAGCCTGAACTGAGGCTGGACCTACGCTGAAGAGAGAGGGGAGGTGGTGGGGGCTGGCACCCTGGCCTCCCGCGCGGGCAGCTGCACACACTGGGCCACCGCCACTCAACTGAAGATGGCTGCAGCAAAGAGAGGACTGAGACCTGAGAGAAACGGCCACGCAGACACCAAGAAAAGTGAAGATGGAGTGGGACAAGATGTGCTGCAGCTGAGATTCCCTGCAAACTGGTGGTGAGATGGCAGGCGGCCCCCCTGCCACCCGTGGAGATGAACAGTGGAGCAGAGACCCACCTGCAGTTCTTGGAGAACCCCACACTGGAACAGAGATGTCTGTGCCTGAAGTGCAGTCACAGAGAATGGTCTCTGTGAGCTGCTGAAGGCTGACAACGAGGAGGAGAGGCTTCTGAAGCTCGAGGAGAACCCCATGCCAGAGTAGGCAGCTCCCTAAGAAGCCGTGACTCTATGGGGAAAAAGCAGGTGCCAGAGCAATCTGATGGGGAAGGACTGCATCCTGTGGGAAGGGCTCACGTTGGAGAAGTCTGTGAACTGTTCCGTGAGGAGGGGATCCTCTGGAGCAGGGGAAAAGAGTGTGAGGAGTCCTCCTTTGAGAAAGGGGCAGCAGAAAAAACGTGTGATGAAATGACCTGTAATCCCCCATTCCCCATCCCCCTGCACCACGGAGGGGAGGAGGTGGAGGAGGGAAGAAGAGAGGGGTGGAGGGAAGGTGTTTTTGAGATTTGGCTTTGTTTTCTTGTTATCCTCTCTGAATGAGCCATTAACGAATTAAATTGATTTGTCTCCAGACTGAGTCTGCTTTGCCCAGGACCATGGTTGGTGGGTGATCCCTCCCAGTTCTCATCTCGACCCTCAGCCCTTCTGTTACATTTTTCTGAGGAAGAGGAGTGAGTGAGTGAGCGACCTCGTGGTGGGTGAGCTGCTGGCTGGGCTAAACCACGAAAGGGCTTCATGGTCCTTATCTTGCTAACAACTAGCACTTGTTGCAAGGCTCAGAGAACTGGATCTGAAGGACTGGACACAAGAGTCCTCATGGGTCTTTTTCTGTTGCTAATCCATTTACATGTTTATGCTTTGTATCAGCCTGTTACATGAGACAGCCTGCTGCAGGAGCTCTTAGTATCGGACGGACTGCAAGCAGATCCTTCTCCACATGGAGTAAATCTCACTTTCACTGTGAGAGCCAAAAAGTAGTAAGTTAGTATTTTCAACATTTGCTCAGGTCAGCAGACAATGGAACAAGAGTCTAGTTCATTTTCAGCCTTTAAACCACTGAATAACATCTAGCTACAAATGATTTTTTAGATCACTTCAGCCCTGGTTTGGTTTTAGTTAAATTAAGACTGAATGGAGGGTATGTCATGCACAGAAATTCACTGCCCAGTACTATTGCCAAGCAGAAGAGAAACTTATCCAGGGGAAGCCTTTTGGTAGCCTTCTATGATGAGGTTACAGCATTGATGGATAGGGGAAGAGCAACTGACATCGTCCACCTGGACTTATCCAAAGCATTTGATACCGTCCTACACGACATCCTTGTCTCTAAACTGGAAAGACATGGTTTTGATGGATGGACCACTCGGTGGATAAGGAATTGGCTGGATGGTCGCACTCAAAGAGTTGTGGTCAACAGTTCAATGTCCAAGTGGAGACCAGTGACGAGTGGTGTTCCCCAGGGGTCAGTACTGGGGCCAGTGCTATTTAACATCTTTGTTGGTGACATGGACAGTGGGATCGAGTGCACCCTCAGCAAGTCTGCAGATGACACCAAGCTGTGTGGTGTTGTGCACATAAGATTCTGCATCTTATGGCAGATGTAGAATATCATTTTATCCACAAGCCTTCTAACAGAAGGGGTTCTATTATTGCTTGTTAATACACGTGGCTGTCTCCCAGGTAGGAGTGTAGCACACAGTAGGTTGAATCTGTATCCATCCTATTTCAGCCCTGATTAGCATGCTTTCTTCAAACTCTTCAGTTTCCAGAAGTGTGATAACAGACAGAACCGGCATTTTCCAGTTCTCATAGAGAAAGGATGCTGAGGTATGCGTGGGTGACTAACCCAGCGGAGGCGGAGACATCCTACCTGTGGGAATGCAATCTTGAACATCAACAAGTCCTCAAGCAGAGTCATTTATAACCCATCATACCTGATCACTGATTGCTCCTCAGTTACATGACACTTGATAAGAAATTATCCCCTTCATCTCCTTGCCAGAAGAAGAAAGATGTCACTAAGTCAGTATACAGTACATTTACTCGGAAAATACATTTGGTCCTTTAAAAATGAAGCCTCCTTGCCCAAGTTTCAACAGGCTTTGAAAAAACTCTGCCATTCACTTAGCTCAAATAAAAAAAAAAAATACACGAAGCACACACTGCAATAACAAATAATTAAAAATATACGTTGAAAAACTTACATGGCTATTGAAAATACATTATTAGATTTTAATAACTCTATACCTGATGCATGGATGGAGTAGTACTCCCAAAGGGTACACATATATCATGTCAAAAAACAGAGGAAGAGCTGAGCATGAAGAAACAAACCAAGCCTGTCATTCCCACGCCTCATATTGGCGTGCCCAGCATTCGATTCCAAGAACTGAGCAAGTGCCAAAGAAAGACGTGCCTTTCCTTCCAGCCCCAGCCCCTTGAAAATCCTTCTTTGGTTCCTCAGAACCAAGATCATCATCTCAGTGATGCAAGAGACTGAATTTCTGTGCAGTCTTGGGCAAATTGCTTTCCTGACCCATATGTAAGCTACTTCCCCCAGCACACGAGTTGTTTTGCCATCCATTGCATACGTAGTGCCTACACCAGTGGAGCTTCAGGTGCTGCCCTGGTATTGAGAGAGGACAATAGTAATCTGATCGATCATTTTCAAGGAAGCCAGCCTCTCGAGCAGCAGTTCACAAAAATTCCCACCCCTACACAGCAAGTCATGGTTGTCCCCAGGCAGTGAACTTGATTAACTGTTTAATTTGGCTTGCAGACCCAAGTAGCTCACTCTCATGCTGAGCTATGAGGTGTGGTGTAATGCTCTGACTTTGCTCTGGAACTTACCCAAAAGTATTTTCCAAGGTTAAAACAACCAGAACTTTGAAAGCATGAATACAGAGCTGAAGTAGAAACATCTATCTGTATCTATGATCAACTGGAAACTGCATTTCTTGGAGCTATGGATTGTCATAGATGTAGGTAGAAACATCAATAATGTCCTTCAGCCCTTCACAATGCAAAGGTCCTGCTGTAGACACTACAATCTTCAACTTCTGCACAGAGTTCTCAGTTTTGTTCAGCTCCTACACAGCAGACAGTTCATTTCGCCTGCCTGTCTTCCTCAGACATGCCTAGAGCTTCCAGTACTTCACAGCTTTCCCTGTGGCTGAATTAACTGCACTCAGTGCCAGGGTCTCTACAGTGTACCATGCAGTTGAGCACCAAGTGGTAAAGTTAATCTAAATATATTCAAACTATTACAGGTGGTCTGAGTGCCATTTGAAATAGTTCTTTTCTCTCAGACTTAACACCAACACACCTAGGTGCCTATCAACGATCAGAATTCATCCTTCTTTTGTCCTGAAAATGATGAAGGGGACCTGAACACTTTCTTTCTGCAGTTACACTACAGATGCTCAGCTTACCCAAGAACTAGAAGAGAGCACTCAAAACCTCTCAAAACATCCCAACACAAGTACCCACAACACCCACCACATTTGTATTCTTTGTCCATTCCAAAGAAGAGAGCGGATACCTGGGAAGCAAGTCACGTAGAAGACAAAATTCAACCTTCGGTATACCACCATCCTCTCTTTTCTCAAAAAAAAGAATCATCTGAAAACTGGAGAAATTCATTTCCATGCAAATAGGACTTCCTTGTCCTCACTTTTATTATACCAAACATTTCCCAGAGTTCTCATCATTCTGACAGCAGAGCCAACTCACAATGGGCACCATTAGAGAAGAGGGCTCAGAAATTTCTTCAGCACTCCTCAGTTCAGAGATAGGAGAAAAGATACAGTGCTGTCTCCTAACACGCTCTTTTTAACCCTCTGAGCACACACTTAGGCAAGATGACTACTTGCAAACACTGATGGTTTCACTATAGGAAAGCAGAGAAGAGTTTCTGTACGCTCCTAGAAACTCTAGAATGGACAGACCCATTACTGGTGCAACGTGGGAAGAAAGACTGCAAACTATTTTTGTTTAAATTCAGAGAGAAATTAGGGTTCGGTGGATTAAAGAACAAAACCTTGTGGAACTCCTACTATTGAGTTTATGTGTATTCTGAACATCTCATCCCCCACTTAAAACCAAGCTGCCAAGCACAGCTGTTGATTTTGTACAGGGAAAAAAGTTATTATTCATGGGGAAAAAAGATAAATATCGAAGAACTGTAAAAGAAACACAAAGATGAAGCTAGCATTAACTAGCTGCCTGCTGCTCTATTCAGTAGCTCCATCAAAGAAAACATCACCCTTGGATACTGCAGTTCAGTTTCAAACCAAAGAACTGCACTGGGAAAAGCACTACTGGCCAAATCAAGTAAGCCATATTAAGATAAGACATCAGAAATAGACACATTTATTTCTTCAGAAACGTGAAAAAGCTGAGTAACAAATATATGGCCAGGCTGGACAGGGCCAAATCCAGCATAATAGTACAGGCCTCCTTCAAGCAAATCAGAGTAGCTTCACCAAAAGGTCAAAGTAAATGAGAACTTCCAACGAAACTGCCATCTGACTTCACATGTTTTCCAGAAGCACGTCAAGATAAGCCATAATAGTCTTGCACATGCAGATCAAACCATGTTCTCATCACCCAATAAAGTCTTTTCCAATGAAAGCTACTAGGATTAGGCCTCGTGCTCCTGCATGTGACTGCCAGGCACTAGGAGCAGTCACAATAATGCTCCTACGACCCTGCCTCAGCCATGGGCATGGGAGAGCCAAAGGCCTCCCAGGGACAACTGACAGACCTATTTTGCAAGGGTAACAGTTTGCTAGACTGTGTTCTGGATACTTTTCCCTTATTGCAGGCTGAACCCTCACAGCTGAGCCAAGGTTAGTTGCCCAGAAGCCGGGAGGCATTGCAAGTCTGGGTCATCACCCATCTGCCTGATTTCAAGCACTCCTCAACAGCAGACCTTAAAGCCCCTAAAAACAAAGAGTCATTTACAAGTGCTGCAAAGCACTGTGTGATGCTCTCTTCCAACGGAACCAAAGATGCTATTTTTTGGCTGCTACCTGAAGCAATGCATGCTTATTCCCATTTCCAGAGAAATTCGATGGATACACACTTCCTGTGTCAAAGCCTTTGGTTCTGGGTACCCTACCAGGAACAACTGCTACAAGCGCTCAGCATATGAAGGACTGGAAAGAGAACGGCAGCATGTTTAGCCCCAGTCCTTCCGTGGTCACTGCACAGTTAAAAATACAAAAAAAAAAAAAAAAAAAAAAAAGCAAGACATCTAGGAATGCCTTACTACCACCTCTGAGCTAGTCTTCCCTTTGACAGAACTGAGCCTCCTCAAAAAGAATAAAAAATGAAAAGAAAAAAAAAAAGTAAAAAGCAAAAAGAAAAAAAAAAGAAAAATAAATAAATAAAACAAATAGAAAAAATAAAAAAGGAAGAAAAAAAAGAAAACCTACACTTACTTCTGGCTGAGGTATGTACTTCAGTCTGGATTAGATATATCTCCAAGTCTTTTCCTTTCAAATAGCTGTTTCTTTGTCTTCATTTTTTAGTCAAAGCCCTTGATCTCACTGTCACTCTGCTGTCAAGCAGATACAACCACTGGGGGTATTTACTGCCTGCAGGTGCAACCAGTAGGGCTGAGAGGTGAGAGATAGCTCTCAACCTTCCCTCTCTCAATCCAGCCAGGGCTTTTTTAGCCTTTTTTGTTTTCATAAAAGCTAAAGATCTTCATAAGGGCCATCTGCTTCCCAGGCTGACTGTTCAAAAGTTCATAATTGAGTCATTCTCCATTATCACTTCAACACAGGCGTTTTCAAATCTGCCCTTAGGAAACTCCTATATCAAGCCCATAAATGAATCCGTGTTCATCAGAGACACTGCACAGCGCTGGGCCAAGTTCTTCTTGTCATTACCATTAAAAGTTGCAGCTCTGGGAATATCAAACAATGACACGGATTTCAAACAATGATACAGAATTAACCATTCTGCATCCCAGCATAAAGTGATCCCCTTTAAACGGGTATATTTGGCCGAACACTTAGGAGGCTGGGTTCCTTTTGAACTTGAAGAGTGTCAGTTGCTATCAAAGAATCATAGAATCACAGAATGGCACAGGCTGGAAGGGACCTCAGAGATCATCTAATCCAACCTCCCTGTCATGGGCAGGGATGCCTCTCAACTACATCAGGCTACTCAAGGCTCTGTCCAACCTGGCCTTGAACACCTCCAGGGAGGGGGCATCCACAACCTCTCTGGGCAATTTATTCCAAAGTCTCACCACCCTGGTACTGAAGAATTTCTTCCTGAGATCTAATCTAAATCTGTTCTCCTTCAACTTAAACCCATTTCCCCCTGTCCTATCAGTGGACGCTCTTGTCAAAAGTCCCTCCCCAGCCTTCCTGTAGGTTCCCTTCAGGTATTGGAAGGCAGCTATTAGGTCCCTCCGAAGTCTTCTCTTTCCAAGGCTGAACAATCCCAGCTCCCGCAACCCATCCTCGTAGCAGAGGTGCTCCAGCCCCTGGATCATCTTTGCAGCCCTCCTCTGAACACACTCCAACAAATCTATGTCTCTCTTGTGGTGGGGACACCAGAACTGGACACAGTATTCGAGGTGGGGTCTCACAAGAGCAAAGTAAAGGGGGAGAATCGTCTCTCTTGACCTGCTGACCACGCTTCTCTTGATACGTCCCAGGATGCGGTTGGCCTTCTGGGCCGCATGAGCGCACTGCCGGAGAACAGTGCACAGCCAGTGGATAAACTGAGGAAGATGACCAGAAAGCTCCCGGGGCCTCCTGCCAGTGCTTCAGCACTTGTTGACTGGTTGCTCTGAACACCAGTGCTCAAGCAAGTCTACCTGGAGCGTTCCAACAGCACAGCCAGACAGCATGGAGCACTGGATCCAAAGCTATCACTCCCATTAGCTGGGCTAGTGTGACAAATTGTCAGTGCAAGCTCAACGCGCTGCTTGTCAGCACGCTCACTTTCAACACAACAATTAATTTTCTCTTAAAGATATGCTGCTGGCTTCCATCTGCATTTGAAATGCAAATGGAACGTGCTTTATATTCACTGTTGAATTGATTCATAAAATAAACACATCAGCTCCCAAGACAAACCCATGTGTTCTGTGAGGGATTCCAAGGAGGGAAGGATTTCTCTGCCCTTTCTTTAAGAGCTGGAGTTGATCACAGAATCATAGAATGGTTTGGGTTGGAAGGGACCTCAAAGATCATCTAGTTCCAACCCCCCTGCCATGGGCAGGGACACCCTCCACTACACCAGGTTGCCCAAAGCCTCATCCAACCTGGCCTTGAACACTTCCAGGGATGGGGCATCTACAACTTCTCTGCGCAATCCCAGACTTTGTTTTTCAACTGAGCTGTTACTCATACTAAACAGTTACCATGAAGCTTTTGACTTGCCTTGAAAAATACAGATGCACTCTCATATAATTTCCAAATGACTTGTAATTCCTGAATCACTTTCTTCCCACCTATTTCAGGGGTTTTTATGTTACAGGCTTTATGCCAAGGTCATCAGTTTGCACGCAATGTAGATGTTAGGACATTTTACTGGAGTTCAGAGATAGAAACCATCTCTTGTCTATTGATTTGTAAACTAAGTTTTACTCTTGAAAAATCTAGTTTTTCCTTCAGCAGCTGAAAAGCTGAGGCAGTATGGTTGCCACATAAACACTCCACCGTGTCAGGTACATACAACTATTATTATGGGAGAACTGTGTTTCAGTAGTTTTCTATCTGGATTTCATTCACCACAAATCATAGAACCATAGAATGGTTCAGATTGGAAGGGACCTCAAAGATCATCCAGTTCCAACCCCCCTGCCATGGGCAGGGACACCCTCCACTACACCAGGTTGCCCAAAGCCTCATCCAACTTGGCCTTGAGCACTTATTGAACATTGAACACAATAGTTCTCTGGTCTGCTGGATAAGAGAATTATGCTTTATCTGAAACATACTGATTCACTGAACTTAGGAAGAACATCTTGACTTTCACATATCAAACAATAGCTTTGAGCACATCCACTTCTGTTTCCCAGAGCTCTCCTACACAGGAACGATACTGCATACACATGCACAGGAGCATGCTGCAGTACTTTCTTGAGAGCTTAAGAGTTACTAATTATTATAAATTAGGTTTTTGCAATCACATGACTACAAGAGATTAATAGATACAATCTCTACTCAGTCATAAAAATCCAGAAATCTATTTCATGTAGGGGGAGTACTTTTCCTCACAGGGATGTTTGAAATGAGCTTATAATATAAGTGTCAGGGGTACTGGTTCTCCATGTGAACCTCAGAGCAACTGAATGTTCAGCTCTTGTACCTGGCTAAAGACCAAAGAATACCAGGACACTCCTAAAAAGGTGCATGTTCATTGAGACAGGGAGACCCTTAAATAAAACATACCACTTCCCAAATGTAAGTGATAATTCTAGAAGACAAGACATGGTTCTAGATTGCTGATGCAGGAGAAACATGGGGATGAATATTTATCACCTTTCTTTCCTGAGGAAACATCTCTTTCATCTTTTCCTGTACTGTAGCCCTTCTTTCCTCCTTTTTTTATTTCTTCTCCCTTGAAGAAATTAACGCACCTATTCTGTAATCTTAATTTTTGTGCAAGCAATTTGTGCTCAATACTTATTTTCTTCTGTGGAATCTCCTACAAAGTAGCTAAGGCTAGAGACAAGGACAACAAATAAAAGCTCTGGGAAATAAAATTATCTCCTTGAAAGCAGTGTAAGAATAACTTCCATTCTAGTCTAGAAGTCTCCTCCTCTACAGAGCTGAAAGGTTAGCTAAATAATAAAATAAAATAATAAAAAACCACAAAATCACACTTTGTATTCCATTACACTCTGCATTTGAACGAACGAAAACACAGGAGAGTGCAATGCCACCTTTAACATGAATACTTGGATCAATGTTTAAAAAGGAATCGGAATCCTCCGGAAAAGACAAGAAAGCAAGAACCTCATGAATATGTGATCCCCTAAGCCACTATCCAAAGTATTAGAGAAGTTGTGGCAGACCAGTGAAGATCCCACAGACTGGAAACGGAGAAACATAGCCCCCATCTTTAAAAAGGAAAAAAAGAAGACCCAGGGAACTACAGGCCAGCCAGTCTCACCTCTGTGCCCGGCAAGACCATGGAGCAGATCCTCCTGGCAACTATGCTAAGGCATATGGAAAATAGGAGGTGATTGGTGGCAGCCAACATGGCTTCACTAAGGGCAAATCCTGCCTGACCTTCTGGTGCCTTCTACGATGGGATTACAATGTTGGTGGATAAGGGAAGAGCAACTGACGTCATCTGCCTGGACTTGTGCAAAGTACTTGATGCTGTCCCACACAACATCCTTGTCTCTAAATTGGAGAGACATGGGTTTGACAGATGGACCACTCAGTGAAGAAGGAATTGGCTGGGTGATCACACTCAAAGAGCTGCAGTCAATGGCTCAATGTCCAAGTGGATACCAGTGACGAGTGGCATTCCTCATGGGTCAATATTGGGTCCAGTGCTGTTTAACATCTTTGTCGGCGACATGGAGAGTGGGATCGAGTGCACCCTCAGCAAGTTTGCTGATGACACCAAGCTGTATGGTGTGGTCAACCTACTGGAGGGAAAGGATGCCGTGCAGAGGGACCTTGACAGACTGGAGAAGTGGGCCTGTGTGAATCTCAACATGAGCTAGCAATGTTGCCCAGAGAAGTTGTAGATGCCTCATCCCTGGAAGTGTTCAAGGACAGGTTGGATGAGGCTTTGAGCAACATAATCTAGGGGAAGGTGTCCCTGCTCATAGCAGGAGGTTGGAACTAGATAACCTTTAGAGTCCCCTTCCAACCCAAACCATTCTATGATTCTATGATAATGTACACTTGCAGCCCACAAAGCCAACCATATCTTGGAATGCATCAAAAGAATCATGACCAGCAGGTTGAGAGATGTGATTCTCCCCCTGTACTCTGTTCTCATGAGATGTACTCCTCACCTGGAGTACTGCGTTCGGCGCTAGGGCCCCCAGCATACGGACATATTCCTGTTAGAACAAGTCCAGAGGAGGCCACAAAGATGATCCGATGGCTGGAGCACCTCTGCTATGAAGACAGGCTGAGAGAGTTGGGGCTGTTCAACCTGCAGAAGAGAAGGTGATCTTGTTGCAGCCTTCCAGTACTTAAAGGGGCCTACAGGAAAGCTGGAGAGGGACTTTTTCCAAGGGCGTGTAGAGGTAAGACAAGGGGCAATGGCTTTACACTGAAAGAGGGCAGATTTAGATTGGATATAAGGAAGAGATTTTTCACTCTGAGGGTGGTGAGGCACTGGAACAGGTTGCCCAGAGAAGTTGTGGCTGCCCCATCCCTGGAAGTGTTCAAGGCCAGCTTGGATGAGGCTTTGGGCAACCTGATCCAGGGGAGCCTGATCCCATGGCAGGGAGTTTGGAACTAGATGGTCTCTTCCAATGCAAACCATTCTCTGATGCTCTGACTTTCACAGAAATAAACACAGCAAATCAGCAGATCTACCTTCAAGGCACATCTTAGCTGAACAACATTTCCAAACAGAAAGTGATTCAGTTAACACTCGGATTCAGCTGTGAAGCATCTATCTGTATCTACAAACTGTCACAGGCAGCAAACTTGAGTCTCAGACGACATCCTGAGATTTTGTTTGATGCCACCAGTTCAGTTAAACCAGCATGGTAAATAGCAAGCCATTATGCAGCAAGAAAGGAAAAGTAGACCTCAGAACACGGCATGCTAGCAGAAGGCCTGCAAGTCAGCAAACTGTCCAACACCTCCACTGAAGCCTCAATACACTGAATATTCTCATAGTTAAGGATGGACAACCATCGCCCTGTGGAAGAGGAATGAATTTAAGCACATGCATTAAACATTTTGTTAAACTCATGCCTGACCTGCTGAGATGTATAAACAGACAGCTTCTGCTCTGTTTAATTCATTTAAAACTAGGCTGACACCTTCAGTGCTGTTAACTCTCATCTTCTATTACATCACTTAGCTCAAGTGGCTGAGCTGGTGCTCAGGCTCCTACACATATATAACTATCTCCAGTAAGAAAGACCTGCTGATCTACAGAGCAGAGCTGGGAGGAGGTCTGGGGGGCTAGAAACCAACCTTTGTACTACTGCTATGGGCACACGATTCCACCACCACCCAGCTGATTATTACACAAAACCCTTCTATAATGAGTTTACTTTATTTCCTTCTCTTTTCCCAAGCAGTCTCATTAAGGAATCTCAACGCCCTTGTAAAACTAGAGCACAACCCATTTTCTGTCGCAGAAGCCACAGGCTGGAGATGGATTTGTTTTCTGTTGTGCCTGTTACCTCTTAGACTACGCTTTGTATTCCTTCAGATTCTTTAATTGAGCCTGTAATTAGTTAGACTCCACCTTCCTACCTTTATGTACCTTTTCCCAGCTTCCTTTTCAAAGTGCTAGGTCCTAACAATATTAACATTCTCCTCTGGAACCTCTTGAGATCCTAGCAGTAATTTCATGCACCAGTAATGTTTTACTGAAAATAAACAGACCTAAAACATTGGTAACCTGGGAATAATCAAGAAGTCACACATGTCCTGACATACAGCCGAACTGCCTAGTGACCTCTGTAATTACGTCACTCATTACCGTATCCCCAGCCAGCCCAGTTTCCCTCTGGGTGATGGAAAGCATACCTGTCCAGCTAAGCAGACCACAAATGTGTGACCGACAAAGGCAATGAAACCTAATGGGATAGAACCCAGGTGCCATAAAGGTTTAGGCTCACTGGAGCAGTTTTTTTTTAAGGGCTGATGATCAAATTCCAGGTCTGCAGCAGGAAACTGATATTTATTCTGGCTCAGCTCTAATATACATTTTAAGGATTCAAGGCACCTCTTGCATTCCTACTAATTACAGACCAATCTCTGCCAAACCTTTCTGGACAGAGGCGTGTGAGACTCCACTACTGCCGAAAATAAGGCAACTATTCCGTGATGCCTCCATATCCATGTCCCTCCTGCTCCACAGGCAGCATAGAAACCTTGGTCATATGTCAAGGAACAGGGAAATGTCAGAGTAATATGTTGAAAACTATGTGACCCCTCTACTCAGCTCTCATGAGACCCCACCTGGAATACTGTGTTCAGCTCTGGAGTCCCCAACACAAGAAGGACATGGAGCTACTGGAACGAGTCCAGAGGAGGGCACAAAGATGATCCGAGGGCTGGAGCACCTCTGCTATGGAGACAGGCTGAGAGAGTTGGGGCTGTTCAGCCTGGAGAAGAGAAGGCTCCGGGGGGATCTTATTGCAGCCTTCCAGTACCTAAAGGGGCTACAGGAAAGCTGGAGAGGGACTTTTTCCAAGGGTGTGTAGTGATAGGACAAGGGGCAATGGCTTTAAACAGAAAGAGGGCAGATTTAGGTTAGATATAAGAAAGAAATTCTTTACATTGAGGGTGATGAGGTACTGGAACAGGTTGCCCAGAGAAGTTGTAGATGCCCCATCCCTGGAAGTGTTCAAGGCCAGGTTGGATGAGGCTTTGGGCAACCTGGTGTAGTGGAGGACTTCCCTGCCCATGGCAGGGGGGTTGGAACTAGATGATCCTTGAGGTCCCTTCCAACCCTAACCATTCTATGATTCTATGATTCTAAAACAAAACTAAAACCAAACAACACACAGAAACAACACAACACACCAGAGCTTTAACCCTCCAAGCACTGAGATACATTCAGAAGAATGAGACAGTCTCCTTTCTTGTTACATACAGCAAATCAGTTTGCACCAGTAAAACACTTCCAGTAATCCCTTACAGCATAAGTGCCTGGTGGTTCTTCTCAGAGTTATAAAACTTGGCAGATCTGCACAAAAAAAAAAAAAAAAAAAAAAAAAAAAGAAAAAGCAAAGTCATAGCCTCAAGACCTTCTTCCTAACTGCAACAGGAACTTCAAGGTGTCAGACACTACTGAAACAGGGAAACAGATTACTTCACGGAATGTGGAATCTGGGTTGATAGTGGGTTTTTAAGAACTTTCTAAAAAAAATGTGCACCAAAATCAGTACACAAATGTATCCTTACTCAGATTAGAGAAAAGGAGTACCTAGACATTGAGATTCACCCTAGAACAAGTTGTCCGTGATTCCATGTAATTTCTAGAGAAATTTTAAAAATAACTAGGAGATGGACAAGAAGTATTTTCCCAAAAATTATTCTTCCATTTTTCTAAAACTCAAGCATAAGACATTTCAGTCTGAAATCATCACCTAAGGATTAACTTTCTACTCTAAGGTAGCCTAATGGAGAAAGAAAAGCTACTCCAAAGTTCAGTTCATTCGTTGCCTTCTAAAACATTCAGGGTGAATCAGTCCCTGGCACATGCCTTTGCCCAAAGACTACTGGAAGAGTCTGGTTCACACTGGCTTGGACTAAAATCCAACTGTAAGCACAATGAATCTGTTCTTTGGTCTGGCTGAGCCAATAGGCAACTGGAAACAGTTTGTAATGCTAACAGGCAGAGAACAATAGAGTACTCTACATCTTCAAGCAAATTACCACATTCTCAGAATATTTTAATTCAATTCTATTTCTTGTGTCTTAAACACAACTGAAGTCACTCATCTCCATTTCAGTGAACAGCTATTTTTCTGAATTTGCCATTAAACTAAAACGGAGAGAGTGAGTTTGTGGTTTTCATCAAGGTTTTCTTTTTTCTGTGTTTTTTATGGCATGTTGAAATCCACAGAAGAACAATCACTTCCTCTCATTACGTTCCAGTCTTCGATTACAGCACTACAGAGAAGCAATCTTATTTCGAAATTACTTTTTTAATGGGAATAAGTCGATCTCATAATTTATTGAATTCTCAAACTCCAGCCACAATGGCAAACACTGTACATAAATGGAATCAAGATAACAAATTACAGTAAATAATATAAACCCACAGAAAAGTAATTATACAGTTTAAACAGTTGTTCTTGACAGGGCGATGGAAAGCATCCAGATGAATCTGAAATTTACACTGAATTTTGTTGAATTCAGCCTAAGGACCACCTCACATGACACAGTTGGAGACCTCTGGTCCAGGCTTTGAGGTCAAGTCATGACATAAAACAAGCGCTTCAGGAAAAGCTGCTAAAATAACCCTCACATCCTAGCCTTCATGGATTTATTCTCAATCCCATTGGCAGAAACTGGATTTTCTTTCTCCTTCTAGACTTCTCAGTACCATTAGGTACTACCATGTTGAGTATTGAAGATAAATCTCCAGTCTGTCACTCCAGCCCTAAGGACTGGGGGAATATGTGAGCTCTCTTTCCTTGCTGGACAACAAGGTATGGATGAAGCAGAAGGAAAGAGATACGCAATAGTCCACATCATATTATACGTGAAGAGAGCGGGAGAGCACGTCACCACATTTCGATAAATGATGACTCAACAGACAAGGGGTTGAGGTAGGACTCCAAAAAGATGTCAACTCAGCTCTGTCAGAGACTTTGCTATTACCATGAGCAAACTGTTTATCTTCTTTCCCCTCTCTTTATCACAACAACTGAGATTCTTTAGGAAAGAACTACATCTTAGCATATAGAGTAAGAGACTCTCATCTTAATTTGTTCCTCTAGGCTCTACTGTAATTACAAGCAACAATAAGAAGGGGAAATGACCAAATAATTAATGTGAAAAAACACTGAGATGCATCTTATAAATTATTCAAGCAGCTGCAGTTATTAATAACTTCCTAGATTACTGAAAATAAGCCAACAATAAAAATCAAATATTTTGTTTTCACCACTTCCTTCCATTACCATCACCCTGTAAGACAGAAAGCTACAATGGCACATTTAACCTAAATGAGGACACCACCACTGCTAAGTGTTGCCTTTGGACAGAAAGTCTTGCAGGGAAATTTTTCCATTGCAATGATTTGCAAAGTCATAATAATATTTCTATGTCCGTATTAAATTTTATAGAGGTTATTTTTTTATTACCAAATATAAATTTGGGGCCTCTATTACCTGCCATGCTGTCTTAAAATAATTCCAAGGTTATGCAGTCATCGCATAACTCTGGAAATTTGTAACCCTAATTCAAGCACTAAAAATATAACACATAATGTACAGCAAAAGAAACAACGCAACGCCAAGCGCAATTTTCTACCACAATAAGCTGGGGAGTGGCTGAGCAGAAAATTCATCTTTCATATTGCACGCATCAGTAGTCTATAAGCGAAGATCATACCTCTATCAAATGCTCGAATGATAATGCCTCTTGTGAAGCCATTTCTGAAGTGTCAAAAGACAACGGCAATAGTTTTCTTAAGCCCTGAAGTCAATCGTTTGGCTGTCTGGAAATCCAGGTAACAGATAAACCTGGTTTTGCTCAGGTTCACTTCGTTCCCTACGCACCCAACCTGGGCTGCAGGTCCTCTACTCTCTGCTTTGTTTGTAACATCGAAGACAAAGTATGCCTAGAAGATGTGACTTTCACTCTGGTACGGAATAATGGGAGAAGGCAGCAATAAGGCTCTTTAGTTGCCAGATATTAAGAAGAGCAGGGAACTCATGTGTCCTTTGCGCAACCAAGATTGTTAAAAGGCTAGGAACTCCATGCAAAATACTCCACAGACACATCGTCTGGCAAGCTGTTTGTTAAACCTCAAGCTTTGCCATACCATGACACACCTTGTAGTAAGTGTTTCATAGCCTTGTGATTCACCTTTCCATACGACAGAGGGGAACAAGGACTCGGACTTCTCTTGCAAAGCAGCCCACCACAAGCTGATGAAAAACACCACGTGTGAAGCATTATCATCACTGTGTCATACAGAAATATAACTTCACTTAGTGGGAAGAGGTCAAGGCACGAAGAGATAGGAGAGAATCTGCTAGCAAGCACCAGGATCAGGCAAGAACACATATGTAGAATTGCAATGGACTACGAAGATCTAAATAGACTCCAATGAAGCAATAGTTTTATTGAATGCACCAATCAGTGACACATTTTGCACTATGAAACAGCATGATTTGCATCATGTTAAGAGCTGTCTCTGTGCACAAATGTAAATGAGATGGCTCCTTTATAGAGATTTCTCCAAGACAGGAAAAATTTAAAGAAAATAGTTCAAAGTCTGTGATAACTCACTGTTTTACAGAAAGTAGCAAGTCAAAATTGTTAATTACTAAACCAGGGATGCCTCCATTCTTCTTAGTGGCCTAGATGTCATAGCTGTATATGAAACATGCTTGAAATGCACCTCAGAACAGTGTCTCTGCCTCCACCCCAAGGCAGGAAAAGTGCAATTAGGTTGTTTTTTCATTATCATGCAGGAACTCAAACTGCAGGATTAGGAGGGCAAAACCCTGACCAACCATAAAAATACAGGGAAATCTCAATGAACAGCGTGGAAAAATAATCACAAATGGAGAGAATGGAAGAACACTGTTCCCCAAAGTTCAGCTCACAAGCTGTAACATTGGAGCAGCTTTGAGGCAAGACACAGTTGCTGCTCCCAGGAACGGAATGTGGTTGGCATGGACATGGCCTGCCCTGGCCAAACAGAATGTATAATATCCTTGGAATGAGGAGCAGAGTGGTATGGAGGAACCATGGCTCGTGCCTGTTACCAGGGACAGAGAAAGGCACAGCTGTCGAGAAAGATGGATTGCAATTGTTGCCTCAACAATGGTGGTGGTTGGAATTAGGATGCCAAGACCTAGTCAGGCATTTACCTGGGCAATTTGGCCGTGTTAATGTTTAACAAGTTGCAAAATTCTTGTCCTTTAGGTGAGCTTTGCTCATTATAATACCAAAACACACCTCCATCCCAAAAGCTACCAGCCTCCGGGCTGCGATCACCCCCCACTGAGCATGTGCCCTGAATTTCTTCTAGTCTGCACCTTTAAATCAAAGCGAGGAAAATTTACACCAATCCTGACCAAGCTATGCATGACTAGAGTCACTCAAGCTCCACCTGAAAGTATAAAAATGGCTTAAGAGAAGGGGGTGTTGGGCAAAGGCCTCCATCAGAATGTCTGGGACCAGTCAACGGGCTGGACCTCTCTTCTCCCCACCATAGGGACGCCTATTGAACAAGAGCTCTGTGTTATAGAGTCATAGAATCATGGAATGGTTTGGGTTGGAACGGACCTCAAGGATCATCTAGTTCCAACCCCCCTGCCATGGGCAGGGACACCCTCCACTACACCAGGTTGCACAAAGCCTCATCCAACCTGGCCTGGAACACTTCCAGGGATGGGGCATCTACAACTTCTCTGGGCAAGCTGTGCCAGTGCCTCACCACCCTCTGAGTGAAAAATTTCTTCCTTATATCCAATCTAAATCTTCCCTCTTTCAGTTTACAGCCTGATAAGTTTTGTTTTCTCAGGCAGTATCTATCACTGGCTATCTTCGAATCTGTATCCTGCCACGAGCATGTGTAATAAAATTTGTCGTCTATAAACATAAGTTTCCATAAACTTCAACAATTGATACAGTGGGTATAAGGGATTTGGCCCGCTGTGCTGCCCGTGAGGGTCCCTGAATAGATCAGACAAACATCCTCCGACTCAGCGGGCTGTCCAGAGGGATTTGTCCCAGTGACGCTGTCAGCGTAACCCTGACACACTGGTCAAATTGTAAAGGGTTCGAGGTAGAATCATAGAATCATGGAATGGTTAGGGTTGGAAGGGACCTCAAAGATCACCCAAGGGAGGTAACCTCCCTTCTCCTTAAACGGGGTGTGGCAGGTGGGTCGGGTACAAGGGTCTTGTCTTTCTTGGGAAACTGGTAGACTGGCCAAAATGAAAAGGGGTCGAGGTAGTCCCTCTTCATTCTCTAGCGACCTAACATCGTGCCATAACGTGACAAAAAAACACAGGAAATAAAGCACAGAACAACGACTTGTGGAAAAAGAGCTCTGCTCAAGGAGACAGCTGAGCAGAACCTAGTCATAGTGGTAAAAGAACCCGCAGTCTCACATCAAAAAGGGCACTCTTTCATCAACGACACAGGACAAGGCTTTGTGCTAACACCAGCGTTCCCTGTAGAGTCAAACACCTAACAGAGGGTAGCTGACAACAAAAGAAACACGCAGTGAACCCTAGGCAGAGACTTGTTAGCAAGTAGAATATTAGTTGTACTGAAAACTAGTAACACCAGGAAACATTTCAAATGTATTCCCCACGCTTTGCTTCATTCAGAGTCTGCAGCTTTGCTGTACTGATGTGTAGGTGACGAACATCCACCCAAGACACAGCACACAGCAATACTACTCCTTCCCTCTGAGCCACGTTTCGGAGCTACATGAAAACGAAAGACAGTGGGACCCACATCATGGGTCTTTTATTTTTGGCCAATAGGATCTTTGCAGCATGAAAAAGATGAAAAAGTATTAGCATGAAGGCAACTACTCAGGACACTAAATTTTTATCTTTACCATGTTTGGCAACAATCACGTTTTGTGTGATCTTTAACAGTGTGTTGCTCATTTTCTGAACACCTAGGGGGAACCACCTTGTCAAAGAGCAGCAAAGTACTTGAAACCACTGCTGATGTCCAGAAACTGCAGTTTGACACCATAGAAGAAAAGAAGAATTTACACAAATAGTTGAATTTACACAATAAATGGGCATTTGTGATTGATTCTAACTTGTCCCCCTCTCTGACTGCATCTCAGGTACAGGCTGAAGCTGATGACAATGAAGTGCACAGTGATAATTCAATTAACAGACTATACTGTAGGAAGCAATATTGGAAATATCTATTGGAAAATAAAGATGCTTTATCTTCAGAGCAAGATATAGTCTGCAGTAGAAAATGTACAGGGATGCATTTACATGGACATATATCCCATGAGAAGCAACAGCTGGCAGGAAGGAAGCTCCATAGCACATGTAACTATCATATACCCACAGAGATAGAAGGGACTTCAGGAAGTCACAGGGCTAAATCCCACCTCAAGGAAGGTTAATTTTTGCCTGTCATTACTGATCAAGGTTTGCCTGACCTGCAATTAAAGACCAGCCATGGTCTTCAGATCCTGACCACAAAGTTTAATCCACTGTTCTTTTCTGTTGGAATGCTTTTTCTTAACTTTTTCTTCCAGAAATGTAGGCCTACAAATTCCCGTGCTATCCACTATAAACATGGAGTATAGTGGGTGTTTTTCCTCCTCTTTTTAAAAGGAAGATTATTTTAAATATATTGATATTCTGATAATCACCACTACACTTAAAATAAAGAAATATACCTAGCGATGGTAACACATCTCCCTAGAATCGCAGTATAAGATTAAGCAGGCACTGAAATACTGATTTTTTGAGGGCAAAAATATCAACCCTACTTACAACTACAATATCTTCACTACTGTAAACAAAGAAATTTGCACATCAGGGTTTTGACTCTTACAATTAGTGCTACTTACCTTCTAGTCAGCATAAGATCAGTTCTGAATTCTACTTCCACAAGACAAAGATGAAATGATACTAGGAATAAAACAGAAGCATTTTATGTTAGAAACGTGCTGCAACCAGAAGGTTTTGTTCTTCTCTTAGCAACAAACACCCTCAAAAGACAAAACATCTTTAGGTATTTGAAGAGATCTTTAAATCTCAAAAGCCAAATTTTCATCAGAAATAAGAAGAGCAAGTTAACTTCTTCATTTGAAGGAATAAAAAAAAACTCAAAAAAAAAAAGAAGAGAAGCAGATAATAAATAATCCACCTGCTTGCTTTGCCTTCACTCCATCTCTTTCACACAGGGTTTCAACCACACCTCCAGGGCTCTCTGCAAATTCTACATGAGCCTTGGGGTCCCTACCCATGTGTCCACTGTTACAGCAGAGGTCAAATTGGGCATTCTCTCCCTGCGCTCTGTGCAACCCTATGGTGATCTTCCATCATCTTCCATCTTCCATCTTCCCAGCAGCCTGGGGCCTTCTAGTCTTCTCTCAACGGAAAACAAGTGTCAACTCTTTTTAAGGGACTAATTCATACATACAAGAAAAAGTAAATACATTTGTACAAGCAAGCTCTGACTCAAGGTAAGGGAAATGAAGAGTGGGATTTTCTGGGAGGTTTGCTGCAGATCTGAACAGAAATAGAGCTAAGCTGCAGAAACAGAGCTACGCCAGTGCTCTCTACATGACAAAATTTACCAGCGATAATTGTAAAGCAAAAAAAGCTCAATGAAGATTAAGAAAATTCCTTTTTTAAAAAAAAAAAAAGCAAACTGTCCATGCTATCAGCTCCTCAAAAGGTCTAATGAACCTGAAGGCAAACAAGGTGTCCAAATCCTGCCCCTCTGGAAAACTTAAGAGCAGCAGATTCTGGGAATTCGTCACGTATGTTGCTGTAAAACGGCTAGCAGTGTGTCTCAGAGTTGACTTATGTCTACGCAGAAATGGCAGCAAGCCTTGCTCAGCAGAGTTTTTGCTCTTGAATCAGCATTACAATTCTCCTGGTTCAACTCAGCAGTCTGGAGCCAGGAGCTTTCATTGTTCAGATGAGGTCCTTTCTCTAAAAAGTCCACGTCTGGTCTATTTAGCACAATCCCCATTCCTTGGGGGAGTGGGGCAATAACACCCTTGCACAAAAGGCAGAAAGATCGTGAAAGACAAGCATTCCAGTTTCCCAGTAACTCTGCTTGGAAGTGCATTTAATGCATGTGTAGGACATGCTTATCCTCAGTAAGTAAAAATCCAAGAAGTTCATTTTTACAAAAAGAACATGGAAAAGCACCATCTTGCATCAAGGGCAGCTCTGCTGGCCCAGGGCCACAAGAGGCGGTCACCAAGACCCAGATTTCCACCTTTACCACCCCAACAGTCTAAGTCTGCGCCCACACTGTGTCCACTGCATCTGTAGGAAACCTCTTCAGAACAAGAGCACTTTTCACTACGGCAATACAGGTCCTCAACAGCATTAGCGATGGCATTTCAGCATCTCATTTCAGCATCTGTATCAAAAGAAGTGTGGCCAGCAGGTTGAGGGAGGGGATTCTGCCCCTCTGCTCTGCTCTCATGAGACCCCACCTGGAATACTGTGTTCAGCTCTGGAGTCCCCAGCACAAGAAGGACATGGAGCTGCTGGAGCGGGGCCAGAGGAGGCCACGAAGATGATCCAAGGGCTGGAGCACCTCTGCCATGGAGACAGACTGAGAGAGTTGGGGCTGTTCAGCCTGCAGAAGAGAAGGCTCCGGGGTGATCTTATTGCAGCCTTCCAGTACCTAAAGGGGGTCTACAGGAAAGCTGGAGAGGGACTTTTTACAAGGGCATGTAGCGATAGGACAAGGGGCAATGGCTTTAAACTGAAAGAGGGGAGATTTAGATTAGAGATAAGAAAGAAATTTTTCACTCCGAGGGTGGTGAGGCACTGGAACAGGTTGCCCAGAGAAGTTGTGGATGCCCCATCCCTGGAAGTGTTCAAGGCCAGGTTGGATGAGGCTTTGGGCAACCTGCTGTAGTGGAGGGTGTCCCTGCCCATGGCAGGGGGGTTGGAACTAGATGATCCTTGAGGTCCCTTCCAACCCTAATCATTCTACGATTCTATGATCTCAAATGACAGAGCAAAATTCCAGCAGTGCCCAACACGAGAACTGTGAGCTCTTGTGAAAATCTGCGCTCAGACTCTCCACGGTGGTTGTATCAGCTGGTCCCCAAACAGCCAGGCTCAGTCAGTCACTAGAAAAGGGAGCATTCGCACAAGAAGTGCACTGCCTGCTGAGCAGAAGGGCTTTAGCAATTTACTGGTACAAGATATGCAGTACTTAAGTCAAGGGTACTTATTTTTAGGCTCCCTGATTTCCAAAAAATAGACAACAAAAACTCCTGTTTCTTTCCTAATGTGACTTTTGATCCATCTCCCACCTGCACTTTAAACTGATAGAGCCCTTCTTTCAATATGCCACCAAAATGAGGCTGTGGGAATTCAAGATTAGCTTTCAGTAAGTGGAAATTCAAGATTAGCTTTCAGTGGAAAATTCTGTGGGACTGGGGTTCACAGTTCTACGCTTAGCTTGCAAACATACTCCGGAAAAATGAGACCCTAAATAACAGATGATATTGCAAAGCTAGTGGATGCCACATGGCGAGATACAAAGACGTCAAGGAAAGAAGACATTTTGTAAAAAGTAAATAAAAATGTAGTACCAAAAATTGTCTATATTTATTTCCTACCCCCATAGGCTTTGGTTTCATTCCCAAATGTTGCTATACCAATAAATCCTCCTTCCCTAGGAAGTTACAGCAACACAAAGGATAGAGGAAATGACACATAAACAATCTGTGTGTTGACAAGGAGGCAATTTTGTAATATGTTGTTATTTATGGCCAACACTTAAGCAGATGGAAGATGCATCAAAATCAGAGTTTCATTTAGAACACGCAGACCAGGGAGAAGTCTCTGCTGGAGAGGCACACCACGGGAAAATACGAGGCACTTAACAGCTAGAACTGCATTGTGGTATTTGTTTTAACTTAAAAAGAAAGACGGGAACATACTGGAGATGAGGTAAAGGTGCAACATCGAGAAGGTCTCTCAAACTGGCAGTGAAAGGAGGAGTATGGAGTGCACCCACCCTGAGCAGCCCTCTTGCTTCCTGAAGGACGTGGTAGATCCCGTCACACGTCCCGCTGGAAGTCTGCCATTTGGCAGTTCCCTCCCCCAGTACGGGTGCCATCTCTCTCTCCCTTTTCAAGGGGCAGGCTCTGAACTGCAGTCACGATGGCAGAAGCAGGTGCAGGCCCTCACCCTGTGCACTATCTGACTAGATCTGCATTCGTTAGTCCACAGCACTCATTAGACATCCTGGGGCTGCCTCCCTCCCTCCATCACTGCTTAGAGCACACGGTGATACAGCGGCAGGAGGGACGGACTGACCCAAACAGGCTGACGGGCAATTTTCCCCAACACAAGAAAGACATGGAGCTGCTGGAGCGGGGCCAGAGGAGGCCACAAAGATGATCCCAGAGCTGGATCACCTCTGCTATGGAGACAGGCTGAGAGAGTTGGGGCTGTTCAGCCTGGAGAAGAGAAGGCTCCGGGGTGATCTTATTGCAGCCTTCCAGTACCTAAAGGGGCTACAGGAAAGCTGGAGAGGGGCTTTTTACAAGGGCGGGTAGCGACAGGACAAAGGGCAATGGCTTTAAATTGAAAGAGGGCAGATTTAGATTGGATATAAGGAATAAATTTTTCACTCTGAGGATGGTGAGGCACTGGCACAGTTTGCCCAGAGAAGCTGTGGCTGCCCCATCCCTGGAAGTGTTCAAGGCCAGGTTGGATGAGGCTTTGGGCAACCTGCTGTAGTGGAGGGTGTCCCTGCCCATGGCAGGGGGGTTGGAACTAGATGATCTTTGAGGTCCCTTCCAACCCAAACCATTCCATGATTCTATGATTCCACCCATACCTCTGAGCACGGCACGCAGCTGCCGATGAAGGCGCTGATTTTAGCTGCTCTCCTATCCACCCTATTAGCTCATGCATGAAAGGGGAAAATAAATTAGCAAGGGAAAAATATTTATGCCGCCTCCTCTCCCCCCCACTATTTCATTTGATTCTAAATCACTTTGGAAGCCCTGCTGGCATCAGGGCTCTGAAGCGCTGGCAGCCTCGGGGAGCTTTAAATATCCAAGAGTCCAAGGTCCCTTCGTCATGCTGTGGGACACGAGAGGGAGCAAAGCAGTTTTAGAATAGCAGCCTTTTTCTAATAACTGCCTTAGCTTCCCAATCAAAGCTGAATTTTAAGAGTTTCCCACCCACTGATGAGGCATCCACACACAACACTAGCATAATAACCTTCTCGCTCCCCTCCCACACCCACTGGCATTCCGGCTCCTCACGTCACACGATTGTGTTCACCAAGGGTTAGGTTTGTAGTTTGGTTTCCAAACCAGTTTTATGCTCTGTATGTGCCTCTGCTAACTGAGCTTATTAGCCAATTTCAGCTGCCTTTGGCAGGAAGGAAAAGCCCTCACAAACGTTCATGGTTTTTGCAGGCATCAGCAGCAGAGGGAGGGAAGAGGCCATTTAAGACCCTGGCTGGGGAAAAGGCTGTACCATTAATGTTCCCCGTGACCAGGTCCCAGAAAACCTACACCGGAGATGCACCTGAAGACACAGATCCATAAGAAACCAAGGCTCATTAGCTTCGTTTCTTCCTGGGCTATTCCATTTTTTTTCTAGGCTCTCTACAGCTTCATCCAAGCTCCGTGATGCTAACTACAAACTCAGCCTGCAACATTTAGCAGTATTCTCTCTGCCTGGCAAAGCACTGATACGCAACGTGGGAAGCAATGGACAGGGAGCCAAGAGCACCATGCTGGCAGCAAGTAACATCGCAGAAGGACCCCAGACGGACGTCAGGCTTCTCCCACCTGCTGGCCTCTGTCCTCTTCCATCTTGCAGAAGACATCAGACAGTAAGCCTTTGAAACAAAGCAGTGCCACTAAAGCAAAGGTGCCTGAGGTGTTCTCCTTCCCAGCAACTCACTGCTATCCCTGAAGCATGTTGATATAAGCACCTGGTTTCCTGTAAAGATGCACGCAACAAGGAAATGATCTGGCACTAGGATAACAAGGACCAACATGGAGAAGAGGAGGGGCAACAGGTACGCCACCAGGAGAGGTTCCTTCTTGATACAAGAAATTTTTTCAGTGAAACAATCAGTCACTGGAACAACCTTCCCAGGGACATGGTATTGTGTCCATCACTGGAGGCTTTCAAGACACGATTGGAGAGGATACTAGCTAATGTCATCTGGGCTCCCTTTCCCACAAAGAGAAGGAACAGATGAACTTTCAAGGTCCCTTCCAACCTGGGTTGTTCTGTAATTCTACGATGCCAAATGAAAAGCTCTGTCCATTGTGTCAATATCCAGTGCCACTCATACACCCACACGGCACTGATGCTGGGACAGAAATATTCCCAATAAAGAGGCTGGGGAAGAAGCCAGGACTAGGGAGGGATTCCTTTTCTTTTGGTGATGCAGATGGCTCAAATATAAGCTCAAATTAAATTTAGCCAACAGGTATGGCTGAATAAAAGTAGAAATGAAGGGGGTCAAACAAACCACTTTAAAAAAAAATGGACCATTTTGACATTCATTTTGAAAATATTTTTCTCTTCTTTGAGAAGTATTAGCTTTTTGGTTTGGGTAAAATGCATTATTTCCCCTCTCCTTGCACTGACTGAAACACTGTTTCACCGAATGCTTTCTCCAGTTTTTTATAGACTTTGAAAGGCTGAAGTTTCTGCTTCACAAAAAATGCAAGAACAAAGGTTTCTCCATTTAGATCAATGAGATTAAAAAGAAAAAAAAAAAAATGACGAAGCAAATAAAACTGCAATTCCTTGAGAGTTTCTGTTTCTTTCCCTACAGCTCTTCACAACTTCATGTAGTTACGCTGCAGCTTACGCTTGGAAGAGTTATGACTTTTGTTTTGTAGAAATGCAAGTAGGACGTTTTTAGGTCTGAAGCCTAAGAGGTCTTAGCATGACCTAAGAGAATGAGCTCATTGTCACACTGAGCCTGAAGAGCCACAGCATTAGCTTAAACGCACAATAAACCAGCTAAAGAAACCAGTTACAGTGTTCTGTTAACAGTGGAAAATACAGATATCACAGCTTGTTAGACTGGGCTGGTGAGAGGCTTGCCAGATGTGTTTTGGCAGTGAACGCACTGATCAGCACCCACAAGGTGATTTACAGCAACACAGTCCCAGTGATACTGCTGACAGTGGGATCGAGTGCACCCTCAGCAAGTTTGCAGGTGACACCAACTTGTGTGGTGTTGTGGACACACTGGAGGGAAGGGATGCCATCCAGAGGGACCTTGACAGGCTGGAGAGATGGGTCTGTGAGAACCTCATGAAGTTCAACAAGGCCAAGTGCAAGGTCCTGCACGTGGGTCGGGGCAATCCCAAGCACAAGTACAGGCTGGGCAGAGAATGGATTGAGAGCAGCCCTGAGGAAAAGGACTTGGGAGTGCTGGTGGGTGAGAAGCTCAACATGAGCCGGCACCATGCGCTGGCAGCCCAGAAAGCCAACCGTGTCCTGGGCTGCATCCAGAGCAGCGTGGGCAGCAGGGCGAGGGAGGGGATTCTGCCCCTCTGCTCTGCTCTCCTGAGACCCCACCTGGAATACTGTGTTCAGCTCTGGGGTCCCCAGCACAAGAAGGACATGGAGCTGCTGGAACGAGTCCAGAGGAGGCCACGAACATGATCCGAGGACTGGAGCACCTCTGCTCTGGAGACAGGCTGAGAGAGTTGGGGCTGTTCAGCCTGGAGAAGACAAGGCTCCGGGGTGATCTTATAGCAGCTTTCCAGTACCTAAAGGGGGCCTACAGGAAAGCTGGGGAGGGGCTTTTTACAAGGGTGTGTAGTGATAGGACACGGGGCAATGGCTTTAAACTGAAAGAGGGCAGATTTAGATTAGATATAAGAAAGAAATTTTTCACTCTGAGAGTGGTGAGGCACTGGAACAGGTTGCCCAGAGAAGCTGTGGCTGCCCCATCCCTGGAAATGTTCAAGGCCAGGTTGGATGAGGCTTTGGGCAACCTGCTGTAGTGGAGGGGGGTTGGAACTAGATGATCTTTAAGGTCCCTTCCAACCCAAACCATTCTATGATTCTATGACATCAGAGAAACGTTTTACACAACAGCTTCCTAAGAGAAAACTGCCCGATGACATAGCAGGGCACATCAGCAGGTATGGTTCATGAAGGCAGCAGCAAACCAAACATGCAAAAGAAGTTAGTGCAGAATATATAAAGAAACAAGGTTAGGTGTTTTGTTTTTTTTCAGGAATCCCTTTTCTCTCAGGTGATGATTATTAAAAGCCTTGATTCGCTAATTATAAAGGTTAATCTAATTTTAAAACCATTAAAATGAATACGGATTAGATACAAACTACCTTGGCTCATTCTACACATCTTGATAGCAATGACTGCTTTGGCTTCTGCAAGGAAAAAAAAAAAAAGACCACCACCAAACACCACCATCCCCCCAAAAAATGCCAATCCACATAACTCACTTCTTCCATGGTTTTCCTGCAACAACTCCAGAGGCACCTGCTAGCAGAAAGCAGGGCAACCCCACCCAGAGACTGCCCCTCCATCCAAGGAGGAGCCCCTACCCCACTCCACGCTGAGTCCTCCATGGGAAACAATGGCAACAGGAAACAAGTGGCTGGCGCCAAAGACAGGAGCAAGCGTGAGGAGGACACACGGTATGGAGCATCTCTTCTCCCTGCCTGTCTCAGGGCTGGGCTGGCAACAGTGAGGAGCATTTTGTGGCCCACTCACCTGGGCTCCTGAAAGGTGATGGGGGCACCATCCAGCAGCTGCTGCAAGGGCAGCAGGAAGCTTCCAGAAGTAACATGAAGCAGCAAACGACATTTCCTCCCCTAAAACAGAACAAACAAAATAATTAATGAAATCCTCACACACATCCCCCCTAGAAATATTCTTTTCACGCAACTTCTCACCCTCTCTGTAGTGCCATGGCCGTGATTTTTCATCGTTACACTTCCGTGCCCTGGGAAATATTCATCTTAAGCATTGGGTGGATGATCTACTTAGGGATATGGTTTAATGGGGATTAGGGACGGTTGGACTCGATGATCTCTAAGGTCTTTTCCAACCTAGAAATCTATGAAATCTATGAAATTAAGATATGAATAGGGAAAACCACCAGCACCACCAAAAAAGGCTCCAGGGCTGTCTTCACACAGTTTATAAGGACAGAAGGAAAATGCTAGATATTGCCTGCCTTATGCTCACTTCTAATGCATGACTGAACCCAAACCATCAGGTTAGTGGTCCCACATTGAACCTCCATGCATTGCAACGGCTGCCCTTTGTGTAAAGCAGCACAAGGGGATACTTGAGTCACATCTTGCAACAGGGGAGATGTAAAAAATAAAATTTTTTATAAATAAATAAATAAAGACACTTCTGCCAACTAAATAGCTTACCCTTCAAATAAATGACATGAAATATCTACCCATGAAGTCTGCAGAGGAGAAAAAAAAAAATCACCTTATTTTGATATAAATAGGAATTTTAAAGTTGTTTTTACCTCAAAGCTTTCAAAACATGCTCTGTCTCCCAGTGCATTTCCTTCTCACAATATAAGCATTAGTCAGAATACTACCAAAATGTTTAGCAAAGTTTTTCAGAAGCACAAAAAGAGGGGAGAGGAGATTATCTCTTTGCTCTGTTTATCCACCCAGCATCTCTTCTTGCTTCAGGCAGCAAGCCTGGTTGCTCTCCCCATCCTCTCTGTCGCTCGTCATGCCTGCTGTCCCAATTTTTCATGCTTAAAATGCACGCAGCAACCTTCTGAGGCCGAACCCAAAGGCCAGGGTGTAGCAAAAGCACGCTGGTGTAAATCCAACGGTGTCACGGAGCCGCGGTGATTTACACGAGCGGTGCCAACGGCTTGCTTCGCCTCCTTCGGAGCGCAGCACAACTCGTGTGACCATAAAACAATAAATAACAATAATAAAAGTGCTCTGCACACATTCTAACTTGAATAATTGCTTTCTGTCTCTCTCCATTCCCCCCCAAGGCTCAGCAGGACGCAGCTACTCCCATTTCTTGCTTTGCTAGCCCAAAGAAAGCCAAGCTCTTAAAGCGGTACCTCCCCAGAGACGTTAGGAATGTGGTTACACAGCAGAGCAGAGGCACCTCGGCAGCAAATGCCAACATCCCTGTGCTGCCTTGAGAGATATCGTAGGGAGACAATAGCAGCAAGGTAGGCTTTGGCACAATAGGTAGGCTTTGAGCGGCTGAGGGAGCTGGGACTGGTCAGTCTGGAGAAGAGGAGGCTCAGGGGGGACCTTCTCGCTCTCTACAATTACCTGAAAGGAAGTTGTAGGGAGATGGGGGTCGGTCTCTTCTCCCACGTTAGGAATGACAGGACGAGAGGGAATGGCCTCAAGTTACGCCAGGGGAAATTTAGGTTGGATATCAGGAAAAATTTCTTTCCAGAGAGGGTTGTGAAGTATTGGAACAGGCTGCCCAGGGAGGTGGTGGAGTCCCCATCCCTGGAGATGTTTAAAAACCGCGTGGATTTGGTGTTGAGCAACATGGTTTAGGGACCCTGACAGTGCAGGGTGAATGGCTTGGACTCGATGATCTTGAAGGTCTCTTCCAGCCAGATGATTCTATGCTTCTATAGCCAGGTATGAATTTACAAGGGAAATCAGGAAGGCTTTCAGCGATTGCTCTAAAGCTCCACCTCTTGCTCCTGCACTGCAGCGTTGCAAGCTCATGTGCTCCCAGAGCAGAACCAGTTTGTTGTCTCAGACACCAGTAAGTGTTTGCTGGCTAGTCACACCAGGGCACCATCTGAGTCACCGAAATACACGTCCAGCTCACTGACAGCATTTGTACTCCGGCTGATAGTGTCTTGCTGGTGCATCTTCACTGGCTACCTTCCCCGTGTCCATGCAGGACACTTACACATTTGCTAGGTCCTGCTACAGTCACGCTTATTTTGTTACAAAGAGCCAAAATAAAATTGCCTGAAGAGTCCAGACAGAAATCGTTGGCAGCCCTGCTACCAGAGTTACCATCTCACTACACCGTGCCACTGATTTATAGATGGTGACAGAGGAGTCTGCTGGTTCACTGACCCTCAGCTGTTTGCTCAAGACCACCGAGGACTGTGAGGACAGAAGTGGTATCTGCAGCTCTAGAGGTCTAGGTTCAGCCTAGGACCTTCACAGTTCCTCAGTTGTCCTCTAATCCTTTCCCTTCTTCTGACCTAGCCTGTGCTTGCTGACCTGATCTCCCCCATAAAAGCATAAATAAACATAATGAAAGAAAGAAATCGGTCAAGACCCCTGGGAAGCAGAAGAGGAAAGAAAGGTGAAGGGCTAGAGATTCATGGAGACAAATATTGCGGAGGAAAAGGAGATTGACAAGAAATAGTGCAAGGAGGAAAAAACTGGGAAAGCTGCACACGGATTTACACCGAAATGGAGCGAGGAGATGCAAGGTGGATTGTGAAAAGCAGTGGTCTGACTCTTGTTTATCTCAGTGATAACAGTCTTATCGATATCAACACTTAGGTTAGTGGTAAATAGCTTAGGAGCTCCCCGCAGGAGACAATATGGATTAAAATGGGAGTGCAGAACTGGAAGAAAAGGGGCTGGGGAAGAGAAAAGGGAAGAGGAAGGACAGGACCCGGCTGTGTTAGCAGTCATGTGCCCCGGTGTGATTCTACCTGCTCAGTGATGTGCTGTTAACTTTCCTCTCTGCCTTCCTCAATGGAAAAGTCCATACCCATGCAACCATGACAACAGCACACAAGTACAGATTATATGCACAGTAAAATATGCGCCTTAAGAGAGCAATGAAAGGCAAAAAATCCCCTACAAGGTTTACAGCATGAATCTCTTCAGTCACTGGGTCACCAGTATGAACTCGACCACCACTATAGGTTTGGAAGAACTTCAGAGGTCGATTTACATTTGTTGGGAATACCTAACCATTTTTAGGATGTCTAAAACAAACGAGGAAACAGAAAAAAGCAAGCAGTAATACTAAGCTGTCGTTTCTTTCCAAACTTGGAATACTATTGATGTTTTTAGCATTGTCATTGTCACTTCAGACTGTTATAAGCCTTAACATCTGCAATTACTGCATTTATCCATTCACCGGAAAAAGTGACAAAGAACCACTAATGCCACTCAGTTGCATTTGAATGCTGCTGGGAAAAAAAAAAAAAAAAAAAGGAAAAAAAAAAAAAAAAAACCCATTCCCAAGGTGGGGAAACAAAACAAAAACTGAGACAGTGCAGTTTTCCCTCAGGCTACAGAAGGACACTTGTGATGTCTCAGTATAGCCTGGCAGTCATGGCTTTAAGGGCCCAAAATGACTTACTGATTGCTCAAGTCTGCCCGAAACTGGTCTGAAAGTACAGCTCTGCCTTAGGGAGAGGCACGTAGAGCAGTCAAATCAAACAAACCTCAGGGAGGATTTCTTCTAGGACCTTTGGTGGGAACAACTTTGCTGCTCTGCCCATGATGAGTTATAATTGCTAACCTTTATATTGCTTTAGCATCTAGAGCTTCAAGCAAGATCTGAGCCCCAGTAAATTTTTGCACAGCACTCTGAGACAGAATCCTTGCTGCAAAGCTCTCTGGCTGAAAGCCTGGTGCCTTTCAGGGCAGCCAGCACACAATCCTGACCCAAGCAGAGATCAGAAAGCCACACAGCACTGTAAGCCTCTGGGGGAGCTCGGTACGGAGTGCAGGACTCCAGATTTGCACCCTGATCCCTCACCTGGCAGAACACCTTCCACCATAAGACATAGTGGTATGTCAATAACTGGCTGCTGCGAGGGCAGCTTTGCAGAAGGGCAGCACTGGGCAATAGGAGCAGTTCTCATGGGCGCAGAGACACACAGTTAGGTGGTTAATACCATCTGCCCCGACGGCCTTTCACATCCCCAGCGCTTGGCAGCAGGGCAGCTCCGATATCACCGCTCAACCTCTCCAGTATTTCAGTTTCTCTGAAAGCTGACAGAGCTAACATCCCATTCAAAAGCCGTGACTAAGGGCTCTGGGGACCTGGTGGTGGTGAGAAGAAACCTGTGCAATTCGCAAGCCACTAGCTGTAGATCAGCAGTGAGAGACTGACCCAAGCCTACTGCTTTTCCCATCCTGGGGTGAGAGCAATCTAGGGATGCTTCAGAGGCATAACATACTGGTAACGTACTGGTCCTGTTCAAAGTGAAGCCTCCCTGTACTAGACAACGTGTAAATGACGATGCATCTGCAATTATTTTAGCCCACTGAACCTGGAGCTTTTACAGCCAAAGGCTGTAGATTCGAGCCCTATTGTCAATGGGCCACCACAGGGTGCTTTAAGTTACAATATCTCTGTACTGTAAGAGTTACCATGGCTTCCAGGATCCTATATTGCTGCTTTTAAATATCATCTTGTCAACTAAAACTCTACAAGGAGTTGTGTTTCTCAAGGGATTGGAAGTCCATGCTTTATAGCATTAATTACGTCCTTCTTCCTCCACTGGTACACAGCGAAATGCAAACCAGAAATGGCACCCTGCACAAAGTTGAGCTTTTGGTTTTTCAAGTCACTGTGATTATTTCTCATGCCCTATCATAGAATCATAAAATTGGTTAGGTTGAAAGAGACATGGCAGATCAGTGAGTTTCATAGATTTCATAGATCTTCTAGGTTGGAAAAGACCTTAGAGATCATCCAGTTCAACCATCCCTAATCTCCCATTAAACCATATCCCTAAGTAGATCATCCACCCATTTCTTAAACACATCCAGGGATGGGGACTCAACCTAGGAGTTTAACCTAGTAGAGTTCAACCCAACACTGCCAAGTCCACCACTAAACTATGTCCCTAAGCACCACGTCTACATCTACACCTCTTTTAAATACCTCCAGGCATGGTGACTCAACCACTTCCCTGGGCAGCCTGTCATCCTTCCAGATAAACAGCGTGACACCCTTCTCCGTAAAGTATAGCTAGCACATAGAGATCATTTTTGACTACACAAAGGGCAGATTGTTGTTACTATGACAATACAGTGGAAAAACGAACGGATGACTTCCGAGACTGTGTAAACCCTCCTCGTTCATCACCACATCACATTGGAGGCACAAGCTTACTCGAAAGGATCACTTCTTTTAAAGCAAGAGAGGGGCTGAAGGGATGTATGGAGCATCACTCGCAAGACCAGGAGATTAAAGCTTGAGAGCTCAAGGAGGGATTTTCAAAACAGCTCAGCTTTGGCCTAACTGCTTTTAACACAGCAGTGACAAGACTCCCATTGTCTACAAAGTGGGAAGTGCTACTATTTCACTTGGTGAAAGAGTATCCGCAGCATGCCATGTAAAAATGCCCAGCAGTTTTGAAGTCCTTCGGTATGAGGAAAACATGTTTTACCACTACTTAACGCAGCCAGCAGGCCTGGAAATGTGGATTTGGGAAGGCTGACTTGTTTAATAATGAAAGCTCATACCCTCACTAAAACATCTGTCTTAAGAAGGCAGGACATGGAGCTGAGACATCAGCTCCTGAGGGCCAGCGACCCTAACGGGGGACTGCAGCAGCTCACAGCAGCTTGTCCTCTTTTTTTCTCAGCCTCCCCTAGGCTAATGCCTGTTGCTGTGCTCAAAAAAACCACACCTCTGTATAGGAACAGAGTGTGACATTATATTTTGTCCTTTAGCATCTACTTGGGTAGAGATAGAGTAAATGAAAAGCTTGGAAACAAATGTTCCTATCCTCTGTGTCCTTACGGGATAAAGTCTTTCCTCTACTCTAGTTTTCCAGTTCAGCAACTTTCTGGGTTGAGCCAGCTCTACCCATTGCTGAGTGTCTAGAAAAAAAGACACAGAAAAACTGGGAAAGAGCAGCAGAGCCCTGTGAGCAGCAAGTGATTTTATATTGTAGCCAACTGCAGGGATGGTCAAAGCCTTTTAATGGAAGTGTGGTAAAGAGAAGATCTAACAGAAATTGGTAGTAGCAATCTTCTATTCCCCGCTCTGCATCCTACTATACAAAGCTGGGAAACTTTAATCAACATAAAAAGATGTAATAACTGGAGGAGCTTCTGCTCCTGGAAAATCTCCAAGAAACTGACTTAGGAAAAAAAAAAAAATAAAAGAAGCCTATCTGTTTTGAGACGTTAATTAATCTATCCTGTTTCTGTTGAAGATTAAAGACAAATTCTGGTCCAGAAAAGCTAGTGGACAAGAAAGCTCACCAGAGCAAAGGAACTACAAGACTGAGGCAATTCTTTTAAGCCACTAACTTGAGGAGTGTGGTGGGAGGACAGCCCAAACCATAAGACCAGTCTGCACCTGGTGAAGGTACATATTTGCTCACTGTCACATGCCCAACTGTAGCTTCTGCATTTGCTTTCTGGATGACAAGCATGCATGAAGGAGAAACACAGAAAGATGGCAAGGGATCACAAATGCCCTCCAAGGAGTCTGCCAGAAGTACATGCTTCCCTTCTGAGCTCAAAAATGCCAGGGAGACTGCATCTGCTGGTACATCATCGATGCTGGAGATCAGTTCACAGTTACAATTAGGGATGTTCTGGCAGGTGCAAATGACTCCACGGAGCTTCATTTATTCCTTCCTTCTTCACAATAGATGAACAGAGGCATGCAATAACCCCACACCTGCAAGCAGCCCTAACAGATGTACCAGAGCGTCTTTACAGGCACCCAGGTCCATCCCTACTGGTAGATTTGAAAGAGCATGGCCTGAGCAGACAGCTCTGCTGCCTCAAAAACGCAGAGGCCACCACAGAGATTGGTTCATAAGCTTGGGTCAAACGATACCCATGGCCTGTAGTTGCCACAGAAGTCACTTCTGGGTACTTCAAATTCCTGAATCAAAGGTTTTCTTTCTTCTCTGTGCTGTTTTCCATGTGCCATTTCCAAATGCCTGATCAGCCCTCACGGTTTTTTATTTGTTTGCTTAAAATGAAATAAGCCTAAGGCTGTGCTTGGTTTCTGCATATTTTATTTGATCATGCTGTACTTCAAGTGTTACATCCCTTCAACTACATCAGGCCTCGGCAGCTCTGCTGGAGCTCTAGCATACAGAGAGGACACATTCATCATCTCATGTATTTTCAAAGGATTTTTTCTTCTCCTTTCACTGAGAATTATGCAGGAAGCTTAAGCAGAACCTTCATATATTCTGCAAGAGACCTTTAATTATATATTTCTAGGATGCAGCCAGCTACCATACTGTGTCATCCAAAGAGAAAGTAAGAGAACTTGGTGCCCCTTTGCCCTCCCACTTACACGATACCACTTTGACAAATTAACATTGCATGTCTGCCCTTAAAGAAATGCTCCAGCTTTAACTAGAGGTGTGCACGTTCTCAGTCTTGTCCGTGCAAGCCTCTTGTTCCCACTCCAAACACAGCCCTGCTTACCTTTCCCCATTAAATTCCTTAGTCATCCTACACGTCATACGGGATCCTTTTAGTTTGTCTAAAAGGGAAGAAAGAGAAGTTTACTGTACCTCACGTCGCATGGAGTTAAAGACCTAATTTGGGTTTGATCCATTCCTGTATGAAATCAAGACCATTCCAGAACAACACGTCGTGGTTCAGCCCAGCCGGCAGCTCAGCCACCACGAGGTCGGTCGCTCCTCCCCGCAGTGAGGTGGAGAGGAGAAAATTTTAAAAGGAATGAGGGTCCGGATAAGAACAAGGATGGAGCATCCACCGACCATGGTCCCGGGTGGGTGACCCGGCTTGGGGACGAATCAATTTAATTTAGTAACAGTTGCTTGAGAGGCCAACAAGGAACAAAGCCAGATCACAAAAACCCCGCACCCACCCTTCCCTTCTTCCCGGCTCAACCTCCCCCCCAGCGGCGCAGAGGAACGGGGAATGGGGGGTTGCAGGTCGGTTCATCACACGTTGTTTCTGTCTCTCCTTTTCTTAAAGGAGGAGGAGTCCTTACACCCTCTTCCCTTGCTCCATGGATCCCCTACTCACAAGGAAAATCCACAAAACTTCTCCAGCGTGAGTCCCACCCGCAGGATGCAATCCTTACCCATCAGATTGCTCCAGCGAGGGATTTTACGACCAAGTCAAGGATTCTTCTGGAGCTGCCACCCACTCCGGCGTGGGTCTTTCCACGGACTTCAGATGCGTCTCTGCTTCGTCATGAGTTTCACTCTCCACGACCGTCCTCAGGCTCAGGCATCTCTGCTCCACGTGGGCTTCTCCAGGGGCTGCGGGCGGGTCTGCGCCCCCCTGTCCTGGCTGCAGGAGCCGCTGCCATCTCGCCACCGGTTCCAGGGGGAAACTCAGCTCCAGCACACCTCGTCCCGTCCCATCTTCACCGACCCGGTGTCGGTGTGTCCGTTTCTCCCAGATCTCAGCCCCCTCCGGATGCACTTGGCCCAGCAGCATCCCAGCACGGCGCGCTCCCCAGTTATCCAAGCGGCGCCGCCGCCGCCGTCCCATCCTCAGCGGGTGGCGCCGGGCCGGCGCGGGCAGCACCGCCCGGGGGGAGGGGAGGGTGGGGGAAGGGAGAGGGGGCAGCCCCCGCCTCTCCACTGCAAGTCTGAACCACGTTTCGGGCTCCTTTGTCCGCATCTTAATTAGGGCATTGGCAGAGGCGCTGATGGCTCAGCCCGGCCTCGGGGGAGGGGGGGTCCGACCTGGCCACGGACCGCTCCGACCGTTTTTGGAGCCCGGGAAGTTCCAGGGGGTGAATCCCCCCTCCTGCTACCAAACCCGGCACACAGGGTCACTGTCAACTTGTTTTTAGGCTACATCCCGATCCTGCCTTGCAGGACACGGACAAAAAGCAAACAGCAAATGGAGCGACCTTCTCTAAATTATACGATTTTTGCCGACGCAGTCGGGCTTGCACAAGTCCTCGGATGAGTCCAGCTGCTCTGATGCAAACATTTTTATGCCATGATGTTCGTGTTTCCCTAAGGGACGCAGATTACGAGTATAGTTAAATTAGCTAGGCTGGTTTAGGCAATATCTGGGATATTGCCCGAATTATCCTGCGATACTAAGAGCTAAAAACACAAGAGGGAAGAAAGGCAAAGTGACATATCTCAAGTTATAGAGTAGTTAAGTAGCAGAAGCAAGAATAAGCTGGAATTCTCAAGCCTTGTAACAGTGTCTGCCCATCACTCCCAGAATCCAATACCCTTTTTTTTTTTTTCCGGTCAGATCATGTTCTTTTAGATAGTCCACACATGGAGGGTATAATGTTTAATATCACATTTACTTGTTTGGAGATAATTGATGTTACATGGTATTTCTGATTGAGTGGAGTGATACAAAATATGCTGAAAATATAATACAAATTTAAGGTATACTTAGCGAAATGTAGCAATTGCAATACACAGTCCATTCACAATACCAACATGATTCCCATTACTGGTCTCTGTAATACACTGACCATCATGACACCAGGCATCCCCAATTACCAGGAAAGAAAATACGGGTTGAAACAGCTCGAACTCGTTCTCTTTGGAATTATTTTGCTAGTTGTCTAGGTTTTTTTACTATATTTTGGGCTGAGCCACAGATCCACTTCCCCCATGCTAGTCTGACTAACTCAGGGAGACAATCACACTCTTTTAATGAGCTCTGGGAGAAACATTTACACCACCAATCGATCCACTCAACTGTCGACAGCTGTTTAACTAAAACAAAGGCCAACCCTCCGGCCCTCTTTATGTTGAGTTGAAGTCAGCTTTCTTTGTAACAGCTGTGGTCAGGCACAGCCTGCATTATTCTCTGGACCTTGCCCAGGGGTTTACTGGTCAGTCACAATCACGTATTGCCATCTCACTGTTAAGGTTCTGTCCCAGAAGTGAATGAACATTTGCCTCTATCCTGGTCTTCAGGGCTTTCCCAGTATAATGTGCTGGACGAAGTGGGATTCTGACCTGGGCAGAGATCAGGAACACTTTCCTCCACTTCAGACAGCATGGGTAGTTCAGGTAGCGCCTACAGACCGAATTGTCAGAATAATAGATCACAAAAAACATATTCTGGATAAAGTAAATCTCAGGCTATAGATATATTTATCCTCTTTTTGGGCCCAACAGCCCTCACCTCTCTCTTTGTAAAACAGACAGAGCTAAAGCCTATGGCAGTTACCTTCACTTAATCACTAGGTTATATGGCTTGTGAAGAGGAATGAGTCAACAAATCACAGACATAGCCAGGGCCAAGAAACAGAAACAGCTTTAAATGTCAAAGCAGACTTCTGATAAGCTCCTGGTAGCTAGGGTGAAGAAAGCTGAAATTCTAGGAGGAGGGACACACAGTACCTGCAGCCTTCAAGCAAAGCCATAGGGAGGTCAAAATACAGCTGAAAAAGAGTGAAGATATCAAGAGCAACTTTTGGGGAGAAAAAGGTCTGGGGACAAAGAAAAACGAACAGACAAAGAAAACCTGTCCCTCATCTTTTCCAGTTTCCAGCCCCAGTGAGAAACCATGCTTCAGCCTTGGAGGCAGCAACAGTCACTTTAACAGCCAATAGCAGAGGGGTTCATTTTAAAGGACTCCAAGTGAAGCCAGACTTTCAGGAGCTCTTTGCAAGAGTGTGTGGATGCAACAGCATTATTGCTCACATACATTAAAGTAACTCAAGATCTTCAAATCATTTCTGTAGGCCCAAGAGCTGTGCTTAGGAGAGACCAAGCAGCAAGAAACTATAGAAGAGACTAAAAAAATCCCACTGTAGGATGCAGAAATGACATTAAAATCCAATGTATTACTGTCATCAATTAAAATTAATAGCTAAGAGCTGGTTTCTACCTAGTTTTTCTACCTTGCTGTTTCATACCTGGTTTTCTTTTAGAGTAAGCCTGATTCATATGCTAGATTCAGATTTATTGAGTTAATGCAGACATACCCTCCTTTGCATCAAATACAAATCTATATCTGCATTTCATTTTACCTGGTGGTGTTGGATGGAGAGCAAAGATCTTAGATTAGTCCAATTATTTAAAAGTCCACAGGAGATTTAGAGCTGGTTAGGAAGCAAGCTCACACATTTTAGAGACTGAGGAGCTTTTCCTTTAGAAGAACTTCGGTCTCAACATTAGTACATACCTTATTCTGTGTTATGCAAGCGGAGTGAAAGTTATTCAGTGTTTTCTCTTGCCACTGAGATAACTCCAACCTCCTCATCATCCTTGTAATCTAATGACACTTCTGAAATAATCCTGTTCATCTCATTCAATGCTATTGCTGAATTTTCCACATAAGAAAAAGAAGAGAAGATTCCAGAACAGTTCAGCACTATGAGATTTCACTAAAACTTGCAGCTGTGCGGTGCTCTCTCTTGAAGTAAAGGAGAGGAACACTCAGCTGTTTCACATCATGCTTGACACCAGCTGACCATCATCAAGATCAGGTGAAGCAATCATAGAATCATAGAATGGTTTGGGTTGGAAGGGATCTTAAAGCTCATCTAGTTCCAACCCCCCTGCCATGGGCAGGGACACCCTCCACTACACCAGGTTGCCCAAAGCCTCATCCAACCTGGCCTTGAACACTGCCAGGGATGGGGCAGCCACAGCTTCTCTGGGCAACCTGTTCCAGTGCCTAAATCAGTAGGGGCAATGCTCTAGCTGAATCACAGCCTTTGCCAGGCAGTGCATCACCTGGCATTAACGAGAGGTCTGGAAGGGAGCTTGACTTATTTATAAAGCAGGGCAGTCTGAGAGGAGGTTAAAAAAAAAAATCATAGAAAATAAGGTTTTTCTCAATTCCGCTACTCACAAAACTGTTCATTCCAAGGTACACATCCAGCAATAAGAATTTCAGGGAAAGGCCTGATGAGCCTTGTTATCTGGATAACGAGGCAAAAAGAGCTCTGCTAGAGGTACCAAATTCCTTAAGGCTCCATTTATTCGGTTTTGAGTTGAAATGACCTGAAATTAATTTCCTTTTTACATTATTGAAAAACTTCATTCCGTATTCCAAGAGGAAATGCTGCCAGTTTGGGAATGAGACTCTGCATCTTCCAGGCATTGCAGAAGGATGAGCTGTAGCCTTTGGGAACGGAGCACACCTGCAAAAGCAGCACCCCCAGCCTCCATGTCCATCCCCACCTCCTTTTGCTCACATGTCCACAGGGAAGCTTCAGACATGCTCACAGTCACATAAAATAAGTGAGTTTTTTCCTACCTTCTACTTTTAAATCATTAATTTCTTTTGACTTGTTTTGTTTCATGTGGTTTATTCATTTCACTCCTGCCACTCACTCCTCGTTGGGTGAATTTCTTCCGAAAGTGAAGCATTAGCAGTGTTTCTTCAGGAAGTAGAAATTTTATCTGCTACTGCAGCAGTTCCCAGACCCGACTGCTCAAAACCTAGCGGCGTTTTGTTTTTTTTTTTTATTAACAAAACCCAAACTCAATTGGAAAGTTAGCCATTCCATTAACAGAAATTAGAACAACATGAGTTTGGCATAACTGGATCTGAACCGTAGCTAAAAAGCTTATCCATAGAAAGAGCAGGGGGGAACGTTCCGGAATTACATCATTGCCATTACAGAGTTGAATTTCACACTATGTTGGCTGCTGCATCCAGAAATTAACTGTTTTCTCGTTTCATGTATTTTACAGAGACTCAAGCTGCACCTCTTAGGGGTTTTACAAGGAAATATAAGAAACCTTTATTTCCAGTTTATTAGAAAACGTGAGTACATGTAGTTAAAACAATAAATGCAACCAGAAATAATAGCAGTTGCTGAGAGCTGGGTATGACTAAAATTCTTCATCAAGTAGTAGAACTTAAACTGTTCTTGATACCTGAGCTGGACCTAAATTGCAGGATGTGAAACCAGCATGTGAAACCAGGTGGAAGAAAATAAAGGGAGAATGACCATCAGACGACAGGGAGGATAAAACCAGCAACCCAGTAGCAGATGACATTCCCACACAGTACATCACCCACTATTTTCCTTCGAGCTGTCCTGATAACACACACAAAAATGGCTACAGCAGAAACTCAAGATTAAAAACACACGTCCCGTTGCCTTCCTCACTTTGAACACCGTAATGTGCCGTGATCACGGCATAAACGTGACACAATAGCCATCCAGAGTTACTGAAGTCCAATTCTAATGCAGTCTACTTTGTGTGAGGGCAAACAGAGCAACTTTTTTTGTTTGGTCCATTGTAGCTTTTAACATAGTGGTGTGTCATGCTTAAATGCATTTGCAAGGTCTGCTTTAGTAGAGAGAGATGATAGCTCAGAGATGCTGAGTTCAAGCATCATCTGTGGGGAAATTGTTATAACTTATGAATTAAGATGAAATGATTTTGACTTCAGGGAGAAAAATATGAACATAATAGAAAATCTGGTTCCGAATGCTGCGATATGACTATGATCTCTGAGGTCACAACGTCCCTTCTCAGAATAATTACTTTCCATTCTCATTTAGAGACAAAAATAATTGATTTATGGTGCATGATCAATAGTGGTTCTGCCATATATGCTGTTTTATGTTATGAGCATTTAGTAAACCTGTATGGCAACTTTGTGCTCAGCAGTGAAACTATCTCTGCACATCCATGCAAAACAGGACAATTATCTTAGGAGGCAAAGAAAACTGTCAAGTAAAGCAAGGAAGCTGCTATTCGTTTTATGATAGAAAAGCACTTCTCTCCACCAGTACATTTGATTTTTCAATTAAGGTTGAAAATTCCTCCTTGGAAACCACTGCTGCCAGTAATCCTGTTAATTAAGCAGTACCCAGAATCCCATAATTTCTGTGTTCTGCACCTTAAATCAACTAAGCACTTATGTATTGAGTTCCTTTCACGACATTTTCACTTTCTGGGCTGGTACTTAGAATCATAGAATCATAGAATGGTTAGGGCTGGAAGGGACCTTCAAAGGTCATCTAGTCCAACCCCCCTGCAAGGAACAGGGATATCTCCAACTAGATCAGGTTGCTCAGGGCCTTGTCCAACCTGGCCTTGAACGTCTCCAGGGATGGAGCATCCACCACCTCTCTGGGCAACCTGTTCCAGTGTTCTACCACTCTCATGGTAAAAAATTTTTTCCTAATATCCAACCTGAACCTACCTCCCTCTATTTTAAAACCGTTACCCCTTGTCCTATCATAACTGGCCCTCCTGAACAGCCTCTCCCCATCTTTCCTGTAGGCCCCCTTGAGGTACTGGAAGACCGCTATAAGGTCACCCCGGAGCCTCCTCTTCTCCAGGCTGAACAGCCCCAACTCTTTCAGCCTGTCCTCATAGGAAAGGTGCTCCAGCCCTCTTATCATCTTCGTGGCCCTCCTCTGGACCCTCTCCAACTGGTCCATGTCCTTCTTATGTTGGGGGCTCCAGAACTGGACGCAGTACTCCAAGTGAGGTCTCACGAGGGCAGAGTAGAGGGGGAGAATCACCTCCCTCGACCTGCTGGCCACGCTCCTCTTGATGCAGCCCAGGACGCGGTTGGCCTTCTGGGCCGCAAGAGCACATTGCCGGCTCATATTGAGCTTCTCGTCCACCAGTACTCCCAAGTCCTTCTCCTCAGGGCTGCTCTCGATCCAATCACCACCCAGTCTGTATTTATGCCTGGGATTGCCACGACCCAGATGTAGGACCTTGCATTTGGCCTGGTTAAACTTCATGAGGTTGGTACGGGCCCACCTCTCCAGCCTGTCGAGGTCCCTCTGGATGGCATCCCTCCCTTCCAGCGTGTCGACGGCACCACACAGCTTGGTGTCATCGGCGAACTTGCTGAGGGTGCACTCCATGCCACTGTCCACGTCACCGACAAAGATGTTGAAGAGGGCCGGGCCCAACACGGACCCCTGAGGGACGCCACTCGTGACCGGTCTCCACTTGGACATTGAGCCGTTGACCACTACTCTCTGAGTGCGGCCATTGAGCCAATTCCTTATCCACCGAGTGGTCCATCCATCAAACCCATGACTCTCTAGTTTAGAGAGAAGAATGTCGTGCGGGACAGTGTCAAAAGCTTTGCACAAGTCCAAGTAGATGACATCCGTTGGTCGACCCTTGTCCACCGATGTTGTCACCCCATCGTAAAAGGCCACCAAGTTGGTCAGGCACGATCTGCCTTTGGTGAAGCCATGTTGGCTGTCACCCACCACCTCCTTGCTCTCCATGTGCCTTAGCATGGTTCCCAGGAGAATCTGCTCCATGACCTTGCCAGGCACAGAGGTGAGGCTGACCGGTCTGTAGTTGCCCGGGTCCTCCTTGTTCCCCTTTTTAAAAATGGGGGTTATGTTCCCTCTCTTCCAGTCATCGGGGACCTCGCCAGACCGCCACGACTTCTCGAATACAATAGCCAGTGGCTTGGCAACTTCATCCGCCAGTTCCTTCAGGACCCGCGGATGGATCTCATCAGGTCCCATGGACTTGTGCACCTTCAAGTTCCTCAGATGTTCTCGAACCTGGTCTTCAAGTACAGTGGGCGGTGGTTCATCCTCACAGTCCCTGCTAGTTCTTTCCACAGCTTGGGTGGTAAGACAAGAGGCTTTACCAGTGAAGACTGAGGCAAAAAATTCATTGAGTACCTCAGCCTTCTCTATGTCCCGGGTGACCAGAGCACCAGTATCCTTCCGGAGGGGGCCTATGTTCTCCTTGGACTTCCTTTTGTCCCCTATATACCTATAGAAGCATTTCTTGTTGCTTTTTATATCCCTTGCCAAATTCAATTCCTTTAGGGCTTTAGCCTTCCTCACTTGATCCCTGGTCACTCTTACAGCTTCTCTGTATTCCTCCCAGGCTATCTGTCTCCGCTTCCACCCTCTGTAGGCTAACCTCTTCATTTTCAGTTGGTCCAGGAGCTCCTTGCTCATCCACGCCGGCCTCCTGGTCTTTTTGCCCGACTTGTTCTTCGTCGGGATGCACCTCTGCTGAGCTTGGAGAAGGTGCTCCTTGAATGTGGACCAACTTTCCTGGGCCCCTTGTCCCTCCAGGGCCGCCTCCCACGGCACTTTGCCCATCAGGTGCTTCAAGAGGCCGAAGTCCGCCTTCTTGAAGTCTAGGGTACAGAGCTTGCTGAATGGTTTCCTTGCTGCCCCATGGATCTTGAACTCCACTGTGTCGTGGTCACTGCAGCCAAGGCTATCCTTAAGTTTCACATCGCCCACCAGTCCCTCCCTGTTGGTGAGCACAAGGTCAAGCATGGCACCCCTCCTTGTCGGCTCCTCTATCACCTGCAGGAGGAAGTTGTCATCCACGCATTCCAGGAACCTCCTGGACTGCCTGTGCCCTGCCGTATTGTCTCTCCAACAGATGTCAGGGTGGTTGAAGTCCCCCATGAGGACCAGGGCTTGTGACCGCGAGGCTGCTCCTATCTGGCTATAAAGCGCCTCATCTGCTCTGTCCTCCTGGCCAGGTGGCCTGTAACAGACTCCTACCGTAACATCCCCTATCCGTCCCCGTCCTCTAATCTTGACCCATAAGCTCTCTGTCAGCTCGTCCTCTGACCCCAGGCGAAGCTCCACGCACTCCAGCCGGTTGCTGACGTAGAGAGCGACACCCCCTCCTCGTCTCCCCTTCCTGTCCTTTCTAAAAAGCTTATACCCCTCCATGTTGACACTCCAGTCATAGGAGTCGTCCCACCACGTCTCCGTGATGCCAATAAGGTCGTAGCCCTGCTCATGTGCACGCATCTCCAGCTCATCCTGTTTATTTCCCATGCTGCGTGCGTTGGTGTACATACACTTGAGATGGGCCTCCGACAAAGCCGACTCGCTGGCTGGAGTGACAGGTGTTCTCTTGGACGGCAGTGTAAGATCGTTTGAACATACCTGCGATCCATCCTCAGCTTCTGGACCCTCGGTGCTGGCACTGGTGCCATGCTGACAGCGGTATAGATCTGACTTCTTGGCTGGAATTCCAATTACTTCAAAAGAATTAATACATGAGGAGCACTACCCTAAGAAAAGGGACGGATAATGCTTTAAGGTCAGTCTTCAAGCCACAGCATGGAATAAATTTGGCATCCACTGTGTCCATGGAGGTCTGCGTTTTTTATCTGTATGTGGAAGATGGATGTGTGGTTTTTTGATACTAGTTCTTATTACTGATCTTAGTAAGATCTTTTTGCAGGTTTTCAGAGGGGATAGCTCTGTTTTTCCAGTATTATTACTCAGTGCCTTCTGATAGCTGATAGAGGGAGCTGTTATCACAAAATGTCAAATGCCAATAATGCAGAGACAATGTCCATTATATCTCTTGCTCACTTCCACTACAGGACAGAGGTTGATCCAAGTTTGGTGCCCAGTTGAGACTGGGAACTGCAGGAAATACTGAAAGTAGTTGCAGGGCAGGCAGCGGTGAGATTGGCATGATGAGAGAGAGATTTTTCAGTGAAGTGGAGCAGGCTGAAACAATGCTTGGAAACCATGAGAAGTATCATGTCTAATTAGTGTGGCTGTGCAAATGATGTCATGAGGCACTTGAGAATGAAACTGAATAGCAGTTGGATAAAAAATTAATAATCAGCATGTCTGTCAACTATCAGACACTCAAGAGAGGGCTGCTGCACGAGACATTTATGTTGTTGTATGCATCAGAAATGTCCAGATAAGAAATACATACTGACATAAGATCGTGCAAAGAGATGCTGGAGTAGCCAGTTCACAGAATCACAGAATCACAGAATCCCAGAATGTCAGGGACTGGAAGGGACCTCAAAGGATCATCGAGTCCAATCCCCCTGCGGGAGCAGGACCACCTAGATCAGATCACACCAGAACACGTCCAGGCGGGTTTGGAACATCTCCAGAGAAGGAGACTCCACAGCCTCTCTGGGCAGCCTGTTCCAGTGTTCTGTTCCCCTTACTGGGAAGAAGTTCTTCCTCATGTTTAAGCGGAACCTCTTGTGTTCCAGCTTAGATCCATTTCCCCTTGTCCTGTCATTGGATGCTACTGAGAAGAGCCTGGCTCCATCCTCATGCCAGTCACCCTTTCCATATTTATAAACATTAATGAGGTCCCCCCTCAGTCTCCTCTTCTCCAAGCTAAAGAGACCCAGCTGTAGGGAGTAGCTGAGCAGCTGCAAAGCAGAAAGCTGGGGATGGGGCAGAGCCTCACAGCACCCAGAAATCCAGTTATGACTCTACCACACCCATAGTCACCAGTGTGATAGAGCCCAACTATGGACAGCATGGTATGTGGACTATGGTAAATTAAACCCCGAGACAACTTAGCCATTTAGGGGTTCAGCTGAGTCAGAAGGGGATACATATCTGCATTTCACGTTGGACCACACTGCTGGTGCCTTGGAAATCCAGCTGCCACTTTGGCATGAGCTTACAGCATGCCTGGTATCCAGCTTTACTTCCACTGACTTAGGCATGACCTCTTACCTGCCCAGATCACTATTTCCATCCCAGGTGCTAAAAATCAGAAGCTGCCTCATCTGGCTCCTTCTCCTCCTCCGGTATATCCCCATTATTGTTTTGAGATGTTATTAAAAACAGAGAGGGAAAGTTCCACTTTCAGAGTTAGGGTTTCAGACTCTCTGCAGTCTTGGTGGAGGGGAGCACAAAAAAGTTGACGCGCGAATGTCGTTTGGGTCCACTGACTTTCCATTGATAAGTAGCGCTCTACTGGTTGGTTGTTGGAGTTTTGCTTTCTCAGTGAGTCTGCAACTGGTTGTTTGCTCAGTGCAACACCCAACATGAGAAGAGGAAAACCTTGTGTGCAGCTGGACTGGACAGGAGGTCTCGGAACTGGTAGAACAAAGCTGGGACCATGGCTCAGCAGATGGGCTGGATATGGTGTTTCAGAGCTGATGGAGCTGGACTGGGACTTTCCAGAACTGAGTAGGCAGAAACTTAGAACTTTTGGCAGACAACGAGAAAGCGAATGTGCAAGATGTGAGAAAAGGAAGACTTAGTGAGGAAGGCAGATCATGGGGCAATCCCCCAGCTGCCACGCACAGGCGTGACAGCGGGCATCTTACATAGCATAAACGATGAGCTTTGCACAAAGGCAGCTCAATGAGGAAAGTGTCAATTGCTGCTCTGACAGAAGTTTCAAAGTGGCAAAGGTGGCACCATTCAAGTCTGTAAGCAAATTTGGGTAAGAACAGCATAGAGGCCAACTGCTTGTAGGATTTCTAGGTACACACACATATATATACATATAAAAAACACATGTAATCAATATACCTCTTAATTCTTGTGTTTTGTCCTGTGTGTGCGTGGGTGACTGAGACATAGTACGAAGCGAGCACGGAGTCTTGATCCGCGGTTCTGTTCTCCCCGAGAGAAACAGCTGGAGACAGACGAAGCGACTGAAAAATGAGGGTGAATGAATTATTTTGCTGGCTAGTAAATAGTGCTGGTATTGAGCTTCACCACCTGTGTGTACGTCTCCTTGCCGAATGCTCCAACCTACCTAAAACACTTGGGAAGAAATAATTGACTGACTTATTTACGTGCTGATTGTTTTAAGGCTTCCAGCACAGACACGAGAGCTGAGAACTTAGGGTATCTCCTCAAAGTTGAACAGAAACAGCAGTGTAATCCCATGGGTCCACAAGCTGGGACTGCATACACCAAACTTAGAATCATAGAATCATAGAATGGTTTGGGTTGGAAGGCACCTCAAAGATCATCCAGTTCCAAACCCCCTGCCATGGGCAGGGACACCCTCCACTACACCAGGTTGCCCAAAGCCTCATCCAACCTGGCCTTGAACACTGCCAGGGATGGGGCATCTACAACTTCTCTGGGCAACCTGTCCCAGTGCCTCACCACTCTCTGAGTGAAAAATTTCTTCCTTGTATCTAATCTAAATCTGCCCTCTTTCAGTTTAAAGCCATTGCCCCTTGTCCTGTCACTACACACTCTTGTAAAAAGTCCCTCTCCAGCTTTCCTGTAGCCCCTTTAGGTACTGGCAGGCTGCAATAAGATCACCCCAGAGCCTTCTCTTCTCCAGGCTGAACAGCCCCAACTCTCTCAGCCTGTCTCCATAGCAGAGGTGCTCCAGCCCTCGGATCATCTTCGTGGCCTCCTCTGGCCCCGCTCCAGCAGCTCCATGTCCTTCTTGTGCTGGGGACCCCAGAGCTGAACACAGTATTCCAGGTGGGGTCTCAGGAGAGCAGAGCAGAGGGGCAGAATCACCTCCCTCTTGGGATGTAGACATGACTCAGGATTCAAGTTTTCATAAGCTCACAGCAAATGCACAATTAAAGAAAGTGGGAGATAAACGATGAGCTTTGCACAAAGGCAGCTCAATGAGGAGAGTGTCAATTGCTGCTCTGACAGAAGTTTCAGAGTGGCAAGGATGGCACCATTCATTCACTGGCCAAAGGCAATGGCCAAAAGCTGACAAATAACATCATCCCATTGCTCTGCCGAGACTGCGAGTCAAAACAGAGCGCGAGTTATTTGGCGAGGGAGGGACCATCTTTATTAATATTAAAGAAATTACACTAACACCTCTATTAGATTTCACCCGATAGGCAATGACCAGACATAGCTACAGTGATTAAAAGACCTCATTCATATCTAATGATCACACAGAGTAATAATCTCGTTGTAAAAGGCAATCAGACACTTGTTCGCTCTTCTTATCTTTTCTCCACATTTATAGCTACTAAGAAAGGATCTGCCTTTGATCATCTTTTCTTGTGCTGCCCTTTAAGTCATTTCATTAAAGGGCCAGAGTTTCCTGGATTAATGGCCATTTGTCATTTCCCCAAATCAATTTTGCCTCCAGTCAGTTGAGACCTTACAAACATTTCCTCAAATGTTTTTCAGCGCTGCAGTAGTTACAATGCTGTGCCCAGATGAAGAGGTTTTATTAAAAAAAAACAAAAAAAAAGTAACTGCCAGAACAGCTTTTGCGCTTTGTGCGTTTTTTTTAGGGTATGGAAATCTTCATTGAATTTTTTATTTTAAAAAGAAAGAAAAATATTGATTGACTCTAGTTTTGCCTGCATCTCCAAGAAGTCTTCATTAGTTCAACTTTTCAACCTAATTATTTCTCCTGAATTGCCTCCAGAGCTTGGGCTCAGCCCATCTGTTACTGTTGAGTGCTTTACTATCTCTATTTCATTGATCCGTCTGCCACATCTGCTTTTTAGGCTCAAGCCTGGCCTGTGGACTTTTTGAAAAGTATTTCAAAAAAATGAGTGGCATGCTGAAACCGCTTTCTTCCTGAGGAAGACTGCCACCTCCATCATCTCAGGGAAACACAGCCTTTCTGGTTGTCCATAAAGCAAATTCACTCCTTTGTATCAGCGGAGGGCTGAAGTTCAGTGGCTGAGCTTTTCTTCAGCGTTCCTGTTTACCTGGGAGCTGGTATTCCTGCCATCCTGATGATGAGGGTGGATTTCAGCATTTAGCAGGGATATGTTTGGTTTGGTTTGGTTTTCTCCAGACAAAATCAACTTTCCAGTCCTTCAGTGGTACAAGATAGGGGGGGAGTGCCACTGATCCATCCCCATCCGATGCCAAGACTGCTTCTCTTGCAACTGCAGCGTGTTTGCCAAGAGATTTAACAAATTTAACACAAACCTTCACACAGAGATCTCGTACCCTTTTCTACCAAGCCGTGTGTCCTCACCTGGCGGATGCAATTCACTCCACTTTTGCAGTGATAGCATGGAGATGAAGAGACACTAAACATTCACTGATCGTGTCTTAGCTCTGGAGTACATAACACAAGACATACGTGACCAGGTTTTCACAGTGCTTTTTAGGCAGGTAATTCCCTTGCACATGGATTTGCAGAGCTGTTCATGTGTTAGTCATCAGGGTAACATCAGACACGTAACTGAGGCTCTCTAAATGTTAATGTCAGAGCTGCTAGACTGTGACTGGTATCAGCCAAGAGCCTTAGCAGGTCTTTTTCCTAAGAACTGACGTCTAGGCAGAAACATGTGTTGGGCTGCTCACCATCCAGCTGAACCCCCTGTAAGTGAGAGGTATTTCTCATCTCTCCAGATGAAGTGCTTGCTGTGTGCTTTGGACAAGGTGGGTGAAGATGTAGCCTTAGTTTGAGGTTGGAGATCATGACAGATGATTCCTGTCCCCAATGTGGGCTGTTAGCAAGCAGTAGTGGGACATCACAATTTGCCCTGCCATCGGCAGCCCTCTTTGGTGGGCCTGTGCCAGAGAGGAACCCATACACCCATCACATTCAGTGGACCTGACCCTGCTGAAAAGTGTGGCTGTCAGGCTTGCCACAACACTGTATTCTGGTCATCTAATTAGACACCTCCATCAAATACAACCACCATTTGTAAATGTGAGTGCGTTGCTTTGATTTTTACTTTTTTTTCACAGTAATTCACCTAAGTGACTCACGGCCAATTGGCTGGTGTATACAGGTCATGCTTCATTCAATTTAGGTGGTTCAGTTCAATCAGCATTAATTCTCTTCAGTGAAGCCTACCAGAAGCAGGCTGGCCAGGATCTGCTGGATGAAATTGTGATAGTAAATGTCAGCCTTTTTGAAAGAGGTCTGAAATGCTTGACTGGCAAGACAGAAGGCAGCAGGGAGCTGAGGAACCAAACCTCCTAACAGCCCTTCTTAAACCCACCGTGATGTAGCTACCAAGCATCTTAGTGGAACAATGAATACTATTTTACACGGATCCAAAAAAACAAGGGATCCAACAAAACGTTTCTCCCAGCTGAGTGGGCATTTCCCAGGACTTGTGGGTTTTATTACCTCATCTGTGCCCTTAGCTGTCAGCAAAGTAATGCTGAAAGCTCCCCATTTAAAGCAGGCCATAGCAAACAGAGATTTACCATCTATCCAAAGCTTGTATAAATTTACTGTGGGCAAAAGCTCAACAAAAGCTTATAAAAGAGGTACCTGTGGCTTCCAAATTAAGCCCGTTTTCTCTAATTAGCCTCCTTTTCCACAATTTTCCTTTTTCCTCCACTCTTAAAAAAAAAAAAGAAAAAGAAAAGCGACAGCAATACTGTGAAGGCCATAAAATCCATGTGCTTATGCTGAGCAGGAACTTGACACATTAAAATTTTGCTGGAAGAGAAGTACAAACTTCTAGCTCAACTGCAAAGAGGACAAGGGAAACCAAGCATTCTGGTTGACTTGGATGTGGTTATGAGAAACCTTATACATTTGCCTGCCATTAATTTCTGTCTGGTTATATTCTGAAAGAGTCTGTCCTCTCCTTGGGAGTTAATTCCCAGCATAATTGTTCATTGTTTACAAGCCAGTTTCTGTTACCCCTTCCTGCTGACAGAGCAAAACCTCATTTCAACTTTTCATCTGATGGAAGTTTTACTGAAAGCAACCAGCATGGAACCAGTTTAAGGCAAACTCTGTCCTTGTCATTAGATTATCATTGCAAAGAGCAGGGACAGGCAATTTGTTTCTTAACGTTAAGCAACTGCAAATAAAAGACTTCTTCTAGGACTAGTTTGTAACAGAGGAGCTCTAAGCTAATTATTTTAATAAGCAGCTTAGGAGGAGTGAAGGGCTCTAGCAATTAGAAATGGGCTAAAGAGCAAAGAATATGGTGCTCATGTGCCCTGTGCTGGGCTCAGCATGAAATCTTGGCTCTCCAAAATCCCAGTTCATCTAGCCCAGCTTATATTTCTCTCTACAGCATCCAGAGAGCCGCATACAGAGAGGGCAAGGTGAAAATCCTCAGTTACTTTTGCACTCCAGTTAGATGCATCTGGTCACAAGAGCATCTCAGCTCTCCCAGTTCTCTGTCACACAGGCACAGAATACCTGCTGCATCTTCCTTGAGCATGAAGCACAAGGTGGACAGAAACCCACAGCCTGTGCCAAGCAGCAGAACTATCCCTTCCTTTATCTTCAGCAACTTAACTTTTCAACCAGTTCTCCTGCAAGACTGCGATATCCAGGGATCAGAAATGGGGAAGGGGATCCCTTCCATTTGGGGGGGAAGGGGGGAAGCAATTCTCTCTCCTAAGAGGTGGACACTCAAAACCAAGGAGTTTGTAGTTTCTGAATGGGCAGCCTCATTTTCATATCAAGATTAAAGTGCTTCAGATAATAAGTGCTTCAGATCTAAACAGTGACCTAAGCACTGCACTGGGAATTAACCCTGTATTTGATTTATATGGGCAGGAAGCATGGTTCTCTGGAGAAGGTAGGCCAGTGCTTTAGGCAGATCCTGCTCCTAGGTAAGGATCTATCAGAGAAAGTTTCCCCAGGTCCTCTTGGCTGGTGAATTTATATCTGCTGAAATGAAAATTGCCTTTAATTTACTGCACTTTAATCTTAATAGCAGCTCTGCTATCGGGAAAGGTTACAGCCCTTCACCTAACCTCTTGCTCCCCACCAGGGCGGCCACTGCACCTCTCTGCCATGGATTACTCACCTCCAGATCTGCCACCTGAGCCACTCACATGACGTGGGTACTCTCTGGCATATTTCAGACAAAGCCAATACTGTAGTTCAGCACAGCTTAAATAGCCACCCTTGGCCAACCATATTTCTCTTGGTTGAAGCAGGGAGGGGATACAGTGATGTTCAGATGGGAGAAGGTATTGAGGAGGGTGGACGGTGACCTCTGTGTACAGCATCTGCAGCCCGATGAGGCTACCCAAACACACCCTCATTCAGCTTCCATGTGTGGATCCAGCTGCTAGGAATTGTGGCTGCTAGGAATTGTGGAATTTGTAATCAATTAATCAATTACCTTGAAGTCAAGGCTCTTCCTACAAAAGATGGGCCATTTCCCCTGGTTGTGGGAGAAGTGATGGCCTGCTTTAGAGCTGTAGCCTGAAGTCTTCTTCTGGTGAGTGACATCTGGTGACCCTGATGTGACAATAAAGAGAATAATAAAGAGACTCCACCAGTGCCTGAGCCAGAGTGAGAATTCCTTCAACAAAGAAGGGAAAGCTACCTTGAAAGAGGGAAGTGAGAACTCTACTTAACTGGGTCTCTGCTTACCATGAAGTTCTAAAAATTAGTAAACAAAAAAGGGGCAATTGTGGATCCAGCTGCTAGGAATTGTGGCTGCTAGGATTTGTAATCAATTATCTTGAAGTTAAGGCCCTTCCTACAAAAGATGGGCCATTTCCCCTGGCTGTGGGAGAAGTGACAACCTGCTTTAGAGCTGTAGCCTTCTTCTGGTGAGCGACATCCATGCATTTGTTTCCACAAAGCAGTGAAAAAGTATTGTGCTTCCAAATAGTCCTGTACCCTGGCTTAATTGCAAGTGGAGAAAAATAAGTCCAACCACAAGGACAGGTAGCTGAATCACTCATGACTTGCAGCCTGCAGGGATGAGCCTGGATAACCAGGGAGACTCTTTCTGCTCCTAATATACATTGATCTATTCACTGCATGCTGAAAACCTTCAGGCTTTTATTCTGTACCAACAAACAGTGCAGCCATTTAACTTGTGCCAGATATTTACCCCCTCCCTGTCTCTCCTCAGAGCCATGAGTAGTGTTATGAATGCAGAGAAAATATCTATGAAAAACAAAGGGTCTCACAACCAGTGAAACCCAAATCGAACTTAATAGAGCAGGCCTGGAAAATCTCCAGTAACCAGTTCTCCATAAAGGTACCACACAGAGACAACATGCATGTAATACAGTATTTAGAGTTGGCTTGTTTGCTTTGTTTTGCAAAGAGAGTTATTATCGAATTACTTTGGAATGTTTGCACTGAAGATGAGTTTTCTCTCTATTTATTTGTTGTCTGCAAAATATGGTCATTTTTCTCTTCATGCAGAGATCTTGATTTGTACCTGCATCCAATGCTAACGATGCTGACCCAAAAATAATTCAGTGAAGCTGCTTACCAGGACAATAACAATCAATTCCTTCAAAATAGCTGGAGAAATTAAGGACTAATAAGCCACAGAGATGATGGATCAGCTAGGGTTTAAGTGATCACCTAGTAGTTGCTAAGCCTAATTTAAATACAGGAAGAATATTACCTTTCATCAGCTTCCATCTTCAGATTTAAGAGCTTCTCAAGTCCTCATTTATACCTGAAGTGTCACTGGCACATACATTAAAGCTGACAAAATCCATTTACTGCAGCAAGGCATTCAAGTTCATCTCCTTATTTTCCCCAATCATGTTAATTTTCCTTCAGTGTTCTTTGTTTATGAAAAAGAAACAAACAAGCACTTTGTGTTCATTAGCCTGAAGTTATTCTACAATTTTTTGTGTGCATTTAGGGACTGCACTTGTGAGCATCGCTGGCGTTCAATCCAACTGTACTTTAAAATCCCCAGCATATCTCATCCTCTGGACACTGCTCCTCCATATCTCACCAAAAAAAACCCCAACCACCCATGTAAAACAACCTGTTCTCCATAAACACATTTCCTAAAAGGATGCTCAAAGTCTTCTGAAAAGTGCAGCCATCCAAATTTTAAATAGTAATTGAAATTAATATTTAAAAATAATAAATGAGAGCTTTATCTGAGGCTCCCAGGCATTACTGTTCAAGGAAAGCCATGAATCCTTTCCCACCCTCCCTCAACCGAGAGAATCAACCCTGGGGGAGATGACCCACACCTTTTCCAGCACCTTTATTTTAATTCTAATCTTTTTCCTAAGAAAAGAGGATCTTCTGCTCGTGTCTGGGAAGGAGAGACAGGAGGGCTTTACCTTATGACTTGGTTCTTTGGTATCTGACAAGGCATATGCTCCAAAGAAAGCTCCCACTGGTCTCCACCCTCTGCTTGGGCCCCAGGTCTCATGAAACCAGTATCCCAAGAAACCTACTACCTTGTTTAAATGTGTCTGAAATTGGCCAGTTTGGACAGATATTCTTGGGGAAGGACAAGAGGGAGTCAGACATAGGAAGTGATTTCACACCAGTCTCAAATCCTCAACAGGCAGGCTTTTTTTTGAAAAAAAAAAGTCTTCTTCAGATTCCTTTTTAGGGGAAGGTTATTTCCCCCCCACATAGGCATATCTCCATGCAACCATTTACTCTTCAGAGGGCCTATCAGAGAGGTCAGACCAGCCCATCCCAGCAGACATCCTAAGAAAAGCAAAGAAACTTTTCAAATAGTGTCAGTTCATGCCCAAGTCTCAACTCCCCTGACTGGACCAACCACAGCACCTTGAGACAGCCGAAATACTGGGCTGAGTCCCTCACAGTTGCTAACTACTTGCCCTCCATTGATTTATACTCGCTGTTGTCTGCTCCAGTCTAGCTGCACTTCCAGGGTTGCTAGGAACACATTCCTGGTAAAAGCTTCAGAAATTCCCTGTGGTAGCACAACCCTTTTTCATTCAGCTATCATATCTGCAGGTGTAAACCCCAATGCTTCTGCACCAGCACCCATGGTGCAACCCCACGGCCACCCCTGGCATCCCAGCACCATCTCAGTTCCTTTGCAGGAGAACGTTCACTTTCTTCTGTTCCCTTCCCTTCAAGAAGGACGTTGAGGTGCTGGGGTGGGTTCAGAGAAGGGCAACGAAACTCGTGAAGGGTTTAGAGAACTTGTCCTGTGAGGAGCAGCTGAGGGAGCTGGGACTGGTCAGTCTGGAGAAGAGGAGGCTCAGGGGTGACCTTCTCGCTCTCTACAATTCCCTGAAAGGAAGTTGTAGGGAGATGGGGGTCGGTCTCTTCTCCCACGTTAGGAATGACAGGATGAGAGGGAACGGCCTCAAGTTGTGCCAGGGGAAATTTAGGTTGGATATCAGGAAAAATTTCTGTCCAGAGAGGGTTGTGAAGTATTGGAACAGGCTGCCCAAGGAGGTGGTGGAGTCCCCATCCCTGGAGGTGTTTAAAAACCGTGTGGATTTGGTGTTGAGCAACATGGTTTAGGGACCCTGACAGTGCAGGGTGAATGGTTGGACTCGATGATCTTGAGGGTCTCTTCCAACCAGATGATTCTATGATTCTATGATTCTCCTCATACCCCGACCTTTGCCCAAACTCACCTGAGCTCTGCTCATCTCTTCTGCATCTTTCTTTCATTTTTCTGCCTTCAGAGGAGGGGCAGTTGGGAACATAGCAATCAGATGGACTTGAAAATGGGTCATTGTTGGAAGTTTTCACCCTCAAAGATCTGTAAAGTAGGTCGGATCTTCTTTTTTTTTAACCTCCTGGTGGTTGTACTTCTGTGTGGATGAAAGCCTACAGGGCATCTGTACCACCCATACCTCACACCATGTATTGCTTTGAGCATGGACCTAACTCTGAAGCCTTGCACTACATCCTGTGTCCTACTAACGATCCCCATCAATCCCTACGGCTCAAAGCACTGGTGCACTCTCATCTTCTCTATCACCTGTCTGCTGTGTCTCCTCCAGCACTGACCATGGATCTCCAAAACAAATGGGAGAGAACTAAGGACACAGTTTGCTTGCAGAAATGGTGCTAGTATGGGACAGTACATTTCATTCACAAGGGAGAAAAAAAAAAACAAAAATAAAAAAAAAACCAAACCCAAAACAAAAGGAAAGGATCTTTTTCCTTCTTAATTGTTCTTTTTTGTTATGTTTTGTTTTGTTGTTTCACAGCCAATTTCCTGCTTTCTTTTCCATTATTTTTTTTTTTTCCCCTCCTCTGGCTTTATTGAGGGCTCTTCTCCTGCTGTCTGAGGAACCCAAGCCCATTATGTTCAGTAGATCTATCTACATGCCTGAAGATAAGCACCAGAGAACTGCTCATAAAATCAGCACCCTGAAGAGATGAGATCATTTCACACGTGCTGTTTGTTTCCTGTTATACTGGGGAATTTACAGTGGCTGCTGGCCACTATAAATACTGAACTGGCAAGAGGTGTTTCTCATATATTTTACCGCAATATTCACCGCTGCATTTTTGTCCTAAGAGTAATTTGATTTGTTGTAATTGATTTGGGTGGGTTTTCATCCCTAATTAACTGTTGTTATGATGGAATGATGCAATCCTTGTTGACGAACCAGAGCCCAGAAATGAAATTCAGAGCAGGGTAATAGCAGGAGGATGGAGGAGACCCTTACCTACTGGGAAGTCCAAATGATGGGGTGGGAAGCCAATTAGCCGTGGTGTTGATTGGCACTGCCCGCATTAGTGGTGTGAGTGGACATGCTCAATCTTCCCATGCTTGTGCTCAGCATCAGCACCCTGAAAACTTCGTTTCTTTTAAAGACTAATCAAAAAGGATGTACATCAAGAAGAGCTCCTCAGCAATGTTTTGGCAGATCTCCTCTTTTGCAGGTGGTTGCACAAATCTGCCCATCACTAGATCTAGTAGTGGAAGGGCAAGGCCATGGAGCTCTGCAAACACACACGTGCTGCAAAACCCTCTGCTTGCAGTCAGAGCCTCCATCTGCACAAAGGCACGTGCATGGCAGAAGGAAAGATAGGACTTGTGGAGATGAAAAGACTTTATTGACAGCACTCTAAAGCTCTCTCCTGCGTCTGCGATACTGCTGCTGCTGCCACAGTCCTGATACAAGGCACATGCTCTTAGTCTTGTCTTGGTATTTCTACCTCGATCAGATAATAACAAATGCAAAAGCATTTTCCTGTGTCACTTGAATAGCTAAAGTAGGTGTTGTTGCTCACAAACAGCACCTAGTTTGCCCTGAATTTTTCTTTTTTTTTTTTTTTAATGGAGAAAACAGACAGTGAAAACTAGGCGTTTTAATCAAACGAGAAAATGCGTGTATTTGGCAATGATTTCGGTATGGTTTTTAGCACTCTGTGGTTCAGATCCTGTGGGTTGTCATTCTCTTCTGCAGAGAAAGCTCTAAACTAGTTTTTTTTGTCCCATGATGCCATTGTCCCTCCTTCCCCAAGACTCATCAAAGGGGGTTAAGTGGATTGAGCCAGGTAATTTGGGTGCCTGATTTTTCCTGTTTAGCCCAGAATTGCAGTTCTTATAAGGCAAAACAGAAATATTTCTAAATTAATGTCTTTATGGATTTAAGCCAAAATATTTCTCTTTTCCACTAGAATCTTCTAATACTCAGATTTCCACAGGGGGCAAAATAATCTCTGCTGAAAATAAAATACACTTTTTCAATCAGTTCTAGTAACTAGCTCTGGGCACAATCTTCCCTTACCTAGAATGAATGATATTATGGAAGGTCTTTTTCCTTTAGTTTCAAACAGATAAGCTAAGCTGAGCTAAGATAACGATAAGCTTTCCCCAAATCACAGCCTCCATGTCATTATCCATTTTACTCCTTTTATGGAGATGTCCAAGTGATGAAAAGATGGTTGTCTTTATCTGAAACACAGATGGAGTTGCAAGGAAGAAGCAGTAACATGAACTATTCAAGTCAAGCATAGGAAGGACCATAAATGATGCTTTCTTGTTGGCAAAATATCTCTTCTGATCTCGGGTTTCAAAATGTGGCGCGCTTGTGGAGGAGGCATGTAGTAAACGTAGACACACTTGTTCTGTTTTGGACCTGAAAAAGTTCTGCTTAATTAAATAAGGGGAAACCATTTCCTCTCCAGTGAGAGGCTGATCTTCCCTCTCTTGTGTTCTTTCTTATTTCCTTTTGCCTCTCCAATTCCTTGATAACAGATGGCCACACTGGTGTTAGCAATATTCCCAGCATGCCTAATGCCAATACTGAGGAGATCTATATGCTGCTATTAACATTAATTGGCAACATTGCCCCTGATGGACAAGCTATTACCTTCCTAAGCTTTAGTTGTCTGAGTCTGAATGCTTATCTTTATCCAACTGGTGAAGTCAAGGTCTCACTCCATTGTTTTCTCCCACAAAGGGTGATTTATTTGATAATACGGTTTCAAACACAATTTCTTCCTAAATTATCCTATCCATTCCATTATTTCTTTTCTATTATCTTGAAACTCCAAAAGACTAGGCAAAAAAATTAGGTGCCAAATTCACTGTAAGTTTAGAAACTCAGACTGACATCTCTAAATCCCTTTGATGAGATTCTGTGATGTCCTCCTGTCTTTCCAATTAACTTGGAGTGGTGCAGTGGTGATAAATAGGTTTGGTCAGTATTTGTCTGCCAGATGTCGTGTAAATACAAGTATCACTATTTCATCTGCGCTTACTTTTTGTTGCAGCAGCAATGCACGTTTTTTTATTTGATAAAGGTCATGCTTACTTCCTTTCCATGACACAAAGACAGATTTGGTATGTATGGAGAGTGTCATGATTAAACAAAAATTAAAATAGACTGGAACAGGTACTAGTCAAAGATGCTCTTGGGGAAAGCAGTTACATTTATATTATCAGGACAGCCAAGTCTTTAATGCTGTGACACTGTCATAGCAATTCAAAGCTAAGCCACTTTATAAATATTAAATTCCTAAGGAAATGGAAATTCATGGTGTACTAGTTTCACAACGTTACTTCCACCTGTCACTTGGATCCTGAATGTACAGTCTCTGAACAGCAAAGGAGTTCTCCCATATGAAGATGTAGGTACCAGGATTTTCCTTGTAGCTCTGTATAAGAAGATCAATTTTGGTTGCTCTGGTTTTCTCCTGAAAGATATGTAAACTGCTATTCTCTCAGCATCATCTTCTGCTCACAAGAAGACACCTGGGGTCCTGTTCTATTGTTGCATATCTTAATTAAAATCTAGCACCCAAGTGCTACCAAAAATAAGAAAGAAACATTTCCCTGTCTCCCAAGGAACATCTATTTGAGGCCAACACCGTTGACCAAACCTCATTATCTGACAACAAGGACGAAAAGCAAATCAATTTTGTCTGGCTGGCGTAACAGCAAGCAGAGCAAAGTGTGCATCCTGCAACGCTGCACCCTTGGCCCTGTTCACTAGGCTTTCCTCAGGACAAGCCATAAGAGAACAGGCATGAAGGCTGGCATATTGGCAGCTTGAGACCTCTGCAAAAATACCTACGGCACCATCTCAGAAATAGAAAAAGGAGCGGTCCTACAGAAATGTCCTTTTTGTCTTCATATTCATTGGGAGGGCTGGTGGGTGAGAAGCTCACCATGAGCCGGCACCGTGCGCTGGCAGCCCAGAAAGCCAACCGTGTCCTGGGCTGCATCCAGAGCAGTGTGGGCAGCAGGGCGAGGGAGGGGATTCTGCCCCTCTGCTCTGCTCTCCTGAGACCCCACCTGGAATACTGTGTTCAGCTCTGGAGTCCCCAACACAAGAAGGACATGGAGCTGCTGGAGCGGGGCCAGAGGAGGCCATGAGATGATCCGAGGGCTGGAGCACCTCTGCTATGGAGACAGGCTGAGAGAGTTGGGGCTGTTCAGCCTGGAGAAGAGAAGGCTCCGGGGTGATCTTATTGCAGCCTTCCAGTACTTAAAGGGGCTACAGGAAAGCTGGAGAGGGGCTTTTTACAAGGGCGTGTAGTGGTAGGACAGGGGGCAATGGATTTAAACTGAAAGAGGGCAGATTTAGATTGGATATAAGGAAAAGATTTTTCACTGTGGGGGTGGTGAGGCACTGGCACAGGTTGCCCAGAGAAGTTGTGGCTGCCCCATCCCTGGCAGTGTTCCAGGCCAGGTTGGATGAGGCCTTGGGCAACCTGGTGTAGTGGAGGGTGTCCCTGCCCATGGTATGGGGGTTGGAACTGGATCATAGAATCATAGAATCATAGAATGGTTAGGGCTGGAAGGGACCTTCAAAGGTCATCTAGTCCAACCCCCCTGCAAGGAACAGGGATATCTCCAACTAGATCAGGTTGCTCAGGGCCTTGTCCAACCTGGCCTTGAACGTCTCCAGGGATGGAGCATCCACCACCTCTCTGGGCAACCTGTTCCAGTGTTCTACCACTCTCATAGTAAAAAATTTTTTCCTAATATCCAACCTGAACCTACCTCCCTCTATTTTAAAACCATTACCCCTTGTCCTATCATAACTGGCCCTCCTGAACAGCCTCTCCCCATCTTTCCTGTAGGTCCCCTTGAGGTACTGGAAGACCGCTATAAGGTCACCCCGGAGCCTCCTCTTCTCCAGGCTGAACAGCCCCAACTCTTTCAGCCTGTCCTCATAGGAAAGGTGCTCCAGCCCTCTTATCATCTTCGTGGCCCTCCTCTGGACCCTCTCCAACTGGTCCATGTCCTTCTTATGTTGGGGACTCCAGAACTGGACGCAGTACTCCAAGTGAGGTCTCACGAGGGCAGAGTAGAGGGGGAGAATCACCTCCCTCGACCTGCTGGCCACACTCCTCTTGATGCAGCCCAGGACGCGGTTGGCCTTCTGGGCCGCAAGAGCACATTGCCGGCTCATATTGAGCTTCTCGTCCACCAGTACTCCCAAGTCCTTCTCCTCAGGGCTGCTCTCGATCCAATCACCACCCAGTCTGTATTTATGCCTGGGATTGCCACGACCCAGATGTAGGACCTTGCATTTGGCCTGGTTAAACTTCATGAGGTTGGTACGGGCCCACCTCTCCAACCTGTCGAGGTCCCTCTGGATGGCATCCCTCCCTTCCAGCGTGTCGATGGCACCACACAGCTTGGTGTCATCGGCGAACTTGCTGAGGGTGCACTCCATGCCACTGTCCACGTCACCGACAAAGATGTTGAAGAGGGCCGGGCCCAACACAGACCCCTGAGGGACGCCACTCGTGACCGGTCTCCACTTGGACATCGAGCCGTTGACCACTACTCTCTGAGTGCGGCCATTGAGCCAATTCCTTATGATGATCTTTGAGGTCCCTTCCAACCCAAACCATTCTATGATTCTATGATTCTATGATATGCATAGAGTTACTCATAAAGGGACCTCTGACTTGACTGAGCAGACTGTGAGCACCTGCCTGAAGGTCGGCTCTTAAAAGCCACACAGCACACGTGTTTTTCAGTAACACAGCCCCTGGGTGTAGCTAGTTCATTCCTTTCCACACACTGACCCTGAAGGACTGACTCTATTTAACTATGTAGTGCTGAGTGAAACTCCATTCCTTTGTTACTGCCTTAAAAGCTGAGAAATAATGCCCTACTGTTTCTTCTTCTATGGGGTGAGAGCCCTTCTCAACTTTCAGGCAGCATCTTGCAGACAGCCAAGAAGAGACCCATGCGTTCAACATCTTGTAATAGCTTGAAATTTTTGCTTTGCTTCAAACTCACAGCTTTCTCAAGAGCAGGGTCATTGTACTGAAACAGAAGAGAGCAAAGCTCCAAGCTATCAAGCAGAGTACAAGCAGATTAGGAAGAAATGAAATTCATCAATACAGTGCCCTCTCGGTCAAAAGTTCACTAAGAGAGAAGGGAGCTGTACGATGCACCCATCTCCTTTTAATTGGCTTGGAGCTGGTTCCTACCACGCTCAAGCAGATGTGGTGTCAATAGAAGTCACGCAAAGGAAGAAACTTTTAATTATTTTAAAATAGCCTGCTTCATCTTGGGGAGCTGTGGTTAGGACTTGACAGGGAGAGAGTTTTTAAAAAAAAGAGAAAGAGAGAATGGGCTAATATTTGCTGGAATATATCTCCAAATTTGCTTCCAAAACTTTAGTGTCCAGAGTTTATTAACACAAAGGGTAAGTTGTTCAGCAGCACATAAGAAATAAAAATGCTGTGAACATTTTTGCAACCACGGGTATTGGTGGCAGAAGCATTGTGCAATTACATTGTGCAATTATTTACATCCTTTCTTAGCTCAAAAAATTGCATCTGTCTAGAGAGGGAAGAAAAAAGGCACCATCCAACTTATCACAAACCACGAAACAACTGGCTGTATATTGGATATTTCAACCATTAGTTACACGGCAGAAGTCAGACTGAAATACCTTCACATATCTATGGCAACTATTCGTTCTTGAGCAGTCATAATCTCTCCAAGATAACTGAGGAGCAAACAAACAGCAGGTAAGGCAGTTAAACCCGTTGCTCACCATGAGTAGGTCTGCGATGGATAACATTGGTTAGGATCTTTTTCATTACACTCAGTCTTCCAAAAAGCTGATATGGGGAAGCAGAGAGGGACACACACTTTTGCTCAGATGCAGTTGCTGTTCTCTGAGCCTTTCCTCCCCGTTTGAAAAGTACTGAGCATGGCCCATGAGGAGTTGCTGCCACAGGACATAGAGGTAGTGGAAGGCTGGGTGGCAGGGAGAGCCCAGGAGACAATGAAGTGGCAGAAGGAAAAAAAAAAAAAAATTAATTGAAAGACACAGAAAGGGACTCTCTAGTTCTTTTTGCAACCAGAAAGCAACAAAAAGTTGCTGGTCAGAAAGGAAACCCTCTGCAAGGGCGCCCCATACAGGGCAGAAACCATAGAATCATAGAATGGTTTGTGTTGGAAGGGACCTTAAAGATCATCTAGTTCCAACCCCCCTGCCATGGGCAGGGGCACCTTCCACAAGATCAGGTTGCTCAAAGCCTCATCCAATCTGGCCTGGAACACTTCCAGGGATGGGGCAGCCACAACTTCTCTGGGCAACCTGTGCCAGTGCCTCACCACCCTCTGAGGGAAGAATTTCTTCCTTAGACCTAATTTAAATCTCTCCTCTTTCAGTTTAAAGCCATTGCCCCTTGTCCTATCACTACACACCCTTGGAAAAAGTCCCTCTCCAGCTTTACTGTAGGACCCCTTTAGGTACTGGAAGGCCACAATAAGGTCTACCCTGAGCCTTCTCTTCTCCAGGCTGAACAGCCCCAACTCTCTCAGCCTGTCTCCATAGCAGAGGTGCTCCAGCCCTCGGATCATCTTTGTGGCCCTCCTCTGGACTTGTTCCAACAGTTGCATGTTCTTCTTATGTTGGGGTCCCCAGAGCTGAACTCAGTACTCCAGGTGAGGTCTCACAAGAGCAGAGTAGAGGGGCAGAATCCCTTCCCTCGACCTGCTGCCACTCTTCTTTGGATGCAGCCCAGGACACGGTTGGCTTTCTGGGCTGCCAGTGCACGGTGCCAGCTCATGTTGAGCTTCTCATCAAGCAACATCCCCAAGTCCTTCTCCTCAAGGTTGCTCTCAATCGATTCTCCGCCCAGCCTGTATTTGTGCTTGGGATTGCCCCGACCCATGTGCAGGACCTTGCACTTGGCCTTGTTGAACTTCATGAGGTTCTCACAGACCCACCTCTCCAGCCTGTCAAGGTCCCTCTGGATGGCATCCCTTCCCTCCAGCGTGTCCACAACACCACACAGCTTGGTGTCATCTGCAAACTTGCTGAGGGTGCACTCGATACCACTGTCCGTGTCTCCAGCAAAGATGTTAAATAGCACTGGTCCCAGTACTGACCCCTGAGGAACACCACTTGTCACTGGCCTCCACGTGGACATTGAACCGTTGACCACAACTTTTTCAGTTTTTATAAATATATAATATTTATATATTACATAATATTTTTATAAATCTTGTTTATTGAATTTTCTCTTTTAGAACATCACAGTTGTAGCTCCATGTCTAACAAAGCCTAAATGCTGAGAGTCAAAGCCCAAAGGTGTGTCTGGGATCTGCTTCTTTAAAGCCACAGTGCAGAAAAACCCGTCTGAGAGACGAGTCCATTGTGGGACCGATCACAGGCTCATGATATGGTCGCATGACAAATATGAAACTACAGCTATGGCATGTAACGATGAACATCTCTAGGTCTTAGTATGGACCAAACTGTGCCACAAATGCATGTTGTGAAAAGCTGAAAGCAGCTTTCACGCTATCATCCTGCTAAAAGTACTTCCTGATGCTGATTCGGTATTTCTGTCAAATGTTTTGTCACCCCAACCTTCGTGGCACCGTGAAATTAAGCCACAACTGATACAGCCTGGTAAAACCCAGCTCCAAGTCCCACTTTGTCCTAGAACCTACAAGCAATAGGCTTTAAAAAGTGCTTACTGTTGGCACAACTAACTTCCCACTGGTGTTACAGGGCATTTTAGCATTGAGTCTAAAAAGAGATTAATGAGACTGGTGCAGTGAGCTTTGACAAATCCCATCCTACCTTTGTTTTCGGTCTTATGAAGCAAGAGAGAGATCAGAGGAAATATTTGTTGCTAATCAAATATTTATTTATTACAATAAAAATTCTAGCCAATTAGGACTGTCTACCTGCTGTGTTTTTGCAGGACTCTTCTTGGTACCTGTGCCCACTGGGATTTAGTTTAGCACATCAAAGTGTCTGTCAGCATCAGTATTTCTTCATAGCGCTAACAGGATCTGTTCAACAGTAACTGCCTCTCAGCACACGTGTGTAGAACTGCTGAAAATCATCCTAGCAAAACATTTTTCACCATAAAAGACAAATTTGTGCAGGAAAGGGGAATAACACATTAAAAAGTAGGGAAAAAAAAAAAAAAAATCTGGTGGCTAGAACCTAACTAACCCGGCAGAATTAATGAGCACTTGCAGTAAAGTCTCTGTAGGTTTTTTTTTCTTATGACAAATATCCTCTTTTCAAAAATTTTTTTTCTTATGACAAATATCCTCTTTTCAAAGCTCAGAAGTTACCTGTAATGTTTTGCATTTTGGCAGCACGAGGTAGCCCCACAGCTAAGTTTCATTTCTGCAAACATCCCCACACAGGCACATTTAGGCAAAAACGATAGTCCTTCTGCAGTCCGTGGACTGTTTTGTCTATCCAGATCATGTAGAAGGTCCTCTCTCCACCCTACAGGCTCACTGTCATGGCATCATATGAAGTTGACCGCCGTGCTGAGGCCTCCAGACGGGTCTGAGATGATCTAGAGGTACATCCAGCGGTGCCCGAGCCCAGGCTCATACCTTGCACATCTGTTCTGAGCACAAGTGCCCTTTCAAAGATGAGCTTGATGACATGCCTGAAAGTGGGTGTCGTGGTTTAGCCCCGTGGCAGCTCAGCCACCATGAGGTTGCTCGCTCGCTCCTCCCCGCAGTGAGGTGGAGAGGAGAAAAATGTAACAAAAGGAATGAGGGTCCAGATAAGAACAAGGATGGAGCATCCACCAACCATGGTCCTGGGCAAAACAAACTCAGCTTGGGGACAAATCAATTTAATTTAGTAACAGTTACTTGAGAGGCCAACAAGGAACAAAGCCAGATCACAAAAACACCGCCCCGCACCCACCCTTCCCTTCTTCCCGGCTCAACCTCCCCCCCAGCGGCGCAGAGGAACGGGGAATGGGGGGTTGCAGGTCGGTTCATCACACGTTGTTTCTGCCGCTCCTTTTCTTAAAGGAGGAGGAGTCCTTACACCCTTTTCCCTTGCTCCATGGATCCCCTACTCACAAGGAACATCCACAAAACTTCTCCAGCGTGAGTCCCACCCGCAGGATGCAATCCTTACCCATCGGATTGCTCCGGCGCGGGATTTTACCACAAAGTCACGAATTCTTCTGGAGCTGCCACCCACTCCAGTGTGGGTTTTTCCACAGACTTCAGATGCGTCTCTACTTTGTCGTGAGTCTCATTCTCTACAACCTCCCTCAGGCTCAGACATCTCTGCTCCACGTGGGCTTTTCCACGGGCTGCGGGTGGGTCTCTGCCCCACCATTAGTCTCCACAGGCTGCAGAGGGCTGCCTGCTGTCTCACCACAGGTTGCAGGGGAATCCCAGCTCCAACACTCTTCCTCTCGCTCCATCTTCACTGACCCGCTGTCGGTGCGACCGTTTCTCTCAGATCTTAGTCCTCTCTGGATGAACTTGGCCCAGCGGCACCCCGGCACGGGCGCTTCCGAGTTATCCAAGCGGCACGGGCAGTCGTCGCCTGGGAGGTGGGAAGGGGGCAGCCCCCACCTCCCCCTCTTTCTACTGCAGGTCCCAGCCATGTTTCGGGCTCCTTTGTCCCCATCTTAAATATGGCATTCGCAGAGGCTCAACCCCAGCCTGAGGAGATGGGGGTCCGACCTGGCCACAGACTGGTCTGACTGGTTTTGGAGCCCGGGAAGTTCCAGGAGGTGAATCCCCTCTCCCGCTACCAAACCCTTCACACAAACCCAGCACTGGGCCAAGAGCACCCCTGACCTAATGTGCCAACTGCAGGACACCCTGAAATGGTTGCAGAATTAGGGCGCTGCTTGCTGCAAAACATACTTGTAACCACCCTGAAAGCTGAACTGCTTCATACTCTAAATAACTGGTTCCCTTTTCCCCCGTGACTGCTCATGCATTTCTTTAAGCTTCTCAGTCTAAAATAAACATGGACAGCAACAAAGCACTCGATGGTGCCAAACTGTACATAAGGGAAAGGCGTGTGCAGGAGCGCGAGCTATTCCTGAAAGTCTGACAGACTCACGCGATGTTTTTCTTGGTTTAATAATAAATAATCGTAACGTTCAAAGCACGGGGGCTGCATTAACAGGCACAGGATGACACAGAAAAATGCTCGGATTTTTGGCAACTGAGATTCGGTTACACAAACTGTATGGCAGAACCGACAGCTAGAAGGAAGATGGGGAGGCATCTTCTTGGATCATACAAGCCTTTCATCTAATTCCTGACTACTGCAGGTGCCCCTCATTTTCCTGCTCTCTTTTTTGGACCCGTTTTAGTTGATATGGCTTCTGGAGTTTTGTGGTAAGGATCATTGTAAGGCAGACATAGTGAGGAAAAATCCAGTGACTGCAACTAAGGGGGGACTTTCTAACCCCGAAGAGAACCCAATATCTTGACCAAGGTGCAGCTGAGGCCAGCAGACTGAGCAAGAAGGATGTCCCGAAGGTGGTTCGGTGGTCAGGGACGTTCAAAGAACATAAGGCAAGGAGCGAGGCAAACACACACTCAGAAGCAAGTCTAGATGAAAAAAACCCGTGGAGAATCCAGTATAAAAGAGTCCGAAACAACAGACAGATAAGTCAGTCATGAGAGAGAACAAGCCTCAGCAGAAGGAGGCAAAAATAAAGAGATCTACAGAAATGCAGCTACAATCAAGTAGTGGGTTGAGCAGCCAAGAGAAATTGTTCTTGGGTGTTGACAGAAGAAGTTGTGTCAGGCTTCCAATGGACAAGAAAGACCACATTTTAGGCTCTCAGATTCTTTGTTTTCTGAAGTCTTGGAGTTTTGTAGATCAGGGCATAAGCGGATGGCTCCCAGCCATTTTGGACAGATGACATGGTTTAACCCCAGCCAGCAAGTAAACACCACACAGCCACTTGCTCACTCCCCTCCAGTGGAATGCGGGAAGAGAATCAGAAGAGTAAAGATGAGAAAACCTGTGGGTTGAGATAAAGGCAGTTTAATAAGTAAAGCAAAAGCCGGGCTTGCAAGCAAAGCAAAACAAGGAATTCATCCCCTACTTCCCATGAGCAGGCAGGTGTTCAGCCATCTCCAGGAAAGCAGGGCTCCACCACGTGTAATGGTTACTTGGGAAGAAAAGCGCCGTCACTCCAAACGTGCACCCCTTCCTTCTTCTTCCTCCAGCTTTATATGCTGAACATGAAACCATATGGTCTGGAATATCCCTTTGGTCAGCTGTGGTCAGCTGTCCCAGCTGTGTCCCCTCCCAACTTCTTGTGCACCCCCAGCCTGCTCACTGGCGGGGTGGGGTGAGAAGCAGAAAAGTCCTTGACTCTGTGTAAGCACTGCTCAGCAAAACCAAAACATCTCTGGGTTATCAACAGTTTCCAGCACAAATCCAAAACACAGCCCCATACCAGCTACTCTGGAGAAAATTAACTCTACACCAGCCCAAACCAGCACAACTGAACATTTTTGATTCCTGACAGCAAAGGGATTGCCCCATCAGGGCCAGGCTGCATTGCTGTGGTTGAATTTCAGTCCACAGAACTATTTTGCTGTTCCTCTGTGTTTTGAATGAAGGCAAACACACCACGATGCACTCTTATTCTGGTCCTGCATCTTCTCACAGCCTATCCAGTCTGGAAGAGCTTGATGGCATCCCATAGCTGCTGCTCCCAGCTCACCTTCCTTCCCTTCTCCTGTTGGCTTTTCTTCCAGCTCTGGAAATCGATAAAGCCATTTTCTTTCAGTCCACACATATGGCTTTGCGTTTTGTTGGGCAGAAAACCATGCTGGCACTCATGTTGAGTTCGTTTTATTCAGCTACTTTTCAGCCCCACGTGCACAAAAGCTGTTTTTATCTCTCACCTTCTCATCCTGATGCTTGTATTCACCTCAGCTTTTCTGAGCTGTGCTTGCTTGATGATCTGCTGCTCAGTTGGGAAGCTGGCAGGAGTTTGCTGCGTTCATATGAAGAATATCTCTCTTATCTTCAGCAAACCTGCCCTGGATATTTTCGTCTAGATTGCACCTTTTGCATGGTTTTACCTATCATTTAGGTTTAGCCAGGAGCTCCAGATTACAGTAACGGTGCACACGGCGTGGCAGCATAGTCAGAACAGTACTGCAGGGGTGTGGGGTCCCTATGAACGTGTCTTGTCCCCGTGAAGGCAAAGGGAGGGATTTCCCTGGTGCTGGACTGCCTTCTGGGTTTGGATTTCTCAGGGAGTTTGAGGAGCTAATGGGCAATGAAGGGAGCGAGGGAGGCAGGAATATTTTTGCCTCCAGAAGCAAATGCTCAGGGTGATATTATGCCATTCTATGATTCTATTTCAGTACGAGGGTGGTGAGACTTTGGAATAAATTGCCCAGAGAAGTTGTGGATGCCCCCTCCCTGGAGGTGTTCAAGGCCAAGTTGGACGGAGCCTTGAGTTGCCTGGTCTAGTTGAGAGGTGTCCCTGCCCATGGCAGGGAGGTTGGATTAGATGATCTCTAAGGTCCCTTCCAGCCTGTGCCATTCCATGATTCTATGATATCAGGCCCTGACACTGTGGTGGCCACAGCTGGAAAACGTTCTGTTGCTTTTTGAATGTGAAAGTCATTGCACAGTTATATTTCATAATCATGCACACCTTACATTTTTAACATTGCCGGGAAGACTGTTTAAATATCTTAGCGCAGAGGGAGTGTTTGCAATAATCCTGTCTCCTGAAGCGACGCAGCCCACATAGCTCAGGATGGTCTTTGCTGCCAAGTCTCCTTTTAGCAAATGAATTCCCATTTGTGGGGGGTGGGAGCTGTGCTGGAGAAATTTCAGAGAGGGATAAAAAGACATTTCTCCACCAGAATTAGGTCTAAATAAAATTTGATGTCAACTCAGTCTGTCTCACTTAACAAATACCAGCTCCTCAGTTTTGGTAACTAGTTGTCACAGTTGTCATAGTTACTCGTACTTACACACATGGTGCTTTGTATAATTTTTTTTTTTTTTACATTTTAATTTACTGAGAACCGAAATAGTACGTTACAGTCCAGATTCTGCCATTAGTGCCTTTTACTCCAATGTTTTCCCCTACTGATTTCATACTATTAATGCTCAGTTGTACCTTCCACGTGTTTATGAAAGGAGGTACGTGCACTATTGCACGCTATATTTAAATAATGCTTTGAATATAAAGCTGACCAGACAACAAGCCTGTTTATGTTTCATGGTAGCTCTGAAAGTTTTGAGCTGTAGTGTGGAGCATAACCGAACCCCACTGGATACTTTTTGCAAAAATTGAATCCCGTAGTTCTGGGTTCCCCCCCTGCTACCCCAAACAAAATTTAAGCTTTTCCTGCTTGCAGCCTTATGGCTACAGCATTCCTCTAAGCTGCACAGTCTTCTTTCTATTCCTGAGTCTGAATCAGGGCAATTTTTCACCCTGGATGACTGTAATTCAGAGGGCAAGGGTCTGAACTTGCACTTTTTATTTTATTTTTTTTATATCCGAGGCTAGTGTGATAAACCCCAAGAGTTTAAGACAACAGAAAGATGTGGAAACATCACTAAAAGCAATACACGGCTCAAAAAAGTTATGTTGTGACATGACATCACATTCTGGCGGAGACCAGCTCAATCAGAAATGTTCTTACTGGTCCCTATATGGTTTAGCTGAAGGCACCTCCTGTAAGCATCAAGGGTGGTTATTGAGTTGCAGACCATGAAATCATTTCTGGGATAGAGTGTAGGAGCCAGCTTCTCAGCCGCAGTAAATCAGTGTAGTTCCATGCATTTATATCAATTGAGCATCCAACTCGAGGCATCCACCTGTTCCTACTGTTTATTAAGCCAGAGGATGAAATACAGATGTTTTGAGGATGGGGTATACACCCTGTACTGAGTATGAGTAGCCCACAAATGCTTGTTTGCATCCCTGTGTATTCACTTGGTGGCAGGTTTGTAGTGTCCATTCAAGAGCTGGCTCAACTTTGAGAAATTTGCCTGGCCATGACTCTCAGCTAGGTTCAGCATTTCAGTCAAAAGCAACTACACTCTAAAAGCTGCCAGAGTTTGTTAGGGAAAAGACTCTACCTTCTGCCTTAAAATCAGTTACACAGAAGGCAAAATATGAGGACAATCTGATTTTCTGGTATCTTTTCTTTTGCACTTATCCTTAAATTGTGCTGGCTTTTCGAAAGGACTCAGACCCCCTTAATAGAGATGGATTTCCCTGGAGTTCCAGTCTGCCCCTGTAAAGCTCAGAAAGCATGAGCCAGGAGAAAGAGAAAGATATCACTGAATATGTACCATTTCTGAAATTCACCCTCCCATTTACTTACATAGAGGTGAGGTGATATTGCTGAAATATTTTTAAAATCTCACTGATCCAAAACTTTGCACTTTAATCTTATTTTTAATGGGCCCTTTTGACTGTGAAGCACCAGTAACTTTTCCTCCTAATTTAATCTTCGCTTTACCTCATGCATTTATTTATTTTATCCAGGTAGTTTCTTTTAAACGTCACCTGTTATGAGGAAAGTTGTTAACCTCATGGCAGGGGGGTTGGAACTAGATGATCTTCGAGGTCCCTTCCAACTCTAACCATTCCATGATTCTATGATTCTATAACCTGTTATAGATCAGCTGGATCATTATATCCACCCCCCACCTGCTCTTGGTAATACTGCAACTCTGGAATTGGTAGTAAGTCATTACAGGCTTCTTCTCCCAGATATTTGCTTCTGTCATGATGCTGTTACAACACCGCCTGGCGGCTTTCAAGCAGTCCTGATTTATATGTTGGGTCATAAAAACAAAAGGCAGAGTTTCCATAGGAACGTCCTGCAGCTCCCAAATGTGACCAAGCCTAGGCTGAAGGATGCAGAAGGCAATGTCTCCCTACCATCTGTGCACAACCAATTTTGTCAAAGACAGCAGACATGACTCATCTGCTCGTGCTCCTCTGTCTGCACCACGGCATGCATGGATGCAAACGGACACAGGATCTGGCACATCTCTACAGATACGGGTATGTATATTTATATCTACCAAAAGCCACCCCACTCCTCTTTAAGTTCATGATGGCACTGAAAGAAAAACATACAGGGATGTGGCAAAGCTGCACCTCCTCAGCCTCCTCCTTCTTCTTAAGAGAAGGATTTGGGGGTGTTTAGAGATGAGAAGCTCAACATGAGCCGGCAGTGCGGTCATGTGGCCCAGAAGGCCAACCACATCCTGGGCTGTATCAAGAGAAGCGTGGTCAGCAGGTCAAGAGAGGTGATTCTCCCCCTTTACTCTGCTCTTGTGATACCCCACCTTGAATACTGCGTCCAGTTCTGGTGTCCCCACCACAAGAGAGACATAGATCTGTTGGAGCGTGTTCAGAGGAGGCCGCAAAGATGATCCAGGGGCTGGAGCACCTCTGCTACGAGGACAGGTTGCGGGAGCTGGGATTGTTCAGCCTTGGAAAGAGAAGACTTCGTGGGGACCTAATAGCTGCCTTCCAATACCTGAAGGGAACCTACAGGAAGGCTGGGGAGGGACTTTTGACAAGAGTGTCCACTGATAGGACAGGTGGAAATGAGTTTAAGTTGAAGGAGAACAGATTTAGATTAGATCTTAGGAAGAAATTCTTCAGTACCAGGGTGGTGAGACTTTGGAATAAATTGCCCAGAGAAGTTGTGGATGCCCCCTCCCTGGGGGTGTTCAAGGCCAGGTTGGACAGAGCCTTGAGTAGCCTGATGTAGTTGAGAGGCGTCCCTGCCCATGACAGGGAGGTTGGTTTAGATGATCTCTGAGGTCCTTCCCAGCCTGTGCCATTCTATGATTCTATGATTCTTCATCCCCATGCCTACTGCTCACAAGCGCAGAGGTGGTGTTGGCAGCGAGGGTCGGCTGGCGCTCAGGAAGGGCAAGCGTGGTGCTCACTCCTCTGCAGGGCTGTGGCATTAAAACCCCCAGGTCATGGTATTTGCTACGATCTGAAATGCTCTTCCCCACATGCTGCTTTTAAGGTCATCGTCAGCAGAAAGCAGGAATCACGGCTCCTTTGGCCAGTAACAATTCCCTCTCTGTGCTCTGGCTAGCTTGGGAGTAAGCCTATGTGCTGGATCTTGATGCATATCTGTGTTTTAAGGCTGCTCTTTCTTCGCTCATCGTCAGCACTTGGCAATTGTCTTTGTGTTTGTGTAGCATCACCAGCGTCTGTTTGGGTTTGGCATTGCAGAGTAGGGTAAAGCATAGTCAATAAATCTTCAAAGACCTTTTTCTATCAGCCACCACAAAACTATTCAAAGTGTTGACAAGTAGACATCTAAAGACTTTGTTTCAGAAAAGTGGAACAACCATTAAGAACACGCTTCAACGTAGGCCTACGTTTAAATGCCCTCCTGAATATTTGCAGATTGAATCTGAGCTGATTAGTACCAATAACCACGTTAAATTTCTGCTGAGCCCATAATAAGCTCCTCCTTCGTAGTGTGGCAAGGGACTAGCGTGCGCTCACTCGTTATTCAAACACTTATGAAATTATTTTGATTCCAGAACTAATTAACTGGACTGTATCTAAATCATTCCTACTAGTATCATACCAGCGTAAGCAAACTATCGTATGATTCTGTACAAGCCTGATATATTTCAATTTAAACGTAACTTAATAATTGCAGTGCCAATTAGTTAAAATGTAAGTAGGAAAAAACATTGGATGGAGACATCTTAATTTAAATATAATCCATTAAGTAAAAACAGCTATTCTAATTAGTGATAATGTAGCACAATTAGGAAATAAAATTTGATTGGTACATTGGAATTTAAACTTAATTACTAACTGCTATTCTAATTAGTACATGCGATACGTTTCGTGCAGTGTTTTGTCAGGGAGAAGTGCATGTACAGTAGGGATGATGGCGAGGAAAGAGGCAGGAGGAGACCTGAGGTGGGTAGTGTGGAGAAGAGGAGTTCTGCCAACATCAAGCCCAACATCCCGCACCTGAACCAGCACTGACCTTACAGCAGGAGAGGTTCGATCTCGCTCGAAAAACTTGACATGAAGGACAACTCACCGTCACCTTCAGGCAATCTCTTCCTGTGGTTAATTACTTCCAGTGCCCAGGTGGAGCATTTCACTTTGACATCTACAGTTTTCTGTTTCCAGATCTGGACCAGCGAATTTTGACAAACTAAGGAAAATAAGGTGATATTTTTGCAGCCTTCCAGTACCTAAAGGGGCTACAGGAAAGCTGGAGAGGGGCTTTTTACAAGGGCATGTAGTGACAGGACATGGGGCAATGGCTTTAAACTGAAAGAGGGCAGATTTAGATTGGATCTAAGGAAGAAATTTTTCACTCTGAGGGTGGTGAGGCACTGGCACAGGTTGCCCAAAGAAGCTGTAGATGCCCCATCCCTGGAAGTGTTCAAGGCCAGGTTGGATGAGGCTTTGGGCAACCTGGTGTAGTGGAGGGTGTCCCTGCCCATGGCAGGGGGTTGGAACTAGATGATCTTTGAGGTCCCTTCCAACTCTAACTGTGGATCCAACTGCTAGGAATTGCGGCTGAATTTGTAATCAATTATCAATTAAGTTAAGGCCCTTCCTACAAAAGGCAGGCCATTTCCTCCTGGCTGTGGGAGAAGTGATGATCTGCTTTAGAGCTGCAGCCTGAAGCCTTCTTCTGGTGAGTGACATCTGGTGACCCTGATGTGATAATAAAGAGAATAATAAAGAGACCGTAAAAGAGACCCTGCCAGAGGTGGAGCCAGAAGAGCTGGAGCCAGAGCGAGAATTCCTTCAACAAAGAAGGGAAAGATACCCTGAAAGAGGGAAGCGAGAACTCTACTTAACTGGGTCTCTGCTCACCATGAAGTTCTAAAAATCAGTAAACAAAAAAGGGGGAATTGTGGATTCAGCTGATCCAGCTGCTAGGAATTGTGGCTGCTAGGAATTGTGGGATTTGTAACCAATTAATCAATTACCTTGAAGTTAAGGCCCTTCCCACAAAAGGTGGGCCATTTCCTCCTGGCTGTGGGAGATTTTTCTTATTAATATATATATATTGCCACAGAGACCTTCAACAGATTCATATGGTAATAACTTCCTTTTGTAAAAACTACATAGATTTCCTGCCCCCCCACTGTATCATATTTATCTGAATGTCTACTCATTCCATTCTTAATTACAGTTTACACCAGATGCTGTCAGGTTTCACTTGAAAAACATGTTATATTTGCCACTTTTGATTCTCCCAGTATCAAGGGCTATTTAAGGAGTACACAAAAATGACACAGTTGGCAGGTCAGCACTTTCATACTTGAATTCCTTTACGCCTCTTTTGTGAATATTGCTTAGCTTTTGCACTTGGCTACTATTCTTCTTGTTAATTTATTTGGAAATCTTTTCTGTCAGTAATCTAATTTGAGACAGATTGTCAGAAAAGCACCCCAGAAAGAGATGTTGCAATGTGGGAAAGCTCCCTTGGTTCCATCAAAATGAATTTTTTTAATGGCCTTTTATTGTATAGTCTGATCTTTTCTGAGTGCCTCCGATTGTGCCTCAAACATTTATTTTCCCTACAGAGTAGATGACGATATCCCTATTCCTGATACATTTGGGAGGTGGAAAGTATTCTTTTGCATTTAGCAAATTCAGCTTCCCCCTCCTATTTTTTTTTTTTTCCCCACCAGCTCTTCTTATCAGGATTTAACATTTAACTTCCCAGAATTCGGGTGTATCTTTTTGTGTGTGTGTACGTGTGTTGAAACACCATTTCTATATTTCCTTAGTGGCTTCTTTTACTACACTGTTTGACTGCAAACCTTTAAAACTTTTTTTCTGATGTGATACACATTTACTCTGAGCTTCTGCTTAAACCATTTATGCTATAATCCAAGAATTTGACCCTTTTGACTGCTCTTTTTATGTATTTATTCCTGCTTGGCTTGCCTAGTTGACTAGAGAGTAAGCTTTTTCATTCTTCCTCATTCTTTTTAATTCCCTCTTTTGAAGTTAAAAATGAAGCAGCGCGTTTTCTTTTCCTGGATGCGAAGGTGGAGAAGGAAAACACTATCATGCATCTGCTGTGGGAAGTGTGAATGTTTCCACTGCTCAATATCTTCACAAACGGGTTACACAAATATCAATACGGAATTTTATCAGGATGACTGGGTTGGCTTTGAGGCGAGGACAGGGACTAGTTAACTGTAAATGGTTCCCTGCAATGCTGTTTTTCTGCAATTTTACGAAATATATGAGGGTAATAAACACCAGGGAGAAAGAAAAGCCTCTCAAGCTGAGAGCTAAGGCTGGTACAAGAACAAATGCATTTAACTAAGTCATGAATAAATTAAGGCTGGCAATTAGAAGACAGTTCCTGCCAGTCAATGACAGATTTCCAGACAGAAGAGTAGGTTAGGAAAACATTAACTAGTTTTAAGAGAGGGATCCCTGAACCTGTGGGCAAGATCACAAGACTGGCTTTCTATGACAGCAAGGACTCCATTTGCTAACTAAGAAAGATCTTTCCTAGGTGCCTCAGATGGTTTTGTGCCCTTTTCTATTGGATTAGAGGATCATGCCCTACGAAAAGCTTTTTTGCTTGCTCCCCAGCTTGAAAGGGGATTCAAGATCTGATTCCTTTTTGGCAATCACTTCTGCAGCATAATTTAACACTGTGAGGGGGGGGGGGGAAATAAAAAGGACTGCCTTTGTTTGTACCAAATCTGCCACTCAATAATTTCACTGGATGTTCCTGGCTCCTGAATTATAAGAACAATCGACTTCACCCTCTCTACCAAACTCACATTTCTATAGATTTCCCTCCTACGTCCCCCCAGACACCTCTTTTTCCACACCAAAGAGCCTGAGGCCATTTAGTCACCCCTTAGAGAAAGCTGTTCCATGCTACTGATAATCTTTATTGCCTTACTTTGGATGTTGCCCAGCTCTGCTAGATCATTTTCAAGCTAGACAAACTGAAATTGCACGCAGCGCTCGAGATGTAAAAACACCACACATATAAACAGCAGCCCAGGGGTGTTTTCTGTTCTCTTTCCCTAATAATTTTTAGCATAACTACTAACAAGGACTGAGCAGATGTTGAAGCTCCAAGACCTCTTTCCTTACTGGCAGCAGTCACTTAGAGCCCATAACTACATGTGTAAAGGTTTGAAGGGTTTTTTTACTCCATGCAGGGCAGTTTCCAATACGATTTTCATATCCTATGGAGAAAAAAATACTTTGAGTCACCCTGACTGGGAAAGTGTCATCTGCAGCATATACTTCCCTGCCTGATACGTATCAGAAGCCACTCACAGACAGACAGCTGCATCCACCCGGTGCTCCAGATGTTTCATCAACCCAGATTTGGGATATTTCCCTATTGCAATACCTCTTAGGTTTCCATTCAAGAAAGCCATGTAAACATCTGTGTAATACCACTCTCCTTAGCTAAATATTTAAGCACAAAGCTACCATTACACACCTAACAAATCCTTTTATCTTCAGCATTTGCTTGAATTGAAGTACAAACTTCGGTATTTTGCCGAGCGGATATGCCTTCTCAAAAAAAGCTTTTGTTGCATGAATTAACTAAACAAACCCAGGTTTTCTAAATCCTAGGCTTTCACCTACTGGAAATGGGTTGAATGCGTGCATGGCTTAAGAAATGAAAAGACACTGAAGTTGCCCATCAGAATTATTTTATGCCAGCAGGTGTAAAATTGTCATACAGCTCAAGACAGGAGTGCCTCACCTGAGTCAAACTTCACTAAACAAAAGACTCAGACCAAGGGGAGGTCTAGAAGACAGGGGGAGCAGCAGCAGGCCACCAGCCGCACACATTGCCATTACCAAATTTGAATTGAGATAAAGCATCAGCTTCTCTCTTGAAAGAGCTTCTCTGACCTTGGCTTAATGCCACAGGAGCCCCTTGAGGTGCGTGCACATCAGATTAACAGCACTTGGCAGTTTTTAAAAAAGTAATTATTGAACTTTAGATTTTCTCTGATAAGTTGGTGTTAAAGTCTGAACGCTGCCCTGCAGTTCTGCCTGCCCTTTGGTTGGGAGAAGCAAGAGCCATTTCATCCGACAGTTTGTGTTTCGCTGGGGAAGTGTTTCTTCCTGTTCTTATTTCACTGCCCAGAAGATGGAAAACTGCACCCTGCTTTGGGAGTTGCTATAGTACAGAGCAGGGAGAGGGTCTTCCCGCAGGATTTCCAAGCACTGGCACTGTGATACAACAGTGGTAGGCATAGAGGGAAAACCTTACCAAGGAGGAAGGTGTTGCTGTGGTTGCCATCCTGCACTGGGTTACACACGTATGTATTTGAACAACTATTGACTTGCTTTACCAGTTTTGCACAGTGTCTTCATTTCCAAAAACCTCTCCAAACTCTTTTTTCACTTTTTTACAGCCTCTAGCACAACAGCTCAGCTCTTAGGTAAGAATTGTGATCCAAAGACCTAAAGGGTCATCAACAGGTCTCTGCCAAGCTGGTAAAGCTTTTCTGCAAACTGCCTGGGAAAGCAGGGGCACAGGTAAGCAGGGGTAAGAGACTTGCTCAGAGTTACACCATGAATTAGTGTTTGAGGGAATAACATTGCCTGCCTGTTCTGGGCTATACAAATTGCATTTCTCCTCTATCTGCATGAACCAAAATTATTCATGTTTGTCTCATACAATGGACTTGAAATAAGCAGAGTGCTCACAGTGAAGGGCTTGTACCATTAGGCCCTAGGAGATAAGTAGTGTTTGTTCCTAGAAAATGATGGTCATGTCCTCTAAATGCCCTTTGCTGGGATATATTTTGATTAAGCATCCTGAAGAGCCCCCTGATGAAGTGTCAGCTTGCCCTCATGCTGCACTAAACACTGCAAGAACACCTCAGCTAATTTCAGCTGTCGAAAAATTAACTACTTAGTCACAGCAGTCACCCAGGTACACTGCACTCAGAGCAGATTCGGGGCTCAGGCAGATGTCATTGTCCCCCAGAGCTACCTGTCTCTCTGCAGGAGAGGGTGATTCATCCTATCCTAAGATGGGCACATAAACCAGGGATTTAGACTCTGTTCTCATGAGACCCCACCTGGAATACTGCGTTCGGCTCTGGGGATCCCAACACAAGAATGTGGAGCTGCTGGAGTGAGTCCAGAGGAGGACTATGAAGATGATCCGAGGGCTGGAGCACCTCTGCTATGGAGACAGGCTGAGAGAGTTGGGGCTGTTCAGCCTGGAGAAGAGAAGGCTCTGGGGAGACCTTATTGAGGCCTTCCAGTACTTAAGGGGAGCCTACAAGAAAGCTGAAGAGGGACTTTTTACAAGGGCGGGTAGTAATAAGACAAGGGGTAATGGCTTTAAACTGAAAGAGGGTAAATTTAGGTGAGATCTAAGGAAGAAATTCTTCCCTCTGAGGGTGGTGAGGCACTGGAACAGGTTGCCCAAAGGAGCTGTGGCTGCCCCATCCCTGGAAGTGTTCAAGGCCAGATTGGATGAGGCTTTGAGCAACCTAATCTAGGGGAAGGTGTCCCTGCCCATGGCAAGGGTGTTGGAACTAGATGATCTTTGATGTCCCTTCCAACCCAAGCCATTCTGTGATTTTCATCATGCTCTGGTAATGCTCTTCTCTCCTCCTCAGCTCTTGATGACTCTCAAGGTAGCCCAGATATCAAGTCCTGACCAACCCTGGGCCCAGGCGACTACCATGATTTTAGATAAATCCCATGCAATGAACTTTTCCCCACCCCAAGCAGCCAACCAACTAAATCAGGCAGATCTTCAGAAGAAAGCTCTGTGGCTGTCAGGTCTGCTCCTCTGTGCAAGACGGATGCCATCCTTTACTTAGAGACAGGGCTTGCAAGTAATCACATTTCAGACATTTTCTATCCTTGTCCCTGCTGAGTCGTGAGGGGATGTTCTCACTTCAACGTACGCCAGAGTGTGGCTTTGGCGTGTTCTGTGCAGAGTATATTTGACATTTTAATTGATGCCATTTGTTAATTAAGAAGGATAAATGATGACAGGGAGAGGGGAGGAGATCTTATAAAGGATGAATAATAACCTTGTTCCAAAGCAGGTAATGAGATACCAAGTTAAAATATGTAAGAGCTTGCAAAAATGTCTAAATGTTTTTCAGAAATCAGACGCTGCCTGTCTTTCTCTTATCGCAGAAATGTCAGGGAGCGCAATTCATTAGTGACTTTAAACACGTGCTCTTTACTCAAGGATTTTCTAGCAGAAAAGGCCGTGCATCCCTGGGTTAACCAACCACTGCCCTCCTGCCACAGTGGGCATTAGCACTCCCCGTTCCCTTTCTCTCCGCTTGCCCCTTCCCACAGCTACCACCAAGGCAGAGGACACAGCTGTGCCATCACCAGGCTCAGCCTGCCCAGACAGGGCTGGACCCTGGCTTTGCACTAGGAGGTGTCAGGCAGCAGTGGCTTCCCTCAGCACTGGGAAGAAGAAAGTGGAGTTGGTGGCGTGATGCTCGACACCCGATTCCCCTTTCAGAGGCACCAGCAGCTGCGTTTGGGGATTGTTTTCCCTAAATGCTGTCTGTGCTGAGCAAAGCCCCTTAATAGATAAGAACAGAGCAGCATCTGTTAGCCAGGAGGGTGGCTCTGCAGAAAAGCACATCTGAAAAAGCCTCAGGTCTAGCTCCTTTCCATGCAGATGCACATTTAAGCAGAGCTGGGGGGAAAGGCCAAGCAGAGGCTGGAGAGGAAAGAAAAGCAATTTGCACCAGCTGTCGTAGGGAGTGGAGAGAAAAGCTGTCACATCCAAATTCCCAGTGCCAGTCCCAGTGCTCCTGGGAGAGACTCCCGAAACTCAGTATTTTACACTGAGCAAGGCTTTTAACACCTATCAAGAGGCAGGCTGCCATTCCTGTCCAGCTTCATCTAGACTTTCTTGCCCAGTTCGAAATGGCACTTCTGCTTCTCCCTCTTTCCTTCATGGGGCCAGGCTTGACCTAGGGATGGCCTCATTGCCATATTGCATTGCCTGGGCTCACCCCCATATTTCTGATCTCACCCTCCCTCCTCTCCTCTGCACACCCCAGGAGAAGCACTGATACCTCTGTCTGCATCCGTGGGGAGCATAGCAGAAGTCCCTGCATCTGGTACAGGCTAGAAAAGCTGCACAGGTATGGGAGTTATTTGCTGTGGTCTATGATGAGTATGTGGTGTACATCTCCCAGAATGAAAATTGAGATAGTTTACAGAGGGTCTCCACATCTAGGAGCTTAGCAGTGAAGCTGTGTTTTTGGAGCAACCAGCAGAGCACCCAGAAGATCTTAAGTCTCTCTTCTGGCTCATCTAGGGGGTCTAGGTTACACCTTGGGCCGTGGCAGGAGTATACTGCAAAGCTGCTAGAAAAGTTCATTTTCAACTTCCATGTAAAAAAATCCATGAAAAGTCTGGGGAGGTGATTAATCCCAGCTCCAGATTGGTGCAGGCTGACTGTTGGTGTTTTTTTCTATTTGTTTTAGGTTGTTTACTCAAAGTATTCATTTATTTACCTTGTTGTTTTCCACTCCCTGCATCTGTTCATTTGTTTAAGTACGAGCCTCCTCGTTTTCCACTTCTGTTTCCTCTCATTACAGTGGAGCATCTGCTTAGCATTAAAAAAAAATCAATCAAAAATAATCTTATACCATGGAGCAGAAAGTTTTCATAAAGTATGAGTGAAGAACGATTATTGTCTGCATAATCCCTTTTATTATTACTATTTGTTTAGGCTCCAGTTTGACAACAATTCTGGATGCCTCTGACAAACATGTTTTGGGAGAAAAGGAGCGTGGGCAGCAGGTCGAGGGAGGTGATTCTGCCCCTCTGCTCTGCTCTCCTGAGACCCCACCTGGAATGCTGTGTTCAGCTCTGGGGTCCCCAGCACAAGAAGGACATGGAGCTGCTGGAGCGGGGCCAGAGGAGGCCACGAAGATGATCCGAGGGCTGGAGCACCTCTGCTATGGAGACAGGCTGAGAGAGTTGGGGCTGTTCAGCCTGGAGAAGAGAAGGCTCCGGGGTGATCTTATTGCAGCCTGCCAGTACCTAAAGGGGCTACAGGAAAGCTGGAGAGGGGCTTTTTACAAGGGTGTGTAGTGATAGGACAAGGGGCAATGGCTTTAAACTGAAAGAGGGCAGATTTAGATTGGATATAAGGAAGAAATTTTTCACTCCGAGGGTGGTGAGGCACTGGCACAGGTTGCCCAGAGAAGTTGTAGATGCCCCATCCATGGAAGTGTTCAAGGCCAGGTTGGATGAGGCTTTGGGCAACCTGGTGTAGTGGAGGGTGTCCCTGCCCATGGCAGGGGGGTTGGAACGAGATGATCTTTAAGGTCCCTTCCAACCCAAACCATTCTATGAGTCTATGAAAAAAGTGAGGGAGACGACCTAAAAGAATACCAAGGAATCAGCCCTCCCTGAAAATCAAGGAAACAAGACTGTTGTCTTTCCCTCCCTTCTGCAAGTCATTCCAAAACCAATCTTAAGATGGGGATAGCATGCAAAAGTGTAGGGTCTTCCCTGCTAGCCAGAAATCCCAGGTCAGGATGAGCCTGGCTAGCTGTGCCCCGACTGCAAAACCTCTGTGGAAAGCTAGGATGGACATATTTGTGCAGTGCTCAGGAGAAATGCAGCATCACTGTCACCTCCACCAGCTCCCCGTCCTTGTCAAAACTCTTCCCTTCTTCCTTGACCAGCAGCTGTTGGGACACTCGAGTCTGTGCCTCCTCCCCTCCTGGCAGAAGGGGAGATGGAGAGAGCATCCTCGCCCCCCTCTGCCCCCCTGCCTGCGCAGCAACCACAGCTCTCACCGCTTATTTGTGCTGAGGAATCTTGTCTAAGTGACATTTAGAGGAAATTGTCTTGATGATGAAAAGAAACGTGTAATATCTGGGGAAAAAGATATCAAGAGCGCACGAGGGGGTGACACGAGGCTGAGTGTCCTCTTGCTGACTGATGGCTGCAGGCAAGAGCGATTCATTAACGCAATCGAGTCACACACAATTTCACGATAACGTTGGGGAGTTTGGCACGAGTGATCAAACCGAGCAGCAGTAGGTGGACCTCTGTCAGCTTTTCCAGCAGCTGCCCGACTTGCCTCCAGGTCCAAGTTTAGGTCTAAAAGGTGATCCTGTTGATAGCAGTCCGTCACAACTGACTCAGTATCGCACATGCCATGTCCCCAGCTCAGCCTGACCCTCCAGCTTATCTATTTTACTCTGCATCCACTGCTTTCACGGAGTTTTGAGCAGCTACTCATTAGACATTTCCCCAAGCAGAAGCGTATGGGGTGAGTTACTATTGGTCATTCTAAAGTAATACAAATATAATATTCCATTTGTTCCCTAGAGTATGATCACAGACTGCACTAGGATCTTATTTAATAGTGACGTAGTTAATGGGACAAGTTTGGAAAAATGCGTCTGCCCTAAGCTGCACCTTCTGAGGCTCAGGATGGTGGGGCCTTGGCAAGGCACATAACTCCACAGCTCACCTCTCCTGGCCCTTCGGGCCACCGCAGGCATAGCCTGGCTTGTGCTGGCACATAGAATCATAGAATGGTTCGGGTTGGAAGGGACCTTAAAGATCATCTAGTTCCAACCCCCCTGCCATGCGCAGGGACACCCTCCACTACACCAGGTTGCCCAAAGCCTCATCCAACCTGGCCTTGAACACTGCCAGGGATGGGGCAGCCACAACTTCTCTGGGCAACCTGTTCCACTGCCTCACCACTCTCAGAGTGAAAAGTTTCTTTCTTATTGGGAAAGGGTTAGGATTAACTTTCTTATTGGGAAAGGGATTCTGCAACTTGCAGAAGTTACTAGGACATCTTTGGTCCTAGTAACTTCTGCAAGTTGCAATATGCTCACATGGGCTCCAGCAAGCCCTCGCTGTGGCTTTTCACGTCAGTGCAAGGCACCATCGTGCAAGAATGAAGAGGGAGTCCTCAGCACTGCATCTTTGTGTGCTTTTTTGCACCGTGGCGACAATTTTGACCCTTTAGTTGGCAGCAGCCTGGAAAAGCATGAGCTCCCTTTCACTGTCTCTCCCCAGTGTTATTGCCATCTGCTAGATCTTAAAAAAAAAACCAAACAAACAAATAAAAACAAACCCAGAAAACCACCCACACAGCAAAATTGCTTGGACATCATGGCATTAGGAGACCCCAGTGCCTCCATAAGAGTATTCAGAGACAGAGCATCTGAGTTGAGTTGTAGGATGGACCAATGCCTTGTGAATAAAAATAAACAGCAGTGGATCCTCTGTGCCTGTTTACTCAGACTTTTCTTTCTCCTCTCACCAGACATAAGACAGAGAAGAGTTTCAACAACACCAGATAGTACTTGCTACATAAAAGTACTGTTCCTCTAATTAGCAGAGATATTCACAGCAGTGAATAAAGGAAAGCTTTTTTTCCCCCCTGCCCTGTTCTGCTGTAAAGATATGATATCATTTAGAACATCTCTTAATTAAATACTAGAAATGAGGACACTTTGGAACTGAATAATTCTTTTCTCGAACAATTCTTTCTAGTGTTCAAATATTAGCCAGAAAAAAAGTCCCGCCTTGTCACAATCATCTGGTACTTAATTGGGTTTTTATTTAGTTCAGTATTAAAGCATGAACCTTGAGGGAAACATTAATTCCTTGCTCTCCAGTGTGGAGAGCTCGCAATGAGTAATTGTGTGGAAAGAAAACAAGCCCAAGTCTTTGTAGAGCCCAACATCTGATCTCAGTATCACCTATCATCCTCTACAAAACTCTAGCTGACACGGGAGGGACGTCTTTTCTATGTCAGCATTGAAAAGCAAACTGAAGGTATGATTTTCAAAGGCACCTGCTTCTTCCTGCTCTCTCTTGATTCCCATTGAAACCACTGGTGAAAATCTTTACGCTCTTCCCAGAGACCAGGGCATGTCAAGCATATCTGAGCACCCTCCATGCACAAAAATCAATAAATGTTTGTTTGTATCATCTTGATTGTTTCAGGTCAATGATGGAGAGACCCAAAGGTCATTTTGACCAGACCAGTCCACTGGGGGTACTTTTCTCTTTGGCTCTTCTCATGGTGCTGTTTGCTCAGGAAGCAGAGGAGCTCCTGCTTGTATCTTCTTCTCCTTTCAGCTCTGCTCCAATTTAGATAGCTATGGAAGAAGACAACCAGGATTCCCCAAGGCAGGAGAAAGGAGTAGTACTTTGACCTATCGCAGTGCATAGGACAGCACCAACTTCCATGCCAGGGGCTCAGCAGAGCTACCAGGGCTGAGCCAGGCAACTGCAGGGAAATCAGCTGCAGGAGCTGGCAGGGTATTTGGGGGCTGGCCCATGGGGCCATCATTGCCCTCATGGATATGAGTCCGATCTGTTGAAAAGTGATAACAAGAGTACTGACACCAGGAACACAGGGCTGAATACACACCTGGTGCATTAGGAAGACACATGGAGCAGGGGATAAAGGACAAAGATCATCTCAGGCATCCCAGAAAGCTGAGAACTTGATTTGAGAGAGTGGCTGCTGTTCCCATTCTCCCCTTGCAACTATCTTGCATGGATCTGGCACAGGGATGCTGATCCCCAACCCTCCTCCTGCAGCAGTGATGGCCTGCAAGCAAAGGTGATTGAAGGGAAGTTGCCCGTGTGAGACTGTCTTAGCTGGAAATTCACAGAATAGTTTGAGTTGGAAGGGATCTTTAAAGGCCATCTAGTTCAACCTCCCTGCAATGAGCAGGGACATCTGCAACTAGATCAGGTTGCTCAGAGCACCGTCCAACCTGACCTTGAATGTTTCCAGGGATGGGGCATAAACAACAGCAGGCGTTTACTAGCTCTCTAGGCAATCTATTCCAGTGTCTCACCACTCTCATAGTAAAAAATTCCTTCCTTACCTCTAGCCTGAATCTACTCTTTTTTAGTTTAAAACCATTACCTCTCGTCCTATCACAACAGGCCCTACTGAAAAGTCTGCCCTCATCTTTCTTATAAGCCCTCTTTAAGTATTGAAAGGCTGAAATAAAGTCTCCCTGAGCCCTTCTCTTCTCCAGGCTGAACAACCCCAACTCTCTCAGCCTGTCTTCATAGCAGAAGTATTCCATCTCTCTGATCATTTTTGTGGCCCTCCTCTAGATCCACTCCAGCAGATCTGTGTCTTTCCTGTGCTGAGGACTCCAAAGCTGGATGCAGTACTCTGGGTGGAGTCTCGCCAGAGCGGAGTAGAGGGGCAGAATCATCCCTCTCAACCTGCTGGCCACGCTTCTTCTGATGCAGCCCAGGATATGGTTGGCTTTCTGGGCTGTGAGTGCACATTGCTGGCTTACGTCTGGCTTTTCATCCACCAGTATTCCCAAGTCCTTCTCTGCAGGGCTGTTCTCAACCCCTTCATGCCCCAGCCTGTGTTGATACCGGGGGTTGCCCTGACTCAGGTGCAGGACCTTAAGGGCACTTAGCCTCATTGAACCTCATGAGGTTCACATGGGCCCACTTCTCTAGGTTGTCCAAGTCCCTCTGGATGGCATCCTGTCCCTCGGATGTGTCAACCACATCGCTCAGCTTGGTGTTCTCCGCAAACTTGTTGAGTGTGCACTTGATCCCACTGTCTATGTCATGGAGGACCATGAAAAAGGCCTTAGAGAAGTCCAGATAGATGACATCTATAGCTCTTCACTTGTCCACTGATGTAGTCACTCCATCATAGAAGGCCACTAGGTCAGCCAGGCAGGACTTGCCCTTGGTGAAGCCATGCTGGCTGTCTCAAAATACCTCCCGGTCCTACAAAACCCCTGACTGCACACACTCTTACAAATGTGCTTTTAGGAGAAAGGCACAGCTTTGGCCAAGTGCTAAACCCAGGTTAGCAAAGACAAGGCAGGTCATGATTCCTGCACACCAGCAGATCATTGTACCTATTAAAAACTGTGGATTATCTAGTTTTACTTGGCTGGTTATCATACAGTAGCTAGTGAGCTCTGGGGACAGCACTTTTCCTGGTGAGGGGGAGGATGGGGAAGAGCAGAGCACAAAAGAACGCTGCAGAATCAGTGGTGAATTAACACACAAGGAGATCACAGTCTCTTCTTTAGCACCAAATAAGAGCAGTTTTGAAATGCACGAAACACTTCGAACCTTTTGCTGCACCACCTGTTTTGTCCAGCTAAATTTTCATATTAATCATCTTTACTCCTTATAAGTAATTCCTTTAGGGAAAATCTACTGAGCGTGTTTAAATTTATTAAAACGATCACAGTTTATTACGAGTCCATATCCAGTGTCTACTGCCTTACACACCTGATGATGGGGAGAGAAAAACGGTGGCAATCACAAAAGGGTTTCTCTCATCTCTGTACTTCCCAGTGTTATTTGTGGCAGTAGTGGGTTGCAGTGACTTCTCACACATGTCCACTGCAGTGTGCCAAGAGCTGTACCAGCACATCGTGCTTTTCGAGAGAGCGAGTGTCAAAAGATTGAGATGCAGATATGGTTACAGCTGGTTTAAGGAGGACAAGGATATAAACGAGAGAAGAAGAGTGTCCATGAAAGCTCTCAGCTGCTCTCCCACAGTACGTAAGTCTGTTCCTAATTTTTAACACAGATAGAATTCCCCAGCACAAGAAGGACATGGAGATGCTGGAGCGGGGCCAGAGGAGGCCACAAAGATGATCCGAGGGCTGGAGCACCTCAGCTATGAAGACAGGCTGAGAGAGTTGGGGCTGTTCAGCCTGGAGAAGAGAAGGCTCCGGGGTGATCTTATAGCAGCCTTCCAGTACCTAAAGGGGCTACAGGAAAGCTGGAGAGGGACTTTTTACAAGAGTGTGTAGTGACAGGACAAAGGGAAATGGCTTTAAACTGAAAGAGGGGAGATTTAGATTAGATATAAGGAAGAAATTTTTCACTGTCAGGGTGGTGAGGCACTGGAACAGGTTGCCCAAAGGAGCTGTGGCTGCCCCATCCCTGGAAGTGTTCAAGGCCACGTTGGATGAGGCTTTGGGCAACCTGGTGTAGTGGAGGGTTTCCCTGCCCATGGCATGGGGGTTGGAACTAGCTGATCTTTGAGGTCCCTTCCAACCCAAACCATTCTATGATTCTACGATTTACCAGGGAGCCTAGGTAGGCATCAGCCACTTGATCAACTCTGGACCACCTCTCCCAAGATGGCAGAAAAGAACTGTGCATTCATTACCCCGTGCAGATAAACAGAGGCAAGCAGAGAACAAGGCTGGCACCATGAGGAGCCAGGGAGCACCTGATACACCACATGGCAGAAGGACTCCAGGAGTATTCCAGGAGTTTTCAAGGTGTTCATCTCTGACAACAGCACAAGGAAATACTGAAACTGTTTCCATCAAGTTTGTGTTGTGCTCTCCAGCTGCACCAAAAGACAGTGGATTTTTAATGGCAGAAGAACAACTCATTTGTCTGGGCTGAATTATCACACTCTGCCTCAGCTTCCTCACTTATATAAGGAATAATAAACCATTTTTTTCTTTATTAGCAATGGAGATTAATCGAACCCACGTGAGATGTCCGAAGAGGAGCTGTGCTAGCCCATCGGTCACACTGGTAATGCAGACCCACCTTACGAGGATGTCAGCTGCTGCACCAGACCCTAGGTTGGAGCCAGGGCAGTGCAGATGTGTGACCCTTTCTGCTCACTTTGCTCCCAGCCCAGTAACTTCTGTGGGCTGCAGTCTTCCAAGGCACCAGGTTTTGTCTGCCATGGACCACGTGCATTACCAGAGCTGTCTAGGGTTTGGTTTGCGTGGGACAGAGGTGTAGGAAAGTTGGGCACAGCCAAGTTTTTCTGGCCAAAAACAAACCTAGAGACAATTATCCTTGCAAAACTCCTTTTGCCAGCCTGATGCTCTCCAGCTAGGCAACTGCTTTTATCTGTACTGGCTGGTGACTTCCCACCTAATAAGCTTACTTCTACTTGAAGGGGTTGCCAGCCTCACTCAACTCATGTGCCTAAACTGGTAAAACCCACTGAAGTGCAAACGGGCCATCTAGGGTGTTCGGAAACCCGTTCTTGGATAATCAGTTTCCGTAACGATTCCCCCACAAAAGCACAAAACATGGGAAAGCTTCCCTCTGGGATTCCCTCAGAGCACACAGAGCTTTTCACCTGTGATGAATAATAAAAACCTCTTCCTTTTATTCCTCTCCCCCCATCTCTCCCCGCTCCCCAGCCCCCCTCATGAATTAACCAGGCAGGGAAAAAGGGGGACCTGGCTGAGTGCCATGGGCTAAAGGGGTGCAATCACAGGCACACGCAGAGAGAGCAGGGACATGCAGAAATGCCATATGGAGACTAAACAAGCTGTAGTGACCTTCTTGGGCTTTATCAAATATTCATGGGAAGCAGGCTTGTGGGAATACAAAACTAATAATAATGAAACCACCAGAATTCCAGCAGCTCCAGCATCCTGGCACGTTCGTGTTTCCCCTTCCCATGCTGTTGCCTCCTCCCTTGCGTGCCGGATACCTGTCAGCACAGCAGCCCAGACCTGAATCAGGCTGCCTGGTGGGCTTCAGCCCTTTGCTAGTACTTGGAGCTAAAGGAAATAGAGGAGGATGCAATGGTGTAGGGGATTTCTTCCCATCCAGGCCTTTTTAAATAGAGAAGAGTAGACAATGTTAGACCTTCAGGGAGACCTGGCAATCTCTGGACTCCACTAAATGAAAAGATTCAGACTAGCATCTTGCAGCACCAGTGTCAAATTTTTACTCTTGTACCTTGAACACCAACCTTGGGGTTTTTCCAGCCTCTGAGGAGCATTTTCATTAGGTACTTTCTGGAGATTGGGGATGGCACGTGTTACCAAATTACTGACCTCAGACAAGAAAGGAGTCATCTTGTTAGAAGCCAGCCATTCAACCATAGGCAATTACATTTCTTGAAGGATTTCAGCCTCAAATTTTCATTCCACAATGTATTCCCAAGGAAAAATAGACCTTCTATACAGCAGATAGCTGGTAGAGTGAACTACGCAAGACGCAATGATTTTTCCAAAGGACAATAATCTATTTAAAAGCAACACAAATACGGCGAGTGGAAATGATTCAAATTATGTTGATGTGACTGCTTAGGAAAGCTAAACACGCAAGTCTTTGCATCATCGGTCCTTTCAGCTTTAATCTCTTAAAAATAAAGGAAGAAAATGGCAATGTTGTCATTGCTTGAAAGACAGCAGCGGTATCTTGGTTTTGGTATTCTTTGCTTCTCTTTGAACTGTTTTTCTTTCTCCTACATACTTCAAATCTCACAAAAGATATTTTAAAATAGATGTATTTGCCCAGAGGTGAGATGGAAAAGAAAGAGGCAAAAGAAGATTTGCATAGAGACTGAGGACAAGAATAGCTGGACATCTATTAGAACCACCTAGTCACAAATAAAAACAGAGTAGGAAGCTTTAAGAAAGGGCTTAAATGTTGCAGAAAGCAACTTAGCTCACTTGCAGCAACTACCTGAAGGTGAGTATTACAGCCATTTACAAGAGGTTTGGTGAGCACAAAGAATATTTACAGCTATGTGGGGGCTGAGCCGAAGCTGGCTGGAGCTGCTGTCCCCTTAACCTTGCCCCACTGGGGAGAAAGGGTTTTCCAGGGTAGGAAAAACACTCTGGCACAGACCTGCTGCTCTGATTTCCCTCTTATACTTTCAAGTGGCTGTTGTTTCTCTCACTTCTTCAAGTCATAATACGTTTGTGTGATAAGTTAAACAGTGGAGCTTTTTAGCACAGAGATCCATACCTCGTGCTTGAGTGACTAGGGGTAGAGTAAATATGTCATGGGATAAGCTGCATTCCTCCTGTACTTTTAACCACCTCCCTTATGCTTAGCCCATTAATCCAGTATGTATGGACATACTTCTAATATTCCAGACATGTGAACAGGTCCACCTGCTAATTAAAAAAAATTAAAAAAAAAAATTACAAACAAAGCAACAGGAATAAAAGCAGAAAATATTCTTTTCTTTACCCACATGTGAAATTGCTCCAACAAAACCACATTCATTTATGGTTTATTGGTGAATAAATTGGTATTACAGTGCTGGGAAATGTTGAGCAAGGAATCACAGAATCCCAGAATGTCAGGGATTGGAAGGGACCTCAAAGGATCATCTAGTCCAATCCCCCTGCCTGAGCAGGACCACCTAGATCAGATCACAAGGAAGGCCAAAGAGAAGGCAAACCAAAAATCAGCCCATCAACTCCCTGGGAAGGGAAGCTTGAGGAGAGGGGAGATGCAAAGAGAAGGTGGTAGGAGAGGATGGGGATCTGGGAGGTACCAGGGACGAATGGAAGGACAGAGCAAGGAGGCAGCTGTACAACAGGGGCAGTGCAATAACACATTATTGGTGATCATGGCACTAGTTTAACCCTCAGGGTGTTTTGCTCTCTGTCATTACCCGGGAGAATTTTTCCTCACAGGTATTTAGGCACATGTGTACATCCTAACTCAAGAGCACATCCACCCACCACCTTATGAGAAGCAGTCTGCATCTTTGAACTGTCACATCAGCTGTCACGTTATAACAACACCATGCTAAAATTCCTTATTTTATCCGAGCCAACTTGCCTTTTCCCCCCTGCATCGAGGTCTCCCAAGCACGCCGTTGTATACCACCTGGCCTCTGGAAACACAGCATGCTTGGCTTTTAATTCAATCCAACCTTTCCGCTCACTCCAGTGTTCTTTGCTCAATGTCACAGCAAGAGCAGCTTCCTGATTACCTTGCTACATGTTTATAATTAATTTCTCTCAGGAGGATTACAGCCAATATTATTACCGAATGCATTTCCTAAGTATTGAATCAGCATTGCTTCCAAAAAATACATGTGATTTATTTTCTCCCTAGGGAGTAGACATTTGTAAGTAGCAGATTACTGACATGCTGCAACCAGAAAGCAAAACATAATAGCAATTAATACAGCATTGTGAATGAAATCCTGCTTGCTGCAGAAACCTCTCAATGGCAGCAGCTCGGCAGCGCCCGTGGCACGAAATCTGCCACGGGACTCAAAATACCAAGCAAGATTAAGACTAAGAGTGTGGGATTTAATCTTGCTGCAGCGGAGACTATCCTTTTATTCCGCCTTTGGACAACGTTTAGCAGCCCTGAGGAGAAGGACTTGGGAGTACTGGTGGACGAGAAGCTCAATATGAGCCGGCAATGTGCTCTTGCGGCCCAGAAGGCCAACCGCGTCCTGGGCTGCATCAAGAGGAGCGTGGCCAGCAGGGCGAGGGAGGTGATTCTCCCCCTCTACTCTGCCCTCGTGAGACCTCACCTAGAGTACTGCGTCCAGTTCTGGAGTCCCCAACATAAGAAGGACATGGACCAGTTGGAGAGGGTCCAGAGGAGGGCCACGAAGATGATAAGAGGGCTGGAGCACCTTTCCTATGAGGACAGGCTGAAAGAGTTGGGGCTGTTCAGCCTGGAGAAGAAGAGGCTCCGGGGTGACCTTATAGTGGTCTTCCAGTACCTCAAGGGGGCCTACAGGAAAGATGGGGAGAGGCTATTCAGGAGGGCCTGTTGTGATAGGACAAGGGGTAATGGTTTTAAAATAGAGGGAGGTAGATTCAGATTGGATATTAGGAAAAAATTTTTTACCATGAGAGTTGTAGAACACTGGAACAGGTTGCCCAGAGAGGTGGTGGATGCTCCATCCCTGGAGACGTTCAAGGCCAGGTTGGACGAGGCCCTGAGCAACCTGATCTAGTTGGAGATATCCCTGTTCCTTGCAGGGGGGTTGGACTAGATGACCTTTGAAGGTCCCTTCCAGCCCTAACGATTCTATGATTCTATAACAGAGGTCCTGCCCTACAATGGGTGCTCTGAGCGCCAGCCCCGGGATAAAGGGTAACGCACGCTCGCGAGAAAGCTTTGTGGGTGTTTCAGAGGAACTGAGGCTTTTTGATGGAATAACTTTCAAAAAGAAAAAATCGAAATTTATTCTGAAATCTTCATTATTTCAGAGGGAAAAAGATGAGAGCTACTTTTTTCCCCAAAAAAATTCATGAGGTTCCCGCTCGCCTCCTGCTTTTTATATTATTTTCCTTAAAATTCCCTCAAATCTGTGGGATAGTAGCTTCTGTTGAGATTGTCCTTAGGCGAAAGTAGCTTTTCCCAGGAAAACTGGCTTCTGGAGAAGACATCTTTGACCAGCTCTGAAGTGATAAAGCAAATGGCCACGGCATGATCTAATATACCTTATAAATCATTAATCTCTTATTATAAAGCGCAGAAAAGAGTCTCACGGTCTCACTCTGTTCAATAACCATTTGGCCCTATCCTCCCCTGCCGAGCCACTCTGTGAAAGGAGTAAAGGGGTCTTGCTTAACAGAAAATACTCCCTGGCTTGCCAACACAGGCCATGGGTGCTTGCCAGAGGCATCTTTGCAAGCACAGAGAGAAGCACAGAGTCTGGCAAAGCTTTAGGTCACCTCGCCCCGCAGTGAGGTCTCCTTCAGCTGCACCATACCTACAAAAAGGCCTATACCCCTTTAACCCTTGCTGTGGCTCTCCCCCAAGCTAGTTGCACTCTGCAGGTTTGGCTTTCCCCTCTAGCACAGCACTAGGTCACATCCCAGGCTCTTTTGTAGGAGTCATAGAATCCTAGAATCATAGAATGGTTGGAAGGGACCTCAAAGATCATCTAGAGTCCTCGAGGAACCAGTTTGTGCACAGCACATCTTCTCCCCCCAAGTTTGCCTTTACGCACAGGCAATGAAGGTAGAAAAGGGCATTGCAAGGTGCCTGCCAGCTGACTCAGTGGGCTTGAGTTCTGTAACCCTCAATCCTCTCTCCCTCATTAGCTCCGAAGACAATCCAAGTGGATGGTGGTGGGGCACGGGAATGAACAGGCCACCCTGAAACCCAGGAGTTCAGCAGTGCTGGGAAAGGCCACGTTAATGAGGCTTGGCAAGTCCCTGCTCGTGGATGATTTGAAGATCAATTTCTAATTGCCAGTGCAGGTGTGACCTCAGTTGCTTCTCAAACAAAAACTGGAGATATTGTGCAAGAAACAGTGCTTTCACTAAGAAACTACCAGTGAAGGCTTTCAGCAATTCGCAGCAGCATGTGGTCAGCAGGGCTGAAAAGGGGTGAAGCTGATCTGCAAGAAGATGGGAAGAGTCCCTCCATCCCTCTCCTTTATTCACCCAGCTGTAAAACCAGCACTTACAGGTTTACTATAGGAACAGGGTAATTTGAAAATGTTGGTGAAACATTTTGCAAGCCACAGAAGGGAGAGAGAAGCAGATAAAAAAACAAAACAAAAACAAACAAGAATAATAAAATTATTTTCCTTATCCTGTTGGAGCTTTTACAATTCTTTCTAAGGGTGAGCACAGGGCTGGTGGTAACTAGGGGCAGTGTGTGCAGGAAGCCTGAACATCACTAAGATCTCCCTACGGATATCCCAGTTGCTGCAGCATAGAATCATAGAATCATAGAATGGTTAGGGCTGGAAGGGACCTTCAAAGGTCATCTACTCCAACCCCCCTGCAAGGAACAGGGATATCTCCAACTAGATCAGGTTGCTCAGGGCCTCGTCCAACCGGGCCTTGAACGTCTCCAGGGATGGAGCATCCACCACCTCTCTGGGCAACCTGTTCCAGTGTTCTACAACTCTCATGGTAAAAAATTTTTTCCTAATATCCAACCTGAATCTACCTCCCTCTATTTTAAAACCATTACTCCTTGTCCTATCACAACTGGCCCTCCTGAACAGCCTCTCCCCATCTTTCCTGTAGGCCCCCTTGAGGTACTGGAAGACACTATAAGGTCACCCCGGAGCCTCCTCTTCTCCAGGCTGAACAGCCCCAACTCTTTCAGCCTGTCCTCATAGGAAAGGTGCTCCAGCCCTCTTATCATCTTCGTGGCCCTCCTCTGGACCCTCTCCAACTGGTCCATGTCCTTCTTATGTTGGGGACTCCAGAACTGGACGCAGTACTCCAGGTGAGGTCTCACGAGGGCAGAGTAGAGGGGGAGAATCACCTCTCTCGACGTGCTGGCCACGCTCCTCTTGATGCAGCATCCTAACTTTCACTTAAGGAAAATGTTTCTGCCTGTGAAGATAACTCAGCGTAAATCGCTGACTTTCTGGGTCCACGGCAGGGCTGAAACAACCATGCTGAGAGATACAGGAACTTTCAACCCGCCTTCCAGCATAATGGCCTGCAAGGTTTTTAAAACCTGATAAATAACATTAAAGTATCAACAGCCTTAACCTTTTCAGTACCATTTGCTGAAGCAGAACATCCCACTGCTGTGTTGGCAGCCTGCGGTTGCCACAGTTTCCTTCAATCCTCCACGTGTTCCAAAGAATGGCATGTTACAACTAACTATGCTGGTCTGGACTATGAAAAAAGTGCTTGGATGGCAGGGATAAGTGAACTATTCACCTCCAAATTATACCAGTTGGGCTGATCACAGTAATGCCAGTTTAAAAATACAACAGGAAGCTTGTTCTTCCCCTTTCCTGACCCAAAAGCCCACATTGCTTCATGCTGTCTGTCTTTTGATAGCGACGTACTTGGAGTCTGGCTTACAGCCAGATTTGTGAGGTTTTTCTATATTTTTTTTTTTTAAATAAAACTTCACGCAGTAATAAAAGCAGCTCCTTGAAATACACACGTACAACAACCCAGCTTTTGTCAGATGGCATTAACTACCATCAGATTACAGCTATTAAACGTGGAGATTTTGAGAAAACTTCTGGCTTTTGGTCTTAACTGTTAGTGCACTAGCTGGGAAGACACCACTATACTCAAGCTGCCTTCTTCATCCTCTTTTCCTATCTCCTTTAAAACTGGGATATTGGGCCAGGAGGACCTATGGTCCATCCCAGTAAGGCCATTCTTACACTCTTCAAGACATACAAGATAAGGATCACTAGACTGCTGATTTGGCTCAAAGTATTTTCCAAAATGCCTTGAAGTGGTACTTTCCCCTTGCTTTAACTAACTGAGCAGATTTGTCAGTACAGGATGCCTTGGGTTACGGTACGTGGGTTTACTTTGTACTATCAAATGTAAATGTTTCTCAGTGTAACCTGCAAAGCAGGGAGAATTTGGGATCCTTAAGAACAATTTAAACAGAAACAGATTTGTTAATAAGCAACTTGACTGCTTGCTTGAAAGTCTTAGCAAGATTAATTTCTGTGTTGTTTGTTAATGCAGAGCAAGAGTTTTCCTTTTTTCCTCAGAACTGTAGCCCTGAATATCTCCCAGAAGTGACAGAACATTTTAAACTGGAATTTGAAGTTATGAATGGCTCATGTTTGAAACAGTGAGCTGGTCCTCATGGGATCAGAAAAACAGGACAAGAATGACATGATTTCAAAAATAATGCATTTTCAGTTCTCTACGTTATTGGTCTTTGATGGCAACAATTTGGAGTAATGTATTTAAGTTTCCTTCATACAGTGTAAAATCAGCCTCCTGGCTAGGACAACCCCAAAGCTTTGGGTCTCCCTAGTACCTGACCCCACTTGTTGCCTTCCTGAATGGCTGCAGAAACACGTGGGGATCCCTATTGGGGATGTAGATTTCTAATGGTTACTGCTGGTGGGTATTACTGTAGGTATCTGCTCTCCAAGTGGGGTAAAACTATTTCTGCATTGAGTTCCTGTGACTTAGATGCTTCATAATTCTTTTTTTTTTTCTTCTTTTTTTTTTTACCCCTTCAGGAAAGTTGTAAGGACAGAAAAACTACTCAGATATCTGCATTCTTTTTGCAATACAGTCTGACCTCATTAATGTCCAGCTTGTGACACTCAGTTTATCCCTTCATTCATAAGTGAAGGCACATTTCTCCATGCACTCACTGGGAGATGTATATTATTGTATGAATTTCTAGTCAATTTTATATACCAGTGCCTAAAACTTGTTCTAATTACTCATTTCTTCACTAAAGCTGAGACTACAAATTCAGAATATCAAAGACAAAAGGATCCTGGATCAGATGCAATCTATGTCAAGCACGTAAGGTGCCCCATCTCACAATCATAACTGTATAATCTGATTGCTTGAGTCCAATTATTTTAAATACTCCTAGCAATCAATAGCGATTCATCCCCATAAACCTGTTTGACCCCTTTCCTCAATGAGGCACAATTACACACATAACAGTTCTCCATTAACCTTTGTCATAGGTAGGAATTAGTGATCAAATCTGACATGCAAGTGATGGAAAATTGCCAAGCAGCCTCCAAAAAATCCATCTCCAGAATGAACCCAACGCTGTGGCCCTTTTAGGGAACAGAAATTCACCTGACAAGGTGGATATTAAAGATAAGAGAGGCTTTATTGATCTTTCATTTCTCCCTACTGCACCATTGCTAATTGCAAATGTTAAGAGGAAAAGTAATCAAAGCAAGCAAAGCTTTTCAATATTAACCTTAATAAGTGAATTAAGCAGCAATGCTTCGCGTAAAATTGGAGATCGCTAATGGGTCAAAAAATGCAATTCCTTCTTGCTCTGGGCAATCAAAACTCCGAGATGATAGACCTCTGCAACTTCCTGCAAGCCTGGTAATTGCTACCCATTACTGCGATAATCAGAGTCTGACCCCAGGGATGAGCGATGCTGAAATCCTGTTGGATTTCCATGGCACCAGGGCAACAGCCTCCACCAACGGGCCTGTCCTTTGAAAAATCCCAGCCTACAATTCATCCTACCCACTTGAACAAGGCTAAGTCATTTAAACTACTGCCAGAAGAGCGAGGGGTTAAATTCACCCCAAGGCTATGCTGTTGAAATAATAATAAATCTGGAGCAGTGTTAATTAACAACTGCAAGAGATTCTTTTCCTACTAGCAGTAAAAGAACCCATGATCATTCCGAGTCAGCTGTATTTCAGCAGTAAAGGTATAACTGATTCTGAAAGTTTCTGGTTTAGCCTCTGATTTGCTCCTCAGGCATGGCAAAGCTCAAAGGAGAGAGAAAGAGAATAATTCTCTTCCTACAGGGGGAGGCACCAAGAGCAGCTGTGCAGGGGTCAGTGAAACAAAACTGGTGGAGAAGGAGATGCAAAGCTGGGAATAGCAAATATAATCTTATTCCCTGCCCCCAGTGCAATGTGCTTTTACATCATACAGAATTTGTCACACCTGATTCAAAGGCCCAGTGATGCCAATAACCTGCCTTTAACAGAATCTGTTGCTTGATCAAAGCCTGATGCTTTGACAGAAGGCAGAAACACCAGAACCTGTGAAAGTACCCTCCTCAATAAAAAAAAAAAAATCTAATTCCTGCAAAGAAGAGGAAGAACAAATCTGCAGAAGTGTATTGCAATGTAGGAAAGTTCCTGCATCTCATCGGTCTTGCCTAGGTTCACTGTGCTAAGCACTGACAAAGAGCACACGTCCATGTTCCAACAGGTGATGTTGAACTCCTGGAACGCTCTAATCAATGGTTATTGAAAACCACTGAAACTGCCAAAACAGCACTTGTGACAGCTGAGGCTTCTGCTGCTGCCTTATCTCTGTATGGCCGTGAGGGAGGCAAAGGAAAACAGGAGGGTTTTTCTGATTAGCTTGGTGATGACACCTGGTGAAGGACTTCAGAGGCATACATGGGGTGAGTCTGGCCTGATTTTGTGCTTGGTTTGACTGTCAGAGATGGAAAAACAGCTGCATTTTAATGAGTTTCATGTTTTGAAGATACCTGTAAACTAGCACGTTGTGGCACTGAGCCAGTAGGGTCAGTTCTACGAAGATAAACCATATGGGAAATGCTAGCTAGCTTCTAAATTAATCATAGAATCACAGAATGGCACAGGCTGGAAAGGACCTCAGAGATCATCTAAACCAACCTCCCTGTCATGGGCAGGGATGCCTCTCCACTACATCAGGCTACTCAAGGCTCTGTCCAACCTGGCCTTGAACACCTCCAGGGAGGGGGCATCCACAACCTCTCTGGGCAATTTATTCCAAAGTCTCACCACCCTCGTACTGAAGAATTTCTTCCTGAGATCTAATCTAAATCTGTTCTCCTTCAACTTAAACCCATTTCCCCTTGTCCTATCAGTGGACACTCTTCTAAAAAGTCCCTCCCCAGCCTTCCTGTAGGTTCCCTTCAGGTATTGGAAGGCAGCTATTAGGTTCCCATAAAGTCTTCTCTTTCAAGGCTGAACAATCCCAGCTCCCGCAACCTGTCCTCATAGCAGAGGTGCTCCAGCCCCTGGATCATCTTTGTGGCCTCCTCTGAACATGCTCCAACAGATCTGTGTCTCTCTTATGGTGGGGACACCAGAACTGGACACAGTATTCGAGGTGGGGTCTCACAAGAGCAGAGTAAAGGGGAAGAATCACCTCTCTTGACCTGCTGACCACGCTTCTCTTGATACGTCCCAGGATGAGGTTGGCCTTCTGGGCCACATGAGCGCACTGCCGGCTCATGTTGAGCTTCTCATCTATAAACACCCCCAAATCCTTCTCTTCAGGGCTACTCTCAACCCACTCTATGCCCAGTTTGTATTTGTGCCTAGGATTGGCCCGGCCCAGGTAAAGGACCTTGCATTTTGACTTGTCGAAGCTCATGCAGTTTGCACTGGCCCAATTCTCAAGCCTATCAAGGTCCCTCTGGATGGCATCTCTTCCCTCAAGTGAGGCCACAGCACCACACAACTTGGTGTCATCGGCAAACTTACTGAGGGTGCACTCAATGCTGTCATCCATGTCGCTGACAAAGATGTTGAACAGCACTGGACCCAGAACAGACCCCTGAGGGACACGGCTTGACACTGGCCTCCATGTAGACATCGCACCAAATTAAGAATAAATTAACAGCATCTACCTCGCATTTGACCATACATTTAAAATTTGGGTTTGAGTTATGAACAGCAGATGAACATTTCTTGTAATTTGATCCAAATTATTCTCCTCGTCTTGCCCGCAGATGAGATCCTTACATTTCTGGTCTACAATCAGCTTGACAGCTCACAGAGTTGTTCATGTGCAACGAGCTTGCTCTGCCCTGTCCCCAGTGCCCTAACTGAGCCTCGTAGCCTTTAATGTGTTTATCCTCGTGTCAGCCCTGTAAAGTAAAGGAAAGCTATTATTCCCTCTTTGCACAGGTGAGAAATTAATGCAAAAAAAAAAAAAAAAAAGATAAAAGGGTAGCCTGTCAAGCCTTTTAAATTAATGGGAGTTAGGCATCTAAATAACTGGGTGAATTAGGACATTAAAGAGTCATCTGCTGTCAGGCAGTAATTCCTGCTGTTGTGCTTCATTTCTGATATAAAGATTTGAAGGTCTAACTCTCTCCTTGCTTTACCTTTTTTTTTTTTTTTTGTGTATCTTGTGATCTTGGAGTCAATTTGTGCCTTGTCCTAAGAGCCAACATCTCCCCGCTTCCACCTGCTGCTTGCAGGACAGAGCCTACAAAGAGCACACTTCCATGTTCTAACAGATGATGTTGAACTCCTGGAGCGCTTGTCTGCGACCGTAGGAGGTCTGGGATGTCCTGGAATAGGTCCTACCATTTCCAAGTGGTCCAGGAGAAAGAACACAATAAATCTCTAGCAGGTCAGGGAAACGCTAGACTTTTTCCCTGTGCAAACACAAGTGATTCAGAGGTGCTTTATCCGGCTTTTTAATTCTATAGATATTTTACTTCCTTGAAGTTGTTAAAGTTAAAACTTGCAACATTATGTTTAAAATATGCACATGCATGTTGTGCTTACAGCCCCTTGCACTAAAACCAATGGTGCCCTCGAAGACCACATCTAAAAGTTTCTTGCTGGCAGTATTTTAAAAAGAAGACAGCAGGGTAAAAATACTGGAGTTCTGCTACAAAATAATGGTACATTTTATACCTTTTATCTTCCTCTGACACTGAACTTCTGGACCTCAATATACTGGCGTTCTCTAGAATTCAATGACATTCAGTAATTGGCTGGATGGTCGCACTCAAGGAGTTGTGGTCAACGGTTCACTGTCCATGTGGAGGCCAGTGACGAGTGGTGTTCCTCTGGGGTCAGTACTGGGGCCAGTGCTATTTAATATCTTTGTTGGTGACATGGACAGCGGGATCGAGTGCACCCTCAGCAAGTTTGCAGATGACACCAAGCTGTGTGGTGTTGTGGACACGCTGGAGGGAAGGGATGCCATCCAGAGGGACCTTGACAGGCTGGAGAGATGGGCCTGTGAGAACCTCATGAAGTTCAACAAGGCCAAGTGCAAGGTCCTGCACGTGGGTCGGGGCAATCCCAAGCACAAGTACAGGCTGGGCGGAGAATGGATCAAGAGCAGCCCTGAGGAAAAGGACTTGGGAGTGCTGGTGGGTGAGAAGCTCAACATGAGCCGGCACCGTGCGCTGGCAGCCCAGAAAGCCAACCGTGTCCTGGGCTGCATCCAAAGCAGCGTGGCCAGCAGGTCAAGGGAGGGGATTCTGCCCCTCTGCTCTGCTCTCATGAAACCCCATCTGGAATACTGCATTCAGCTCTGGAGTCCCCAACACAAGAAGGACATGGAGCTGCTGGAGCGGGTCCAGAGGAGGCCACGAAGATGATCCGAGGGCTGGAGCACCTCTGCTATGGAGACAGGCTGAGAGAGTTGGGGCTGTTCAGCCTGGAGAAGAGAAGGCTCCGGCGTGATCTTATAGCAGCCTTCCAGTACCTAAAGGGGGCCTACAGGAAAGCTGGAGAGGGACTTTTTCCAAGGGCATGTAGTGATAGGACAAGGGACAATGGATTTAAACAGAAAGAGGGCAGATTTAGATTGGATACAAGGAAGAAATTTTTCACTCCAAGGGTGGTGAGGCACTGGAACAGGTTGCCCAGAGAAGTTGTAGATGCCCCATCCCTGGAAGTGTTCAAGGCCAGGTTGGATGAGGCTTTGGGCAACCTGGTGTAGTGGAGGGTGTCCCTGCCCATGGCAGGGGGGTTGGAACTAGATGATCTTTGAGGTCCCTTCCAACCCAAACCATTCTATGATTCTATGATTCTATGACAGCTCCAACCAGGTAGATCATATAGCCTGCAAGCCAGTGGCAACCTGCATTTGAGACAGTCATCAGTAGGCTCTGGTCATGGGGGTATTCTTGCTGACACTCAGAAAAGGTGGTGTTTGCTACAGTAAACTGTGTGGGAAGTCAAAGAATTGTTCTACATTTGTCTATCTCAGTGCTGTTTTGTGTATGTGACTAACTCCCCTATTAATTTGTTATCTCCAGTGTCCCACTTTCTTCTCCCTGCCAGTCAGTTATGATTTTAGAAAAGTCTTTCAAAACAGTATTTTCTCTTTTGAGATCAACTCTTTTACAACAGGACAAGTGAGGAAAGCAGGCACAGGGTGATGGGAAGTCTCAAGGGAAGAACTGAAAAAGCACATTAAAAAAAAGTTGCTTGTCATTCATTCATTTCATACCTGACTGCTTCTCTTCCAATAAGTAATCACGCCATGCCGGAGACGGGAAAAGTTCTCATTAGATCTCATGGCTCTTCAAAACATAAAACCTGTGTAGCGCAGACATGATTCATAAAGGGCTGTAAGACAACACAAACACCTTGGCACAAACACCTTGGCACAACAGAGTGTGCAGCAACATGGGTAGAAGCATGTGCAGAAATCATGACGAAAGCACATGTTGAAACATTCCCAGAATTGTCTCTTCCCCCCGCCAAGTTGCTGGTAAGTATAATAAATCCCTTCTTGAAGATCTGTGTTCCTCCCTCCCCTTTTGCTGTCTCTGTGATGGCCTCTCTTGTGCTCCCTCTTCCTCATCACCTCTCTTGGAAAGGACCGAGCAGGTCATTGTGCGTGGGCAAGAACAAAGGTGCCTTAGGAAACTGTTCTTTCACACACATTTGTGATATTTTATTTCTCCCAGTTCTGCATGTTTGTCTGAATTTTGCAGCTTCCAACAATTTCAGAGGGCTGCATTCATAGTTTATTTTTATCTTGTTTCCATGGCTCATAAAGAAAGGTGTAGTACCTCATCCTGCCAGGTAACGTGGAAACATTTTCTTAAGGCATTTTGCTTCAAAACTGCTTTGTTCTTTCTCCGTGCTGTGCCCTTCATCCCACTGCCAAACTGGTTTCCAGCTCCTAGGTAGAATCATAGAATGGTTAGGGCTGGAAGGGACCTTCAAAGGTCATCTAGTCCAACCCCCCTGCAAGGAACAGGGATATCTCCAACTAGATCAGGTTGCTCAGGGCCTCGTCCAACCTGGCCTTGAACGTCTCCAGGGATGGAGCATCCACCACCTCTCTGGGCAACCTGTTCCAGTGTTCTACAACTCTCATGGTAAAAAATTTTTTCCTAATATCCAATCTGAAAAAGGTAGTCAAAGCCAAGAACTGGGCAGTAATGCCCTGGGAAGTCCCAAGATTTACACTCCTTATTCCCTGCTGTGGTAGCCTGTGGTACTGTGCAACCTCAATAGGGTGAGATGTCTAGGGCATTTCACCTACAATTTGTCTCCCCATCCATTTCTGATGACTTACCTCCTGCTAGACTTTATGTGTGGCTATACACGGGTGCTATCTGATGGGAGTCATTCCTTATTTGCTCCAGTGTAAGGAAAAAGAAGATCAGGCTCAAAAGCCAATAGGTGCTTTGGGATCTTCCACGATGTACTAAGTGCACAGCGATTTTATTAGCAAGTCAGTCACACAAGTCTAACTAGCTTGCCATTAAGTGGTTGTTTTAGTATGTTTTGGCCCACCGAAATATGTCATATAATTAGGCAAATGATCGCCTGAAGTGCAGGCACAGGTGTCTCTGCTTGCTATTTATCCACGCTGCGTGACATTTAGATGGGAAACAGCAAATACGTGTGTAGTGCAGCCTGTGACAGCCACAGCCTCACCACAGAGGGAGATATTCTTCTCACAAAAAACACACAGAAGTGAGCTGCTCCTATCTTAGGGAGCCAGTGCCCCAAGGAAGGCACCTCCACTCCTCTCATTGTTTTTCACAATGGAGACAAAACTGATGAGACTAGTCTTTTCTGCATGTTAAAAACCAGTGTCTTGGGTCCTTGTCAGCATCTGCCCACCAAACTTCAGGGATGGTGATGCTGCGCGTGGGCAATGGGGTTGTGGCATGCTTACATAGTCCTGCCCATGCCGAAATCCGTCCTGTGGTTCCGCTGGGACTGCTGCCTGGCCTGTCTCACTTAGGAATAACTGGTCACCGTGCTCATAGGGCTGGAGAAATGCTCATGTAGCTCCTCACTGCATCCAAAAGGATGGGTCCTCAGGGCCGGGAGCAATTCTCTATGATGAATAGCAGAGCAAAAAAAAACCAAGCTAGTTTTAATCTAATTGTATTAACTACAACAGGGAGCTGCCTGGAGGAGATGACTTCTGGACCACACAGTCCCACCAGTCCCTTCCTGCTTTCTTCTCAATGTCTTACACCACAAAAAGCTTAATTCCTTTGAAAAAAGGACAGAATTGCCCTTTATGCTGTGTTTTAAAGGTGATCCTAGATTAAAAAGCAGATCTTATTTGCATTCAGATCCCAGCAGGGTAGAATGCCACACAGTTTCCTGTGACTTGTCCCTATTTAAGTATCCAAAGAAATTCTATTTAATTTTGTGAAGTAGTGTTAAGTAATGGGTCATGGCCTCTGATCCAGGAATGTAAGCTGAGGTCTCTTCTCAAACCTGCTGCTAATAGGGGAAATGAAGGAGTAAGAAGCAAGACCCAGTAGAAACTCCACACTGCCCCTGACATGGCCAGTGCAACTTCTCCCAGATCAGAGATCTCACTTCGGGATGAGACCAGCACTCCCTAGTAGCCCTGCTCCCTGGAGAAGGCATTTATTTCTTTGCTGCTTTTGTCTCCTGCCATGTACCAACAGTGGTTTTCAGTCTGCAGGGAGGTGCCTGCACAGAGTAGAAAAGCAGCACTTTGTTCTGCTGGCCACTAACTGCAGAAAGGAGGGATGGCTGCAGCTGGAGCTGAAGACATAAAGCAGGAGGTGGCATATGCACCAGCCTCCCTTCCTGGGCTGTGTCCTTCTAACTGTGGCAGCTGTTTTCAGCGGGCAGCATCAGCAGCTGAGATGAGGAGTAACATGGGAGAGACTTCATTTTTGTCCACTGTCATATATTTGAATGGGATATTGAGTCTGTTTCTCTCACCTCCGTTACCAGCAGGATTTCTGATGAGCTGGCTATGAATTTCAGGCAGCTCGTTTTAACATGATGTGTACTGGCATATGGGTGTCTCTTGGTCTCTCCTTTGGCTCCATCTTCTACTTAGAGCTTTGAAAAAGAGAAAAAAAAAAATCATTCAGATGCAGAAGCTCATATATTGGAGCTACCTTACTTGGTTGATGTCCTGGGGCCACAAAGGGTGACACAGTGATTTGACAACAGGGAAGCTGCAGATCAGCTCTGAGATCCATCCTCAGCCAGTCTGAACCATACAAACTGCCTTTGACGTCCCACAAACGCTCTCCCTGGGGCATCCTTGTTCTCCAGAGCACCCCCAAGATGCTTTGCCAGTTTCCCTACAGCCTGCAGTTGCTGATCCCCTTTGGGGAGCTGCTCTCCATCAACAATATCTCTCTCTTTCCTCACTCATTCCTATTTAGAAGCTGGTTGAGGGAACAGAAAGACTGTTTGGGACCAGGGAACTGGAAGATCTGGCTTCCTGGTCTCAAGTCCTGCAGTGTCTGGACAGCATAGGAAGGGGCAAGCAGCAGGAGGGGAGATCTGGGAAGCTTTGTACTTGTCCTCCTCAGCACAGCAGCTCCAGTATGCTCTTCTCTGATGCACCACACTCACCGCCAGCCTTGACTTCTCCATCATTCCTCTCCACATCTATCTCCATATCAGTGTGACACTCACTGAGCCACTGCACAATGAGCAATTCAGTAGCTTACGCCTGAAAAAATCTCTGATCAATTTGTTTTAGAGAAAAGCGTTAAAGAGAACTTTGATCCAGTTTTAAAGGTCGTTTCATTTGTATAAATGCATAAAACATTCCAAGTAGCACATGGGATCTCCAGTAACTGTATGCAGCACTTTCAGTAGGAACTGCATTGGTTCCACAAAGGTTGCACTACACTATAGCATTAAATAGTTCAAACCACATCTGTGAAAAAGATCACAATCTCAGAAACAAGCCGTTGAGTGGACTGCAGGGAGAACACTTGTTCAGGAAAGAATAGACCAAACCTTTGGAAGCTGAGCCCTGATGTTTTCTGTGGGCATTGCAAATGTGACTGTAATTGGAAGCTGTCGGCTCCCAGGTAACAGTGGCAAATTAAGGTGATGAACCAAGGTAAGAAAGTGAGACGATAAATGGAGACACACTTTGCTGTCTGCAGGCAGGCACATCAGGCATATGTGAAGGCTGCAATGCAGAGCACTATTTATAACAACGCTCGTTTGGAAAAGTGCCTAATACTACTCCAGGTAGCTTTAGGTTTAGGAAAAAAAAAAAAGAAAGGGGTATATTTTCTCATTGAGTTTCCTTCAAGTTGTGTTTCCTCCCCTCCACCCCACTGAATTTTCCCTGTGGCTCTGCTGTGCCTTGCTCCATGATGCTGGGCAGGTGCCTTCACACCTGAGTTCACTCTGTGCCCTCCATCCCTTGTTTGGGCAGTGCATAATGCAGGCCCTACGTTTTCTCTTTGCAAAGTTAACAAGAACTGCAAATAGAACGATGGCTCATTTTCCTCCAAAATCTGTTTTAAATGCTCACTCACACACGTGTAGAGGCTTGTGGTTTAGGCTACTGTATATCTCACCAGGATCCTGGTTTTCTGCTGGAGGATCTGAGGGTTTCGATGAGGCACAGCTCTATAGAAATAAAATAGGAATATCTTCTCATGCTGCTTTGAGCATTTTCTCTCAGTACTTGGTCCAAAAGGAGCCTGTCCGTTGTATGATAGCTGTGCTGTGGATGGATCACCTCCGATTCCTGCTGCAAGTGACAAATGAGTCAGTGAGCAAAGGAATAGGGACCTGGATGAGCCAGTCACTCTCCACCTATTACCACCCAAAGCAAGCCATCTATTCCCAAGTCCACATTGTGCCCCTGTTGATACACGACATACCTTTGTCTGTTCACCAATTGCTCTGTAGAGGTGACTTGCACTTTGCATTAGCCATGGAGGGAGCCTAAATGCCCAGGGGCTAGAGTATTATTATACGACTAATCTTAGGGGAGATGGCTTTTCCTGTTTTGGCCAGGTCCAAGGACTCCTGAAGCTAAATGGAGTGTTTTCTCTGGCAGTTTGGGCTCACACATCAGTAATGTAGTGCAGTCCCATCAGTTTAGTACCAGCTTTGCATTGTAGCAAATGTTTGTGTGAGGAATGAAGCAATGGAATAGGGCTTTAATAGGAGAACTGATGGCGTGGGCAGAAATGCTCTCCTCTTTCTAAGGTGGGACCCAATGTCACGTTCAGCCTGCTTTTTTATGGCTGGAAAAGCCACTCAACATGGTAAGACTATAATATTTACAGAGGAAAGCTAGTCAAAAATTTATTAACATAATAAAGCACAAATTTCAGGGTGTATTTTATTAGCAACAACAATCACTAATTACTTAATTTGCTATTTCATATTACAAGACCCACATTTACCAGCCACTGTCATCTCCTCCCTAAGGCTGGCATAGGTCAGGGATGCAACTCATAGTACATAGAGGTACTCTGACACACTTCTCCCCACTTACATTGATTATGACTAATTAAAAGTTTATATCATAGAAAGACTAGATAAGATGCACTTTAAAGTCATTCCAGAGCTTATGCCAGCAGTAAAATAAAAGTCTTTCTTCCAGGCCATGTTTTAAAGTCAGTCTGAAGAGTATTTCCTGCAATATATTACCAAACTAGATGTATTTTTGGGCTTCCCTGTTTTAAAGGGATTTATTGAGCTCCTTATTATTATTAAGGAAGATATCCAGCATTTAGTCAGTCTCATCCCAGGTTGGTTACATACAGCTAATGGTGTAGTCAGAAGGGTTTGCAGATGGACATCCCCATGAATTGGCTACGTCCCTCTGCAAGGGTGGCACAGCAGTGGCATGCTTCCTGGAGGGGAGGCATCTCTCAGAAAAGGAGAGGAAAGTTTTTGTCTTGTCCTGCAAGCGTGCACAACTTTTGCACATCACCTGGCCACAGTAGACTGTGCAACACTGGGATGTCCCCCCAGGAGCCCACAGGAGATGCTGCCCTGATGCAGAGGAGACCCTGCATGCACTTCTCTCCCTTGCATGTTTTACTTCCTTCCTCTCCTGCTCTGTGTTAACACCTCAGCCACAGATTTAAATCAGCTGAGGCTGGGAGTGTCCCACCAATTTCTGGGAAAGAAGGAACACAGCCTTGCTTTCCTGGGGATTTAGCATGCAGGTGCTTTGGGGAGTGTATTTCACCTGGTGTCGAGTGTTGGTCCGTGGAGAGGAATGAGCTGGGGCTGCTGCTTTGATTTTAACAGTGTTTTTGCTGGTGGAGATGATGGGCCCTGGGGCTGTGGCTTTGGCTCTCTGTGCACATTGACATCTCAGCTGCTGCATCAGGGTATCATTCTCTTCAGGTGGGACCTGTGCTCCTTAAATCCTCCAATGACTTCTGAAAACCATAACATACACTCAACACTAAAGACTCCCCAATTTGTCTGAAGTTGAAGGTCAGGCTGGGGCTGGGGTATAAGGGTCTCTTCCAGCCCTTATAATGTATGATAAACTCTCTTTGTGCTTGTATCCTACCCTTCCTTAAAGAAAATGGTGTGTAGATCTCAAATCCAGATTGTTCTTCCTTCTAATTTGAGGAAGCACACTATCTCTTTCCTAATTTGATGATTTCTTGTCTCTTGCCCTCTGGGCTAGTTGTACAGCATGAAGGTTTCAACAAGATGTTCTGCTCGTGTGTTGTATGTACTTAACCCCACAGGCTGAAGGCAGCTCGTGAAAAACACTCTCAGTTGCTATTTTTTATCACTATATGCCAGTTTCCTGTTTGATTTAAAATATATCTTCCTTAGCTTGTTTTACTTTAAAGATGACATAAACTTTCCATAATAGAGCACACTGGTAGTGAAACGAATCAATAAATAAATTAAAATAAAGGCAAAACATCCTCTCAAATGCATAAAACCGCAATAACTCCTACCATTACTGTTTTAAACATCAAAAATTACACCGATTTCTGACAGCTTTCCTTGATTTACTAACAATAGTTAGGTAGCACATATTTTATAGCACTTATTGCCACTGAGCTGAGTTTCAAAGCATTTAGCCCGCACTGCATATGCCTGCTTGAACGCAGCGTGAGAGAGGAGCACATCCTATACCAGCACGTTCTCCACTATTTCATGATCCATGACCTAGCCAAGAGCAATCACAGGTTAAAAAATAAGTTGACCTGTCTCTGACCAGGGCCACTCAGGGCTGACCCACGTTTTCGTTGCTGGACTGACACGAAGCAGGAGGAGGTACTCCTTTTACACCGCTGAGCCAGGCAGAAAGCAACGTAAGAGATCTTCCTGCTTCCTGTCCGCAGAAGCAGTAAAACCCCCTAGACTTACCTGAGGTGGGATGTCCAGCCCCAGTAGGCACTTGGGAGTCTGCTCACCTGATCCACAGATAGAATCATAGAATGGTTAGAGTTGGAAGAGACCTCAAAGATCATCTAGTTCCAACCCCCCTGCCATGGACAGGGACACCCTCCACTACACCAGGTTGCCCAAAGCCTCATCCAGCCTGGCCTTGAACACTTCCAGGGATGGTGCAGTCACAGCTTCTCTGGGAAACCTGTTCCAGTGCCTCACCACCCTCAATGTAAAGAATTTCTTTCTTGTATCTAACCTAAATCTGCCCTCTTTCAGTTTAAAGCCATTGCCCCTTGTCCTGTCACTACACGCCCTTGGAAAAAGCCCCTCTCCAGCTTTCCTGTAGCCCCTTTAGGCACTGGGAGGCTGCAATAAGATCACCCCGGAGCCTTCTCTTCTCCAGGCTGAACAGCCCCAACTCTCCCAGCCTGTCTCCATAGCAGAGGTGCTCCAGCCCTCTGATCATCTTCGTGGCCTCCTCTGGACTGAATCACTGAAGTCAGTAGGTTCATGATGTTTCTCATCATCTTCAGGGCTGTTTCCATCAAGCTACGAGACAGAAGATAGACATTGATTAAGAAAAAGTAGCAATTTTTGGTGGCATAATCAAAAATACTAGTTTTTGATTGTGTAGTGAAAGCAGCAATTCAAGTGGTATAATCTCTACAGCTCCCACCCCATGAACATACTGCACCCAGAAGATCTGTTGCAGACTTTGTGGATTAGTATAATCCATGTCATTTTTTTCCTTTTGAATTTTATTTGGTTTTATTTCTGCTGAGGAGAGTTTCTAAGCATCTTTTTTCCTGAAAGCTGGAAAAGTTTTCAGGCTGTACGTTTTGATATGTGTGTGGCTATACAGGCAATGCTGCCACAATACCACCTGGGAGGCATACTTCACGATCGTATTCTTCCCAGTTCCCTCACGTGGCCAGTCCATACCATCAGAAAATACATCTGATTGTGATCTGATCTAGATGGTCCTGCTGCAGCAGGGGGATTGGACTAGATGATCCTTTGAGGTCCCTTCCAATCCCTGACATTCTGTGATTGTGTGATTCTGTGGCATCACCAGCAGCTTCCACCAGAAAAGAGATGTTTTTCTGCCTTGCACTACTATTGTGATTCTGAAAACTATGGCCCTGAGACAGCACAGTCCTGAAGGATACTTAATTAACAGATTCCATACAATTACTAATTAGAATTACTAATTGTTCTCATATGGAAGATGCTCAGAAACCACGAATGGCAGTATAAAACTAAAAAAAAAACCCAAACTAAACCCGAAACCTGGAGACTCAGATTATTCTGCTTCAGTAATTTGGTGCAGCAGAGCTCAGGCCCATCCATTCCATCACACCTTGCAAAGCAATTCATGCTCTTCCAGAAAGGCTCCCTCCTCCTGGGAGGCACCTACCCTCCCTCCTGCCACCCATGCTACAGCAGAGGTGGTCAGACTGGAGGGAGCAACATGAAGCAAGCAGAAAGAGGTGCAAGGATCCATCCCTGTGTCTATTCACAACGAGGAGGAAACAGCTAGAAACAGCTTTTCAAGCGTCTTAAACACCATTTCTACGCATGATTCCAACACGGGCTGCCCATCTTGACACAGCTGAACGTACCTTTGCAAGAGCAGCCAGGAGCCTCGCCAGCTCTCTGGAGTTTCTCACAGCTAAAAGCAATTGCTCCAGCCCTCCTGAGCCACCTCCTGTGGAGCATCCTGCTGGGAAACATCATTAACGTAGCAGCCCTGCTGAGAGAGAAACCAGTGCTGATTCTTCGCTGCGTGGGAACGGTGCCTCGGTGCCAGGCACTTCTATCATTGCCTGCAAACATTCCCTTCCAGTCTGATTTTTCTCTGGAAGGGACAGTTATGGCATCTCGCTGTGCATACCCTTGCCCTTCTGCCCAAAGGCTGTTTTTTAACCTCTCTGGCCATTTTTATGTCAACACAACAGATGGAGCTCTCACGGGCACTTAGATCCTACACGTGTGTGACAGAGTTGGGTTGTCGGTAGGGGAAAAATTGCTCTCTCTCTCCTTAGCCCCTGGGGAAACATCTAATGAGCTTTATTAAGCATCAGCATATCTGCACAAGAAAAAGGCAGTGGAAACCAGGCTTCATTGCTTCCAGCATGTGCAAAAAAGCCTGGTTTGACACAGCTGTTTGCAATGGTCTGGCTGGGCAGCCCATTCCTGGGGGGGACTGCAATGTCGGGGGATTAACTGTGTGCCACAGGTCCTCTGGATTATAAAGGTGCTCTGCCCCTGGGGATGGGGATCCTTGCTTTTGCATAGAGATGTTGTTCTGACTTTCTCCAAGCAGAATTTCTCCAAGGGATTTGTGGTGTGATGACAAGTGAGGTAATGCACGACTTGTGTTTATTCATCCTGATCCAGCAAAGGGCTTTACTTGGATAAAAGGCTGATTGGGCCTGAAGGACCATCTGCACGTTCCTAAATAGAAGAGGGGGTCTAAGGCTGTTGTTCTGCACACGAGAAATCTCTGTGCACGTTAGAAACTCACGTGTTGCCTGCATCCGTAACATGTCTGGGACTCTGGGAAATAAGACAGCTAGTCATACACAAGATATCCAAATTCTGGAATATGAAGATGACTGGAGTGTAAGGCTGGGTTTATCACAAGTCTATTGCAGGCAGATGCTCTGCAGGCTTCAATGAATACTTTGCATTTTGGTTCTTTTCAAATGCAGCTCTGTAAACGGTGAATAGTCCCACTGTTAATGACTGGCTTGCTGTATTTATAGAAAGCCAGATGTTACTTAGCTATGGTGGGATTTAACAAGCAGCCTAAGAACTGAGGGTTATTTTTTTTTTTGAATTTCCCAGCAACTAAATCATTGACGTTTTGTTGCACCAACAGCCTCAAATGAAAGGGCATCTACTCAAGACTCAGCAGCACCAGCATCATGACACAGGACAAGGAGGTGATGGTTTTTCTAGGATAAGTGATGTGATTTGGAGAAAGGAGACTTGAGCTCAAAAAGAAAAAAATGCTCTAACCCTGCAGTGATTCTTCATAAGTCAATCCATCTTCTCTCCCTTTCTTTCCTTCTCTGAGCACAAACTCTCCGAACAGAAGGAGTGCTCCCACAACAGATACGTAGCAGTGTCAGGCATGTTGGGGCTCTGTTGTTGGCAACATCATTTTTGGCATTGCTAAGATACTGATATTAATCATAGACCTCTTTCCACCAATCCAGCTTGCTGTGGTGGTTCCTCGTATAGTTACTGAGAACAGGATTTTGGTCCCCATCAGCTTTGGGTGCCTGTTGTCCATGTCACACACTCTTCTTCCAAGCAGCTAGTGCCAAGATTCAAAGCAGAGGCAAGGAACACACAAGAGGGTAGAGGAGAGTAAGCAAACAGATAGCAAAGGAGAGGTAAAGAGGTCCTCCTGTTTAATTTTCCCCACACTTCAAGAGAAAAGGATTGCTGAACAAAAATAAAGATCTGCTGGCTCTGGCATAGACTGTTTCTGCACGCTAGATGTTGCTTTCATAAATTCTGATGACACATTGATGAATATCAGCTGTTAAAACCCTAAATCTTGACCCTACAGGACAACGGTCTTCACCTTTGCAATCCTCAGAAGAGGTGGTGAGGCTCCTCGCCACTGGAGCTGAAGCCACCCACAGTGCCCAAGCAGCATTTTCTTTGTGATGCTGCAGTCTTCCCAGCACACCACTGCTGAACCAGCTCTGCTGAGGCCAGGGCTAACCCAAGCAGCTTTCCAAAACGCCACTTCAGCCTGAGATGCTCTATTATTTGAGAGGCAGCATCGTTCTCTTTGGTAGCAGGAAGCCCATTAGCTCTCCCCCTCCTTCTCCCACCCACGGGGAATGATGCTGGGGGGCTGGGTCTTGCCACTTTTGACGGTGCATTGCCAGAGCGCTTCCTCTCTCTTTCAAGACTGCAGGAAATTTGGCTTTTCAGGCACAAAACTCAGCCTTTTGTTCACCCCAGTGAGGAACCCTGCTCTGGTGGACAAGGGGCTTTCATTTTAAAGGAGCTGGATTTTCTATGGAGAGGTGCTATCATCATTTACTGGCTCTTGCAAGGTTCTTTAGAGCAGGTTGAGCTCTCTTGTTTGTTGGTTTTTCTTTTGCTCCCTCCAAGAGGTCCTGCTCAAAGATGTTTATGGCATTTTCTCCCTGCCCTGGGCCTTACATACTGTAAATATTGCTGCTTTTTCTCAGTCGGCCTCTGGCTGGGCATGTGCAGAAATGCAGCCCCACCTTTCACAACCTAAAACTGATTTCTTTCCTTCACCTGAGAAATGTTCCAGCAGATACTAGTGTGGGCTGACAAGGCTGCCTTTCTTTTTGGGTTTGCATTGAATAAGGCAGAAATCCATACCTCAGTTCTGTGATATACATAGCTCACGCCATCAGCGCGTCAGCCTGGATTTAAAGAAAAAAACTCAACTTAGGGGAAAATCAATTTAATTCGTTACTAATCACATTCAGAGATGATAATAAGAAACAAAGCCTCGTTTAAAAACCCCTTCCTCCCACCCCTCCCTTCTTCCTGGCTCTACCTCCTCCTCCCCCCAGCAGCACAGGGGGACAGGCAATGGGGGTTGTTGTTTCTGCTGCTTCTTCGTCCTCAGGGAGAGGACTCCTCATACTCTTCCCCTGCTCCAGCGTGGGGTCCCTTCCCATAGGAAACCGTTCTCAGACATGAGTTCTTCCTGCGGAATCCAGCTCTTTACCCATCAGACTGTTCCAACATGGGCTTTTCCATGGAGTCATGGCTTCTTTGGGTGCAGCCACTCGCACCAGTGTAGGGTCCTTCATGGACTGCAGATGCACCTCTGCTCCACCATTAATCTCCAGTAGTGTGGAGTCCTTTCCCGTGGGAGACAGTCCTCTACAAACTCCTTTGGGCTCAGCCACCTGCTCCGGCGTGGAGTCCTCCATGGGCTGCAGATGGATCTCTGCTCCATCATTAATCTCCACGGGCTGCAGGGGGCTGCCTGCCGTCCTACCATGGGCTACAGGCGAATCTCACCTCTGGCACACCTCCTCCTCCTCCATCTTCACTGACCTTGGTGTCTGCAGAGTTGATTTTTTCAAATCTCAGCCCTCTCTCCACTGCAGCTGCACTGGTCTTGACCAGCCCAACAAACCTAAGCAGTCCCAGTGGAATGAACTCCGCTCAGCAGGCACCCCAGGAGCGGGGCACTTTGGAGTGCTCCAAGCTGTGCCACTGCAGCCATCACCAGTTGAGCGGCGGTGGCCCAGCGTGGGCAGCCACCCAAGCATGAGGCCAAGAGGTTTCTTCCCTCTCTCTCAGCTACAGGTCCCACATGGCATAGGTTTCTTTGTCCCCTCTTAAAAATATTTATTCACAGAGGTGCTGATTGGCTTGGCCTTGTCCAGAGGTGGGTCTGACTTGACCAGAGGCAGGTCTGACTTGCAGCTGGGGAAGATTCTAGCAGCTTCTTACAGGGGCTATCCCTGTGGCCCCTCCCTTACTACTAGAATCCCACCACATAAACCCAACACACAGGGAAATGTCGTAAATTTGGAGCTTAAGAGCCTGCTGCCCTGTTCAGCAGAAGAGTATTTTCCTTGTCAGGCAGCAAGTCATCATCTGACAGTTTCATAACAGCAGCTATTAGCTGGTTCGTGCTCCTTATTCCTTGCCTTCTCCCCATTTATGCTCAGTTGATTTTGCTGTGCAGTGCGGAGGAGTCACAGGCAGATGAACCTGTTGTTGTTAAGAGCCTGGTTTCCAATCTCAGAACCCTCTGCTCATGCACCTACATCTGCACTTAGACCTAAAATTGGCACTTGACACCCACTGAAAGAGGTAAGTGCCGGCAGGCTTTCTGAATAACTAATCAGTGTGCAGGTGTTTAATTGCTGAATTAAGAACCTGATTTTGAAAACTGAGCTCTAAGTGTCTGTATTTCTGTAACCACCTCCAATGCTGCCTTCAGAGTTTCACCATGGCAAAACAGTCTGGCTTTGCAGGACAACTGCCACGGTTTTAAGTGCTCAGCCCCATTGCTGTGCCTCTACCTAGCACCAAATTCCCATCCCATGTTCCCCAGGTGCCCTCCTTTCCATCTGCTTGGATCCAAACATGTAAATGGCAAAGGGAAAAACCAAGAGCAACTTAAACCTCTAGTAACTTCTGCTCCTGAAGGCCTTCCCATAAGCTCCTGTGCTTCTCAGCCTATGTGAATGTTGGGGGGTGACATGCACTGAAGGTGCTGCAGGTGACTAACTGGGTTTCATACCTCTGTTACCATTTGAGGGTGGCTTCTCACATGCTCTGAGTAGCTTGGTTTTGTTTAAAGACTGGAAATGGCATTTGAGCAATCAACTGTTTTGGTTCTTAATTCAAAGACAAAGCAGTGAGAGTACTCATGGTTGAAATCAATGCTGGAAGAGGTCAACTAAGAGTAAAGCACAAGATTTTTAATGGCAAGAAGACATGCCAGAAATACTGTGACTTCTTTTACATTCATATAATCAGAGCTATCGATCTTCATGGAGATTATGTTATATGTAAAGAAAGGTTGCCAAGTTCAAGAGGATGAAATTTTCTGCCCTAGGTTCTGAAAGGGGCTCAGTGGATGATACTAGCTCTATTCTGGCTTTCAAATCTATCATTTTAGCATTCCACTGTAAAGGACAAATGAATCTGGCCCAAAAATGGTTAAAAAAAGAGCAAAGCCCATTTCACCATGAAATAGCACAAGAGTTCTGTCACCTCTCTGGAACAAAACCTGACGATCCACCTATGGAAATTGGTTTGTCCAAAGGTAAACTGTCTGGAGACACTTACTGTTAACACAAAGTTTTGAGAGATATATTCATTCATGTGGCTCAAGAGCCAATATAAATAAAGTAGCTGAAAGGAAGGATGTTTTTAGAGAGGAAGATGGTGATGTAGGTAAGAGTTAGTATGTTACAACAAAAATATAAAAACAGCTGTACAGCTGAACATAAACTCAGGGTACAGAGAAAAAGTTTTTTTAAATATCTTTTTCAAGGAAAGGATCCACCATAGTTTTGCTGGCATGGAATATGCACATTAGGGGAAAAATAAGCTCGAAATGCCAGATGCGAGTCCAAAAATCCTTGTGCATCTTCTCTTCTGTTCCTACAGAACAGACCTGTGGTTTGGATCTTAACGGGTATAAAAAATGTGTTTTAGGTTTGTTTTTTTTTGTTTGTTTGTTTTTTTAAAACTAAATACTGATATAATTGGCAATTGCTGGCCCATAATGCCAATCAGCTGCTGAAAAACAATACCTTTCTATCTCAACATTTGCCTTTCTACCCACACACATAAGCCAAAGTTTGACAGCCACTGTGTCAGTAAATGCCCAGACTTCAAAGGCTGTAAATAAAAACATTCTTAGATTCATTACACTCCGAAAACAAATGAGGTAATTCACATCCTTAGATTTACACATGCACTGAAATATACCTGAGTGATGCAAGACCTCAGGCTGCAGTATCGGAGACCTCTGCAGATGGTCCGAGTCTAGGGTGGTACCAGCCAGATGTTAGAAATGTTTTCTTTGTGCCTAACCTAGGACAAGGGGCAATGGCTTTAAACTGAAAGAGGGCAGATTTAGATTAGATATAACGAAGAAATTTTTCACTCTGAGGGTGGTGAGGCACTGGCACAGGTTACCCAGAGAAGCTGTGGCTGCCCCATCCCTGGAAGTGTTCAAGGCCAGGGTGGATGAGGCTTTGGGCAACCTGGTGTAGTGGAGGGTGTCCCTGCCCATGGCAGGGGGGTTGGAACTAGATGATCTTTGAGGTCCCTTCCAACCCAAACCATTCTGTGATTCTGTGATTCTATAACCTGAATTTCTCTTGTTGCAATTCAAAACTGTCACTCCTTGCCCCATCCACCACGCAGAGGCAGCTGATCTCTTCCCTCTTCACATCATATCTGGCCAGGCAGCACAGCTCAAATAGAAGGCGTGAGAACAAAAGATGGGTCTAAACTCTGATTTCAGTCACTTCCTTAAGCAACGTAACTACCACCTGACACACACCTTCTTATAGTGGAGGGTCTTTCTCCATCAGACCATTGCTGTGAGAGTGACCACATTTGGCTCTATATTTTATATTATTCTCTTCTGACCACCTTCTTCCTTTTCAAACATGAGTCCTTTTTAGGAGATGTCCTTCCCATGCCATTGTATCATGCTTTACTATTTTGTACAATTGCCTTTGTAAGGAACAATCAATAAATCTACACTGCTGTTACAGATAATTCTTCCCATCCTATATAGCTCCTACTCACGGTCCCAAAGGATTTCCTCACCCCCACAACTTGGCTCGTCCTTAAAGCGAACCACAGCTCCCTCCTTTGCTTTTTTCTTCTCGTGTAGAGACTGCACTGCATTTCTGAAACAGCTCCCTGAGACCTCCTGAATGGAAAAATTGCGAATTGGCTCACCAGGAGGTGGCAGTTGTATTTGAAAGAGAAACTGAAAAAGCATCTAGCCATGTGTGGCACAGGTACAAAGATTTGTACCAGTCTTCCTTGACTTCTGACCAACCCTTGGGATATAATTCTAATTTCAACCACCAGACCCAAGATTTGGTACCAAATCCCCCTTATCATGCAAAATATCCTAGATGAAATTATACAGGCATCAGAGCGTCTGACACTACCTGTGTCTTCACAGAGGACAGGTAGAGAGACCAACTCTCTCTCTGGTGGAGAGTTGCCCCAGATAGTGACAGCAAAGCCCTGCCCAGCCCACTGGCTAATGTCACAATTGTAGTGAGAATGGCATGGGACCAAATGAAGCTCGTTTATCTCCAATTCGTGCTCTTCACACTTCAGTGAGCAGCCTGTAGTGCCTCATAGCACCAAATAACTCATCTTCAGGGATGGGGTTAGCTGAAGGGACATCAGCAAGGTACAATTCTCCTAGTTGGCTACTGAGGTCAAGCCAATCTCTTACACAGACCTTTAAAGAGTCCTCCAGGGCTAAATTTACATCCCTCTTTTTTCTGTCTGTGTAAACAGTTGTCCTCTTCCTCTCAAGCACCAGCTGCATGTTTCTCACGTGCTCTTGGCAGTAGCTTAGCTCCCTGAGACAGACTTCAGAAGATGTTTGCCCCTTTGCTTTAAAGGTAACCAATGACTGTAATAGTAATGACAACAGAGTGGAGTTTTTACAGTGCCTTGTGGCTCCTCCCTGCTTTTCTAAAGATGTTATTGTAATGCAAATAGCAAGTATGTTACCATTAGTAACATAATGCATCCCATTTTGCTGAAATATGCGCTGAAATTATTCCAAGTCATCCTAGATCTTTATTGTTACTTATTTTCTAGCAATTTTTCTGTATACAACCCCTCTTGATTGCATGTAACTCACTTTTTTCTGCACAGTACTTCTTGCTTAAATTTATCTCAGTCTTACCTTATACCCATTTAACTTTTCTGAAAGTTTCAGAGCAGAGATATTATCTATTCCCTTTATTCCTTACACAGATACATCTCTCTCAGAGCAGCTCAGTGAAGACTCAGACAGTGGCTAATTCAACCTTCTGGGTCCTCTGGAGCTTTGATGTGCTGTCAGAGCAATGGGAAAGCCATGGTTAACCTGAGTTGGGTAAGGGATTTAATATCAAGCTTAGATGAAATAAATCAAATAGAAAAAAGATGTCATCAAATGCACATGGTGGAGAGATCATGGGGGGTTAATTGGCAACCTTTCCCTTTGATCATGATCCAAGCATCACTGAACCTAAAAGCCAGATGTTTGGTTTGCTACCTTAGGAAGAGGCAAGCGGTATGCGTAGTCATTAAAAAATAAATAAGTCATGATTTTTTAAATGCTACCTATAATGCAGGAACTTTTAAAACTTTCTTTGTAAAAGTCTACTCAAAGGCCTTTGAAATCAAGCAGGCTGCAGATGAGGTGAATTTAATAGATGATTTGGGTTGTATGTGACTTTTCGACATCAAAGTTCTCTTTAGACAGTAAAACATTGACTGCTTTCATTCTCCTTGCTTCATATTTTTTTATTTTAAAACTTAAATATTCTTGTCAGTAAGAAACTTTTTAAAGCCACATGTGGTAGCACACACCTCATTATATCGGAGGACAGACACGCAGGAAGGAAATCCACATTGTAGCCCACTGGCAGCATTCCTGTGCCACACTTCACACACTGGGATGTGCTTTCCTTTAAATGACTCAGTTCTGTTTCTCACCCAATTTTATGCTTGACAGACAGTTCAGTCATTACCACAGTGACTTGGGTTGCTCTATAGGAAAAATAGATGTTTACGACTGTAGGACAGGACCTAAACCACTGCTGCACGTATAGTCAGATCTCATCCAATGAAGCAAGATGCAAAGGAGCAGAGCTGGAGAGGTATATTAGACGTTCCACTTTGCTTTTTCAAGTATTTCCAATTTTAAGCAACTTAAAGACATTTGTCAAGCTAAATATAAATAGATGCACACAATTTATTCTCCAGTTTTAGAAATACCCTTGTCCTCCACCGTGTGAGTCCTGCGAGCCATGTGAGGCTGGAGCAGATGGGACTTCACAAGGGCCAGCAGATCTCTAAGCCCTGCAGCTGGAGGTAGAAAAGTGGCAATCAGTGCATCTAGTTCCAGCACTGACCATGGCCAGCCACTCCATATTTGACTCTAGAAGGACCTAACAGTTGGTGGGATCAAGCCAGGCCAGACTTGTAACAAAAATTTGGTTTTTGTTTTGTTGTGGGTTTTTGTTTTGTTTTGTTTTTTAATTTTTATTTTTTTTTTTTCTGTAGTTTTTTTGATGTTTGGTTTGTTGGGGTTTTTTAAGTGATATATGCTTGTTTTCCCTGGACATTTTAGTTGCAGGTATTTCTCTGATCCGTCCTAAGAAATGCAGTTACTATGGAGGCAGGCTCAATAGCCATAATTCCAGAAAATATATAGGCTAATCCTATCCTCAAGGTATGAAATAGAGGAATCAAGGTGCTGCCTTGAATGGCAAGTTCTACTTGTGGCATCACTGCCAACTTCTTCCCCTGTATTTTTGCTTGCTCCAGAGATCTCCCTAAAAATAATTCAATCATTACCTTAAAAATTCAGAACTTGTGACTGATAACCATGCACCACATCTCTAAAACAGAACAGTTGTACATCTTTTCATGAGATAATTACAAAACAGCTCATATTAGATGGAAGAGAAACGCTCATTCTCTAAAAAAAACATCTCCTAGAGGTTTTTAGAGGTCCAAACATGTGAAACTGGGGAGTGGAAGCCCCAGCCTTTTTGTGGTTTGCAGCATCAAAAAGCTGGTTATCAGATGCCCTCAGACAACTCCTAGCCAAGCCTGGGAAACCACCTGAGCTTGTGATGCTCGTCTGAACTGATGCGCCCGAACGCTTTGACGTTTTCTCATCATTAATTATTTCAGCATCTCTGTTAATTGCCTACACAACACGTGGAATTGACAGTACATCGAGGACTAAGCCTGCCTGCTTTGTAGCTGGCTCGCTGGGGATGCAAGTGCTTTGCTGTTCTCATTACTATTCTCATCAGGCCAGACATGAAATAAAAGCGGCGACACTTTTTCCCCCCAAACACAGTCTGTTGTGGGTGCAAGTCAGATCAGATAGTCACCAACAAGAGAGAAAATGGGACTCAACTGGCATCATGACAGAAATCCACAGACAGAATTTTTTTCCCTTTTAATTATTAGCTGCAAAAGATAAGTGCAGGGACATTAAGGCAGGCTTAGAAGCTGCGGCACAATATCTTCATACAGGCTCTCACTGTGGGGACTAATTTGCAAAAATTAATACAAACTGGAGACAAAATAATAATATTTAACAGATGCAAGGCAAAAACATACTGAAACAAAGAAGAAAGGACAGTAGGATTCTTCCTTCACTGCAAAGAAAGTGCATCATTAACACTGTGAATCACATCAAAGTTAGTCCAGGCTCAAACAACTGCAGTGGCTCAGCAGCCAGCACACTACCCAGTACCTATACTGGGTACCATGTACCTATAATTGCAGCCTCCACAGCTCCCACATGTTCCAGATGTGCTCTGCTCAGCGAGATGATAGCATTTTAATCCACAGCATGCATGTCTCATGGTTCATGTCCCTCGTGTATTCCCTGTGCTAACTTCTTGGAGGATGTGAACCCACAATATTTCCCAGTTTGAAATTCCACTTTGGCAGCTCAGAGTGAAGAGAGGCTCTGCTCATGTCCAAACCCAGCCAGCATTGAGTTACTCCCACACATAGCTTGTCCCCAGGCTCCTTTGCTTTTGCCAGCAATCTCAAATCAACATTCCCCAAACCAGTTCAGGGCTGGGGCAGCAGAGACTGACCAGGTAAATGGGTTAATCTTGGTCTGTTTGTTTTACTAAACCAGACTGGGTGCAATCACTCTGTGGTTGTGTTGGCTGTATGAAAAGAACGATGACTGTCAGCAAGAGGTGAAGAGAGGAGAGGGAGCCCAGAGTGGGGAATGAATGGCTTCATCTGTAGAGCTGCAGCTGGAGCAGGATGCATGAGCACAGCCTGCATCCCGCCTTGCAAGCCCTGTGCTCAGCCCTTCCTTGAATAAAGCAAGCAATATTGAAGCTATTTCCTTCTGCAGGGGTTGCAGGAGGTTGGCAGTCTGACTCTCTTCCAATAAACAAGTCAATCTTTTGCACAGGGAAGGAAGGTTTCAAACTTTCTGGGATTTAGGAGTCTAAAATCCCACCAATTTTTGTGTGCCCAGGAGGCAGGGGAGGAGATTTTTACATCTCAGAGGAGATTTTTACATCTCCCTTAAACTCCAAGGAAGATGGCAGAGATAGATGCTCTATGCTGTAATCATTCCTAGGAGAAGGGCATGGAGGGACTGGTCCAAGATGTCCAGAGGTCATCAGAAAGGCTGGCTTTAGCAGCCAGACAAGCCAGAAAACTGTACTTCTGGACTTTGCTTACACATAGTCTAATAAACTATGGCAGCTAGCACAGGAACCTCTCAAAGGCCTCATTCTCCTGCAGAAAGGCAGTGCTTCATTTAACCAGCTCATGAGCCAGCAACATTGCTCCCTACTCTAGAGCATGGAATCACAGAATCATGGAATGGTTGGGGTTGGAAGGGACCTCAAAGATCATCTAGTTCCAACCCCCCTGCCATGGGCAGGGACACCCTCCACTACACCAGGTTGCCCAAAGCCTCATCCAACCTGGCCTTGAACACTTCCAGGGACGGGGCATCTACAACTTCTCTGAGCAACCTGTTAAGCACTTGAAGACAGTTTTTCTGTCTCTACACCATAGCACGTACCAGATCTACACAACTACCTCTGTGCCAACCCTCTCCAATATCAGTTTGGATTTCTTTTTTTGAGGCTTCATGGCAGTAGCTCCCTGTTTCTGCCTCTATGTCTTCCTTAATGCACAGCTGAGGAACAGCAAACACTACTCCCTGCCACACTAGCCTTCTTCCAACACAATGGTTTTGCCATTGGCCAGATCTGGACCGTTGCAGATTGGCAAACCAGACGGTTGCTACTCATAGCATCCCAGAGGCATGGGAAAGATCCAAGGGACCTCAAGGATGTAACTAGGGATGGCCTGAACACGTTGACACAGTCTTGTAGCAACACAGATGAAATCCCTGTGACATTGGACCGGCTGTTGTAAGCTGCAGGTTTGTGTTACTTTTCCCTGCGCCTTTCCTCCTGTTACTAAATCAAGATTCCAGGTCATGGTAGCAGCTTCTGTTTAGATGCTTAGAAGGTTTTCAAGTTCTATTTTTTTTTAATCTGTCTACGATGTTTGGGGGGTTCATCTCATCTGCTGGGGTTTCACAGCAAGCCAGCAAACCTTGCAGCCCTGAAGCTGGAGTTACTTTGATGTCCCACCTGTGGTACCAGTGGCTGTTCAGCAAGTAGCCAATAATTAACCGCACTCATTTTCCCCAGTTTAGGACAAATCCCAGTTTCAGCTTATGGTGTGCTGTTGGCAGAGGTTTTGTCTCACTTTGGTTCCAGGTGTTTAGCACCGCAGTGCCACTTGGTTCTTCTGCCAACTGACTGTCTTCTCAGCTGCGAACAATGAAGGTGCTAATTTGAAGTGTTTGCACTTAATTTGTCACCTGTAATGGTATTTGTGTCACCTGGAGCCTGTGCCACAGTGTGGCTCCAGTTTCTCTGCTCATGGCAAATATGAACCATATGTACACTGGAAGGAACATCTGTGTGTGTTTGTATTGGGTTTGTGTGGTGGGGTTTTGGTAGCTGGGGAGGGTGGCTCCTGTGAGAAGCTGCTGGAAGCTTCCTGGGATCCAAGTTGGACCTGCCTCTGGTGAATCAGTGACAGTGGTAGCACTTCTGTGATAGCATGTTTCAGAAGGGAAAAAGAAAACTGTCAAGGAAACCTGCAGTGGAGAGGGGGGGAGGTGTGCCTTGTAGACCCGTGTGCTGCCTCGGGCTGGGGGGTGGTTCCCCACAGCCCAGTGGCATTGGGAGAGACTCAAGGTGTGCTCCAAAGCTCCCAGTCCCTGGAACACCTGCTGGGCAGAGCTCATCTTGCTGGAGCTGCCAGGGTTTGTCAGCTGGTTGCAACTGGTGTGGCGGCAGCAGAGAGAGGAGTGGGATGTGAGAGAAACAATCTTGCAGACATCAAGGCCAGTGAAGAAGGAGTGAGAGGAGGTGTGCCAGAGCTGAGATTCCCTTGCAGCCCATGGTGAGACATCAGATTCCCCTGCAGCCCATGGAGATTAACAGTGGAGCAGAGATCCATCTGCAGCCTGTGGAGGACCCCACGCTGGAGCAGGTGGCTACGTCCAAAGGCTGAAAGCCTGCACTGGAGCAGTCTGTTCCTGAAGGATTGTACCCTGCAGGAAAGACCCACACTGGAGCAGTTTGTGAGGAACGTCACCCCATGGGAGAGACCTACACTGGAGCAGTTTGTGAGGAACGTCACCCCATGGGAGAGACCTACACTGGAGCAGTTTGCGAAGAACTGCAGCTCGTGGGAAGGGCTCACATCAGAGAAGTTCATGGAGGACTGTCTCCTGTGGGAGGGAACCCACGCTGGAGCGGAGGAAGAGGGTGAGGAGTCCTCCCCATGAGAAGGAAGGGGTGGCCGAAACAGTGTGTGATGAACTGACCACTGACCACAACCCCCGTCCTGTGTTGCTTAGGGGAGGAAGTAGACAAATCTGGAGCAAAGTTGATCCCAGGAAGAAGGGAGGGGTGGGGGAAGGTGTTTTTAAGATTTGCTTTTATTTATCATTATCCTACTCTGATTTGACTGATAACAAATTAAGTTGATTTTTTCCCCAAATGTAGTCTTATGGCATCCTATTATTATTACCCAGCTGGCATGAATTGAGTCAATTATTATTACCCAGCTGGCTTGAATTGAATATAATTAACTAATTAACTAAGGTTGAGACCCTGCCTACAAAAGGCGGGCCATTTCCTCCTGGCTGTGGAAGATGCAATGGCATCCTTGGAGCTGCAGCCCAGGCTGGTGAGCAACATAGTCTGTTTTACCTGTGACTATAATTGTTGAGTGATCCCTGCCTGTCCTTGTCTTGACCCATGAACTTTTTGTTATACTTTCTCCTCTTCATCCTACTGCAGGGAGAGGAGTGAGAGAGTGACCTGGTGGGCTTAGTTACTGACTGGGCCTAAGCCATTGCAACATTTTAGCAGAATACCATATGTCAGCCCTTTGTTACCCTCCTCATGCTTTCTCAATGGTTCCCCCAGTACACCCACTGCTGCTGTTTAACAAAGATCATAGAATCATAGAATGGTTTGGGTTGGAAGGGACCTCAAAGATCATCTAGTTTCAACCCCCCTGCCATGGGCAGGAACACTCTCCACTACACCAGGTTGCCCAAAGCCTCGTCCAACCTGGCCTTGAACACTTCCAGGGATGGGGCATCTGCAACTTCTCTGGGCAACCTGTGCCAGTGCCTCACCACCCTCAGAGTGAAGAATTTCTTCCTTATAGCTAATCTAAATCTAGCCTCTTTCAGTTTAAATCCATTGCCCCTTGTCCTATCAGTACATGCCCTTGGAAAAAGTCCCTCCCCAGCTTTCCTGTAGCCCCTTTAAGCACTGGAAGGCTGCAACAAGATCACCCCGGAGCCTTCTCTTCTCCAGGCTGAACAGCCCCAACTCTCAGCCTGTCTCCATAGCAGAGGTGCTCCAGCCCTCGGATCATCTCCGTGGCCTCCTCTGGCCCTGCTCCAGCAGCTCCATGTCCTTCTTGTGCTGGGGACTCCAGAGCTGAATGCAGTATTCCAGGTGGGGTCTCACAAGAGCAGAGATCTTCAACATGTTTCGAGGCTAGCCCCTACTTTTGCAATTCAACCCATTTGCTACACTTTGGTGGCACAGTGTATTTGCTAAGTGCAATCTGACTAGTAGATAGTTGGCCCTTTCCCTTTTCTTGCAGCAGCTTCAAAGCTAATACATGCCAAGGCAGATGAGAGGACCTGGCCCAAGTGACACAACCGCCTGGGCAAATCTCGAGTGCAGAGGTAGAAATTTTCTTGTCTGAGTGCCATCTCCCCCTCCTTCCATCATACAAGCATCCAGTGAGAAGTCACCATGCCCTTCCAACTCTCTTGTCCCCCATCCCCAACACACCTAAGTCAGCCATAGACAGCCCAACAGTCTAACTTACTGTGCAAGAAATGAGTACTTAGAGCTATACTAACAGGTTGCAATCCCTAGAAGCTTCAGCTCTAGAAATGGAGCAGCAGCCATAGGCGGGACAGTCAATCCGAACATCTGGACCTGGAGAGAGTTCCTGGCTTGAGGAACAGGGGACAGAGAAAGCCATTTGTGCTTCTGGCAGGCAGTCTGAAGGGACTCTGGAAACTTGCCTCCAGGCAGAGTGGGTGGAAAAAGGAAGGACTGGGATGTGCCTGAGGTCTCAGGTAAGGTCAGAGGAAAGTCAAGTATAATATATACAATTTTTGAGTCTTAAACAGAGATCCAATCCACCCACTCATTCTGTTTAGGAGCAGGAAAACCATATCAGCATCTGCTCCAAGAAATACCTGTGTGTCAGACCTGTGGCTCCACAAGAGGGAAAACTTTTATTTACTACTCAGTCAAAAATGGCACTAAGCCCAGAGTCATTAACTGCCTACTTGCTGGTCCATGCTCACAAAACCAAAACAACCTTACCCACAAAAACCCACAAACTCACACAGGGATAGCTGTGTCCTGTGCACATCCTATGCTGGATCAGGTGCTGTCAGTCCTCATAAAACCAGCATCAGCAGGGCCTCGTGTTGCCCAGCTGATTTAAGGGCAATGTAATCCTACATATATATGGCAAGGAGATCCTACAGCGCACAGATTTGGTACAAATCAGTGAAGTCACCACCATGCTTACCTGCCAAGGCTTGCTATAGTCAGAGAGATGATTTGGGTTTCCAGGAGGATGAACCTGCTTCCTTCTTTGATTAAATATCTCATATATTACATGCCTGAAGTTTGTGTGCTGTGATTATCCTGGTTTTTTGGAGACACAGTCTCTGACAAGTAGGTATCACCATCTTTAAAAAGCTTGAAAAGTCAAAGGTAAGTGGAGAGGGTGGCAAAGAAAGGTAAAATGCCCTCTCCAAGGCATCCAAGAAATTGGTAACTGTGCCAAGTTATTCCCTGTCTTCTCTACTCCCTCATGCTGCCTTTCAGCATGAATCAGCCATCTGGCTTTCCCTTTGCTCGTGCTTTGCTATGCCAGCGGAGCTCAGCTCCACCACCTGCACAGAGCTATATTTAGAGGGAAATTACTTCAGCCCTGTCCGGCCAAACAGGCAGGAGAAGGGTTTCTGGAGGCATCGTTCCTTCATGATGGGATAGGGATGGGCAGAGCTGACCCTACCGCTTGGCAAGCAGCCCGCCAACACGTCACCTGCGCAGCTGGGGGGTCGAAGGCGGTGTGGGACTTGATGTGAAAGCAAACTGTAATAAGAAGCAGAAAAAATGACAAGAAAGGGCAGCTGCTGTTGTGTCCTTATCCAGAGTGCTCAGTGGAGGTGACAATTGGTCAGCCTCTTGCTACAGCCCTCAGTGTCTAATAAGCAGACCATCCTGCTTGCTCTCTTCAGTACATTCAAAGTCTTTTCTTAACAGTGACTGCCTGCTGGAACAACGTCTCATGGTGTCATCACACATGTCCCCTGTCTGTCTTAGGAAGGTTTTTCCTTTCCCTCAAATGCTCTTGGGCCTCATCACTCCCCATCTCCCTCTTAACCTGTGCTGTATGAGCACACATCCCTGCAGCTCCCTCAGCTTGCTTCCCTCCTCTGTCCCAGCACACGAGGACACGGGCTCTGTACACCTGCACCCCTTGCAGCTCGCTCTCAATGGGAGCTGCAGTGTTGCTTTGGAGCAGGAGGGGAAGAGGGATGGGGAAGGATAACGGAGCAGGAAGCAGGATCCTGCCGAGCCAAGCACAATACAAACAAAAGAAGGCGTGTAGATGGCACAGTGCATTTGCAAGCCTGAGAGACTTCACAATAAAATGCCTTTTCTTCTTCTTCACAATAAAATGCTTTTTCTTCTTTCTTGTCATCTTCTTGTTACAGGGAAATAAAGAACAGAGAGGATTCTCCTGCAAGTTTTGCGCTGTCTTTGCTGACAGCTAGATGATGTCTTGATTTTGAAACCCAAAGACCGCATCAAACAAGATCTCAAAGGTTTTTTCTCCCTTTATATGCAGCAATCTCTTTACTTTGAAAAAAGACACGCAATCAGAAAGGCAGTTGTCAGCAGGCACCACTTCAGGTGCTGAATTAGGGTCCATGGCTCACGTCCTTGCAGGTACCTGCCCTTCTTGCTGGTGGAGGGGACACACAGAGTATGACCATGGTGCATCCTTGGTACCCTGCCATTACCCAGAGACAGGGTCTTACTTGTCTGTAGAGAGTGAATTGCTAAGTTTGTGGGAGCTAGACTTGAAATGAGGAATTTCATGATCAAGGAAAGAGAAATGTAATATTAAAAGCGGGGTGATGATCATCCCCGTTTAGGATTCCAGAAACTCCCTCATTTGGATATGGGGCCAGTAGGGACTGCTACTGGGACTCAATTCCTCACACTCTGCCTCTGCTTCCCTCTGTCCCCTGACTCTAAGGTGATTTTCCCCTACCTACTTGAACTGTAAATGCTAATATGTAATGGGCTAACCTCTGCATCCTCTTTACCCAGAGATGCTGGTAGAAGGCCATCACCTTAGTGCAACCAGCACTCAGGCCCTTCCTTGCAGGAAGTGGGAAATGCCATACTTCAACACAAGTACCAAGAAAAAAAAAAATTCTCCCTGGTTCTCATTATTTTTTGTGCGGACTCTGGCCATCAAAACCTGTCAGCATGAAGTACGTTAGCTTCGAAAGTCACAGCAGCCCGGACTACGCAGATGGCCAATGGTCTCACTGCACTAATTCAGCCTTGTGTGATGTTTGCCAAAGAATTGTCAGATCCCCTTTGCCTTAATGCTTTAAAAAACCCCCAAGATTCAAAAAGCAAAATGTAAAAACGTAGCAAAATAATGAATACAAAAGGGTATTTATCCTTTTCTTAAGCACACAGATCATCCTTTTCTCTCTCCTTTTAATCTCTCAAACTCATCTGACTGCAAAACTCAACAGGCTACGTTAGCCTCAACCCAGTAACTTTTGCTATTGCCTCCCCTCCTCTCCCCAGTCAGCAGATGTAACTGTCCTCTGGAGCAGCGAAGCTTTACGAGCTTTTGAAAAGTAATTCCTAAAAAGGACAAATGAACAGGCCGCCTTTTCTTTTTCCTTAAGTGGCTCCCAGGGCATCTCCAGAGGGGCTGCTGCAGGTCTGAACTCAGGAGAACACCATGCCCTCTGCAACAGCTCCTCTCAGGAGCCCTCTGCAGCCCAAATATGACCAGAGAGTACACGAGATCTCGAGGCCCCAGATTTCATCTCTAACCCGCAAGGACTCGCCTGAAGTCACCAGTCCCCATAAAGCTTGCCTGATGAGTTTATATCTCCTGTAAAGGGCACTTGGCCCCGGGGGACTCATCTCCAGAAGCTCCTACCTGTGAATGGAGAATATTCCATTCTTCATCTCTTTGCCCAAATCTGATGCTTTCTTTCTAAAAGCTGGCAGAGAATCTCCTTTGTATTATGAAGATATGTTGACCAACAGTCAGGACTTAAAAGGTACCGTCTGTGGATTTTTGTGGGGTTTTTGTTGGTGGTTTTTTTTGGTTATTTGGTTGGTTGGGATTTTTTTGTTGTTGTTGAGAGTGGCAGGCAGTATATAAATACGTTTCCCTTGGGAACACAGTCAAAGATGAGTTTAATGGGAAGGCACCCCAGGAGGCACTAGGGCTTTTGCCTGCTGAAGGGTGAGCTGGCATTAAAGTCTCTCCTCCATCACCCTTAGGGTTTCTGCTGGGGGTGATGCTCACACACAGCTCCTCAGATATGTTGCCTGCTCTCAAATGACAATATGAGGATCACTTCCTAACTGTAATATTATCCAGACATTCAAAGCATGATGAAGGTATCCTGTTTCATGCCTCCTCACTGCTTTTTCAGTGGCCGTCACAGCTTGTCTGAGAAGATGGGTGGCAAACTCTGAGCAACCAGCAGTCAAGGTGACTGTCATGGAAAACCACAAACGAAGATGCTTGGGACTGAAAGCTGACAGTCTAAAGCACTAATTTAATTATTTAATCAAGTTGAAACAGGATTTTTTTTTTCCTATTCAATTATACAAGCAAGCTTATTTTTAAAAAAGATATTTAGGCTATTAGTGGATTTTTATTTAAAAAAATAAATCTTGTTCTCACAGACTACCATTGCAGAAAGCATGTCTGCAGGGTCAAGTGCCATCTGAAATCTAACTCACAAAACTCCACTTTGGCAGTCACTTTCCTCGAGCTCCAAATTGATGGACAAATTGTTCATTGCACATGCAGACATGTCTGTCTTTCAGAAAAGAAAAGCAAGTGTAAGGTAGTCTCTGCCCATTTTTATCCACAGACCATTTTCCTCCCCAAAAGTGTATTACATTCAAAGAATCCCACACAAAGAAAAGTAATAAAACATTACTTCTGCTGACTTGTATAAAAAAAAAACCTTTTAAAAGGTTCAAATTGTGATTATAGAAGTGAAATATTGCTAGCCCACAAGTAGTTGGGAAAAATATATATAAATTGCAGTTCAGTGTTTTACAACAATTATATTTTAGCTCTTAAACTACTTGCAATCCTGACAGATTTACTGCGGATTCAAATTAACATACCATAGCTGAATCTTACTTTTGCCATAACTTTTACTCAAACAGTCATATTTCCAATGGCAGCAACTATACTTTTACTGGGGGATAATTTTTGCTAAGTGAAATAAATACCCTGTTAGATTCAGGCTTCTGCCTGTAGTTCAGCTGAGAATGCCACCACTCAGCACCAAAAGTTAAATTGTGCTTATAAGGAAATTGTACCGCCGTATATTTTTGGGGGCTGGAGGTAACGGTAACTCAAGAGTGGAAAGAGGTCTGGAAGAGAAAACCAATACCCTTTTCTGAGCTGGGGGCTGTTGCTTGCTAACATAAAAATGAGTGATGTTTCTGGGTAGGACCCTGCAGGGTTTTGAGTGGCTCAGCATAGGCAGTGCCACCCACTTGCCTTCTGGTGCTACTGGTTGCCTTTGGTCAAGCTTTGAGTGTAGGCATACTGCTGAATGCAACTGGGTCATGGCAACACAGTGTTACCATCACCTCTATAACCAACCATGAACACGTGGATGTATATATATGCCCTTGGACTTGATATATGACAACATATATATGGTTGTCCATAGATATATGTCAAGTCCATATGCACTTGACCCCACTGGTAAAGGCAAAATGCAAGGCATCGTTCCTGGATGGAGGTAAAAGCACGAGCATGGAGAGTGACTACTGTTATAGATCATACGCTGCCATGAGTTTATGGCATTTAAACATGTGTCTGTTTAGTTTTTCTCTGAGCTTTTTAGGATCTCACGGAGCTGAAATAAGCCCTGCTGCTTATTTGCTTTTTGCCACGTCCCTCTTCCTGCCAAGTGACTTTGGCTTAAGGATTTGAATGTTCTCAGTCTACAGATTAATACTTGGAATAAAGACTCACTTTAAAGGGTATTGAGGTGTAGTTGTGTGTCGATGCCTGTTTGCTTTTAAAAGGAAACAAACCCAAAATTTTGAAAAGTGTGTTATACTCTTGACAAGCTAAAACCTTCTAAGGACTCAAGCACAGGGTTAAATACTCATGTCACAGTTCACCTAGCCACAGCTGTAGCATAGCAATACGTGTCACAGGAAGGCTGGCAATTTGACATAAGACACGCTGAAGTCACGGCTCACAAGGCAAAGCCCACTCCCCTTTGAATGAACCAGCTCATCCACACCTTCCAGCACTTACACTCCCACAAAGGCCACAGTTTGGAAGGATATCTAAAGATCACGTTTGTCTCTGGATAACACATAGACTTTATACCCAAATCAGCAAATCTAAAACTGGCAAATTCTGGGTGACTTTCAAGACTCACTGTTTAGACACTCAGAAACTAAAATACTCAAAAGCATCAGTTGTTCAACATGATTGATTTGTTCTGAATGGAGAAAGACAGCTTTGGGGTTTGGGGTCGGGTTCAAATACATCCAGCTTCTCCATAAAAATAAAATAATGCTACCATAATTTGACAGACAGTACTTCCAGGCCTGCAATTAAAATGGGCACTTCCTCAGCTGTGAAGTCTTCCTCTGTCTTCCAGGCTAAGAAGAATCACATCATTACCTTGGACCAATGCTGACCAAGGGAAATTTATTATTAAATTCAGAAGATGACTTCATTATAACCTTGTTTGTCTGTTGATAGTTTATACATAAGTTACCATACACGTACATCAGGCAATCTTTACCATTTGTCAATTTGTATGTCCCATATATCAGTACAGATGGGAGAAAAAAGTTATTATGTCCAATGTCCCTTGCTTACACAAAAAGTTCATACTGAATTTGATGTTTCAAATCACACACTTGACAATTTTATTGTTGTCAGTGATAAGGGAAAAAGCTCAAATGAAACCAACGTCCTTTGCTGTCAAAGACAAGGGTATCTCGTGTCTTGAATGCCATCACAAGCAGGAAATTGCCTGCCCTGGTTTCAAAGAGAGATTTCTGGAAGAAGGAGGAAACGACTTCTTGACAAACCACACTCTTTTTGAAAATTGTCTGTCAATCAAGGAAACCAAATCTGCGATTAGATGTTAACTCTTTCAAGTTGACCTAATCTTATCCACACGGCATATTTAGGCGTTTTCTTTAGGACAACGTTAATTGTCAGAAAGTAGTTGAGTCTGCTTACCTAAGGGTTTTTTTTTTTTGCCAAAGCCACCAATTTGCCGAAAAACTCATTGATCGTTTCAGTCATCATTCATTTATCATCTCTCACTCCAAATATGTTAATTCCCCTCAGTGCTCAAATAACCCTTTGATTTGATTCAGAAACCTGGAAAGAGGCAACAAGAGCGTTCACAGCTAGCAGTATGAAACATGGGCTGCAGGAGCCAACTGGCGAAGGCAAAACTCAATGATAGCACAAACCTGGACAACAGGAATGCTCAGCAGGGAGGCTGTACACTAGTATCTTCTATTAAAAACAAAAAAAAAAAAAGGATGCCAGCACAGGGGAATCAGGCCATGTGTGTAGGCTTTGTGATTTTCCAGAGTGCATGTCTCCCATCAATACCAGCAGTAGCTGTTTTAATGTAGCCCCTCTCTGATAATCTGCCCTTCCTGTTTAGGAGCCCCACAGCTCCTGTTCCAGTAGACGTGGGGTTTACGATTTGTGTTTGTACAGTACCTAGAGCAAGGATGCTAAGACTGTCACAGGGGACAGCTCTGGGCACAACTGCAGAATAAATTTAAGCACTGAAGCTGGAAGCTATGGAGTTATGGAAAAGAGAACAGGGAAGTTCACAGCATCCCTTCCCTCTCCTCCACTGGAGAACAATCGGGATTGACCAAACTATGCACCAGGAAAGTTAGAAATGAGATTTTTTTTTTTTTCCCATTTCAGCCTGATCTTGGTCCCCACCTGCACCACCCACCCACAGCACCCATTTAAGCCCTGGTCTTGGCCCCAGCCCTGGCTGAGGGTGCTAGGGAACAGTTATGTGCTTTGGGATGGTTTGCGGTACCTGCTGAGGCTGTGGGGGTCAGTACTTGTCTCCCCCAGACATTCTGCAGGTTGAGTGAGCCTTAATGTCAGCATGGGGAGGTTAAAGAGCAATTGCATTTGCTCCTGCTTGTGGTGGGGTCAGAGTGTGCAAGTCAACCCTGATAGCCCAGTGCTTGAGGGGCTGCTGCTTGCAAAACAAGCAGAGATTTAAGTAGAGCTTCTTTTTTTTTCTTGGCGTGGTAGTGAGCAGTTGTTTTGTTTACGAGCATGATGCACTGTGGTGTTTATGCAACCAGTGAATCGTTTGCAAGTGTTTGCTCATTGCTCCAGTATGCTTGTTGGGGGGGGAAATCTAAGCCCCTTGGGGAAGCTGCTGCTGCTTTTTCTCTCTCAACCCTCTCCCGACCCCCTAGTTTGTTTCTGTTCCTCAAAACCCCCTGGAGGGAGACATCTCAGACAATTCCCACAGCAAGGGAGCAAGGAGCTGGGGTGGCTCATTGCATTGCATTCCTCTATGAAACGTGCACCCTCCTCTTCCAAGCCCAGTCCCTGCCTTGCATTTGTTACTCCTTCTGTTGCTGTATCTGATTTCTGTCCTCCTGAAACCACGCTCAGTGGTTCCAACCAGGGTAACTGACTGCCAGGCACCCTTGGGATAATCATTCCCTACATTACTCAAGTCTGCAATGCGATCTCAAGGGAGAACAAGATGTTTTTTAACATGCAGGGGCTGAGATGAGAGCTGTTAACTGCCTGTTGGGCAGTGGTGTAAGATTAGGTGCTGTGATGGGAAATTAGGTTAGGAGGTAGAGCAAGGCAGCTGGAGGTGGGGCAGGGAGGGTGAGTGCGTTGCTGTCTAAAATATGGAATTTGAATTTTTATCCTCATAAGGAATAGAATCATAGAATCATAGAATCATAGAATGGTTAGGGCTGGAAGGGACCTTCAAAGGTCATCTAGTCCAACCCCCCTGCAAGGAACAGGGATATCTCCAACTAGATCAGGTTGCTCAGGGCCTCATCCAACCTGGCCTTGAACGTCTCCAGGGATGGAGCATCCACCACCTCTCTGGGCAACCTGTTCCAGTGTTCTACAACTCTCATGGTAAAAAATTTTTTCCTAATATCCAATCTGAATCCAATCTGAATCTGAATAGTCTGGACTGAAACAGATTCATTCCCAAAAGGAAGGAAAATGAGAAGGGTTTCCCAGGCCTTTTTATGTTGACCTGGATCTCTTGCCATGAGCACTGAGCCACACTCCCTCGATAACTCTGCCTGTGCTGTCTGGGGGATGGAGCCTGCTGGGCTGATCAGATTCCAGCTCTGCCCATCCCATGCTTGTTCCTCTGACCACCACCAGCTCACGATGCTTCAGAGAAGCACGATGTCAGCAGCGGGTGCTAGTCAAGAGTAATCCTACCCTATGGGAAAGGGAGGGAAAAAAATAAAGAGCTGCAGCACAGAGGGTGAAATAGAGCAACTTCTGTAGGAGACAGTCCCAGACTGGGTCTGGCACAGAGGGAAAAGCAGCAAGGCAGCCAGACATCAAAGTGCATGGAGCACAGCAAATGCAAATGTGCATGTCAGGAGAACCTTGGTGTTTCAAAAGTGTGCAGCTAACTAATGTAGATTTCCCCTGAAAATATATATGTATTTAGCTACAAAGACAGAGGAGGTGACATTCTCTTTTCCCACGGTGCGGCCCACCTACGGTATTCAATAATGTAATATTAGAGAAAAGCCTTTAGTGTGGTCTTTAATAAAATACCCTGATCTGACAGGTAGGTTATTGACTATTATAAAGCTGTTAGATTTAATATGAATCTTCCTGGCGATCCCTGGTATTCATTACATTTTCATGAGCAGCGAACAGTTGTAGATATTGCCAGATGTGGTCTCAGAGTGGAGAGCAACTGAGATAAAAATTGCAAAAGCAGCTAAATGATGCATGGGCTGAAATCCCACTTCCAATCAGACCCAGAACATGCCATGAAAAGATTTAGTGAGCTACCTCCCAGCAGTTTGAAAGTCTCCTGAATGGTTTACCCAGCTGCCTTGGGAGAAGGGAGTGGGCAGAAACTGGATAATCTGATCTTGACATTAATTTTATCACAGAGACTACTTTAAATCCTGAAGCAGGAGATTATATAATCCTATAGTATTTACCTTTGCAATTCTGGAAGGCTGCACAAGTGTCTGATCCCAAGACTCACTAATTTTGCTTTGACTTTATTAATATCTTACCATAGCCAGTAACTCCTAACTCTTTGCACTGTATGACATGCTACTTTCTTGAGCTACCTTTGATTATAGCATTTCCTAATCTTACTCTGTGCCAGGCCATTTTATTTTGAAGCCAAAATATGGCAGGAGAAGCTGCAGAAGCTGAAGTTTCAGGATGGAGCAGCAAAGTCACTGCTGAGGTCTAGGAGACTACCTTTGCTGTCAGGGTGGGTGAGCTCTGCCAGTGTCCCCAGGCACATACCTCGCTGCAGGCTGGCACCTACGGCAGCGTGTGGGGCTCCTTCTGTCAACAACCATGTTATTTCCATTTAATAAAATAATTGTTTCTGATTTTTGCTGAGGGCCAGAGAGGGCTAGGGCATTTCCTTCTACTGGACACGGAGAGCCTGTAGGGGTGGGCGACAGCAAATACATCCACAGAAATTAGAGTCAGACATGAGAAATGAATGGTAAAGAAAAAAAGAATCCCAAAGACATTTCTGATGGCATAAAACTGTGATTTCTGCTACTCCTTTCTTGTTTGCTCCCTGTGGAGCTTTTCCACGTGCTTTGCAGAAAGAGTGTGTTTTGAGGGCTGGGAGGAAAGAGGGGCAAAGGGATGTCTTTTATTGCAAGCTGCAGCTGGGTTCTGTTAAATATTGAAGGTGATGGCACCAAATAGTCTCCCTAGCTGTGACCCCAACATGATAGCTTGCCTGCCCCAAATAGCTCTGAGCATGAAACAGCATGGGGCTTATTTGGAAAAGCAGGTGTTGAAACCAGGCAGGAAGGGAAAGGTGATGGCTCTCAAGCCAACAAATAAAAGAGAAAGTGCTGCCTGACACAGCCCCTCAGGATGCTACCTGAAAGCTGGCAGAAAACCTGCAAGTTTTTCTGTAGGTACAGCATGCGTGTGCCTATGGGAGCATATGTGCACATGGTCCCCCCGTGTCACTGCAAGCAGGATGAGAAGCACTAAGCCTTTGAGGCATTTGTTCAAAAGGACAGAGCTCTTCACCCTGCCAGTGCTCAGGGAGGGCCACAGGGGACAGATCAGCCCTTTTACAGCAGCACTAAGGGGGGTCTCGCTTTGCCACAGGCACGTTCCATTGAGATTATGAGCAACCAGGCTTTTGCTAGAGGACTGATGTTGCCCTGCCAACGTGCCACCACTGCCATGTACCGGTCAGCAGCCTGCTGCGCCCATGCCAAGGGACATGTGCATCTGGAAGAGAGGCAGTGGGGGGAGATGCAGAGGTCTGTATGCACTTGCTGCATCACCTGAAGACTTCAGAGGACGGATCTCACCCCAGAAGTGTAAGACGTGAATTCACGGCTACGGCAGTTGCCCATTGATGTGTGCTGTAAGGTGGCTTCTTTGCTGACAGTAAGCTGACATAGTTGCATTTCCAACTCTACATGCCTAACTCAAGCTCTGTAAAAGTCCATCTCCCAAGGTGTCCTCTCCATTCAACAGCAAAAGAGAGATCCCTGCACAGGGAGGCTTCAAGCAGAAGCTGGGAATACGTGGAATAAATACAGGCTACAGCTCCTTTTCTGCTCCATCCCCTAAATGCAACAGCACAAGATTTAGCTCAGGGTAAGGCTCTTCCTTACCACGCAGTCCTGACCCCAGCTGTGTCTGGGGGAAAGGCAGATGTTTGCTCCAGCCAGCTGGGGCCAGTGATTCAAAACAGCTGCCCACTGCCAGCAGAGATTGCGGGAGTGAGCAGAGCAAAGCCAGAGCAAACCTCCACAATGAGAAACCAGCAAACGAGACTAACGAGAAGACTTCCCGAGGTGCCCAGCAAGCCTGACTGCTGTGCTGGGCATGCCTTGTTTTTAGTGGAGCAGCACACTGGGTCCTGCTTCCGTCTGTAAGAGGAGGAAGTGGCAGGAGTTGATTTTCTCATTTGTATTCCTGCTCAGAAGCAAGGAACAAATCTGTTCTTCTGAATTCACGTCATGTATCCAGCCAAGCCACTGTATGCCCTTTGGATGGATTAATCTACCTACTCTCAGCTTCACTCTCCAATTCCCTCTCTGCCTGAGCGGCTATACGGTGTTCCTCATCATGCCACAGGAGCCACGTTCCTGTCTCCTCTCTTGTCCGAGCCCTTTCGTAGCACTGCTGGGCACAGGAAGACAAATACAAGGAGCTGTGCTGGTGCTGGATGCCTCTTCCCTGATTTAGCCAGCAGGACATGCTGGCAGCATGCTTGCAGGCCACCCACCCCGGAGCCGAGCAGCACGGCGCGCTCCTTCCTTCTCTGCTCTCAGGCTTCCAACACGTAATGCCAAATGAGCCATCAAAACTTAGAGGAAAATCGTGATTTCAGTTTGCCAGCGACTTAATTTTTCCTTGTTACAACAGTGTATATGGAGAGTAATTACTTCTGGAAAGCCTTTTCATACTCTGTGGAGTATTAAATAGGCAACAGTGAGTTCCCTTAGTTTAAATTGCTTCCTCTGTCAAGGTAAATCCTGTGCTTAGCCTCCCTCCATCTCGTGTTCATTTTGCTGGCTTTAGCAGGCTGCTTCTCCCTAATAGACCAATTATGACCACTGTAACTAAATCAATCATCCATCTAGAGGTGGATGTCTGTATTTATTTATCCGGATCAGGAATGCTGTAGATAATGGGTCATTAAAAATTACACTTTCCAAGCCACAGATATCATGAGCCTGACTGGCAAAGAATGAGCCTTTAGATAAGAAAGAAGGCTTAGGAGGGTCAATTAGGTCATAATTGGCTTGGATCCTCGCCCTCTCATACACTGGCTTTATTAAAACCCTAAAGTTGGAGACAATAGCTTGTATTTGCTCCGGCCCAATTATTTTTAAAATGGGGCTGCACAATTTGGGAATTGCCAACACATGATATCCACTATTGACAAATCTGAGATTATTAAACCTTCGAGCCCATCAGATTATAAAGCTAAAGGTCATCTTGGAGAGAAGATAGAGAGGACAAAAGCACTCTTCTTCTGCCAAGCCAAGCTCAAGCCTCTGCAGAGCATGATTGACTTCTGAAATAAAACACCGGAGGTCTGGAAGGAGCCAAGCCTCCTAGAGTTACATGAGCCCTACAGCTGAGCTGTTCCTTTTGGTACCCAGATGGGGTTTCCCTAGCCTGGAAATGTCCCGGCAGCTCTAGCAATATCAAAAAGCAATCCCCTATTACAAGCATTTGCTCTGGGGAAGGAGAGAGAAACCCTTCTTAAGTCTTTCTCAAACTGATTTTCTCAGCTCTCTCTCCAGACATCTGTTTTCAAGCTAGTGAAAGGGAAAAAACGCTTCTGTAATGAAACTGGCCAGCAAGTCCAGGGCCAAGGACCTGCTCACACGGTACTGTGTTCCCCAGCACAGACTCACAGGCCTTTCTTTGACAAGACCTCCGAGGGTAGGGTTCCTACTTGTTTTCCTACTGCCCGTCATCTGGTTTTGCAGCAGGGTACCTTTTATAGAATCATAGAGCGGTTTGGATTGGAAGGGACCTCAAAGATCATCTAGTTCCAACCCCCCTGCCGTGGGCAGGGACACCCTCCACTACACCAGGTTGCCCAAAGCCCCATCCAGCCTGGCCTTGAACACTTCCAGGGACGGGGCATCTACAGCTTCTCTGGGCAACCTGTGCCAGTGCCTCACCACCCTCTGAGTGAAAAATTTCTTCCTTATATCCAATCTAAATCTCCCCTCTTTCAGTTTAAAGCCGTTGCCCCTTGTCCTATCACTACACGCCCTTGGAAAAAGTCCCTCTCCAGCTCTCCTGTAGGCCCCTTTAAGTACTGGAAGGCTGCAGGATCCCTGGTACTGAACCAAGCATCCTTGCTCTGTGGGATCTGGTGAGAGAGTGTTGCTGTTGATTTGCTCTACAACTGGGTTTGTAAACGTGGAGGTCAACCCTTAGGCATTTCAGATAACAGGGAAGCCAGATTGCTTGAAGGGAGGCATCCAGAACAGCGTCAGAGAGTGCACAGCACCTGGTGATCATCAGCAGTGTTTTTTTCATTGCGCTGTTGCTCTCACACCTCATCTTTGCATGACAGGATTTGTATGAAAGGCATGGGAACTGAGAGCTCTTGAACCTCAGCCTTGTTTCTGCTCCTTGCTTGCTATTTGGCTTGGAGCAAGACATTAATAACTTTATACATCCCCTTTTGAAGATATCATGAGGACTCATCAGGCACGTGTTTCTAAATAATGGCTTCTGCATGCAGTACCATGTGGTTTACAGTTTGCAGAGTTTGGAGAACAGCAACACAGCCCTTTTGATACATCCAAGGAGTCCTGAGCACCACTGCAGCGATGGCTTCTGAGATGGCTGATGATCAAGATGCCTTCCAAATAAATCTTCCCCTTGGAAATAAACTCTAGGATGGATTTGGAGAGTTGCCCATGTTGTTTTCACTCATAAGCTTTCCTCACCTGCCTCGTTTCTTGCATCGTCTTTTAACATGGGGGAAAGGAACAACAATAAAAAAAAGACTGCAAAAATTTAATAGCTTTTTTTGTCCCTAGAAAGTGCAAAAATTTGTTGAGATCTTGTCCCTAGTTAATTGACCCTGAATACCATGGATGCTTAAAAATCAGAGCAGTGAAAGAAACCCACCTCCTTTACAGGGCAAGCAGCATATTTTGATAAAGCACACATTCAGAGAATAAATTTTCTATAATAAATATCTGCCTTTTTACCATATATTTTATAATCTGTCAGCTGCATCTTACACGTATGTGCAATAGCCACATATTTTAAAAGAGAAAAATGCGTGCATTTTTAACCCACATTTAGCCTGAAGTGGTTTCACAATTTATTCCTTCAGTTTTTCTGCTGCCGTGATTGAGAGCTGGCGAAAGGGAAGCCTCCAAGCAGGGATCATGGGAATATAAAGGGAATTGGCACTCACAGGGAGCTGCGAAAGTCTTGGGCTTGTGGCCTCATTTTGACTCCTATCAATGCCAAGTATAAAATAATAGTCTGATTCAGAGCTAAATGCCATCTAGATTTCCCACCGAGCCCATTAGTTCTCTTCTTTTATTGGGGAAGAAAATATTAAATACCTCACGCTAGAATCGGGGTTTCACGCAGGATCCGTACTCCAATTACGCAGCATCCTTTCCCGATTCAAGACATTGCATTGATTTGTTTGGGGTAGGAGGGATTCTTTTTTTTTTTTTTTTTCCATTTTTTTTTCTTTTCCCTCAAGTTAAAAAGAGCAATTTATTCTTTGTTCACCCTGTAGTTCGAATTGCAGATGTTTTTGCCAAGCTGCTTCCTATCAGAGCTGGTGCATCAGTGAGCAGAGTCAGTGCTTGCAAAGGAATATGTGAACAGGGGACCAGTTTTGCCCGGTCAGATCACCTCTCTGCAATCTTTGAGGATTATTGTCAACGATGAATTCCGAAGTGACACCTGCTACAGACAGTCTAGCTAATTATTTGCAAGCTTTTCTCTTTCTGCTGAAGTTTTGGCAACCAGCCTGCAAAGAATGACTCTGAGCTGTGTTTCCACAATAAAGTGTTTCTAGGAATGACACAAACTGGTTTTTCGAGCCAATGCAAAAGGCATTTGCCTCCCCGTCACCACGAAAGCAATATGAAGCAGCTGCTCAGCACCACTTTCTGAAGGCACTTCTGTCACCCATCAGCAGAATTTAATAACGTCCAGATTTAGTCCTGCAGACCGGAGCTGAGCTCCCAGCACAGACTCAGGGTGTACGAAGGGAGTGGTTTGAAATTCAAGTTCTCTCGCAGGCGAGGGAGCAGCTGGAAATATTCCAGGTCAAAACATTTAGCCAGGGCCAAATGAGCAGATTTGAAAAGACAGTGGCAAATTATGCTTTAAAGTTTATTTTTTACTCAGTGCTGGAACCATTCTTATAAGAGTTCCACCAGAAAAGATTTCCACCATCAACCCTTTATTTTCTCTTTTATTTTTTTTATTTTTTTTTTTTAAATTTGGCAAATGCAGGGTCTTGGACGTGCATTTTTACAATGAAAAGGAGTAATTTGGCTAGAAGGATAAACAGTCTAGCTGATACCCAGAAAGTCAAGCTAAAGCATCTTTGGGGTGCACACCACCGGTTCTTGTCAGGGTGGGTAAGGGGACATCAGTCTGGAACATCAATGAATTTCCCAGCAGATGGACTCTTCCAATTACACTGGGTTGTGTAAAACAGCAGCCGCACTGTCCCAGGCTTCGTGGTCCCTACTGGGAGATGAAGATCTTCTGAAGATGGTCAATGCACCCAGTGTTGTCCTAGGCTCCTGTCGGGTGCTTCCAGTGATGGTGGGAACCCTCTATGTCTCTCCTATTCCACCTCATTGCTCTCTGTCCCCTACAAAAAAAGATCTTACTGACACCAAAGTGATTCAAAACGACAACTGACCGTTAACTGTTCTTCATAAAATTGTTTTTTGGCTTGTGATGGAGGGTGCTTGCTAAGGTGGGAAAAAGCATGTGGTTACGCTGAAGTATTCAGACTGATTTGCCCAAAGCCCTATATACGTATATTACCAGAAGTTTATCCTATAGGACAGATGTTCTCCCTGTTCCTATTGCATTGTTTTGCCTTGTCACTTTGAGGGAAAGATGAAAATAAAATTATGAAATCTGCACACGAAAAGGGGAGTAAACAAGTCGCAGATGTCGAACTGGAGAGCAAGGTGTAGGCAAACATTGAGTACTTAGAGTTAAGGACAGGCAACAGAAAGAGACAAATGAACAAACCCTTTTATGACCAGGCTGCTGGGTCTTGAGAAATTCAGGTGCTGAATAAAAATGGAAGAAGGGGCTGAGAAAATTTACTTCCAGTAGAAATCAGCTGTAAGTAAAGTCAGATGAGAATAAAGCCTGGTCCAGGCACGTTTCCAGGAGACAGTACACACAGCTTTAGGGCAGCTCAGAGCAGGCAGCAAACATTGCAGCCCCCCCTTATGTAACGAGGTGATCTGGTGCAAATTGTGCCGCACTAAAAAAAACACCAAAACCAGACAGATATAGTGGCAATGACCACGGTGAGCTGCAGTAACCTACAACCCTACTGGGTCACACATCTTTCATTAGAAAGGCTTTACTAAGAGAGCCACGGACACGGTTGGCTTTCCGGGCTGCCAGCTCACGGTGCCGGCTCATGTTGAGCTTCTCACCCACCAGCACTCCCAAATCCTTCTCCTCAGGGCTGCTCTCAATCCATTCTCCGCCCAGCCTGTACTTGTGCTTGGGATTGCCCCGACCCACGTACAGGACCTTGCACTTGGCCTTGTTGAACTTCATGAGGTTCTCACAGGCCCATCTCTCCAGCCTGTCAAGGTCCCTCTGGATGGCATCCCTTCCCTCCAGCGTGTCCACAACACCACACACCTTGGTGTCATCTGCAAACTTGCTGAGGGTGCACTCGATCCCACTGTCCATGTCTCCAGCAAAGATGCTAAATAGCACTGGTCCCAGTACTGACCCCTGAGGAACACCACTCGTCTCCGGCCTCCACCTGGGCATTGAACCATTGACCACAACTCTTTGAGAGCGACCATCCTGCCAATTCCTTATCCGCTGAGTGGTCCATCCATCAAATCCATGTCTCTCCAGTTTAGAGACAAGGATGTCATGTGGGACAGTGTTAAATGCTTTGGACAAGTCCAGGTAGATGATGTCAGTTGCTCTTCCCTTATCCATCAATGCTGTAACCAAGCATTTGATTGATCCATCCCAAGGTTTCCTCTGCTTATCTTACAGAAACGACAGTACCTCTTCTCTTCACAACCCTTACCTCAAAGCAGATGCCTCCCTCTTCTGCATGCACACCCACTGCATAATCACCCCCAGTCCTGCTCGCTTGTGTTTGCCCTGCCTGCCCGCAGCACCCTCTGTGAAGGGTGATGTCTTCGCTGATGGTGCTTGGCCATCTCCCCCCCATCTTGTGCTTTTCTTGCTGTGACAGGCAATAAGGATACATCGAGGAGGAAACCCATGAGTTTTTGAAAACTTTCAAGATGTTCTTCACCGAGACCTTCACCCCACAACATCTCCCCTCTGGACTTTGTCTTGCAGTCAGGCTATCTGTGCTCTTCTCACTGCTTCCACAGTTTTGTTTCCCTCCTCAGTCTCTGTCTGCTGTAAATAATGCAGCCCTGCCAAATACTAACCACTCCCCAGCATTTGCCGTCAGCTCCCAGCTAACCCTCTTCACCCAAATCACTTATTGTCTCTCCAGCCTTCCAGGTGACCCTGTTTTGGGTCACAGCCTTCTTCTTACAGCCATCTTACTGCAAAATACAGCTCACCTCCTCCTGCCTAAACAAGGAGTGAATGCCAAGTTCGGTGGGACTTCACCTCACCTGTAGCATGCTGTGAAGATAACACTGGAGAAACATCTCTCTTCACTTAAATGGATATATAAATAAATTCCATAGTGGTGTTACTTCAAAGTTTATTTTAATAGCAAAACAGTTTGCAAAATTTCTCAGCCAAGAAATTCTTGTTCCCTTCTGCTCCATATTCTGTAATAAATGCCCTGCTGGAAGCAACCCTAAGCCTCAGCCTCAGGTACAGCACCATGTTTTGTACGCTGCTTCTCCACAGCTGAAGCTCCTTGGCCAGACTGAATTTCCCAGAGCAGAGCCAAACGTCCCTTTTGGCTTGGAAACTGGTATGCTGGCGGAGATAGTCCAACCCACAGGCTACTTTTATGGGAAGGAAACGTGTGCTGGAGAAGAATGAGACACAAACGCCTCCAAGGTACCACCTAAGGAGGGTACGGTTTAACCGGAAAAAAAATCTCAGATTGTTTCCAAACAAACTCAATTTTGGTAGTTTTTCCTTGTTTTCAGGGTCTTAAAGCCTATCTTTGGTACGTCTGCCCTTGCCAGCAGTGGTCTGGTAAAGCCATGCCAGACCCACCACATCCCTTGTACTTAAACCAGAGATGCTAAGATCTGTCCTTCACGTCCTTCACTAACCAAATTACTTAATAATTATTCTTAGAAGAGTGAACTAACCTCTCATCACTAAAAAATAAGCAAGGGTGTAGGTTTTGTTGGCAGAAGTGTTTTATTTTTGTTTCCAAAATAAAAAAAAGTAATTCTGCGTAGCTTTTTCTTAACAATTCTGCACCAGAAGTTCAGCTCATAGCAGCTGGTATAACTCCATGGTATTCACTGGACCTGGGACAACTCTGGGACAATTCCCACCAGCTGAACAATGAATTATCATGAGCAAATGAGGCGTGATCAGGGCAACACTTGGTTTCAGCAACGTGAGATTACAAATGAGAGACTTCTGGGTTTTTTCTTTTTTTTTTTTCTTTTTTTCTTTCAGTCTCAGCCATGGATAGGTGGGGAGATTTTAGTCAGAGATTGCTGAGCTTTTGCAACCATTTTTTTTTTTTCTCCTATGAGCTTGTGTTCCACCTGCAGATAATGGTCTCTGAAAATTTCCCCCCAAGGAAATAATAATAAATTCAGCTTTCAAAGTTATCTCAGCAGTAGGTGGCACTGCTGGGACTGAAACCTGAAAGGGAAAAAACAAGATGCAAATTTTGCTCTCAGAAAGAACTGTTGGGATTATAATTGGTATAAAATAACTCATATGTGCAGGTTACCCTAATAACCACGTATTGATTATAAGTTGTTTCCACTTTTAATGCATTGAGTTTCTAAAAGTCTTGCACGTGCTCTGTAGTGGAAGAAAGGGAGGTGGCATGACTGCGAGCAAACGGGGCAGGCTGCTAGCAATTAAATTTTAATTTGTGTATTATTTACCACAACATATACCTTATAGTTAAGCTTTTTTGGAGTGTTTATCTGGCTTACAAGGTAATGAAGGAGCTTTCTATTGTGGGGAACGTTTGATTTATAGCCTGCAAAATATCCTTGCTCTTATATAACAGGATTACACCGAGTTCTTTTCTAGACCTAATCTCTAGTAGATATTGTTATAAAATGCTGTTACACGTTCTCCAAGGCATGAACATTTGTAATGTGCAGATGGACCGAAGCTGTTAATTGAATGTGCTGTAGTTCTTTGAGAAGAGCTGTGGGAAAGTAGGGTTCCCAGGATCCAGACTAGCAGAAAGCCAGGTGGCTTCTCATTCTAAAGGTGGGCTCACCCCCACCATCACGGGAGCCCTGCGTTTGATTTCATACCCAAGTGATTCATCATCTCCTGATCTTTAAAGCAAGCCTTTCTAGCAGCTCAGCTCCGAATCTGCAAGGTCCTTTTTCACCAGTGTGGGTAGACTTGGGGTGACCCCAGTGGTATCAATGTGCTTGCTGGTGTGCCAGCAAACCAGGCTTTACATCCCATCAGAGCATTTCCTGCTTTGCCACGTCAGTGCTGCACCCAAGGCTTCAAAACCTCAAAGTGAAGGTTTCTGGCTTCAAAACCAGAGAGTGAAGCCCACATCAGGGAGGGGAACGGGCTCTCTGCCGGCACGTGTCTGCTGAAAGGGCAAGAGCTACATTTGGAGCGTGGAGGTGGAGACAGGGAGACTGCCGTGTCTAAGGGAGGCTCCACGTGAGTGCAGCTCCTCCACCACGAGCCAACGCTAACGGGTGCGTGGTGAGGTTGCATCCACAACCCAAAGCAGCATCATTGTTGCTCCATCCCTGGAGACGTTCAAGGCCAGGTTGGATGAGGCCCTGAGCAACCTGATCTAGTTGGAGATATCCCTGTTCCTTGCAGGGGGGTTGGACTAGATGACCTTTGAGGGTCCCTTCCAGCCCTAACCATTCTATGATTCTATGATTCTATGATTGTCTCCTGCACCTTCCCTTTGGGTACAGAAGACCGCAGCTTTCTAGGGCGAGATTCCAAACCACAAATGGCCAAATCTGCAAAGCCTTGGGGGTAAATTTATGGATGCTTCTAGCTCAGGAAGCTTGGAAACTGCAGCTGCCATTAAGGAAATAGCTCTAGCTCATCTCACTCCAAGGACACTTTTCCATCCTTCTGATTTCTGTGGGATTTTAGGCTTTGGGGCAGTGAACCAAGACCTCTATTTGCTCATAAAAACCTCAAGCATGTGGAGGAGCATACGTCTGCTTTTCAAAACCATACACAAAAGCAGAAGAAAGCACAGTTGTATGTCTCCGTGGCACCATTGTCTTGAGTAAGTATCAGGCTGTGCCAGTAAGCAACCACTTGCTTAGAAGAAATGGGGAAGAAGCTTAAAAAGCTGGGAGAAGGTTATTTCCTCTCCTGCTCCTCTGGCTGCCCTATAATTTCAGAGTGATATCTTAGGCAAAGAGAGCTTCACTAGATGTTGTTCATTTTGTTCAGAGGGGACAAACCAAACCAAGATCTGGAGCAACGCGCAGGGTTTCTGGGTGTGGAGATTCAACAGCTTCTTTTGCTCCCGTTTGTCAGACCAAAACCAAATCAGGCCACTTAACTGACTGCTAAAACATGAACTTGTGAACTTATACAATTATTATTTTTTTTTAATATTGGACACAGTTTTAAGGTTAGCAGCATTTTAAATTAAAAAATATTTATTTCGTGGTGCCTTGGACAGGAGAAATTCAGAGCGAAACCTTTCCTTTTTTCATTTACAAAGTTTTATCCTGCAGAACTCAGTTTGATTTTAGCAGGGTTATTCCTGATTTACAGGAGGAGAGGGAGGTGCTGTTTCCCTGTCCCTGGTGGGATTTTTCTTGCTGTCAACAGCGTGTCCTCCCTCTTGAGCAATGGGGAGATGGGAGGGAAACTATTGACTATATGGGGAAACAAATGTAGACATTGACTTTGAATTTGATGGCAGATATTGCTGTGATCTCATCTTCACTTCTAATGATCCTCTTTATGCAACTTTGTTCACAACTGTTTTTATGCACCTGCTCCTTCTCATCAGTAGTTGTGATTAAGGGTGACTTCAATACAAATCAAATCCACTTCTGCAGTGTGGTCTGGGGAGCCCAGCAACGATGAGCCAGATGTTGCTGTAGGTATGAGACTACTGGCTGTGAAATCTCTGGATCTACCAGTGGATTTGCACAGGAACACCTGGAAAAGTATTGCAGTCTTGGCATGGGTGCTGGGAAACACAGAGCAAGAGGTATTCACGTTACCCTCCAATACTCTGTCCCCAGGACTCATCTTGTTACCATCTCGATGTTAACTCTTCAAGAAGAGCCAAGACAAATGATAAAGATCTAATTCCTTGAAACAAATCTACAGTAATGTGCTAACCAGTGCTAAAATGCTTCTTAAAAAATGTTTATTTCAAATCCATACATGAACACTACCTACCTCCAGTGTCATAACTAAGCTAAGGGCCAAGCAGAGCTCAGCCAGACCATAGATCCAGTAGTGAAAAATCAAACACTGGGACTGGCACACTCAAAAAGAGATGGTATCCGACACCTGAACCTGCAGCTTCATACTGCTGGACATCTCTGTGTCACTGACAAGGCATAGATGGTCAGAGTGTAGTCATCACACTGATGGAGAGGTAGGTATCAGCTGAATCAGTCCACACCAGATCTGGAAAGCTTTCTGAGGTGCCTAGATCTCCTCTTTGCCTGAAATGGTGCAGCAACATCTTTAATATTTAATATCTACATAAACATATGGAGGATAAATTCATTAACTTAGCAATAAGCAGCAATTCAAGGAGAAGACCCAAGCGAAGCAGGTAGTTGACTTTTGCTGTTCACAGCTAATCATCCTGTCCCACAGAATCAGTTACAAAACCAGAAGGGACTCTCCTCTGCCTTGACCCAGTTCAGCTTTTGCTGACTGTCAGTGGGGATTTTATCACCGATGGCAAACAACAATACAGCTACATCAGCACCAGGAGTTTTTATGAATCCCACTCATGCTAAACTCAGGCACAAGTCCTCTTCATCTTATTTTCACAGGCACTGAGAGGTACTCAATAGAGGCCAAAGGTCAGGGTTTTTTTGCATTGAATAGCTGTTAAAGAACCTAACCATCATACTCCCAGAAGACTGCAGATCCAATTCTCCATAGGGTGAATAGCAAATCGTTGAGCCTTTGGTTTATCAGTTTGCCTCATTTCCTCGTGTCCCCGTATCTGTAGCAAAGCAGGGGATAACACACCTTTCCTGCATCCATCACCTGCTGGCTCTCGTGGCTCCTGCCCAACCTACCTAACGATCCTGGCACCCGGCCTCCCCGTCGCTGCAGTAGCCTCTTTTGTCACTTGTCAACTAATTAGACCTCACGGGCACATTACCAGCATGTGCAGACAATAAGGCCTAAACAATTCTGCTTTTTGTTTTTAAAAAAAGGTACCAGATGTTTACTGACTCTTATCCAAAGGGATTTTATGGCAGCCTCGGTGAGCTCCCAACAGAATGGCATCTGTGAGTCTCCAAACGGTGAGATTTCATTAATTCCGCAACAGGCTCACACTTCTAGCAGTGGCCTGGATTTTTCTTGTTTGTCTCCAAACGGTGCAACAGATGTCGATGGAGGAGGATTGCCACGTTGCAGCACTTCTCAGCACCTAGGGCATTTTGCAAAGTTTTGGTGCGTCACCCATCCTCAGCATCAGAAAGTACGTGAAGGATGCCACAGAATTTCGGGACTGGCGGGGTACCAAATTTTGTATGAGGGTTGAATTGCACCTGCAGGATGGGAAATTAACTGGAATTATCCACACACACACACACACACACACACACAAAAGAAAAGGCTAGAAACTAATATGAAAAAGCTCATGATCACTAAAGGATGTGGTAGTGAAGGAGGGAGAAGGTACAAGGTATGGGGCAAGGTTATGGCGTGTACAAACTCTTCAGTCTAGCTCATCAGTGAGACAGTTTATCTCCATTAACCATGCATTATTGCCCGTTAGAAACATAGACTCATGGAATGGTTTGGGTTGGAAGGGACCTTAAAGATCATCGAGTTCCAACCCCCCTGCCATGGGCAGGGACACCCTCCACTACACCAGGTTGCCCAAAGCCTCATCCAGCCTGGCCTTGAACACTTCCAGGGATGGGGTAGCTACAACTTCTCTGGGCACCCTGTGCCAGTGCCTCACCACCCTCAGAGTGAAAAATTTCTTCCTTAGATCCAATCTAAATCTGCCCTCTTTCAGTTTAAAGCCATTGCCCCTTGTCCTATCACTACACGCCCTTGGAAAAAGCCCCTCTCCAGCTTTCCTGTAGGCGTGGAGTCTTTCTCCATTAGTGTGGAGAAAGATTAATCAACAGGTGATCAAAAAAATAAAGACCCCTGCCTGTAAGGTGTTACCATTGCACACCAGCCGCAGGCCAAGGCAGCGATCCCAGGTCTCCCGACTCTTCCCAGCTCCCAGGAGCATCGCAGCGTAAGTGCTCTGCACATCTGCAGCTCTAACTGATGGGTGTAGGCTGCCACATCTCAGCCCAGATGATTTATGAAGTTGAACAGGCTCAGGAAGCCCCTGCTTGTCCACAAGCAATATTTGTACCTCAGTTTCAGGCCAGGGGAGGCTGAGAGCAGGCTCCTTCCTGCGATACCTGCCCCAGCAGGACCCGGAGAGCCAACACTGCTCGTAAATCACTCCAGCAAGGGAGAAGCCTTTATCAAGGAGACCCTTTTGTCTGTTCTGTACCCAATAGCCATGATTCTGCAATAAAGGCAGAAATATTGTTGACTTCCACAGTAATTTACTACAGGGAAAAATCAGGTAGTGGGTTCAGTACAAACCTGACAGCTATAACTAGCAGTCAGCTGTGTGCTGAGGAAGCTGGACCTTACCTCCCAGGAAAGGAAGATAGGATTGCTTACGTTGTTTTCCTCCTATTCCTCATCTGTCACCTCCCTCCTCATTGCCCCCCGATTTCCCTTTGGGTTTAAGCGTACAGATTTTGGCACTTCTCTTTTCTCCAGACTTTTGTCCAAGAGAAGGAAGGAGAAAATGAAACCAGAGGACAGACACTTCCTGAAGGAAGGACTGCCAGACAGCTACCAGAGATGGAGATCTGTGTTTTCTGAGACTGGCAGGAGACAGAAAAAGGAGTGGTGGCATCCTTAATGTGAAACATGTATGTAGAACACGACTTCAGGGGGCCAAGAGGACATAAGCAAGTCCACGCACACCTTCCCAGTGGAAAATTACTGAATAGTTACCCTAGATTTTTAATTACCTTAGTACAAGCACATAGTGATTGAAAAAAAAATAAAATTCAGTGGCTGCAAGAATGCTTACCTGCCCAAATCTCTTATTCCTGTTGCAGTCCAATAACTGATGGGATTCCTACAGTAGAGATAAATACTTTCCCTTCATAATCTCCCATAATTTCCTTCATCTCAGCACCTTCTCTTCATCTACCTCTACTCCCCCAAAGCTATTTCCACAAGGAGCCTGTGGCAGGGTAGAAAGCCTAGCAACTCAGTATCTATAACCAGAATGCATTTCATACCCCACTAGCTACCACAAAGGATATTTTCCCAACACATCTGTAGCCCCAGTTTTCAGTATTAAAGAGAGGAAAGTCCTCTACAGTCTGAACTCTGCGATAGGAATTACATATTCTGATCCACAGGTGCTCCACAGACATACATCTCTCCGAGCAGATTTTCTTTGAACAAGACAGGCAGGCAAAAGCTAATACGTGGGCCACTTCCAGGCAGGCTGTGAGCAGACTCGATGAATCACTGTTGTTTTACAAGATGCTTCAGTGGTAAATGTGGATAGATGTGCCTGGAGGAGGGGAAGAGTAGCAGCTGGGACTTGGCGTGGTGCATGTGATGCTTTGTACGCTGGACTAGGAGAGGGATGATCCTATGGAGGCGAGTTCCTGGAGTGCACTGTACTACCCAATGGAAAATAAGATCTACACTGTGAAAAAGCCCAAACTGTGCCCACCCTGTGCCAAGACCAACCTCACATGGAGGTGCCTTGGCACATTAGGAGAAGTGATGAACCAGTTATGCTTGGCTTCCAGCACCAGGACCCTGGACAACTTTCAGCTCAGCAAATGGGAATCTCAGGAGATTCAAGCAGTGTCAAGTTTTCTCCTGTAAATGCTTAGGTGTTGTTCAGGGGCTAACTCTTGGCATCCCATTTCATTTAGAAGTAAGGACATACTGAAACACCACAGACTCACACCCTTTCCTTCTGAAGAGTTTGTGATGGGGACAGCAGGAAAACATCTTCCAGTGTCTGAATTGTCTAGGAAAGGAAAACAAAAGTAATACTTTTTCTTTACACAGTCCATGGTTTGACATCCTTCCTTTTCTTTTGTTTTTCTCCAGTGGCTGAGCACTGGGCTCATTTGCTACACTTGAAAAGAAGGGATCTTCAGAAGATCATCACAACCCCTACAACTGTCTCTCTGCAGCTCCCAACGTGATTTCTTCAGCTGATGGATTCAGGACACGTTGCAGACAGCATTGAAACGGCTGGTAACTCTTCACCTACTCCCTTGGAGATGTTGAAGTGTTTGAGGAGCCCCTATTCATCGTTTCCACTACTAAACCCAGCTTGTATCACATTTGTGTGACAGCTTGCAAGGACAGCAGAGGACAAGAGACCACCAGGTTAGCACCAGCAGCTTGTAGTCATCAGACCAGCTTTACAATGAGAAGTTAATGGTGACAGCACTGAAAATACTTTTTGAGAGCTAAATCCTTTCCAGCTCAACACTTCAGATGTCAGTTCTGCTGCTTTTCCTCCTGCTTTTTTTCTCATCATTGGTCTAATTGGGAAGTTACCTTGTGGCCTCAGCTGAGACCAGGTCCCATTGCCTAGGCTCTAGTGCTGGTGAGGACCACTTCAGTGCAATCGAATTCAGCCTGTCACACACAAATATCTACCTGTGAAGTAAGCCTAAGATCTGTCCTCCTCCTCCTGCACACCACAACGCTGGAGAGGTGGAGGCATTTGAGCTGATCTAGTTTCAGACATCTAAGAGCACAGGTGCTCAAGGGTCTACAACCAGTGGAGATAAGAGGCAGTTTCAAGGGCAATTGAGCCCAGCTGATTTTGAACCCGTCTCAGGACAGCCTTGGTAATACTCAGGAGGAGTAGGTCTCTCCACTGGGTATCAGAGTGGGGCATGGTAGACCCCCCCCAGCACATGTTCTCAACTCCAATAGGAGCTGTGGGCTGCTGCGACCCTTGTAAGGTCTTGACACTTCATTCACCTGTCAAGGCAAGCACGCTGAAAGCTTTGCTCTTCAGGGTAAATCAGCAAAAACGAAAGTAAAATCGACAGCAACAGTAATTTCAGTGGAATGGTGTGTTACTAGCAGTGTTACTGCACTCACTGACTTTGTTAGAGTGTATACACGATGTGCAATAATGTAATTAGATTTCACAATCTGTAATAGTGATTTTTATGTGATGCAACAACTGCACATTAGGGAGGGGAATTGGTTCTCGTTACGGAGCCAGCACAAATCTTGGGCCAATACTTCATACTTGACAGTGCATCTTTTGGGCATCAGGCTGGGGCTATAATCCAGTAAGAGCTGGAGAATAGTCCAGAGAATAGTCTAGGGCAAGGATTTTATCCCCTGTAGCTCCAGAGATGCGCCTGTGCTGTCTCCTGCCCCATACATTCCTGTACAGGCAGCACCACCAGATCCCAGTGCACAGCTCCTCCCTGCACCTGAACAGCCTGAAAAGCATGTAGGAGAAAACCCTTTTATTGAGTAAGGAACATCTCTAGCTCCCTTAGAGAAAACTATTTAGGAGCTAGGATGCACCCACAACACATGAACTTGCCTGAGTGGGAAGCAAATGGGCACCACAGCATGAGATCAGGGAAGGGAATATGAGCCACGATGGAGTCAGAGGCTAAATACAGGCCAGTAAGGGGATACCAAGTGTCGTGGTTTTTGGACTGAGGGTCGAGACAAGAACCGAGAGGGAGCACCCACCAACCATGGTCCCGGGCAAAACATGACTCAGGCTTTCTTCTTAAAACAAAACAATTTATTAACAGTTACTTAACAAGAGACAGAAGGGAACGAAACCAGTTACTTGAGAGGAGAAAAGAGAAAACAAGGCCAGATCTTAAAACAACACATCCCCACCCCCTATTTCCTTCCGTTCCCGGCTCAACCTCCCCCCCGGCGGCGCAGGGGGACAGGGAATGGGTGGTGCAGGTCAGTTCATCCATGATGTTACTGCCGCTCCTTTCTTAAAGGAGGAGGAGTCCTTACACCATTTTTCCCTTGATTCAGTGGATCCCCTGCTCACGAGAAAAAAAATCCCCAAACTTTTCCAGCATGAGCCCTGCCCGCAGGATCGCCATCCTTCCCCAGGGATTGCACCAGTTCGGGCTTTACCAGTCTCGGCCTCTTAGGGAGCTGCTGCCACTTGCGTCGGCGTGGGTCATCCCACGGACTCCAGATGCCTCCATGACCTCGTCGTGCATTTCCATGCCCCATTATCAACAGTACCTGGTCGCGCATCCCCTGCTCCATGACCTCTCCTGGGCTCAGGCATCTCTTCCCCGACGTGGGTTTCTCCACAGGCCACGAGTGGGTCTCTGCCCCGCCGAGCACACCCTGGCTGCAGGGGGGCCGCCTGCCATCTCACACCGATTGCAAGGGAAACCTCAGCTCCAGCACACCTCCTCCTGCTCCATCTTGACTGACCTGGTCGCTGTGGTTGTTTTCTCTTAGATCTTAATCCTCTCAGGGGGAGCTTGGCCCGGCGGGCACCCCGGGAGTGGGGCGCTTACCGAGTCCCCCATGCGGCTCCCCCGGCGCCATCTTGAGCACATGGCGCCGGCCCAGCCCGGGCAGCCACCTGGCTGGGAGCCGGGAGCGAGGGCAGCGCCCTCCACCCCTCTCCTCGCTCCTGAGCAAAAGCCCTTTCCTGCCCCTTTGTCCCAACTTAAATAGGGCCATTCGCAGAGGCGCCGATTTGGCGCAACACCCCGGGGGGGATGGGACTCAGATCTGGTGGCACAGGGAGCAAATCCCCTCCCCTGCCGCCAGAACACCCCCCCATCAAACTATCACACCAAGGAACAAAAAGAGAGAGGGATCTTAAAAGCCCTCTTTGGCCATCCAAATATCCTCTCCCTAGAGGAACTGCGCTGCTGATCCGAAGACATTCACTGTGCCCAGTGCAGCTGCTGATGCGCGAGCTGAGTGACAGAGCCTGGCACAATTTACCCCTTAGCATAAACGGAGACAAATAATTTCATTAAATAATTTCCAGCATCTTGTCTCCTGTTTTAGCCCCCGATGACGGCACCGAAACATTTGTGGAACACGTTGGACAAGGGCACAGCGTCGGCCAGCCCGCACGGCCAGCCAGGCAGCGGAAAGCTGCGGCAGGAACGCAGCTCGCAGCTCTGGCACGTCCAACAGCACTGCAACTTGCTCTTGACCAGCTAATTCCAGTACCTAAAGGGGGCCTTCCAGTACCTAAAGGGGGCCTACAGGAAAGCTGGAGAGGGGCTCTTTACAAGGGTGTGTAGTGATAGGACAAGGGGCAATGGATTTAAACTGAAAGAGGGCAGATTTAGGTTAGATATAAGAAAGAAATTTTTCACTCAGAGGGTGGTGAGGCACTGGCACAGGTTGCCCAGAGAAGCTGTGGCTGCTCCATCCTTGGAAGTGTTCATGGCCAGGTTGGATGAGGCTTTGGGCAACCTGGTGTAGTGGAGGGTGTCCCTGCCCATGGCAGGGGGGTTGGAACTCGACGATCTTTAAGGTCCCTTCCAACCCAAACCATTCTATGATTCTATGATAATTGTGACAACAAACATTTTGCAACTTCAGAACGAAGCATTATTTCGCTTTCCCTCCAAGCGGGCTGGTTTTAAATGCCACTTGCTCTGGAGTCGACCCATTTATTCTCTGCTGCACTTCCCCCAGCAAACCACAGCTTTACTGCACAGGTACAGAATATTAGAGCCACGATTTCATCAGCAAGACTTTTTGCTTGTGAACCCATCAGTATTTTCCCCGAACAGTTTTTCCTCCCCCATCTTGCTGGAATAGAGAATTGCTCTTTTGCAGGTCCATTCTCTCTGCTATTCCCTTGGCTTGGGTGAAATATATATGGAATGACTCAGAGTCTGAACTCTCTGTATATGTTTCCAACACAAAGTCTCTGGATGTCTAGGGACCTAAGGCAGATATTTAATTTTAGATAAGAAATACGGGTGACATCACGCCTTTGGTTTCTCTGCTGGGTGCCTGTGCAGCCAGCACATGGAGAAGCTGCTCAGCCAGAACAGCCTCATCGCACTGAGGAAGCTGCTCAATATTCAGCCTAGGCACAGGGCAGCCACTGGTCCTCTTGGGTGGTGCTCAGTGGGAGTGCACCCTGCAGCTTTTAACCCTGGCTGGGTTAATGTATGTGCTAGTAAAGGATTTTGCAAGGAAAACTAGGTTTTCCGAGACATTTTTTTTTTGCAGCTGCTGCATCTCTTGAACAGCGAACCTCGCTCGTCAGCATGAGGACCACCTACCCTTACCCCACACCCCACCGTGCACATGCTGATTCATACCCCCTCGACACACACATTGAGAGGTTGAATTTAGCCTCGCCACCGGTGACTTCAGCTTCCCACAGCAGCAGATGCCAGCATGCCCATCCAAGCAGAAGGAAGCATGCACGCAACAGCTTCGGTTTTAGCTTTACAGCTTGAAAAATAAGACATGCCTTCATTTTGTTTTGAAACATGACCAACTAAGAGCTCATATGCATGGAGGGAATCTTCAGGAAAAAAGCAGACTCCTGCAGCAACACCTTTTAGTTGAGACCATTTTGGTGACATTACGGTGACAAATTTTCAGCCTTTCCTACAATTTTATACCTTCCTACACAGCAGGGGTTATCCAAAAAGATCTAGGAGAGATATTAGCATGGATAAACAGGGCATAAGACAGGAAATCAAATCTAATTGCTGAGAAACAAGGCAAACTGCAGTACTTGCATGTCAGCAGAAGCAGTTAGTGCGTGGAGTGGCTTGCCAAGGGGTCCAATAGGTTCCTCATTCCTCAAAAACTGCAGTCAGCCTTCAAACATCTTCCTAAAGGATAGTCCTCAGTTCAGCCAGGAGTCATAAATTTGCTGCAAGCACTATCAGCTTCATCACTTTGGTCTGCTTAGAGGAACAATCCTCAGCATTGCTCTGAGCTTGCTAAGGGGCCTCTGAGCAACACCCAGACATGCTGTTGTTGCTCCTCCAATTAGGGACCAGAGTTAACATCCAGATGGGCACAGAGCTGATTAAAGCAGCTCCTAGCCTTCAGACAGCATACTTATGTTGTTACTTTATTATTATTTTTATTAAGCCCTTGTCAGATGCATCTCTTAATTGGCCTAAATGAATGATGCAGATTATGGAAGTCATAATTTAGAGACAAAAACTAGATGAGAAGAAACGGTGGGAGCCCAGCTGTGAGTATCTCAAAGGTATGCATAACCCAAAGGCTACAGCCCTCCTCAGAGGGGCTAAAGCCTCTCAGCTCCAGGGCTGTGGTTTGGCATGTCACCGTTGCGTCAGGTCAAAATCAGCCCAAGGCATACTTGAGGATGGAGGGTTAGGACATCTGTCCTAAAGCCTGAAAGCCACAAAACTGGTGCATGTATGAGCTGCTGCTTATAGAAATGCTTATAAAGCATCACCGACTTTCTAGCTCGTACTGATATTTTTGATTAATTTTGTGTCATTGTGTGGAAAAAAAACCCAGAACCCTTCGCATTAGATCATGATCACAGACCGTCCAGCAAAAGGGACTAAAAATGCAGTTCTGTGCCCCAAGAAAGGGTGAGCACTAGTCCTAAGTGAAATGAGCTGCCCCCATTGAATTTCCACATCACTGACCAAGACAGCATCATTTGGCCTCATATCTCTACCTAAGAAGTTTCGTATTTTTGAAAAAAAACCCACAACAAACAACTAACCCATAAATCCTCTTCCTTTGAATGTGTGAATTTGCAATACAGGAGATGCATTTGGCTTTAAATACCAGCTGGAGTGTAAAGTAGGTTCAAGGCAGAATGGTGGTGGCCCATCTTGGTTTGCTCATAGAATCATAGAATTGTCTGGTTGGAAGAGACCTTCAAGGTCATCGAGTCCAACCATTCACCCTGCACTGTCAGGGTCCCTAAACCATGTTCCTCAACACCAAACCCACACGGTTTTTAAACACCTCCAGGGATGGGGACTCCACCACCTCCCTGGGCAGCCTGTTCCAACACTTCACAACCCTCTCTGGAAAGAAATTTTTCCTGATATCTAAAAGATATATCTTCTCATGGAAGAGACATAGGGTTTGCTCTTACAAGCCATGCACTGGGCATGGAAACAAAGCATCAGCGATGTTACCCACGTGCTGTGAGCCAACCCTTACCAGCTCTGCAGTGATCAGTTCAATAGTCACAAGGCACATGGACTCCCCCAGCACGCCCCTCTTGTGAGCCCACGGTCTTGAAGCTCTAGCCCAGGGTGCTGACATGCAAGATCTACTCCCCTTTTAGCACTGCCGGCTGGTAAGTGATTTGCCAGGCATACCTAATACTATTGTAATTTTTTACCTAAAAAAAAAAAGGTTAAAAAATATCACAACAGTGTGAAGTACAGCTGAAGACTCAGCAGGGGTGTTTCTTCGGTTCCTCCGGGAGCTCGCAATTATTTCTGACTCTGCAACAAGAGCCAGTAGATGCAAGGCTTTTTTTTTTTTTTTTTTTCCTTTTTTTAACCTTTTTCCTTCCTTTATACTGTAAAAAGGTATGATAAAAAAAAAGCTCATTGTACATCATCTTACTGGTGTATTGGGTCAGGGAGTCTGTGGGTTATTCCTGTCCTGGGTAATGTGGCATTGCCTTTAACTACATTTCAGACTTCACCTCTTCGTTTCCCCACGTAGAGTGACTTACTGTATCACCCACGGTGAACTGCAGCACTCAATTCACCTTCTCTGGACACTACTTATTATTTTATATACCTCTAACATGTCACTTCTTATGTGCCTCCACACTAAAAATGCTTCTAAATGGCTCTTACCAGGAATTTTTCCTCTTTCATTTAATAAATCTGTTTAGTCTCTTTACTCCTTGGTCCCCAGGAGAAGCAGCGTGGTCCAAAGCAAACCCATGCCACGGGTTGGGAGCCTAGGATTAAGCCTCCTCAGACTGTTATTCCCTTAAACTCGTAGCCCGGCTGCTTTCCCAGCTGTAATTCATGGTGAGCAGCTGCCTTCCTCATCCCCTTCCAGGTTTTCCTCAAGCTGTTGCAGGGAATACAGCTCGTGCCATCGAGATACAGCTTCGCTTCACTTGGCTTTACCTGGAATTAGGATTTTCTCATAAGAGAAGGCAGCAGGACTCACCACATTGGCATGTCATGTGGCACCACATAGCACCTTTCCTATGAGGACAGGCTGAAAGAGTTGGGGCTGTTCAGCCTGGAGAAGAGGAGGCTCCGGGGTGACCTTATAGCGGTCTTCCAGTACCTCAAGGGGGCCTACAGGAAAGATGGGGAGAGGCTGTTCAGGAGGGCCTGTTGTGATAGGACAAGGGGTAATGGTTTTAAAATAGAGGGAGGTAGATTCAGGTTGGATATTAGGAAAAAATTTTTTACCATGAGAGTTGTAGAACACTGGAACAGGTTGCCCAGAGAGGTGATGGATGCTCCATCCCTGGAGACGTTCAAGGCCAGATTGGATGAGGCCCTGAGCAACCTGATCTAGTTGGAGATATCCCTGTTCCTTGCAGGGGGCTTGGACTAGATGACCTTGGAAGGTCCCTTCCAGCCCTAACCATTCTATGATTCTATGATTCTATGTCCATGGGCCAGGCCTTGCAGATTGGCATTACCTGCTCCCTGGGCATCGTTCGGTGGCATCCTCCTGCCTCTTGCTCCAGTGCAAAGCCACAGCTGGCAGGCTGTGGGGCTCCTGCCTTTGCTCTGGCCAGTGACTCCTTGTTGCTTTGCTAAACTCACAGCAATGTTTAGAAGTATCAGGATATTTATGTTGACTTTGATACACTACCGCTCAGAGCTCCTGTATTAGGGTTGTAATATTTTTATGGGAAATATTGCAGCAGCTAATTGCAATTACCAGAAAGCATATACAAGAGAGCTTGTTGATGGCCAGTAAACAAAGACACTTTGGAAATCTTGGATTTCGCCACAGGTGAAAGCCTACAAATTTTAAAATAGAAGCCACGTTATCGTTTACAATTTCCGTTTGCTAACAAATTCTGCTAAACAAAATTGGTGGCTGATTAAGCAAACGTTTACGCATAAATAAAACAGTGAAGATCTCTTCAGTTATTGAGATGCAGCCAGTTGGGTCTCTCATAAATAATACAGTGATGAATTCTGGCGTTACAGTGCATGATAAAGCTACCTAGCCTCAAAGTCTTAGGCAAACTAATCCATACTCATGAATCAATCAGTTCATTTTAGTCGTACCGGTGTTATATAAATGTCACTAAAATCCATGCCTGAACGACGTAACAGATTAATAAGTACATCTAACCGGGATGCAAACCTCCAGCACACGCTGAACACAGCTATACAAGCAGGTTGAATAAGTGATTTTTTAACAGAAAACTCAAGGGCAGGCCTGTGATGAGCAGGCGTGGCTGAGAAAAACCTGGTGCGTTATTAATTTGAGACAACGCCGAGTTCTTTGTCATCATGTACATTTTATTAATGCTCTCTGTGATAGCTTTTCATACCGGTTCATCACCAGGAGTACAGTAATTACAACGCATTAAGATTTATTCCATGCCTGAGGAGTAAGGAAGTTCAGTTAAGATAGAGAAAGCAGATGAAACGTCAATCACTATTGACTCCGGGCCGGATTAAATCAAAACTCTGCCCTGGGGAGCACAGCAGCTGGGTGGGTTTGGTACCAGCACCTCCTGGACCCGTTCTTCGGTGGCTATCTGTCCCCCCCTCCTTGTCAGCTCACCTCTGCCAGTAACCTGTGCGCCACTGGTACAGAGGCAGTGGACGGGATTCATCATTTTTATTAGGACTTGGGGTCAGTCTGGCTCATTTTTACAACCGTCACCATCAGTTAGCCAGTGTCAGCCTTTTTGGGGTTGGAGACAGAGAGGGACATTGGAGGTTGCCATCAATGCCTCCAAGAATAACTCTTCTAGACATACTGGCAAGGGTTTAAGGATGATGGGATTGTCTGGGGAGATAAATAAATATTGAGGGCTCTAATGAAAAAAAAACAACAAAACACCCAACTCACGGGCTTTCTGCTTTCCTGTGATCCAGTGAAAAAAAAAAAAGAATTTCTGCTTTCCTGCAGTTACAGCCCCCCTTTCATCCCATGCAGCACCCCAGACCTCCTGACCCAGGGTCAGGCAGCCCCAAGCTCAGGATTTAGCACTCTCTTCGGGGCTCTAGAAACCCTAAGGACGGTCCCCTTGGGACTGTGCAAGATCACAAGCTTTCAAACTTTTTGGAGGTATTTATTTTGCTTAATATACTCCCCGATTTTCAGAACATTTCTGGCACAAAGATGGAGTGGGTTCTTCAGCTTTTTCATTATTTTTCTTCTTGGAAAAAACAGGCTGACAGCCTTCACTGGGGAGGAAACCTTAGTCTCCTCAAGGTGATCATAGAATCATAGAATGGTTAGGGCTGGAAGGGACCTTCAAAGGTCATCTAGTCCAACCCCCCTGCAAGGAACAGGGATATCTCCAACTAGATCAGGTTGCTCAGGGCCTCATCCAACCTGGCCTTGAACGTCTCCAGGGATGGAGCATCCACCACCTCTCTGGGCAACCTGTTCCAGTGTTCTACAACTCTTATGGTAAAAAATTTTTTCCTAATATCCAACCTGAATCTACCTCCCTCTATTTTAAAACCATTACCCCTTGTCCTATCACAACTGGCTCTCCTGAACAGCCTCTCCCCATCTTTCTTGTGATGGCCACCTTGTCTGGGGACACCGTTGAAGACTGGAGAACTGGGTAAAGGAAGAGGTGTTCACAAGTGGCAGATGAAAGTACGGTGTCTCCTGTGAACCAGTTTGATAATTAAATAAATTGCTCAGCACTGGCAGTCGTTAGGAGTTAATGGTAACAGCAGACCCACAGAGCTGGATGACAGAGGAGGTAGTCAAGTACCCAAGAGAAGACCATCCCTGTAGCTCACCTTGAACCACTGCAAGCAAATTCCCACTCCAGATGCCCAGATCCCTTGGTGCTTTGAGGCAGCTTCCAATGTCTGTTGATCACCCACTGGCCTTTCCTTGCAAAGCCAGAAGGACTTTGCCCCCAGTATTATGCTAAATACTTTCACTAGCTGGCTCTTTAGTGGGGAGGGGACACTTCCACCTTGGCCCTGCTTCCTTGTGAAATTCCAGGCTGACGAGAGACTTTTATGTCTAGAGAAAGTTATTCCGAGTCATTTTTTAAGCTTGGTTTTTTTTTTTTTTTCCTCCAATTTCAATTTCTAATTCCAAATTTTTTTTCTAATTTCGCTCCGCTGCATGAATCCGCACGGCCAGACTCCGAGCACGTAAGGCATAAGTAAGCTTTGAGTTGTGAAGGCTGAAGGGGAAACCCCAAAGCTCCTCTCCTGCTTCCACCAGGTACCACGTGTCCTGCAGACAGCCATGCCCGAGTGCTGCCCTGCTCTGCTGGCAGCGTTCGCAGCGTTGTGCCGCAGCAGATGACAACTCAACGGGGAGCAGAGTTTTGCTCAGCTGATGCCACCCCCTTGGCCTGCCCTGCCTCGGTGCCCAGAGAGATGCGGACACTGCTCTGCCCTCCTGCCAACCCGGCGGTGCTACTGGTGACTTCTCAACTGGGTTCAGGCATGGAAAGGTGAGTACAACACACACATCCATATCCTCTCTTCTTCTCTCACGGGCACAGACACATAGACACGGGGACCTGCGCTGGCTGGCAGCCACCCACGCAGGGCAGGGTCTTGCACACGCGTTTGCACGCGCGCCGAGGAGAACTGCATGCACAGGCACCAGCTGACATAAACACAGATGTCTATGCATGCCTCCATTGACCGAGCCAAATAATCGGCCCAACACCATGAACAAGTCTGAGGGCTTCTTTTCTTTTTTTTTTTTTCTCCTTTTTTTTTTTTTTTTTTTAAATTAATGTTAAAAGTCTCAGGGGAACCACATCGATGAGGTTTGCATCTCTCTGGTGATTTCTGCCCATCCCACCCACCCCACCCGCACCTGCACCAAGAAGCCCAAGTCCTCTGCGGGCCATAGCTGAGTATTTACACCAGTGGAGACCATGGGCCCAGCGAGTCCACCCTGTTTAGAGGAATGAAGGAGAAACATCTGCCAGACGTGTCCATCATCTTTCCGGTGCCTCCTGTACCTGCTGCGGTGGCACAGCTTGGCTGTGAGACTCCATGCCAGCCTCCACCAGGCAAAGGTTTCCCGTATATCCATCCCCAGCTGAGCTGATTGAGTTAACGCGATCTTCAAGATACTAAGGCTTGTTTTTTTTCCAAAAAATATCTCTATTTACACAAGACAATAAAATCTGAGCAGCTTTCCCCCTAGAAGCTTGCATCAAGCAGAGCCGCTGCGGGACGCGTGTACTGGTCCCTGTTCATGAGCGATGGTTCCACTCAACAGTTCTCTGCAGGTAAGTTCAGCTTCTTCTGGAGTAAGGACTATTTTTTGGTCCCTCCTTTCCTTCCCTCGTTACTTCTCTGCGCAGCCAGGTCTGTATTTACAACAAGGACCTGGATCTGGCAGAGTTGCCAGAGTACAGAGGGGCTCGGGCTGGGGGGTCAGGCATGCTCAGCCATCCTTAAGTGTTTTCAAGTTGCAGAGCCAACGTTTGGAGCAGATGAAACTAATTTCTCATTACAAAAGATGTTTTTCACCTGTTCTGCTCATCTTCAAAAAAAAAAAAAAAGCAACCGACCAAGTGGCAGCAGGAGTGGCAGCCGGGCTGTCTTCTCCTTGGGGACACCAGGGTTGGCCAAGGGTTTCGGTCGAGGCGACTTTCTCCGGCCTCTCCCATTGCGCAATCCCAAGCGATGGATGGGTAAACCGAGGCACCGAGGAGCTGAGGCAGTGCATCGGCGTGGGCTCACCGGGGCAGGCTCGTTGGGTGCCCTGGGCACTAGATGACACTGTCTTCCATGGTGACTCGCCTGAAGACCGGCTCCTGCTTGGGTGTTCTTCCGCTTTCTGTGGAGAACAAGGGGAGAGCAGGTAAAGCCCCAAAGCAGGACCCTGCAGCAGCCACCAGCTATTTTTAAGAGCATTTCCACCCTCAAACAACACACCAGATGCCCGGGCTTGCCTTGAAATACATTCACTTGCTCAGAGCAGGTGAATGTATTTATGGGCCAGCATCCCATCAAGGACCTCCTCCCACCCTTTTAGCTGAAACCAGTGGCACGGATTTGCCTGGCTTTGTCCCCGCATGAGCCAGTTGTTAAATGGTGCGAGGAACAGCAGCATCAGTCCCTGCTGCCCACCGCTCTCGGGATGAAGGGCAACACTGAAGTTCCCTCTTTGCTCCTCTGGGTTTAGCCCAGCCCAAGCAAGGAGAGCCCCGAGCTGAGCCACAACCACCAGCTTGTACCAGCCCAGCAGGGGTTGTTTGAGCAAACGGCGTTTTCTGCGGTCCCTTCCAACCCTTAATTATAAATAGGCACTATAAACGGCTGTGGAGTAAACAGATTTGTTTTGCTATCAGCCATTATCTGAAGGGCACTTCACATCCTGAGTGCTCTGCTTTACAGCTGCCTCTATCATCATCATCACCGCAGCCCCGGGGAGGAAAACGTCGCCGTTCCTACGTGCAGGTTGGGAAGAGGCAGCCACGTGCAATTTGGGGTGAACACACGCGGGGTTTTTAGTACATAATATTTCAGGGAGAGGTTAAGTTTTTTTTTTTTTCTGAAGAGGAGGGCCTTTCATCCTTTCGTTGTTGCTCATCTCTTTTTTTTTTCCCCCCCCCCCCCCCCAAGCAGTGGGATGCATTTTCTCCTTTAATTTCCTCTGCTGCTAGCTCAGCAGGCTGCTTTGCATTGCAGCGCAGACTTGCTAGCAGCTAAAAATGCCTGGGTGCACAGTGCATATTGGGGAAAAAAGAAAAAAAAAAAAATCCCACCTATTTCATATGAAGTACTTTTTCTGGCCATCAACAGCAGCTTAAGCAACGAGGCCCTTCATCTGTATGTATGAATGGCAGCCACACAAGCGAGGAGGAGGATGAGGTGGAGGTCACCAAAGGGTGCTTGCACCAAAAGTCTATTTATCAGGGAAAGTGCCCTCTCAAAAAAAAAAGGCTGCTGAGGTCCGTGGTGGCAAACCATAAAACCTTCTTTCCTTCTTTTTTTTTTTTTTTAAGGTGAAGAAACCAGGGGCTGGCCAGAGCAGGCACCCAACAGCAGCAGCAAGGCTCAGCCTGCCTGGGATCGACCTCATAGAATCATAGAATCATAGAATGGTTTGGGTTGGAAGGGACCTCAAAGATCATCCAGTTCCAACCCCCCTGCCATGGGCAGGGACACCCTGCACTACACCATGTTGCCCAAAGCCTCATCCAACCTGGCCTTGAACACTTCCAGGGATGGGGCAGCCACAGCTTCTCTGGGCAACCTGTTCCAGTGCCTCACCACCCTCAATGTAAAGAATTTCTTTCTTATATCTAACCTAAATCTGCCCTTTTTCAGTTTAAATCCATTGCCCCTTGTCCCGTCACACAAGGGCTAATCCCGGACGACCCCACGCTTCCTTCCCTCCAGCTGCCTACGGGAAGCACCCAAGAAACTGCTTTTGGCACAGTTCAGGCAAAGGATGAGGCCTTGCCAGAAATTAGGGGCTTTTTTTTTTTTTATTTCTCCCTGCCCAAAGTCCATTTTCCCACCGCCCCTTGCAGCTTTGGTGCAAGTGAGTGCCAAGAGATGCCCAGGGTGAGGTGCTGCTGCTTCCCGAGTGGCATACCCAGAAAACCTCCACCCATTGACCACTTGGTTTTCAACATTTATCCCCCCAAAACATTTATCCACAGATGTTACCACAGGCTCATGCCCACTGAAAGGGGCATGCTGCCAGTGGGACACAAAGGCTCACGCCTGCACTGAGCTTTCCTGCCATGGGTACCCGAATTAAACTCTGCCTGAGATGCCTCAGAGAGGAGTGGGAGAAGACAGGCTGAAAACAGTTTTATTATAGCCATAATTTACCCACTGAGTATCCTGCTGCTGGAAATAACCTTTTCAAAGTTGTAATAATCAGTCGGTTACAAGTGGCAGTTGGAGCTATCGGGTCATCCACACAAGTATTCCCATGCACACCCGCCGAGGAGGTTGTGCAGCAGCTACGTTTGTGCTTTTTAAATTGCTGTTTGGGGTTTTAAGGGATGCTGTCAAAATATCAAGGGTTTGCTTCCAGCACATAATAACTGCTCTGTATATCAATATTTTTTTTTTATTTATTGAGGTTTTAGCTTGGGTTTTTACATGTGTACAGTATATTTAAGGAGTAGAAATAGAAGAAAAGAAAATACGTGGAGGATGAAGAAATAAAAAGACAGCAAACAGTTAGGATAATTTTTTTTTGTTGTTGGCATTTTGCTGGAGAAGACTATCACCATCTGTCTGGCGTACCAAACACAATAAACAGCAAGCACCTGTAAAAAGCTATTCCGATGCGAAAAAAGGAAGATTTCCAAGCTATCCTGGCTAATAGCAACATTTCAGCATTATCCCAGAAGAACTGAGCTAACATATGATCTGGTGTATGACCCATGCATCCCTAGGGCTTGCCCAAGTCTTTGGATGAGCAAAACGCCCTACGCCAGCTGCCTGCACCGAACACGATGACTCTCGGTGTACAGCTGGGATGCTGCTGCCCCCCTGGGGGGGGGGGTACCCCTTTGGGTGCTCTCCCCTGGCCATGCTGCTAATGTCCCTGCCGAGGATGGCCACCGCTATGGTGACCACCGCTGCCTTTCCTGGGAGCGTTAATCACCAATTTTCTCTAGTTTCAACTTTTCGCTTCAGGATGCTCTGCACGCCGTTACCAGCAAGCCTGCGATGCCATGACATTTATATAATGTTCATAAGCACAGATTATTTAAACCCTAAAATATTCATTAAATAAAATTTGCATAGAGTCTAGCTGAATGCAGCAGTTAGCTAAAAATAAAGTTCTTTTCTTTCTAAAGGTAAGGAGGAGATCAGGGTGTGACAGATGACCAAGTCAGTGCTCTTAGGCTTTCCTGAGATGATAGCTTTTTAATGAGACGAGCCATCTTTTTATCCCTGTTGTCTAGGCAAGCCTGCAGGGTATAATATTCTTTATAAACCAGCGAGATCAAGAGTGTACAGGGGTGTGTGAGAGAGGCCAGCTGGCCAGAAAAGAGGGAAGGGGGATGCAGGCAACTGGTACACACGTAGAGACATGCAAGGGCCTCCCAGAGCTCAACGCCTCCCACCACTGCCACCATTTCCCCCAGCCCTCTGAAGCATCTCACTGTTCATTACCTGGGAGAGAAGGAGGGAAGGAAGGAGGGAAGGAAGGAAGGAAGGAAGGAAGGAAGGAAGGAAGGAAGGAAGGAAGGAAGGAAGGAAGGAAGGAAGGAAGGAAGGAAGGAAGGAAGGAAGGAAGGAAGGAAGGAAGGAAGGAAGGAAGGAGGGAGGGAGGGAGGGAGGGAGGGAGGAAGGAAGGAAGGAGGAGGAGGGAGGGAAGGGAGGGAGGGAGGAGGAAGGAAGGAAGGAAGGAAGGAAGGAAGGAAGGAAGGAAGGAAGGAAGGAAGGAAGGAAGGAAGGAAGGAAGGAAGGAAGGAAGGAAGGAAGGAAGGAAGGAAGGAAGGAAGGAAGGAAGGAAGGAAAAAGATTGCTTAACAACCATGGATTTCAGGGAATGAAATGCAGTCAACAGACGGAAAGGAGCAGCACCATAATAAGTAATATTGCCTACACAGTGTCTTCGAAGCTGTGACAAATAACCCTCATGCCCACTAACCCTCCAGCTTACAGGTTTTTTTTGGCATGTCTTTCCCCTTGTGACTCTCCTTCACATGTTTTGGGGAGATCTTTACAGTCTCTTATGGCTTTTGCAGAAAACGGGCAGCATCCCCCAGCGGAGCCAAAGTGTCCTTAAGCAGTAGGAAACATCGCAATTGCACAGTAAACTGGTGGGTCAGCTCATTATGGGGCAGTTTGCGATGGGATTACACAGGAAAAATAACCCAGTCCTGGGAAAATTACAAGGGGCAAGGGAAAAAAAGGGGAATCACAACTTGCAAAGCATCCCAAGATGATTTCCAGGAAAATGCAAGGCAAGGAGCCTCACACATCTCTGTCCCGTTCTTCCTGCTTCAAGCAAGGCTCTCTGATAGGACACCTCAAGCAAGGGATTGACATTGACAGTCCTCACTCCAAACACGCCTGGCAACCCGTGACAACCAAGGGTGGTCCCATGTTTCAGAAAGGGGGGAGTCTATGTATCAGGGTGATGTTTTCGTCAGACCAAGCACTGCCTGTTTGCCTCTATTCTGTTTGGTTTTCATTGCAAGTGGGATGCTTATTGCAGTTGAATGATGAAGCTTTAATCTTCTCCCTATAGGGCAAAACTGTTTCGTTTTGGTTTAAACAAAGCTCTAAAAAAGAAGATCCCCCCAGTACAAGGCTGATTATCCTCTTCAACCCAGCTTGCAAAGTTATGTGCCCCAAGCATAGGTATGGATTTAATACCATAATCGCTACTGCCTCTTCATCAAGCTGTTAGTTTTCTCACATCTCTGCCTTGGCTCAGCATTAAGAAATGCCTGAGAAGTTTTGCAGCTCTCTCTCCTACCCCAGGAGCATTTTAGGCACGAAGGACTTCACACTGACTTGAGTTCTGCATGCTGCAGCCTGCACAGAAGACACCGCTACATTGCCAGTCGCATAAGAACTGTATTTACCAAGCTACTTATCAACAAGCAGAAACCTTCACCATGCCCATAATAGACTATCTGACAGAACAAAACCCTGTTTTCCAGGGGAAAAAAATGACAAAAATAATTCTGATCCCGCTCCCCTTCCAACCAAATTACAGTCTTAAACCATTTTTGGCTTAATATAATTAATAATATCTATTTCCCCTCTGTTTTGTGATTCAGCTGCTTCCAAAGCTGTAAGAAGCACCAACAGCAAATCCTGTGGTGCCAGAACAGCCTGGAGACGGAAATAATCAGCTTGAAAATAAACAGCGTTTTTTTATAATCAAAGCGCTAATAGGCATGGTAGGCTGGTGGAGAGAAGCTTGAGTGAGAAGGGATGGAGAAGAGGGGAAAACCAGCCTGTCCACTGATAAATCCGAACTACACAGAAAGGCTGGGGAAGAATGACCATTTGGAGTAAAGAAATTAAAAAGATTTTTCAGTAGGACACAATCATCCCGTAGCAAATCCACCACTGGTTTGTTCTTGCATAGTTTCAGGAACACTGGTAAATGCTGCGTTGATCACCTGCCTCCCATTTTATCATGATGATATTTGCTATGGTGTATCCCACCCTCTGCATGAATTTAATCCTGCCATATTCATGGAAAACTACGTTTTTGGAGCCTAATACAGTAAAAGAGTTTTTACTTCCTCCAAAATAAGAGGTACTTCAAGTATTCCAAGCCTCAGCAGCCTCTGTTGGGCTGCTACATGGATTCGTACGACCACGTGGGTCTGAAATCATAGAATCACAGAATCAGAGGATGGTTTGGGTTGGAAGGGACCTCAAAGATCATCTAGTTCCAAGCCCCCTGCCATGGGCAGGGACACCCTCCACCACACCAGGTTGCCCAAAGCCTCATCCAACCTGGCCTTGAACACTTAATGCTTGCTTTATGTGCATGCATAGGTCTACCACACACTGCCCAGTGTCATCATTGCTGCCGTGGAAAATGAAACAGGGAGGCAGCATCAAGAGCAAGAGCACGACCTGGCTGGCCAGTGGCTGTTTTGCTATGAAGCCAAGTGATTCCCATGCTCCTGATGGGAAACGCTGCCTTGCTGAAGCCTGGACCTGGCAAGAAGCACAGCTGAGATCGGTCCTGCATCAGAAATGAAGTTTCCTCCCCAAGATGTTTTGGCCTGAGTGCCTGGCTGCAGGAAGGACTTGGGCGACAAAAAACAGACACTTTTGTAGGCCCCAAATACCAACAAATACTACCACCCCCGGTTCTTCCCCAGTGAAAAGCCCCTGCTGAGCATCACCAGGCACCATTGCCCCACAAAAGGATAAGCCCTGGATGGAGCGAAGCCGCTCCGCTGCTACATTTATCCTCCAGCTCTGAGAACCTCTTGTCTAACACGAGCATCACCCGCCTGCTTCAAATCTTCTGGCTTTGACCCAGCTTGATGGGAGTTGGATGGAAGCAGCTTGGATGGAGGCAGCACCAGACTCCAAAGCTCAAGGCATGGGAGGGCTTTGTAAAAAATCGGTACCGAGCATGTCCAGAGGCAGTTATTTTTGCTGTCAAGCTTTCCAGTCTATTTTGTGGCTTTCTGTAGCCCGATGATGAATCCTAATTGCTCCCAAGGGTTTGGGAGGGGGAAAGCTGCAGGAAAGTGGCAAAGCCAGTGGGCCATCAGCAGTGGTGGGATGGGAAGGGTGATGTGGCCCAGGACCGTGATGGCACCTTGCGTACGCCCGGAGCAAGAAAATAAAGAGACAGCAAACAACAACTGAGGAGGCCTAACGGGGACTCGTTTTACTCTTTGACATGCTACCAGCAGTTTTTAATCTCAGAAGAACCAAAAGTAAAAAAAAAAAAAAAAAAATAAAAAAAAAAAATCATTACAATGATTAAAAGGTCCGACACATGAAATACTATACTCAAATCATCCGCGTGTCGTCGGCTCGTTTATACAGCAGGCACAAACCAGACCTCGAATCACCTGCAACGAACGTCAACTGGTGTTGGTCTTGCCCCTAAACAAGTACCGCTAGCCTGATATTTCTAGTCAGCCATAGCTGTGGAACCTTTGTGCTTAAATTGCTCAGCTCAGGCCTCCTTTCTTTGGCATCGCTCACCCATGCCGCAAAGGAGTGGAGACTCATTGCTGGAGACAGTGATGGAGAGAGGAACAACAACAACGACAAAAGAAGAGAGATTCATCGTACAGTACATACATACAGTATCTTCTAAATCGTGATCAGTTGTTTATTGGTTGGCAAACAAGCTTCACTTTTACAACAAATATTAGTAATGAGGTCATTCAACTGTTGAGACCGTACAAAATGGATCATAAATTAAAAAAAAAAAAAAAAGAAAAAAAGAGAAAAAAAAAAAAAGAAGTCATACTCCGTGTTGCTAATTTACCTCCAGAAAGCCTATGTTACTTAAAAATCCTGTCAAATAAATAAATTTCCTGTTAGGAAAAATAACGAACAGAAGACTGTTTATTTAAAAAAAAAAAAAAATCACTGCAAAGTACTTTTTAGCTTGCTACGCATCGATTGATTTTCTTCTTCACCACTGCAGTCCGAGTGCCTACCCCGGGGAGCGGGCAGAGCCGTGAAGGCTCTGCGCTCCTCCAGGGAAACGGCCACCTCCCGTAGGAGCCCCGCTACGGACGACCGAAAATCCCTCGGCTCCCGGGAGCGACCCGACGGCCTGGCCGAGGGGCTGCTCACCAAAGATGCTCTGCAGGATGAGCGGCACCATCGGCTGGGCACCGCCACCGGGGAAGTTTGCCCTGTTCTAGTCTGCCAAAACGGCCGCCGGCAACGCGCCGGCTGAAGAAAGTTAGATGGCGAGGAAATAAAAAAAAAAAAACTACCTTGGCTGGAAAGAAACGGTGATGGTGTTGCTAAAAATGGCCCTTAGAAAGTGATATTCAGTTGGTTTTTTATTTTTTCCCAGTGAGATATTTTTACCGGGACAGGGAGGGGGTGGAGGGGAGGGGCAGTGGGAGAGGCAAACTGAAATTAAAAAAAAAAATAAAATAGGAGGAGTTATGAAAAACCTTGCTCCTACTGGTAGACAAACTTACAAGACCAGCACAACAGAAAAAAGATCTCTTTTTTTTTTTTTTTTTTTTTTTTTTTTCTTCTTTTTCCACTACATTAACAGGGACGCAAGTTCTGGAGGAACAGAAAGCAGACTATATGTGCAATGCTAGTATCTGTACATTACATAGAAACTGTTCGCTTCTCTTTTTCTGCCATTAGTTTTTTATCATCCGTTAATACAGCAAAAAAGTAAAATATGCCTTTAGCACAGAATTCTAGGATTCCCTTACGTCTCATTAAATTTGCTTTTTGTTTTGTTTGCTCCCGCAGCAAAGGGCGCTGCGGTGGAACCAGGTTGTGAGTGACCAAAACCCATGACGTGACCTGGACTGGTAAGACAGAGTTTTGCTAGCTTGTTTTTGTGCAGCACTCCCACCTAGATGCGCCACCGCTACTAGTTTCAAATGCACATTTTTGGCCTTTTATTAAATTTTTTTTCTTTGCTTGCTTTTTTTTTGTGGTTTTTTTTTTTTTTTTTTGTGTGTGTTTTTTTTCCCCTCTCTTTAACATCAGGTCCTCGGTACTACGAGCAACACAGCATCAAGGATTGTTTAAACAAACACGGCATAACTTGAGAAGGCCACGAAGTGTGCCGTTATCTATCTCTTTCATTAACATAATGAAGTCTGTCTGGAGGGAAGGAGGATGGGGGGAGAAGAGGGGGGGGTGCAGCAGTTACTGTCCTCTCTGGGCCGGCCTAAAAATTCCAGTAAAAAAAGTCCGAGAGTTTCCTTTCGAACAGCACGGAGATTTAGGAGTACGCACAATATTACCACTGTTTGGATTTAACTCAGAAGAGTAAACCGAGCATCACGGAGGGGCTTTTTGTCGTCTCTCTGCTTAATTTTTTGCTGAATCTTCTATAGACTAGTGACCAAATGAGCGGGTCCTTTTGCATTGCCGTCCGGGGGGGTTCCCTCTTTGTTTGGTGGGACTATAAAACCGTCGCTGCTGCCTCGACCTAGCTGGTAGTAAGTGTGTAGCTGATGGACGTGGTTCCTGGAGCCGAGGTTGGGCATGCTTTTGTAGTAAACATCGTCGACGTCGCCACTGCCGCCGCCGCTTTTGGCCGACGGGGGATCGGTCTGGGTGCTGGCGGTGACGCTTTCCGTCATGGGCATGCCGGCCAGCGCGGGCATACTGGTGTAGAGAGAATCCCTGTTGGGCGACTGGAGGTCGTCCGTGTGCTCGTTGGTCAGCAAGGGGAAAAAGCTCTCACTGTTGTCTTGCGGGATGCGCCGCCGGCTATAGAGGTGGGGCTGGTGGTTGTCTGCCGAGTACACCCGGGGGGGCAGCAGCGGGGCGTCCGACTCCTCGTGGATGAGCTCCAGGCCCAGGCTCTCCTCGTGGGTGAAGGAGGTGGCGTCGTCCAGCACGATGGCGTCGTCCTCGCTCCCGCCGCCCATGCTGTTGACTAGTTTGTTCATCAAGTTGCGGCTCTGCTCGCTGGAGCGCTCGTGGTTGTTCAGGTAGGAAGGGATGTAGTTGGAAGTGAGTTCCTTCAGGATCTTTTTCTCCAGGGCGTTCTCAGTGTGGTTGTACCCACGGTCAAGGATTTGCACGCAGTTGCTGAGGTACTCGCCGCTGGCGATGCTGTAGCTGTTGCCGTGATTACCATTCAGTGGTAGAGTATCCGTGACACTTGTATCCCTGGCATTGTTCAGAAGCCCCTCTGAAAAACATTACACAAGAGAGGGTGACTTGTACAAACAGGACACTCACGCGGGACGTGCACACTCAAACCCCCTTCCTAGGCTGCCGCAGCTGCCGGGGGGGGGTTGGCAGCGAGGAGAGAGTCGCAGCCAAAATAGGCGGGCACAGGTCCAGCTAACTGGCTTAAGGTCTTCCCACTGCAAAAATGGAAAGGGCCGCCAAGTGTGGGACTTGACGCGGCACTAGCCGGCAGGAAGGAATAGCCTCTCCTGGCCGGCACCTCCTACGGCTCGTGCGCTTTGCTCTACGTCCTCCTGCAGGAGCTCAGGAATAGGTGACCCTGGGCTGGTCCCCACTGCCCTGGCTCCGGGCGCTTTGGAGGAAGGGGGCAATTCCCCCCTGGCTGAGGGAAAAGGATTTGCAGCCCAGGTTGATCGTTACCCAAGCTCTGTTTGGGAGCGTTATCCTTCCTAGAGGGAAAAAATCAATAAATCTGCTCTCCCCTTTCGCTGGGCAGCTGCCAGGGGAAAGGCACAAGGCCTGAATGGTGAGACTCGGGGATCAGCGAGGAGGAGGCACGAAGTGCTTCCTGGCCCAGGCTTTTTTGGAACAAGGCTAAATGCCGTACCTCTCCCGGCACAAGGGCACGGCCAAAATTATTTATTCCACACGGGCCAGGTGGGGATTTTCGAATCCAATCAATGCTGGAGGCAGTTGCTGTGGGGTCTTGCAAAGCCTCTAAGAACAGCTCCCGTTCCACGGGCAAAGTTACAGCAGAGGGTTCAGGGGAAGGTATGGCCAGTACCGTCACCGCCACGGCACGGTGGGCTCGGGGAACCTGTGGGGAGTAACTGGGTCTCGGGGTGTCCCCCAGCTAACTGCCTATCGCATCTCCATAGGTGTCTCAGCACCGGCAACGTAAGGCTGGAGCTTGGCTCTTTCCCAACACGCCATGGGAGATGGCAGGGAAGGGCTTTAGGAGCAAGGCAGCACGAGTGGGCAAGGGAGAAGAAAATCAGGCCCAGCCGTTAAGCCGTCACGCTTTCTTTTTTGGGATTACTGACCTCCTTGGAAGGAGTGCAGGCATAGGGACGCGTGAAATAACGTATCGACCTTTCAGCTAAGGGCTTCAGGCACTGCCAAAAAATGGCAAGCAACTCCCAGCAAGCCACGGAGGATCAGAGGAGCTGTTAGCTGACAGTTTCAGATGAACAGTTGCTCATACCATGCTTGGTACATGGCATGTGTACCTTCCGAAAATACAGGATTCGGTCTATATCTGCGATGGAGTAGCTGCTGCATGTCAAGGGCTGGAAAGTGCTACTGCAGGCTTTCTTCTTGCTTTTGAGTGAAAGGCCCCAAATGTGTCAGTCACCTTTTTAGGTTTCTGAAACTTGGAGGGTGCTGCCGTTATCCCAGGTTTCCCAACAAATGAGGGAGCTATGCCAAAAAATCAACTAGCCATCACAGACATAGAGCAAAGCCGTTGATTTTCACGGTGGAAGCTCTCCAATCGAGTCACAATGCTTGGGGAGAAATGAAAAGTGAGCATTTTTTGGCGGGGGGGAGGACTGTATGTAATGAGCGACGGGTACAGCAGCATCTGCCTGATGGTCATGTTGGGTAACGTATGCATTGAGGCAGGGAGCGCTGCGCTTCTGCTGCCAATGCATAGGGCCAGGGTTTGGTGGGGAAATAAAATGGAGCCATCGCAGGTGAGAACAGAGTGGGGTCTGCAATGAAACACGCCGTGTAAAAATGCCGGGACCTCGCAAATAAAAAGGTGAGGTTTAAAAAAAAAAAAAAAAAAAAAATCATATGCACAGTTATATGAGAAACTACGCTGGGTAAACGATACCACAAAAATGAGAAATAAACAGAGAAAGCATCATCTAATCTCATCTATATATATATGTGCACATACATATATATATACACACACACACGCACATACACACGCATACACGTATATATACAATGTATATTCATTTTTTTAATTTCAAAGATGTGAGATGAAGTTCCTTTATTAACTACATCATCTATATGTGATGCAATAAAAGTGAACTAAAAAAAATTACATTTGATATGCAATGTTTAGCTTTACTCCCATACTTGTCTCTCTGTAGGGCTCTAAACGACAGCATGAAGAAAAGGAAAGAAAAAACAACAAGTAAGCTTACAGCGACAGTAGGAGAAACATGAGTAAAAAGCAAACTGATGATATGCAGAAAAGAGAGTTAACGGAAATAATTTCCACTGCCCAGAATACATGAATTTGTTACATGGTTTATTTCAGGTTAAAAGTATTGACATTTTAGACAGAAAAATTATTTTACGCGCAATATTCAATAGGCTACATTTTTATTAAGAAGAAAAAAAAAAATCATCACATTTCAAACGTTTTCCAATGCCGTTATAAAATGTTCAACGTGCAACACAAATCCAGAAATAATGCGTGGAAATTTAAGAAAAGTCTAAAGCCGGTAACTGTCATGCTTGAAAAGACAGGCACTGTCAACGTCACTTCCAAAGTCTTAAAATGAATGGCTTTACTTACTGTTAGTTACAACAACCCCTGGCAGTTGTAACCGAAATCCGTTTCCTTGCTAAAAATGTTTTGCCGTCCATCCTTTGCAACAGTGCTTTGTAAGAGTATGACTTTGCTCATCAGAGGGCTGCTGGCATCTTACAAACTTTGGTAAGTCTGCTCTTTTTTTTTTAACCCAACACATGGCAAACTACATGGACTTTGCGAAAAAAAAATGTAAGAGGAACGGTAGTTCGAATAATGGCGTCACTAAATGAAGCTTTTGAGAAGAAAGGGTTAAAACGAGAAGAGCCAGAGATGGAGATGAAGAGCCAGTGATAACTCTCAGCTTCCCACTTTGCAACGGTCTGTGGCACACTGGGCTTTAACCAGAGCTGGTTAATGGGATCGCCGCCTTCTCTGAAACTCAGCTCTCACAAAAGCAGTCAGGCCACTTGGAGAAACTCCTGCATCCAGGAGACCCAGCTAGTGTTCATCCATCAGCTGGTGGCACTGGTGAGCGCTCGGCACGTGCTGCGGGGTGCCAGACCCCTCACCTACCACCTCCTCCTTCCTCTACGCTCTGTTTTCCATGAAGGAATCGCTTTCGCCACTGGGAAATGAGACTTGGACCTTTCAAGCTCTGATTCCTTGCCTCTTTCCAAGGGTTTTTTTTTTTTGGACTCCCGGCCCCTGGTGAGTCTCTACCGCAGACGGGGCAGCTTCAGCTGGAGCAGAGAGGGTATTTTAAACACATAACTGGGGAGAGGGAAAGGAAGAGGTGGACCAGATCAGGTCCCAGGTTTCTTATAGCATCCTGTCCTTGTCAATGGCCAGCACCAGAAGTGGTAGATGAAGGTGCAAAAAAAAAAAAAAAAATTCATAGCCTTAGTGATGTGGAATGAGTTAGTCGAATGACATTAGCCAGCAATGCCCTCACCGCACGTCGATCCCAGCACACCCAGAGATGGTGACAGCGTCTACTTTTACAATGCACTATCATCACTTCAGCATGCCTGCTGGTGCAGCATCCTTAAATCCCAGAGAATCGCCGAGGCCATTAGGCCTGGTTGGTTTTGCTAACCTTCGTTTCTGCTGCAGGATCTCCTAATATTCACAGTTTGTCACTGTCGAGGGATAGTAACCAGTTTGAAAAGCAATAGCTACACCAGTTCTACGGTCGTTAATTAACTTGCAGCCTGCTGAAAAAGAATGGGTTGGGTTCTGCTCCCTCGGAAGTCAATGGCAAAGCTCCAGGGGCTTAAATGGGATCAGTACTGGTCCCACTCTCTTCCTTCATCTCCCACGGATGAAACCTGGGTAGGTTTCTCTGTTATCCATCTGGCTGTGCTGCACTGAATAGCATGTGCAAATCAATTACACTATTTTTCTGGAATAAAATGCTGTTAGCCCAAGTAACTGTATCAGAATCTAGACTCAAAAATTAGAAGAACACAAGATTATCATTAAAATGCATGTAAAACCTTTTCATCACATTTCCCCAAACCACTTGGGTTCAGTTGAGGCACCCAGACCTGAATCTCAGGACTTCTCTTAAGCCAAACGCTGACCTGGCATTACCTGCTGCCACCTGGTTTAAAAGTCCCCCAAACCTCAGATTTATCATGCAAGAAACTATACAGAACATCAAAGCTCGTTTCAACACTTGCAGCACACTCAAGCTCTTAAAATGCAGAGCATTTCAAGTCTAACAGTAGTCCTTTTTTAAAAAAGCATTTCTGGAAGCAAATTTATGGCCCCAAATTAGCATAGTTTAGGAAATTAATGAACAGCAAAAAGGTCAAACACGCGTGCTCTCCTTGTGCTTTGAATGGAAATACCCCAGCGATACACTTCAATATCTGCTCCTAACGTAAAAAATACACTGCCATAGAGTACAAAGGGGGTTTTCCTGCTTGCATTCGACCATCATTATCTTCCCTTCCTTAGAGATCCTTTACTGGAAAGGGATGCCTTCACTGGGAGCGGAGAGCTGAGAGTGCTGATACACTTGTGCTTGAACGCAGCGTTACTCTGTAATGACTCAGCCACCTTGCAAGCAAGTCAAAAAACCCCCAAAAAATCCCATGGAAGTGGCACAGAAGGACGGAGCCACCACCAGACAGGAGCTGGCAGAGCCCCACACTGCCCAGCTCCTCCTTGGGTTCTGCTTAAACACATCTGCCTCTCCCTGGCAGAAGCACCAGGACATGGTTCCTTCCCACAGCCAGAGCAGGTGCCAAGAGACTGATTTTTCCAGCGGAAGCCTCCGTCAGGTCCAACTGTCTCTGCCTGTTTATTTTGCATTGCCGAAAGGAGAAGATGCAAAAGCTTCTAGTTTCCCTACGCCTTTCACTATTCTTTTTTTTTTTTATTATTATTATTTTTTTCTATTAGCACATAAAAAATGTATTAATGCAAACGGCAAAACATTTCTCACAATATCTAAGCTCTGCTCTTTGTAGCTGACCTGCACCCCTCGCTTCAGCTCTCATTTTTCTTAGAGATCAAAGGCAGTTTTGCTTTATTTTGCTTTTTTTTTTTTTTCCTGTGCGCCACCGACCACGTTTCTCTACACCATTTCAAAGGAGAGCAGCTTTGGTGGCAAAGGCCATTTTGTCTTCACTTACCTTCAAAGGTGTTCCTGTTTCTGAAATGAATGGTTTAGCAAGGAAACGCGCTGGCAACAAAAAGAGGAATGGATACATCTGACAAAATCCACACACAAGACCAAAACAACACAAAACGAGGAGATTGGAAAAAAAAAATAAAAAAAAAAAATCGAAACCACTATGAATGCTTTGAGTAGAACTGAGTAGGGTGTCTCGCAAAGTGAATTTGATTGCTCATGGAAAAAAAGCCTCTGGAAAACGGAAAGATGCATTGAAATTAAAGGAAGGGGAGGGGATCTTTTTTTTTGGTGCCCAGTTCAAAAAAAAAAAAAAAAACCAAACCAAAACACGTGTGCGTGGGGAGAAAAAAAGAAAAAAAAAAGAAGGAAAAAAAAAAAGAAATGGGCCAAAATAACCTACAGAAAATGGAATTCTCACTAGAAAAATTAGAGAGAAACTCCAGCACACCTTGTGCGTTGTACATGCTGACAGAAGGGTTGTTATAGACCGCCGATTCCCCGAGCAATGTATTATAAGGGTTGTTAGTGCCATGAGGACGAAGCAGAGCATTGGTTATAAGATGATTAGCCATGGCTCCTGGCGCAGCCCGATAGAAAGACAGAGGAAAAAAAACAACAAAAAAGGTCAATCAGGCAAATGTGGTATTAAAAAAAAGGGAAAAAGAACATTCAGAATGACAACAGTTGAAATAGTCCTGATTACAAGCAGCCAGCTAATTAGACTCAGAAAACTGTGTGCCACTAAAGCAGAACAGATGTTACTGACGATGCACAAATCCAAACCAACGCAAAAGAAAACGTATCAGAAAGCAGATAAGCTACATTTATGGTGGTTCCTCAGTCACTGGGAGTGTAAGCAAGGCTATGCCCACATGCTTGCTACAAAGAAAGAAAGGAACATGGCAGCCTACACAATGTGGGGGGAAAAACTCTCCGGGAAGTGCCAAATGAATTAAAAAAAAAAAAGATATATAATGACTAACAGAAAACAGCACATTCAACTCCCACTGCGGGCTAGAATCTCTTTTACCAGTCCTTCGCAACACGTCTAAAACCAAAACGGCAGAATTCGAAAGAAAGGATGGAGAATGTGGCCTTTCCACAGGCTCTCAGCACTTAGCAGAGAGCAGCTGCTTCTCACGTCTAAGAGGGTGAGTTTCACTTCAGCTCCTGCCCTGGTACCACCATCCAGCACATCCACAACCACCCGGATCCACCCTTGAAGAGGAGAGCACCATGGCTCCATCAGGCATTTCTAGCAGGAGCAGTCACGGAGACGAGACATGTGTTTGAAGACTCTCTATTTGCCCTGCAAACACCTTGTTTCCCCACTCCTGGACCTCTTTGCTGTCATTTCCAAGCATTCAGCCAGCAGTTTTCCTCCTGCTTTGGTTTATCCCTTGGAGTCGCAGCCTCTGGACTTGAGCTTTTCACGGTCATCACAGCTTGGCAGGTGGCTGCTAAGACCTACCTTGGTTCCTATCGCAGGCATCAACCCACGAAGCAAAGCCTTCCCCCACCTTTTAGCTGACCTACAGGACCAAAATCCCATTAAGCCCTTGCTCTGAATCTCCTCTGGGATCCAAAGAGACGATTGACTCAAAAATTTGCCCCCAGGGCCATTCCCACTGTCATCAGTAGAGACCCAGAGCAGGAGTACTCAAGGACACATCATGGCTTTTACCTCCAGCGCTAAAGAGTTAAGTCAAAACTTTTCCACCAGGAAAGTAAATCTTTGGTGGGGCAGCTACAGCTAGGGAGGACAGGGCTGTCAGAGGGCTCAGGTTACCTGGCTGTCACCAACATCTGATAGTCCCAACCCAAACAAGCGACCGAAAAGCCAATCCCCGAACCCAGTGACCCTAGCAGGGATGCCTTTGTCAACAGCTGGGGCACAGAGACCCACAGGCCTCTTTCAGACATGGAGGTGGCCCTGTGGCATGGCAGAGGCAGTCTTTGTGAAGTGCGTGGGGTGCTGGGTACGATCTCTTCTCTGCAACTCGTTACCTGATATTTCTTTTTTTTTCTTTTTTTTTTTTCTGGATGGAGTTACCGAGGATATATAAGTCCCATGGGCTTCTGGCTGGTACAAATCACCTTAGTGGTGAGCTCTCTGAAAGCTCATACCTACTAATTATTTAAAAAAAAGCAAAACCTGGCCAAACCTAAGGCTAGGTAGAGGCCTCCAGAGCTGCCTCCTGCAGTGCTCCTACGCTGGCCTGGCTCCGCTTCCCAGGATGGTGCTTCTCCATGCCTGTGCAGGCAGAGGAGAGAGCAGACTGCTCTCCTGCCTCTCCTTGGCCCTTTCCCAGCCCTTCCCAGCCCCAGGCATATGGCGTTAGCGCATCACTCGATCGGTCTTTTGAGCACAGGACAAAGTAGAAGGCAGCGCTGTATGGGGGCTGCATGCCAGGGAGGCTCCTCGACACATGCAGCTGGAAAAAAAGAGACTTGTTTTCTCTCACCTGATATTTTTGGCTATGCTGATGGAAAGGAAGATGAGCTGCTGTGTTTGGAAATAAGGAAACAAAGCTGTCTCCTGTAAGAAAACATTATAGGAACGCTTAACTAAGCAACCTTACATGTAGCTAATAGGTAAATGAGTCAATTCTTTCTTTCTGGTAATGTGTTTTCCATCAATCTCATGTACATCCAGGTTGAGGGACTGTAGGAACCACTTCTCTTCTCGCCCTAGTTTTATACCACTGTGAGTACTAAGCCCATTAAAACTGTTTCAGCTTTCACCTCGCTTTTAATCAAGTTGCGTCATAAAAGATTCAAAAAGGGACTCACTTTTATACAAGTAACAGGAATGTCCAGAGTTAAGGCCTGCCATAAATTCAAAAAATATATAATCCTCCCATTTGAGATTCGACCCAATCTCCAACTCAGTCCCTGTGAGATTTGATATGGAGACGCATATACCTGCCACATGGTTTTGAACGCTTCAGCTTGAGGCGTCTTTAAATGGCAACTGCCAAAAAGAGCATCTCACTCGATATATCTCAGGTCTGATCTTGTCTAACGAGCCCTAGCAGGCAAGAACAAGCTGGTCCTGCCACAGCTGGGCAGGTCGAGCTGTTTCACACGGGGGATGCTGGTCCTGTGACACGAGAGGAGAGGAGATCAATCTGTGTCAGCGCTTCACCTGCCTGAGCATCTCCCTTCTGAGGAAAGGCTGAGGGAGCTGGGTCTCTTCAGCTTGGAGAAGAGGAGACTGAGGGGGGACTTCATTAATGGTTATAAATATGGAAAGGGTGACTGGCATGAGGATGGAGCCAGGCTCTTCTCACTGGCATCCAATGATAGGACAAGGGGAAATGGATCTAAGCTGGAACACAGGAGGTGCCGCTTCAACATGAGGAAGAACTTCTTCCCAGTAAGGGGACCAGAACACTGGAACAGGCTGCCCAGAGAGGTTGTGGAGTCTCCTTCTCTGGAGATGTTCCAAACCCGCCTGGACACGTTCTTGTGTGATCTGATCTAGGTGGTCCTGCTCTGGCAGGGGGCTTGGACTAGATGATCCTTTGAGGTCCCTTCCAATCCCTGACATTCTGGGATTCTGGGATTCGGTGTTCGCTGGGGCAGTGGGCTCTGAAGCAAGCTAAATTCACAAAAAGCTGGCTCTTCCTAGCTCCTACAAACCAGAGAGTTCCTGGCAACTTTTAACGCAGATACACGATCCTGACTAAAAACTTGGCAAAAAGTTGAAAACACAGAGTCAGTAATTTTTGCTCTCTCGGGTGTGTAAAAGAGGGGGCTTGGTACGACAAAACAGCCACCCATTCCCGTGTGCAGCTACCCAGCAAAAATACTGCACCTTCTGCCTTCCTCTTGCTCGATTGCTGAGGGCGTTAAGACTTTCTAATTTCCTGATCAAAATGCCACTTTTATGGCAGTGCTGAGTAACTCTCCTGACGCAAATCCAAACCAAACCCCCTGCTAACACGTTCAGCTATCTTTCCATACTTTCAGAAACCCAACTGGACCCGAAGTGCTCTGCAGCAGGTTCCTGTCATGGTTGGGCTGGCCACGGCAAACTTCGTACTCTCTGTGGGTCACAGTAAATGTAACCTTTGGCATCTTAAAACCAAAATGATATGCACCTCGTGTTCATTAATTTGGGCTCTTGTTTCTCCAAAGCTGCTTTAGAACTGCAACATTCCCAGCCTCAAAGGATGCTGAGAGAGAAGGACTGCATTCAGGCTCCAAAAAAGCCTCCAGTTAAAGCTTTAGATAACACAATAATACACCAAACAAATCCCCGTTATTGGGTTTCTCCTTCCCTGGAGGGAGAAAGAAAAATGTAACACCAGCCATACGTTTAAGTATCATCCTGCCTTTTTCATAACACTTTATCATCGCTATAGCAACCAACAGGGCTATTAGGAAGAGCAGATTAGGTCTGCAGACCAGGGACTAGCAGAAGGAGCAGAGAGACTACCAAACTATGACCCCGTTTGCATGAAAATGGCCTTGGTAACAAACAGCCAACAAAACCCCAATAAAGCAAGCACGGGATCCAAGTGGCACGCTCTCCCAAAACACCACGAGAGAAGCAAAGAGGCTCATTCCACATGCGGGCGCGTAGCAAAGGCTGGGCGCCAGGGCTGCGATCGCAAAGGTCAGTGTGTGTCCAGGGACACGAAGAGCAGAAAGAGCAGGGCTGCGGGTGCCTGTCGACCGCCCTGAACCTCCTCCCTGGCAGAGCACTCTTGGGATGTGACCCTTGGCAGCTGTCTTGGCTCCATATTGGCAACATGCCTAACAGCCTCAGCAAGCAGCAGTTGTTCATCGTTTATTTTTATTTATTCACTTACGGCTGGAGCCTCAGCTCTCGGCATCCGCGGCGCGATACCGATTTCTCCCAGCAAATCGCACAGCCCTATGTCATCCTTGCTTCCCTACGTTTCAGCAATAACATTCCCTATGCAAATCCCTCCTTTAGCATCTCCCAAAGCACCTGAGCCCAGCACACAGCCACCACTCTTTATTTTCTTGAGTTAGGGTGACTGCCTTCAGCTCAGCTGCGCTGAAACACCTCCAGTTCTGCTGGTTTTAAAACACCAAAAGCAAACGTACTACGTTTCCAAACTCCTATCGTGCTGTGTCCATGTGGGAGCATGAATTTAGGGTTGGAAAAAAGATGAGGCTTCAAACCCACAGGTTCATCTGGGCATCTCCTTGTCCAACACAATGAGGTTATCATAACCAGCAAACACATTAACAGCAGAACTCACACCTCTACAAAAATATTCCCTACGACCACACCGTTATAGCTCCAGTCTCCAGCCTCCTTGTTCCCACTGATGTTCAACCAAAGATTAAAGCTCAGTGCAAAACACAGCTATCAGGCCAGCTCTGACATCCAAAATGACATTCAAATTCAGGTTCCTGGCAACGCCAGGGCTCAATTCAAGGTTTCCTGATGCTGGATGTCCTTACGTGAAGGATTCACAGACTGTGGTCACAAGGCGAAAGGAGCAATACTCTTACAGAAGGCGAGTATGAGCTGGGTAACAACGTGCAGATGCTCCCATCACAGCACCAGGGATCCTGGGACCCAAGTACCGAAGATCCAGCCTTTCTTACGGGGATTAAAGACTATGAGAAGGCATGGCCTGTGCCCAGGGTGCAGGGTGAGATCTGGAGGCTTGCACTTTCGACTTGCAAACTGAGAAAATCTGATAGAGAAATCAAATAGGACAAAGGAAACGAAAAGCCCCACAATTTTTATCATCGCTGTAACTACAGAGGATTCAGATAGCTACAGGTAGATATCTGCAGGGGGGTTGGACTAGATGACCTTCGAAGGTCCCTTCCAGCCCTAACCATTCTATGATTCTATGATTCTATAGGTAGCTGCTTTGTGTGCCTACGAAAGTATGTATTATTTTAATGACAGTATGCAACCAAACAGTATCTTTTTCTTCCTTTCTAACATAGAAATAGATGTCCTTGATGCAGGACAACATTGAATGTAGAAATAATTTTTTTTGAAGAGTTTGGTGTTACGACTGTAAGGGAAAACTGCACGTCGTTAAACACAAGCATGATTTAGCCACTCTCTGAAAGCAAAGGATGAAAATGATGATGACAAGCACTGTTGCCAGACTCTAGACTGCATCATTCAGGAACAAAACTCAAATAATTTCTGTGGGCAGCTGGCTGACAAAGTCACACAAAGGCATTTAGGTTAACTCGAATCATCTGCAGTCTACCCAACAGGAAGGGAAATGGATCCAACTGCTCCTCCAGACTTTCTGAAAAATAACGTCCTTTGGCGTGGCTCTACTGGGCTCAAACAGCTTGAGCAGCACTGCTTTAGCTGGGATCATCTGTCCACACAGGTAGCAATGCCCTCGTGTGTCTTCTTTGGCTTTGCATCTCTTCAACCACATGCCGAAATCGGCCCTATCCTTGCTACGTGCACTTTAGCAGGGTGGAAACTCCCTGGGGATAGGGGGATTTCCTCCACTGCCCAGCAGACGTGCCACAAGTGTAGTTTTGCTGAGAAAGGAGACCGAACCAGTTCAATTTCATTGGACAAACTAGGGAATCATAGAATCATAGAATCATAGAATCATAGAATCATAGAATGGTTTGGGTTGGAAGGGACCTCAAAGATCATCTAGTTCCAACCCCCCTGCCATGGGCAGGGACACCCTCCGACTACACCAGGTTGCCCAAAGCCTCATCCAACTTGGCCTTGAACACTTCCAGGGATGGGGCATTTACAACTCCTCTGGGCAACCTGTTCCAGTACCTCACCACCCCCCCTGAGTGAAACATTTCGTCCTTATATCTAATCTAAATCTGCCCTCTTTCAGTTTAAAGCCATTGCCCCTTGTCCTATCACTACACGCCCTTGGAAAAAGTCCCTCTCCAGCTTTCCTGTAGGCCCTTTAAGTACTGGAAGGCTGCAATAAGATCACCCCGGAGCCTTCTCTTCTCCAGGCTGAACAGCCCCAACTCTCTCAGCCTGTGAGAATCAGCTGAATGCTTCAAAAACATCCATACAAAAATCAGTATTTCCCAAATACGATGTTTTCACTTTTTATTCCAAAAGACTGGTTTGTATGAAAGCTGACTTTGGCTTTTTTCATATGATGTCATCTTTACATCAGAGTAGAAACAAAAATAAATAGCTTAGAAAAAGTACATCCGAGTCGTAACAAAACGTTTCATGGCCTCTGCATTTTGGCAGTGCCAAAATGTAATTTTTCTTGGGCTTTTTTTTTGGTTTGTTTTCAGAAGAAAGAAACAATAACAAAAGCATGTACTGCTGTGTTTTCGGTCAACCTTAATCTTTCTGTTTTCTCCCCTTTTGCCAACCACGCAGCTCCCTTCCTGCAGGGCTAGAGCACAGTGCTGTACTCCTGCCTGCCCTGCCTCCTGAAGCACCCAACTTATCTTGCTGTTCACAACCACCATAAATCAAGTCCCTCAACTTCTCATGCTTCATGTACTTGACTGGAGACCACCCTGCAGAGACAAGTGACAGCCAGAGAGAACACGAACCATCCCCTGAAGGTGCTGCGGTGCCTGAGCTACCAGGGAGCACAGTTTAGCCAGACAGCAGGGACATGGTTAGAGATGAAACTTCTCCTAAGTGTCCATCAGAAAAAAACACACAACATATGCTGCCTTACCCTAACAGCAGCAAATAACTCATCTCTTTAACTTGAACGTTACTGTAACTTGAACGTTATTCTCTGCACTGATTTCAGTTTGTAAATTCTGGCTGGTTTCCTACATCACTCAGCAGTAACTCACTTATTCCACTTCACTCCCAAGGAAAGAAAATACATTCCAGGTATGTTTGTAGGAGTCAAAGCTCTACTCTTCTTGTGACTTCCTTACCAGCATTTAGTAGTGTTCTTTTCTGTGTTACCAGCAGAGTTTTCAAGTATTTAAAGAATCCTCGGTCTTCCACGTGTTCACTTGCAATTTATTCCAACGATGAACGCAATCATGAAAAGTGAAATCACACATATTTGCTGGAGCACAACAGGTATTTTCAGCATTTTTTCCTGGTTCCCTCCAACAAACTGCTCTGACGTTTAGATTTATTGAGCTGTGTTCTTATAATACCAACAGGATTCAGTTAATAAACTTCAATAAACTTCCTATTAATTTTCTCTCAAATAGGTTTGTTGTCACTTGCAGCATCTAATCTATTCATTGAGAAGCTATTAATACCGACTGCAGCGAAATGGAGTTTCAGCAATGAGGTTGTTAAGCTCTGGGCCATCTTCTGCCAGACGAAACATCCCGCGCTTTATGCAGACCCAGGGGAGGGAAGGTATTTCTTTGCCCCTTTTTCCCTCCTTTCTTCTGCAATTGGTTTCAGATGACAAACCTCTGCTGGATTATAATCTGCAGGCTGTGTTTGAAACACACAGCTAATCTACACCATTTGTAAGTATTTGCCCCCTGATTGATTCCTTCATCAACTGCCTGGAGGAGAAACGTGTCCCAGGATAGACATTTCCTTTTACCACACTACCACCTCCAACCTCATTGTACCTTGACTATACAAACATGCATTATCCCTAATTGTTCCTGCTTATGCTTATTTGTCACCAGACCTGAGCTTTTACCCAAGACGTGCAGAGAGCCATGCCTATGGTGGAAAAGGACCACACTTAACAGGAATCTATATAAGCAGCCATGCTTTCTTCTTTCCTCCTTCACAGCCATCATATTAAGATTGCTCTGCAGCAAACACTCTGCTGGATCTATACTACTCCCCAAAGCCTGCTCTGATTTCAGAAATTGCCTTGCCCTTACTTTTCCTCTTTAAATCTGATCCACCTAATGACTGAACTTCCATTATATGGCTGTCAATCCTAAAATCAAAGCCAGTTCATAATATCTCCCAAAGGAAGAATGTCACGTCACTCACTGAAATCACTGCAACAAATCTCAGCTAACTCAGTCCCAGGCAGCAGAGAGGCAAAATAAACCAGAAGACAATCGACAGTGGGATTCATTTTGCACGGTGGACAGAAATAGGAGTTAAATTCCCTAAGTTTTGATCCTTGATGCAGAAAAATGATCATTTTTCCTGGCATAAAACGTATGGCTGACTGAGAAAAAAAAAAAAAAAGAAGAAAAACCTAAAAAGCCAGCAGAGGCAATGTGCTAGTCCAAAAGGACGTCGAGTTTCCCTTCAAACCAGAAAACACTCCTCTGTTGTCATCTACCTGGAATTTCTCTCTACTTCATCCATGATTACCAGGATGGGTCATTTTGAGGCCAGATGCTGACATTTAGCCAAACCAACAGTCGCTTACTGGATTCCAGAGATTTATGGCTTGCAGACAGCAATCCCTCCCAGCTGATTTGGTGCAACTGCATGTGGACTACTCCCTCGAAATACGCCCTCCACCTTGGTGATGGGCCTCAGGCAGGGGTATCTGTGGGGTCAGGGGAGGATGTGTGTAGTCTGGAAGGGTTACAAGTGGGACAGAAGCAGCAGAAGGGCATGGGGGATGAAACCAAAGAGCTTCATCAGGAAAACACCAGTGGTGGCGAGATGGGGAGGTAAAGGAACAGCCTCCTATACTGGGTAAAATGGAAATTTCAAAGTCCTGGTATAAATCACTCAAGCACTCTTGAACACAGATTTCTCTGGTGAAGAGCAGAAGCCGCAGCGCTCGAGAAACTGTGGCCGGATGAGATGCTGGAAAACAGCCCCAGGCTCGCTCTGGGTTAGCAGAGAGATTGCCACCAGGGACTCTCGCCCTGCTTGTCACCCCGGAATTCCACCAAACAGCCAGGGGACACTTACACACCTCTGGAAACCACTATCCCCTTCTCAAGCAGTAGCCTGGATTGAAAAGGAATAGAAACTGAACTTCTAGTCGTACTCCAGAGGCAGGAAGAGAGTGGCATTGCTGTTGCTGTTTGTGGGTCAACCAGAGGCCTCCGGGCTCCAGACTGCTGAATCCCTTGAAACAAAACCTAAATTTCCCAGGACTGAGGGCTTTGCTACCCAGTGGAAGGGAGATGCTTGAGGGCAAGGATTGCTGCATTCCTTCATGTTCAGGCAGCACCTTTGTCCTGCTGACTCAGCAATGGTGAGCAAGGACGGTGTTAAGCACTGACATTTCTCAGCACTCTGCAAAAAGGAAGGTTCTAGGGAAAAGTGCTGTGTCTTAGATTTAAAGCAATCATGAAGAAGAAATGAGATTTGCACATCTGCAGGTGATGGTCTCTGATGGTCACAGAGGCTGCTGCTCACTACCACGGCCATCTCGGGCTCAACTTTGAGAAGTCCTCTGCTTTTACCTCCAGAAAACCCTGAACATCACTGAAAACAGCACAAAGCATTTAAAGCATCTTCAGGGGGAGTTCAGCTTTAAAGAGATGCACCTCTTGCTCTGCACCAGATCCCCAGTCACGCAGTGATGACACTGGACAAAGCAAAGTGTCTGCAGGGAACAGACACTGTTCTTCAGTCTAGTTTATTTTCAGCTGTTTAGTGCTTGGAAAAAAAAAAAAAAGAAGGCAAATATTTTTATACCCAGGAATATTTCCAGGAGTTCCTTCTAGGCATCCGCAGATGCATTCATGAACAAGGAAAGCAACCACAGGCACCTTGGGCATCCTGGAGTCTGCTTCACTGAACCTGCCTACCCCAGTACCACAACAGGAGCAAGAATAAAAGAAAAAAAAGTGCTCTGCAAACTTGAAAACATGTTTAAAAATTGCAGTGGTCATCACTAACTCTGCCTGCCAACTTGTGTATTCGTACAGCCACAACCTGCTAATTTAAAACGAAAAAAATCCCCACACCATAAATCTATCTCGCTGAAAGACATGCCATGAAAACTGACTGACTTCACTGAGAAACTGGGGCACTGTTTGCTGCCAACTGTAAAAGAAAACAAATGGAAAGAAAACAGAGAAAGTAAATATTCCATGGGGGTTGGACTAGATGACCTTTGAAGGTCCCTTCCAGCCCTAACCCTTCTATGATCTTTAAGCCACAAGAAGAGCCATAGGTGTTACTCAGAGCAGGTAGAAGCGTTTAGACAGACTGTGATAGATCAGTTGATGGTGCCCTCTGAATGTCCTATCAAGAGGAGTAGAGGTGTTTCCACCTCTCCCAGAGCTTGGCTGCTTGCTATTTGTTTTACAGGCAACATAAATTCAGCAGAAATCTGACTGCCATGCGGTCACATCAATCCATCAAGGAGCGAACGAGCATCTTGAGAAGGACTGATGCTTGACAACAGTAGCACTTCCACGGTCCAAATTCCACCTGCTCTCCGATTTATCCAGGTACCAGCAGCAAAGGGTCAGCATTGCAAATGGGCTGCAATGAGCAGCAATTGCTCTTTGAAGTGTACCGAGGATGGAGTTTGAGATCCCCAGGGGAATCTTGACTTGATATTCCTTTTTCCATTTTGCTCCTTCCTTTTTTTTTTTTTCCTCCTCCTCTGCTTGTCTCTCCTTTCAATCACACCAAACTCTACCCTTGTACTCTTGCTGTATTGTCAAGTTACATCCAGACCATGACACCCACCACCCCTGCAGACAGCTGAACTGAAGCATCTTCATCTCACAGCACTGAGACACATCAGGCAGCCCCTGCTCTGAGCAGAAAGGGAAGATTTGGGGAAAGCAACCCAAACCTGACTCACTGCCGTGCCCAGCACTAACCCACAGCTCCCATCTTCTGGAGTGACAGTCTCCTACCAAAGGAAGAATGTCACCTTCTGCTGTGTTTTCTAAATAACTGCTTCCTAAAAATGCAGGATCATACAGCCACCTGAAGATAATTTAAAACTTCACCCACCCTCCCTGCAACACACAGAGCCATCCCTGCTGAGTTAACAGCGCAGATACAATTTCAGCCTGGAAATCACAGCTTAATTATATTTTTGGGTGGGTGGGAGGAATTTGATGGGAGATTTCATTTAGGAAACAATCAGGTCTCGGTTGGGTTAGAAATCAGGATATTAATGTTCTTCATTTTAATTTTCCTCTCTGACTCAGATTCCCACTGTTTGAATTTGAGCTCAATTTGTTCTGTTCATTATGAAGAAATCCACATGAATTTGACATTAAACTGATTATCTCTGAAAACAGTAGCAATAATTTCCCTTTTCCTGTGTACGTTTCAGATTAAGTCTTTGTGGTTGATATAAAAACGCAGGGAGAAATAATAAAGCAAAGGGAAATCAAGTGTTTATTCTGGAGTGCTACTTAGGAGCTGAGACATGGAATGACACGCATTTGAGAAGAAAAAGCAAGGGGCAGGGACAAACACCACCCTCATTTTCATTTCCCATTTCAGCATGGGAACAAACAGGGAGTGAATATGGCTTTCCTAACCAGGAATAACATCTGGTGTGCCAATACTGGGGCTCTTAGAGCTTCGTGATGACCGTTTGATGGGGTTTGCCAGCAAGGGCATGCTCCTTCATGAATGGACCCTTGGGGCCACAAGGATGAATTCATATTTAAGAGTCATCATCCTGCAGCAAGAGCTGCCAGAGCTCCTGGGCTCCACTGATGACTCTGATAGGGCTTAGTGGCCCTGATGAGACCCACTGGGGACCCCCTGCTCAGCCCTGGGCGCTCAGTCCTTGCCTTGTGTCTGCTGGCTGTACCTTGGACCTGAGTTGTAGTCAGGTCTCCAGCCCTGCCTCTTGGGGTCCTGCTGCTGGGCTGGACCCTGGACCTGGTTCATCCCCTCACCTTACCCAGGGCTGTGAATGGACCCTGCCACCAGCACCCAGCTCTGCCTGCTGGCTCAGGCCTCTGCGGTGCCATGCCCCGTCAGCGAGGGCACGGCTTATGCTTGACTCCCCTCAGCTCCCAGCTCTTCTCCCTCCTGAAACAGCTCTGCTTTTACAGCTCCCTCGTGTTCTTGTCCTTCAGACGAGTGGAGTAGCAATGTAGACCACCCAGAAACCCTCCAGGAGACCTCTGTGGATGAGGGTGGGGGGGCAGTGTGCAGTGCTTTAGGGGTGAGGGGACACAAAGCACATATGCACACAGCCAAAAACAGGAGGTGCACATACTCCTGTTTGTACAGCAAGACTGGTATTGGAATAAACGATTAAACTTGCTGTCTAGTTTGTAAGCCAAGACTCAGAGCGTTACAGCAGGAGTACAGCACTTGACCAAACACAACAGACTCTGTGAGTAGCTTCTATTTTCAAAGAAATCTGGTGGCTTTACCCCTAGCCCATTTATTTCCCCAAAGGGGAAAACCCATTAAGATACAGTAAGTGTTTGCCATGAATGAAGATATAGTTCCCCTTATCTGCTAACTTGAAGGAATACACCTAGCTCTACCAGTGTATTTTCCTACAACAAAGCACTGCCTCACGCCAGTGACAAACATTTCTTTGTCTCTGCTGCTCTCAAGCCTCACCAAAACAAGGAACACTCTTTTCTTTAACAGATAACTTCATTTTTTTTACCCTGGAAAAAAAAAAATATCACCCCGTCCAACTTGAAAACCTGAAGGGTGACAAAGTACCGTATAGTTCATGACGATTTTTTTTTCTCTCCCAGTTGTCTCATATCCAAAGAGAGACAGAATTACTGTATTACCTCTCACCTGAGACATGGATAAAAATAGGCTTGAGCCACATTGCTGTTTCGTGCTGTGACTGTTTGCTTGCAAGGCTGGCTGAGCTATCCAAGTGCTTTTAGACAGCAGTGCTCCAAAGGTGCCAACAGACCTGTCCCTCATGCTCTGAGGTGGCCACCTGGATGTACCCAAAGCTCAGGCCTGTGCTGCACCATCAGAGCCCAGCAGTGCTCATGCTTACAGCGGTCCCCCGCAATCTGCTCCTTGTGCCATCAGCACTGTGCTGAGACACATCCTGATTTCCCTTGCTGGCTCCATCCATGGATACAGCACAGGTCCATGATCAGATCACCAAAGCAGAAGTACAGCAGAGTTGGAATAACAGTAATGCTGTTAATTGCTTTTAATCTCTAGCTCCTTTTAAGAACTGTCCTTAGCCCAAGTACCGAAAGATCTGCTGTTACAACCAAGCAGTCATCTGCTCCGCTTTCTACTCATGAACCCAACACAAAGGAAAACTCTGTCTGTAGCTTTCCCTTCCTATCTTCTGCTTTTCCACCTTCAAAGTGTTAAGTTTTAGCAAACAGTCCACCCTACGTGCATCCGTTTGGTTTGGCTGCTCAGCATTGCATCCAAACACCTGTACCAAGACCACTTACACCAAACACTCTACAGGCAAAGGGAGACTTCTTGTTTTTCTACTCATGAGGTAATCAGCTTGGATCAGCTTTTACACCCCTGCAAGTTTTCAGCACTGGGAAAAGAACGTAGAGCACAGAGTGGATGTGAAATAGATGGCAGAAATATCCAGCCAGACCCATGGTGGGAAAAACTGGGCAAGGTTGTGGTGTGGGATGCAAGGAGCAGGAATTCCCCTGGATCCTGAAACAGAGTCCATGACTATGGGGTGGACTGGCATGCTCTTCTTTTGACAGTAGAAGAGCAAATCCACAGTCAGTTTCTGTTCCCTTCCTCCTGATTTCAGTGGTATAACAACCCCAAATCCGCACCATTACTGAGCCATAACGAGCAGCAAGGGGAAACGAAGCCTGAAACGTTGTGGACTAATCCATAATTAGACATACATTCAGGAAATATCCGAAACAGTCAGTTTGTCTAAGGAGTCAAGAGTGAGTATAGTTTTCATTATAGAACTCATTATGTCAGGCAAGTTTGGGGTTATGCCCAAAATTCCTGCTATGATAAATAAGAAAAACAACATTATGGCAAATTGCTTTGGAGGACATAGTAGATAAAAGAGGATCTGGAGCTGAAAAAAAGCCATAAGCCGTGTGATATCTGCTAAATCAGAAAAAGACACATGTGTAAAGGTGGGATGCACTAACACCATATTCCAGACTGATGTCAGGAGCTTCATCGAGGAAGAAGAGTGGATGGGATGGCATAGAGGGATGCCTGTCATCATACAGGAATACAGATAGCTAGGGCAGTCTTGCCTGGGATGTTATCAAGCAGCAGGGGACTGCGAGTACTGTGAATGTGATCAAGAAAGAAAAGGCTTAAATGAGAAAGTACCCCAGTTGGAAGATATCTCACGGCTTTCTGCTACCATGACAGAAACATGAAAACTCGGTGCTGGCCCAGGACATAGAGAAGTGGAGTGAGGTCAGGACCTGGAGGATGTGGCTGTTCTGGGGAGAAAGGATCACTTTGCCCGTGCTTTAGAAAGGAGGCTGCTGTCTGAAGGCTCTGGGAAAAATACCAATGCAGAAAGAATGTTTAATTTGGGATACTACAGATACTTTCATGCAAAAGGCATCTAGGCTGGGAGAGCTGGAAACAGACTTCTGGACAGGTACGTGAGCCTGTTGTACAACCTCAAGCAGGGAAAGCTACTAACCATACAATTCAAGGCTTGCACTTGACTCCTGTGAGCTTTTATTGCACACTTGTAAATAAAACATTAATGAAACAGCTCCTTTAAAGCTTGATATATAAAATATTAAGAGGAAGACAAGAACTGTGAAAATCCCATTGCCCCACTGGTCTGTTCAGGCTGCATCTCTCTCTGGAGAGATTGAAGAAACAACTTTTGCTCTATGCAAAGCCCTAAGACCACAAACGTTTCTTTTCAGCTGGAATAAACAGAATAAAGTGTGAAATACCTGGGGCCCCATGCAGTTGGGATTACTGTTGATGTCAGGTGTATTTTTGCAGCAGAACTGACCACCTGCTGCTTTGGAGATGCTAACTCCCAAAGAAATGTTTTAACTTCCATTTTGCAGATATTCTGTCCACCAGAAAAGAAAAAAACAACAAATATTGTGCCTGCCTGCATGAAAAAGAGGGAGGATGCCCCTGTAGAATAGTACAACTTATTCAAGTCACTTAAGTGTCCCATCTAAAAAGCTTCCCTTCCAATACAGTTATCAGACTGCTTCTGGAGTCGGTGGAGAGATTCAGGCCCTTCGGGTGACTCATCCCATCCTTCGGGTGATTCATTCATCTTTGGGCAACCTGGTGTAGTGGACAGTGTCCCTGCCCATGGCAGGGGGGTTGGAACTGGATGATCTTTGAGGTCGCTTCCAACCCAAACCATGATTCCATGATTCTATGTTACACAAGGAAAACAGCTGGATGAGATCTGCTTTGAAGATGCCTCCCTCAGCAGTTCTTCTTCACAGATTTCTCCCTTCTTTGCACGGAAAAAAAAACCCTGAATTGAAAAAGGAGAGATGCCTTTCTTCTGGCGACAAACCCAGAAGACCCCGTTTGCTAAAGCATTTCCCTTCGTAGCCTCGGCTGCGTTGGAAAGCAAGTCAACTTCTCTGCTAACTAAAAGGGCAGACATTTAATGCGCAAGGCATTTCGGTTTGCCGCCCAGACGGAGCGATGGAACGATGGACGGCCGAGGGAAACAGCAGTTCTTACTGTAATCTTTGTGCGACAACTGATCTCCCTCTAAATTAGGCCCGGAGAAGCTGGCTGTAGCTCTCCAGTCTTTGATGAAAGGACAGGGAGACATGTGAGGGCAACGCATGTGGACAAATCCAGCATTTGCAGTAACGGGTCTTATAGCTGTCTTTAGTGCAAAGTGAAAATATCCTGGCACAAAAACACCAGAGTGGTTTGAGGGGGAAAAGTACATCTCCATGTGTCCTGGATTTGGCTAGGATAGAGTTAGTTTTCTTCTCAGTAGAATCATAGAATCACAGAATCATAGAATGGTTTGAGTTGGAAGGGACCTCAAAGATCATCCAGTTCCAACCCCCCTGCCATGGGCAGGGACACCCTCCACCACACCAGGTTGCCCAAAGCCTCATCCAACCTGGCCTTGAACACTGCCAGGGATGGGGCAGCCACAGCTTCTCTGGGCAACCTGTTCCAGTGCCTCACCACCCTCTGAGTGAAAAATTTCTTCCTTATATCTAATCTAACCTTCCCTCTTGCAGTAGCTAGAATGGTGCTGTGCTTTGGATTTAGTGTGGGATTTGGCGTGAGAAGATTGTTGATAATATACTGATGGTTTCAGTTGTTGCCAAGAAATCAAGGACTTTTCATCTCCCATGCTTTGCTAGCGTGCAGGTGCACAAGAGGCTGGGAGGGAGCATAGCCAGAGAAACTGATTCGAAGTGGCCAATGGGATATCCATACCATATAACTTCCAGCTCAATATATAAATAAGAGTTGGCCAGGAAGTTTCCTCCCTCTCTTCCAGGATTGCAGTTTTGGGATCTCTCCTCCAGGATCACTAGCTCAGAATGGGCTGGGCATTGGTCAGCAGGTGGTGAGCAACTGCACTGTGCATCACTTGGGTTTATAGTGTTTATTTATCATTATTATTATTATCACAAACATTATTATTTTATTTTCTTTATTTCACTTACTAAATGTTCTTATCTCAACCCACAAGTCTTCTCACCTTTACTCCTCCAATTCTCTCCCTCATCCCCTGGGGGTGGGGGAGGATGAGTGAGCAGCTGTGTGGTGTTTGGTTGCTGGCCAAGTTAAAACCAGGACAGTCCTTTGGCACCCAATATGGGGCTTGTAGGGTTGAGATAACGACAGATTTGACCAGGTGTGTTAAAACAAATTTTCTAAAAACATTCATTATGTTGCCTTGGATGTCACTGGTCGGAATATTGTTTTATTTGCTCTCAGAGCTGTTTTCAGAGCACCTTACCTGCAGTCTATGCTGTTTCCCAGTGGTTTACCACCTCTAGGGGCTGTGGGTTTCTGGAGAATGCATATTCCAAATGACAGCCAGATTGTGAGCCCTCTCTATCAAGTGACCCAAGAGAGGAATGATTTTGTATGGGGTCCTGAGCAACGACAAGCCTTTGAACGAATTAAACATGAAATAGTTCCTGCAGTAGCCCTGGGACCAGTCCAGGCAGGACAAGATGTGAAAAATGTGCTTTACACCAGCTGGGGAGAATGGTCCTACCTGGAGCTGGCAAAAAGCACCAGGGGAGACTCGAGGTCAACCCCTTGGGTGTTGGAGTCGGGGATACAGAGGATCCGAGGCCCACAATACTCCAACTAAAAATGAGATACCAGCAACACACGAGGTGGTTCAAGCCACTTCTGAAGTGGTTACTTCTGAGGCACAGCTGCTCCTGGGCGCCCGACTGCTGGTGCTGAGCTGGATGTTTAAAGGGAGGGTCCCATCCACACATCATGCAACTGATGCTACGTGGAGTAAACGTGCTGCGCTCATCACAGAACGGGCTCTAACAGGAACTCCAGTTACTCGGGAATTTTGGAAGTGATCATGGACTGGCCAGAAGGCAAAGATTTCAGAACGTCTCCAGAGGAGGAGGTGATGCTTGCTGAAGAGGCCTCTCCGTATAATAAACTACAGATAATGAGAAGTGGTATGCCCTGTTTGCTGATGGGTCCTGCTGCATTTTAGGAAAACATCAAAGGTGGAAGGCTGCTGTGTGGAGTTCTATACGATAAGTTGCAGAAAGTGCTGAAGGAGAAGGTGAATTGAGTCAGTTTGCAGAGATGAAAGCCATCCAAGTGGCTTTAGATATTGCTGAACGAGAAAAGTGGCCAATGCTCTATCTCTATACCAACTCATGGATGGTGGCAAATGCCCTGTGGGGGTGACTACAGCAGTGGAAGCAGAGCAATTGGCAACGCAGAGGCAAACCCATCCGGGCTGCCCTGTTGTGGCAAGACATTGCTGTATGGATAGAGAAGGTGGCTGTAAAAGTACATCACGTAGATGCTCAGGTATCAAAGAGCTGGGCCACTGAAGAACATCAAAACAACCAGCAGGTGGATCAGGCTGCTAAGACTGAAGTGGTTCAGGTGGATCTGGACTGGCAACACAAGAGTGAAAAATTTATAACTCATTGAGCCCATGATACCTCAGGCCAGAAAGGAAGGGATGCAGCATATAGATGGGCTTGTGATCAAGGGGTGGACTTGACCATGGACACTATTGCACAGGTTATCCATGAATGTGACACATGCGCTGCTATCAAGCAAGCCAAGTGGTTAAAACCTCTCCAGTATGGAGGATGATGGTTGAAATATAAGTATGGGGAGGCCTGGCAGATTGATTACATCACACACCCACAAACTCACCACAGCAAGCACCCTGTGCTCACAATGGTGAAAGCAACCACTGGATGGCTGGAAACATATGACATGCCCCATGCCACTGCCCAAACGCTATTCTGAGGCTTTGAAAGCAAGTCTTGTGGTGACATGGCACCCCAGAAAGAACTAAGTCAGACAATGGAACTCATTTCCATAACAATCTCATAGACCTTGGACCAAAGAACATAGCATTGAGTAGGTATACCACATCCCCTGTCACGCACCAGCCTTTGGGAAGATCAAATGATACAATGGCCTGCTAAAAACCACACTGAAAGCAATGGGTGGTGGAACTTTCAAACACTGGGATACACATTTAGCAAAAGCCACCTGGTTAGTCAACACTAGACGATCTGCCAATCGAGCTGGCCCTGCCCAGTCAGAACTTCTACATACTGCAGAAGGGGATGGAGTCTGTAGTGTGCATTAGGAATATGCTGGGGAAGACAGTCTGGGTTATTCCTGCCTCGGGTAAGGGTAAACCCATTCGTGGGATTGCCTTTGCTGAAGGACCTGAGTGCACTTGGTGGGTGATGGAGAAGGACGGGGAGGTCCGTTGTGTACCTACCTCAAGGGAATCTGATTTTGAGTGAAAACAGCCAATGAATTCAATTGTAGATTGCTAAAAACCCTGCCACTGTATATCATCACTATGGCTGCTAAATATTATACTAAAGGTGTTGTAATAAGAATCACCCAGGTTAATGAAGAATGAATTTTGATGGAACCAGAACTGGTGCCCAGCAACATCCTTGAGACTGACATCTTCAACCCGCAGACTGTGAGCATGGATTGCTCCAGATACTTTTTACAAGGGCGTGTAGTGACAGGACAAGGGGCAACGGATTTAAACTGAAAGAGGGCAGATTTAGGTTAGATATAAGAAGGAAATTTTTCACTCTGAGGATGGTGAGGCACTGGAACAGGTTGCCCAGTGAAATTGTGGATGCCCCATCCCTGGAAGTGTTCAAGGCCAGGCTGGATGAGGCTTTGGGCAACCTGGTGTAGTCGAGGGTGTCTCTGCCCATGGCAGGGGGGTTGGAACTAGATGATCTTTGAGGTCCCTTCCAACCCAAACCATTCTGTGATTCTATGATTCTGTGATTCTATATGCCAGCTGCAAGCTCTGGATGCAGCACACACCAGAGACTACACACCATCTTCCTGCTACATCCAATGTCACCTGCTCCAGTGACTGAGGGAACTTTACATCATCTCTCCTGCCTTGAAAGCAGGACAGCTGGAGCCCAAAGTTACAGACTAAATGAACTCAACAGACAGTTCAGAGGGATGGCCCATGGACTAAGGGAATGATATCTACGTGCATATATCAAAAGACAGGAAAGCAGTGGTAATTGACTTGGATGTATTGGAAAGTGTGGGACCTAAGCATGATGTAAATAGCAGGGAATAAGGGGTGGATACTGTCCTGTTTTCAGCTGAGATAGAGCTAATTTTCTTCTTAGCAGCTAGAATAGCACTGTATTTTGGATTTAGTGTGGCATTTGGTATGAGAAGAATGTTGATAATATACTGATGTTCTCAGCTGCAGCTAAGAAATCAAGGACGTTTCAACTTCCCATGCTTTGCTAGCGTGCAGGTGCACAAGAAGCTGGGAGAGAACAGCCAGAGCAACTGATCCAAAGTGGCCCATGGGATATTCCATACCATGTAATGTCCAGCTCAATATATAAATAAGGGTTGGCCTGGAAGTTTTCTCTTTCTCTTCTGGGATTGTGGTTTTGAGATTTCTCTCCTCCACGACTGCTGGTCGCGAACGGGCTGAGCATTGGTCAGTGGGTGGTGAGCAATTGCACCGTGCACCACTCATTTGTATCGTTATCATTATTAGCATTATTATTATAATACTTTAATATATTTTATTTCACTTATTAAAATGTTCTTATCTCAACCCCAAGTCTCCTTACCTTTACCCCTCCAATTCTTTCCTCCATGCCCAGTGGAGGTGGGAGGGTGAACAAACGGCTGCGTGGTGTTTGGTTAAAACACCGTGTTAACCACACCGCCTTCCCTTTTGCACTGATTTGGGTGATACATATCATGTTCAGAGAACTGGGTCATACATCCTCCTTCCCCGGCACTCAGTAGTCAATATTACTAACAGTACAGTCAAAATCCTTCAAGCCTTTCCTCAGGCAAAACACCCTAAAATCAGCGGGAATTCTAGGTGAATAAAGACTGAACAAGAATCAAAGTCCCAACTCAATTCTCAGTTGAACTTTGCAGTTCAACCATCAGGACTGGAAACACTTTAGATTTTCACCATCATGAGAAAACAGCTGCGCCCAGTAATCCCAGTTCTAACCCTCTTAATTTCAGCATCAACTGGGCAGATACACAAACTAGAATTTGGCATCTGGTTGCTCAAGGCTAAGCCATAAAGTAATTGTCCTGGAGGAGAAAGAAACCAATCTCTGAGGCTCTTTTTCTGGTATTCCCTTACCACGATTTTCCTGCAACTCTCTGAAAAAGACTTTTTTTTTAAAAAGCTGTTTAGATTTCCTCCTGTGCCAGGCACCACGTCTTGTTTGGCACACACGTTTCTGATAGCCTTTCCTCCGCAGATGACAAAGTTCACATCAGTCACTTCACCCAACTAGGTACATTAACATCAAAGCAGACAATTTTGTTCCAAGCGCAGTTTTCTCTTACGTCTTGTTCATTTTTTGCTTCTGTAAAGATGACTATTGCTACAGACCCAGGACAATCAGGCCTCCTGTGATGCTTTACACAGGCTGTACAGTGCTGGAACAGCCCATTTGCACCATCAGCAATGGTGAAAATGGTGCACCTGACACCTCAGCAGCTTCTGGCCCTAGCAGTTTGCTGAGGGAAAGGGGAGATTTCTTTTCAACTTAATTTCTCTTTTCTGCTTTTCCTAACTCCCTTCCAGAAATGACAATTCTTGAAAATGCATGTGTAAAAATAAAGAAAGAAAAGGAAAAATAGCCAACAACCACCACAAAACCTCCCCTCCCAGTTATCACTGCAACATTTCTTATGGGGGAGAATAGGGTCCAGTGCCATTCCAGGTGAGGAGGAGGGGGGAAAGGGGGGAAAAGGGGCAACATATTTCAGACTCCTTAAAGCCATCACGAGAGTTAGAGAGACGAAAAATAGTTTATAATTACCTCTGTTGAGTGAAGCTGAACTGTTTATATCTCCAGTAATAAAGGAAGACTCGGACTGCTTTCGAACTGTGTCATTCCACATCCTACGAATCCGGCTCTGAAGAGGGATTGAACCACAGCAGGTAATGAATTTTCGGCAGCTGCAGATAGGTTTCTTTCTGCCTGACTAAAGATGGCTACTGGCATGTCTAGCTCGGGATGAGACTTGCTTCCAGCCAGCTGTAAGCAGCAGCGGTGGTTGTTTGGCTATAACGTGCCTCGTGCATGCGGCCCTTGCCTGCCTAACTTCATAATACAAATGTCCTTCTCAAAGAAAGTGCATAATTTAATTGCTTACATCTTAATTAAAAAAAAGCACCAGAAATCATATATGGGAGAAACCCAGACCTGCTTGAGGTACAGATTTACCAATATAGCGCCAAATAATGGAAAATAGCTTATACACGAGACACACATGCTTCCCGTCCCATCTCAGATAGCTTGTGTCTTGTTTTTTGTGAAGTGTACCAGAAGACTTGATCTGTGTCTTGGTGTCTCTGAAGGAACAGAAGTTTTCTATAGCTATTATCCATCTTAGGGAATATCGGAGGAAAAAAAATCCCCCACAAATGAATGACTTCTCCTCCCCTACTGAAAAATCTGTGATGGGTTTGCAATGTGTGGTATTGCTTCTGCTGCTGGGGAAACAGTGTCCCAAATACTGGCCTTCTGTTTTGTTCTCAAATATGCTGTGGAGTATCTACCTCTGTGGCTTTTATGCCACTGCCTCACTCCTCCTCAACTAGACCTTGCAAAAGATCAAAAAATCAGTCAATATGGATCTTGCGACCGGTTCAGTCACGATCCCCACGTGAAGGTGACTGGGGAACCCAGGTGTCTGGAGGAAGCTCTCCCCTGCCTCACCTCTCAGAGTATGATGGATGTGTCCCACGGCTGCGTGAAAATGGTGCTAGGCAGTCTGAGGGATCGGGAAGGCTGGCTCCCACTGTGACAGACCATGTTTTTCCTAACTGTGAAAAATCCAGAGCTTCCCGTAGTGGGATCTTAGCCATGTGAGATCTTCAGGGCTTACTTAAGTGGTCACAGCTGAAAAGTGCCCCCTAGTCTGCTCATTAACTATGCAGTAATGACATCTCCTATCATGTATTAGCCCTCTATAAATGAAAGCACAACGTACAGGAGGCCCATGCACTTTTACAGCAATTATTTTCCACCTGGACATTTAATCTACTGTATTTCTCTTTCATGATCCATTGTGGATTAATTATTTGTTTCCAAAGTGCTTTTCAGAGAAAAAAGGGATTGAGGGTTTTCCTCCTCATGGACTTCTCTATTCAAAAGTTAGGAATCAGATGCTTTCAACAACTAGACTGATCTCCATCCACTTTCCATCGTGTGAGGTCTCTCCTGCCTACGATAGGTCTCAGGCACTTCCACCTTTCAAGGACAAGCTTCTGCAGGCAAAATAATCTTCCTTGGTACCTCAAACCTCACCTGCCACGAGGAGACTGCGCCAGGAGAGTCAGTTCACCCTCAAAAGGGCTTGTTTTCTTGTGTTGAGACTGCCAAGAGGGAGGGCCCATTAAAGTCAACTCTTCTCGGAGAAGAGGGCACCTACTCAGTAGCTAAGTTACGTGAAACCAAAGGGTTTCAAATCAGCCACCTAAATGTTGATGGATGTAGTTAGTTTTGGACATTATTGATTACTGTGGGACTTGATGGCCTGCTGGAGAGAGGTCCATATTCTATTACTGTTATTTGCCCTGTATAACATCCAGACCTATAAATGCCAAAGTAGAGCTCTGGATGACATCTTGGAAACCGTTGAAAATAAATAATAATTTGCTCCAAGACATAAATCGCAAATTAGGTTTTCCTGGGAGGTTATAAACTGTTACTCGCTGTATGTCTTTCATAATTTAATAGTGGAACTGTCATGTATAATTACTTCCATTAGTAATACTGAATAAATTTGTGTTTGGCTTCTATTGATTAAGAAGTAAGCTTCTTCATTTTATATGAACTGTTCGTCCATAAATCTGCATCTGTACATATAAGTTAGCTTCAAAATTGCTAAGTGCACAAACTACACAAAACCTGAATTTTCAGGTGACCAAAGTGTAACAAATCCAGTAACTTAATAGGATAATCTGACCCCAATGGATTCTCCTAGAAACTAAGGCAAACTGAGTGAGGCAAGGAATTGATCAAACCACCCCACACCAGAAAGCAAGTTCTTTCACTGTGAAGGCTACTGCAAGACTCTTGCAGTCTTCTTTTAGCAAGAAAAATATTTGGTCGTTATAGCATCGTTCCTGTACACGGCAAAAGTGGTAACAATAACCTTCAGCTTGTAATTAAAGGATGTACTGGGATGTAGCACAGCTGACAAAGTGCTCCCAGCTCCTAATTCCCATGGAGAGCTGGCAGGACAGCTCAGGTGATGACCACCCATCCGCCTCTGGAAGGCAAATTTGGACTTTCTATTTTCATCACAATTATTTAGAAGTTTCTTGGAGAGGCACTAACTGCCATCACATCCCAAAGGGAAGCCACCGTGTTGAATTCAGGCCCAGGAGGGAAATCTCTGCAGGTGCACCGAGCAGAGCCCTACGGCAGCTCCTTGGTGCCTCCCAGCGTAGCTGTGACGGATATTGGCGCGGTGGTGCAAAAGCATCGGGGTGTGGACACGAAGTGTGGGTTACCTGTGAGCCTGTGGAATATCTTCCAGGTGTCCGTGACCCCGAGGTTTTTCCTGAGCCGATAGAGCTCTCTGTACTCTTCCCACTACAGCAGTGCGTGCGCAGGCATTTCCATACTCTTTACGCACCTAGCCAAGGAAAGGGCAACAGCGGTTAGCGGGCGGCTCCTCCTCCAACCCACTGCCTTCCCCTTTTCAGCATGGCCCCCGATTTTTCCTCGGTGGCTCATTAAAACGCTGGCTGTTGCAGTGCTGGGGGAAGGAGCCCATCACACCTTGCAGCTGATCTTATAGCAGCCTTCCAGTGCCTAAAGGGGGTCTACAGGAAAGCTGGAGAGGGACTTTCTCCAAGGGCGTGTAGTGACAGGACACGGGGCAATGGCTTTAAACTGAAAGAGGGGAGATTTAGATTGGATATAAGGAAGAAATTTTTCACTCAGAGGGTGGTGAGGCACTGGCACAGGTTGCCCAGAGAAGTTGTGGCTGCCCCATCCCTGGAAGTGTTCAAGGCCAGGTTGGATGAGGCTTTGGGCAACCTGGTGTAGTGGAGGGTGTCCCTGCCCATGGCAGGGGGGTTGAAACTAGATGATCTTTGAGGTCCCTTCCAACTCTAACCACTCTATGAACGCTCTCCATACGTCAGCTCGCCGCTTACGATGGCGTAAGGGACTGCTTTTATGCAGCAAAGTTGCTCGTGTCACCAGTGGTGTAGCTTCCTCTGAGGCACATCAAAGGATGTGAAACTACAGCTACGCTATTTATGACTGAAAATTAATATCCTCATAGATTTGATACAAACCAGCATATTGGATCATCAAGATACTAAAAGTTATTGCTTCTGGCAGGGGATTAAGACGAAAAATTCCAAAAGAAACATATAAGAGCTATTGGTTATTATTCTTGTTTTTTATTTCTTGCAGTCAAATTGAAACTCAAGGAAACTGTAGAGCCAGCAGTCCTAGATATATATCCCAGTACACAGAGGTGGCTGGAGCCTGCTTCCCCACAGCACTGTGCAAGCCAGTCATGTTTTGAAGGGGCACCACAGTCAAACTGGGCCAACTCCTTGCCTGGAGTAAAGACGTGTCTCCTACTTTGCTTCAGGGGAACTATGCTGACTTGTGCCAGGGCAGGATCTAAGCTTTGACTGAGCTTCAGCTGTGATTTCTTATGGGTAGCAATACCCAGAAACCAGATCGGACAAGACTGAAAATGAACAGACTGTAATGAAAAAAAAGCAGCTCACATTGCCCATTGACAAAAAAAAGCCCCAAAAACCCATGCACGTCCAAAACACCAGTTGAGGTTCCTCGGAGCACATGGTTAGCTGTGAAATTTTGCCAGACTATCTATGAGCATTTCAAAACTCTGTGAAACAACTGTTTAAATGGCAAATTACAGCTTTTTCATTAGGCTCTTCCTTAAGGGTTTGAGACAAACACAATACCACGAGTGCTCAATATGCTCGAGTGCCTAATCAATCCTTTGCTAAGAGAAAATAATTCAATTGCTTTAATTAGCCACCCACTGTTTTCCTCTCTGTGGCTTTTTGCTGATTTTCTAGTCCATGATAGATAGGAAAGGATTTCTTTTTTTTTTTCTCCTCTCAAATAACTCTTCTTTCAGCTCTTGGGTCAGAGAGATGCATCCACCTCACAGCAAGGTACTACCTGCATTCTCCTTCCCTCTCTGCAGCCATAAACCAGGAGCAATTTCACAGTTATCAGTGATGGTTTAAGAGTGTAGACTGGCTTAAGACAGAAAAGAGAAGGGTTCTTCCATGCCAAGTGAGCACCTCGATAGCCAAGGAGGCTGTGGTGCCGTGCTGGGATACTGGGTTAGGGACTGACCCTTTGCGAGGTGCACTGGAGGTGAGAGGATGGACCAGTGAGAATGCTGCAGAAATTCAAACTCCTTGTCAAAGAGGCACCTGCAGGTTTAATTAGCAACAGTGATGCTTCCTACATTCTTAATATCATCTTGCCTGGAAACTTTCTTGCCGAAAGTTTTGGGATCATCAACAGGAAGTTGCATCTGCATAAAGCTTTTAAGCTTTTTACAATGCACAATCGAGATGAAATGACAAGGACAAA